>NC_081271.1:2407500-3015525 GCF_030490865.1 Poecile atricapillus
ATGTATGTATTTATATTTATATATTGGTTTTTTAACCCCAAAGATTCTTCTGTTTGAGCTGATTCCTACTTTGATTTCCCCTTTTCTCTCTATCCCCATCACACTCTCATTTTTTATATTTATATGTGTATCTTTTCCCCAGAAAATACTCTTCTATTTGTGTTGATTCCTGCTTTGATTTCCCTTTTTCTAAATTTCTATATCTATGTATATATTTATATTTATATATGGGTTTTTTAACTCCAAAGATTATTCTTTTTGAGCTGATTCCTGCTTTGATTTCCATTTTTCTACATTTCTATATCTATGTATGTTTTTATATTTATATTTATATTTATATTTATATTTATATTTATATTTATATTTATATTTATATTTATATTTATATTTATATTTATATTTATATTTATATTTATATATGGGATTTTTAACCCCAAATGTTTTTCTGTTTGAGCTGATTCCTGCTTTGATTTCCCCTTTTCTCTCTATCCCCCTGTCACCCTCTCTGTTTATTGTGACCCTTCATTTCTCTGCATGGTGCAACCTTCCTGTTTCTTGCATGGTTATCAGGTTTTCTTGCCTCCAGACGTATCTTTTGAGTGGGATCCCTTGGGATTATTTATACATGTATAGACCTTTGAGCAGCAGTTTCTTTAATTTGGTCTCTTTAATCACTTTCTCTGTGTTGTCTCTTTGAAATTTTCCTAGCAGCAGCCTGATAATCTTGTTCAAATTGAAAGAAAAAAAAAAAAAAAAAGAGAAAATGACCTTTTTTTTTTTGAAAGAGCGGACTGTGGAAGCCTCACTTTGTGTCTGAACAAACTGATTATTTTCAGTTTGACAGATTTTTACATGAGGAAATTGTGAAGTGACTGGCAAATGTTAATGGGCAGAAAAGCAGATTTATTCTGTGGGCAGAGGGGCCTGGGGACAGGCTGTGTCTCTGAGCTGAGCCAGGTACCAGCTCAGCATCTGCTTAAGATGCTGAGCATCTTAATTTAAATAACATTTAAATTTTTAAAATAACATTTTCTGCCCTGGTTTTAGCTGGGAGCTTCCCTGGGCTGCTGGGGAAGGGACCTTTCCCTGCTGTATCCCCTCATTTGAGGATATTTATGGGGAAAAACCCCCGTTTGGAATCAAGAAAACCAACCTGAGGATTTGAAATTCTCCTGTTTAGCCCCTTTGATGGTGGGAAAAACCCCCAGTTTATCTCCTGGTACACTGCAGGGTGTTTGATGTGAAATGGAAAATCCACAATGAGTTGGTTAAAAGCCTTGCAGTAATCAAGGAAGAAGAATTATTAATTCTCTGAAGGGGTCTGTCATGACCTACTTTACAGCTCCTGCTGCTCTGGTACCAGAATATGACAAATCTTAAAGCACCCCACACATGGAAAAACCAGAAGTGTGATGGTTAAAATGCTGGGCATCTGTAAAAAATATTTTCCCATCACGGTGTGGATTTGTAAAAGTGCAAATGCCACGAGTAAAACTCTCATTGAGGTGCAGAGTTTTGCTACATCCCTGCTCCCCTCCTGGAATCACTCCACTGGTGATTCAAAAAATATGGAATATTTAATGTTTATTCCCCACCTAGGCATATTTAATTGTTACTTCTAAAAAGATGCAGAGATGCTGTTTCAGGGCTGTTCCAGCATCAGCAGATTTGGGCTCCAGCTGTCATCTGACATAATTTGAGGCAGCAAATTAGATCAAAATCTCTTATCTTGTTGTGTTACACATTCCCCCTGCCGTGGCTTGAGCCCTTGCTGGCTGTGGTTGGGTTTTTTGGGGAAAGCACCTCAGGAACTCCAGGGAATGTTGGTTTTGAAGCCATCCCATCTTTCTGTCAGGCTTTGGGAGGACCTTGCTGGGGCTGGAGATGCGGGGCAGAAAATGTTGATGGCATTCCTGAGCTCTCCTCTTTATTATCCTCCCCCCCCCCCAAATATTTGGAAGCTGAAGTCGTTAATGTTGGGTGGAATGCGGAACCCGCAGTAGATCCCAAAAACATCTTGATTAAATTAGAGGGGAGGTGGAGGGGAGGAGGAATGGAACAAAGAGGCTGTTGAGGAGCTGGCACAGCCCGTGCTGGGAATTTATGTTCCAGCCAGGGGTGGCAGAACCTCCAGCCCTGCACATGGTGCAGATACACCCTGGAGTAACAAAGGAGTATGTGTGTGTGCTCACAGCAGCCTCCTGGGCTGGGGAAAACCTGCATCCACAGCCTGGCATTCCTGCCACATCCTGCTGGGACTGCCCTGCCTGCTGCTGCTGCTGCTTTCCTGGTTTGAAGAGGAAGGGAAGAGGTGTTCAGCACCTCCCTGGTTTGAAAAGGAAGGGAAGGGAAGGGATGTTCAGCACCTCTGGTTTGAAGAGGAAGGGAAGGGATGTTCAGAACCTCCCAGGTTTGCAGAGGAAGGGAAGGGGTGTTCAGCATCTCCCTGGTTTGAAGAGGAAGGGAAGGGATGTTCAGCACCTCTGTGGATGGCAGAGGAAGGGAAGAGATGTTCAGCATCTCCCTGGATGGCAGAGGAAGAGAAGGGATGTTCAGCATCTCCCTGGTTTGAAGAGGAAGGGAAGGGGTGTTCAGCATCTCTGGTTTGAAGAGGAAGGGAAGGGATGTTCAGCACATCTGTGGATGTCAGAGGAAGAGAAGGGTGTTCAGCACCTCTGGTTTGAAGAGGAAGGGAAGGGATGTTCAGAACCTCCCAGGTTTGCAGAGGAAGGGAAGGGGTGTTCAGCATCTCCCTGGTTTGCAGAGGAAGGGAAGGGATGTTCAGCACCTCTGGGTGGCAGAGGAAGGGAAGCCTTCCTCCTCCTCCTCGTCCTCTTCCTTGTCCAGAGGAGGTAACAAAGCTGGTGATGGATTTAGAACACGAGCCCTGTGAGGAACAGCTGAGGGAGCTGGGGATGTTCAGCCTGGAGAAAAAGAGACTCAGAGGTGACCTTGTCACCCTCTACAGCTCCCTGAAAGGTGGCTGTGGGCAGGTGGGGCTGGTTTCCTTCTCCAGGCAGCACTGACAGAGCAGAGCCCACAGCCTTGAGCTGCACCGAGGGAAATACAGGTTGGATATTAGGAAAAGGTGTTTTACAGAGAGGATGATGAAGTTCTGGAATAGTCTGCCCAGGGAGGTGGTGCTGTCACCACCCCTGGATGTGTTTAAAAAATAAAAAGGTTGGATGTGGCACTGGGTGCTGTGGTTTAGTTGAGGTGTTGGCTTGGACTCGATGGTCTCCAAAGGTCTCTTCCCACCTGGTGGGAGCGCTTTTGTGACCTCTCAGGACCCAGCACAGGTGAGGAGCTGCTCCCTGAGCTGTGCAGGGAGCTCCTGCCGTGCCCCAGAGATGCTCTTCAAGCAGATCATCTCCCACATCTACAGGAGAAGGGTTTAACCTGATCAGATCAGGGCACACAGTTTGTGGGGACACCTCCACCCCACACACCCAGCTCATTAGTGCAGCCAATTAATTAAGATTTTGTTGCACAAGCCCTTCCTCACATTAAGGGAGGTGCAGTAGATGTGGGTGCAGGTAGAGCCAGGAGGAGATCACAGTAAAGCTGATCAGAATATCTTTCATTTATTGCCTTGTTTACAAAATGAATCGTTCTGCCTTTGCAAAACACAGAATAATAGAGAAAATACAGAACAATGCCGAATTTGCTGCTGCAGTAACAATTGATATGGAGACATTCCCAGCTGCCAGGACTGTTGTTGTCTTTCCTTGGCATGGATTTTATTCATAATTCCGTGGCACTTTCTGGCACGATGCTGGAATCTCTCGTGCCTGTATGGCAGTGGGATCAGCAGCCTTTAATCTGCACTTGGAATTCTGTGGGAATTCAGGGGAATTCTCCTTGGGCATCACCTCCACCTCCCTCCACTGCACTCCAGCAATAACTTTTTCCTAATGTCCGATCCATTTTCCTCTGACTTTCCCAAGCAAACCCTTCAGCTTCCTCCAATGTATTTTCATTTATCAGGGTCAGCCAGCTCAGCTGTTTTTTCTCTTAGACATTTTTTTTTTTGGGGGGGGTGGAATCAGTGCAGGGAACAGTTTGACATGAACAGTGCTCATTGCACAGCTCTTGTTCTGATGTCCCCTGTGATCTGTCTTACCTTCATCTTAATGGAAGGAGTTTTTTTTCCAGTCCAGCAATCCAGCAGCTCCTTTCTCGAGAGCTCATTTGGAAGCCACAGAGAGTTTCGTGTTTTGACAATTTGGCATCTTCTTTTACCCCTTTCAACCCGAAATCTGCATTAAAATACTCATTTCAATCTCTGCTGTATAATTGATGCTTCAGCAGTCTGTGCGGAAAACGAGCAATTTTTTAGTGCAAGAAATGAGCAAAACGGGCTGGGAAGAGCGGGGTGAGAGGAAGAGGATGGGGCCAGGAGGTTCCAGCAGCACTGGAAAAGGGAACAGGGAAAAGTTCAGTGACAGAGCCAGGCAGTCACTTCCATTAATCATCAACACATGGAGGAAAAGGCAGCCAGAAAACCCCAGATCACTGCAGGGTGAGCAGCAGCCTCGGCTGCCAGAGGTGCAAATCCCGAAGGTTTTGTTCCTCCAAACTCCCTTGGAGGTTGGGAATCAGCAGCTCTGTGCTTTTCTCTGAATTAGAGACTCCTTTCCCTTGTCAGCGTTTGTGTTGGGTGCTCTTTGTTCCTCGGGCTGCTGGGTGAGGAATATGGGATTGGAACATGTGGAGAATCCGAAGGATTTGGCATTGGATACTTGTGAATCCCATGGTGCTGCCAACAGAGCAATTCCAGGCTGGTCTGAACCACAACACCCCAAAATAATAAAAAAATATGCTCTAATAAAGCAATTTTTTCATGTAATAAAGCAATTTTTTCATCTCAGAAACACACTCCAAGCGCTGCTGAACTGGACACTACGGGGAAAAGAATAATTTAAATTCAAATCAGATAATCTTTCTCTTCTGGCTTTTCAATTTATCAGGGTGTTATTGGGTTTTTTCCTCATGGCTTAGCACTATCTTGACTTCCTGGAAATGTTGGTTTAAGCCTGGGTTTGGCTGCATTGCCTCTTTATCTCTTTCTTTTCCTGAATGTTGTAGGCATAAATAATCTTGAATTTATCAAATTTGCTTGCCCCAGTTGATATTAAACACTCATAATATGAGGGTTGGAACACACAAGTGCTGCCTTAGTGGGCAGTGAATGAGTAAAATCTATAAACTGAATTAAGTTATTGTTATGTGGTGATTTCCTTATCCTGCTTTTCTTCAGCTTCCACCCCAAGCTGTCCTGTACCCTCAGCTTTGCTTCATCCTCTTCAAATGGGAAAAATTCTATATTTTCAGGCCGGAGAACTGAAAAATTTCACATTTTCTGGAAATTTCCATCTGTGTTCCATAGAGCTTTTCTGGCTGTGCCCATCTGGGATTTCAGTTTATTAATACTCCTGGTACAAAGTGACCCTGAGTGCCTCTGGGCTGGGCACTGATTGGATTTGCCAGCACAAACAGTGGTGCTTAATTGCACCTAAATTATTTGTGGATGCCCCGTGCTCACTTCCTCTGCCTCTGCAGCGTCTTCCTCAATTAACTTTCATTTCTCTGTTCTGTTGCAGAGCAAGGAAGTGGGACTGCAGCTCCAGGAGGACTTGATGAAGGTTTTGAATGAACTCTACACGGTAAATCAAACTGATTTCTTGGCATCTCCTCAGGCAGAAGGGAGAAGTGTTTGACTTCTCCCACCAAGGCTGAGAAAAGGCTGCACTCCCTGCTATAAAGCTCCATAAATCCCATTTTTCCCCCCTCTGTCCTGCTGTTGTTTCAGCTCTCTAAGTGTTGGCTCACCTTCCTGCCCATTTAAATTAAATTAAATTTTGCTGGTTTAAAAGAAGAAGCCAGAGATAGGAGAATTATCCCCAAACACACCCAAAATCTCGGGGTTTGTGTGGTGTGAGCCACATCAGAGGCACCCACTGAGCTTATTTGTCCCTCAGCCCTGAGCAGAACAGCTCCTTTTGCAGGAAGAGTTTCCCATCTCTGCTTTTTGCCTCTCAGTAAATCCACCGAGGAAGAGGAAGGAAGTTTCCCCCCAGGGTTCACGTGCCTGGGGATTTTCTTCTCCTCACACACATGAATGGAGGAGCCTCTTGCCTGATGAAAACTTTGCTTCCTGCAGCTGATACTGAGCGAGTTCTCTTCTTTAAAAGCAGAACTCACTGTCCAGTGGCTCAAAATCCCTTTTATTTTTGTCCTTCCTGAGTGGTTTGTTGGGTCGTGACACTGAGATTTACGGTCTGGCCTTCCTCCTTCCAGAAGGTGACCCAGGGGTTTGTTCTCAGGCTGTGAACATATTGACCCTGTGGTGAAATTTGGGGTAAAAACCAGTTTTGCAGAGTTTCAGGGGGGTTCCCTGAAATTTCCTGTGTCAATAAAATATATAGAGGGAATAGTTTCATTAGCATTTGTTACAATTAATGCCTCAAAGCCAAATATTCAGGCAAATCAGCTCTGCAGAAATGATTTTCTATTTGAGGGCGTAATCTGGTCAACTTTTGAGTCCTGTCATGGATGGGATCCTAAGGAAAGACTTGGATCTGTCTCTAAATTTAGGAACTGAGGTAAATTTCTGATCCAAGTTCAGCTGGCTCTGGAGTTTCATGGACAGGGGATCATTTCTGGGTGCCAGGCTCATTTTTTCAGCCAAATAGTGAATTCTGCTGATTCCTGTTCCCTTGGAAGGAAGAACTTCCAGAATTCAGCCTTTGCTAAACAAAGTGATGGAAGGTATTGATATTTTAAATGGCTGGGAATTTGAAATTTATTTATTCATTCCATCTGCTGCAGAACTGTAAATTGTCCCTTCACCAGAAAACCTTTTCCTTTGCAAAAAGCCACTCCTGATGGTGTTAAAAGATGCTTTTTGCTGGAATTAAAGCCACCCCACCAGTGATTAAATTTAGGGGTACTTTTAGAAGCAATTCCACCTCTTTTTCTGCTGGATGTGATGCTCTGGGCTGGGTGATCAACCAAAGCTGGTCTTTCCCAACCTCAGTGATTCCCTAATTCCACATCCAAAGGATTGGCAGGATCCCTGCTTTTAGGTAAAAATGGATCTGAGTGAAATCTTTACTTTCTCTACACAAATACAAATTTAAAAATACAAATACAATTTTACAAATAAAACCCAGAGGTTTGTCCCAGCCTATCATTTTTGCCCTCTGCAGACCCCAGTGAGTCACCAGTGCCTGTGGCTGCCAACGTGGCACAAAACCATTACAAACCCATTCAAACTGGGATTTCTCCCTCTACTCCTGCTCTCTGCCAGCTCCACTCCGAGCAAGAGAGGAAAAGCAACTCCTCTGCATCTATTATTATAATTATAAACGCCTGCTTTGCAGTCTGAGCATCTGCAGGGGCTGGGAGTGTGGCTGTGTGAATTATTCAGGATGTTCTTTAGCACTGCCTGCACTCACATTCCCTTTCATCTTTAAATCCAGAGTCTCTTTGGATCTGGGACCTCTGCTGATCACTGCAGAGCAGGGGCACGCAGCCCACCGAGGTGAAATTGTGTTCTGTTCTGCTGCAAAATAGCTGTAAACGGGTTTTCAGCTGAGATAAATCAAATTATTCACAAGTGGAGCCTTTATTGCTGCTGGGATGGGTGACTTTATGCAATTGTGCAATTTTTTTTTGCCCCCTGTGAGTGTTGTATCGTGTTTGTTTTGGCGTGGGACTCAAATTGCTTTGCATTTATGGATAAAAAAACTGGTTTATATCTCATGTCCTTCAGTTCTATTTGCTTAACACAAATCTAGACATTAATATGACATGAAACAAATGGGATTTCCCTGACTGTGGGGGGGATATTTAGCTATATTTACCTATAAAAATGTGCTTTAATAGAAGTTGTCCACACAGCACAGGGTCTGGGTCTCCCTACATGCGAGAAACACATTTTTTTTTATTACATAAAGTGCCCAGAAGTACTTTTATGTCCCAAATTCGATTTGTACAAATGATGCCTGAGTGGCTCTTGCAGCTGAGACTGGATTTCCACCCTGTGATGTTTAAAGCTCTGATTCACCCAGATGAAAGGGCTCCCTTCAGAAACCTTACCTGCTGATGAAAAGCTCTCATTTTCCTGCCATATCATTTCTTTTGAGCACTCAAGGAGGCTGGATTTAGTCATTTTTTTGTTGTTTTTGTGCCTCCTTTATTGGCTTGTGCAAGAAGGCACACGCCAAAGCCAAACAAAGCAGCAGCTGCAGAATCACCCACTTGGATTTCAGATCTGTTTTGGGAGCCACCTCAGGCACCTCCTGCCCTGCTCCTCTGACGTGGGAAATTTCCCTGAGTGGTTTTGTGTGGTTTTTTTTTCCAGTTCAGGTATTTCAGACCCAACAGCTCTGGGCCCTGAGTGTTGGTTTTTTTGTTGTCTGCAGGTGATGAAAACCTACCACATGTACAACGCTGACAGCATCAGTGCCCAGAGCAAGCTGAAGGAGGCAGAGAAGCAGGAGGAGAAGCAGATTGGGAAGTCAGTGAAGCAGGAGGACAAACAGACCCCACGCTCCCCTGACTCCACCTCCAACGTCAAGTTTGAGGAGAAACACGTCCGGAGAAGCTCCGTCAAAAAAATCGAGAAGATGAAGGAGAAGGTACTGGCAGAGTCCACAGGAGCCAGTGATTCCCTCCTCACAGCTAAATCTCATCCTTTGTGCAGGTTAAATTTGTGCAAGTTGAATTTGTGCAGGTTTTATTCGTGCAGGTTTAATTTGTGCAGGTTTTAATTTGTGCAGGATTAATCTGTGCAGGTTTAATCTGTGCAGGTTGAATCTGTGCAGGTTGAATTTGTGCAGGTTTAATTTGTGCAGGTTTTATTCATGCAGGTTTAATTTGTGCAGGTTGAATTTGTGCAGGTTGAATTTGTGCAGGTTTTAATTTGTGCAGGTTGAATTTGTGCAGGTTTTAATTTGTGCAGGTTGAATTTGTGCAGGATTAATCTGTGCAGGTTGAATTTGTGCAGGTTTAATTTGTGCAGGTTTTAATTTGTGCAGGTTTTAATTTGTGCAGGTTGAATTTGTGCAGGTTGAATTTGTGCAGGTTGAATTTGTGCAGGTTGAATTTGTGCAGGTTGAATTTGTGCAGGTTGAATTTGTGCAGGTTGAATTTGTGCAGGTTTAATTTGTGGAGGTTTTATTCGTGCAGGTTTAATTTGTGCAGGTTTTAATTTGTGCAGGATTAATCTGTGCAGGATTAATCTGTGCAGGTTTAATCTGTGTAGGTTTAATCTGTGCAGGTTGAATTTGTGCAGGTTGAATTTGTGCAGGATTAATCTGTGCAGGTTTTAATTTGTGCAGGTTGAATTTGTGCAGGATTAATCTGTGCAGGTTTAATTTGTGCAGGTTTAATTTGTGCAGGTTTTAATTTGTGCAGGTTTAATCTGTGCAGGTTTAATTTGTACAGGTTTTAATCTGTGCAGGTTTAATTTGTGCAGGTTTTAATTTGTGCAGGTTGAATTTGTGCAGGTTTAATTTGTGCAGGTTTTAATTTGTGCAGGTTTAATCTGTGCAGGTTTAATTTGTGCAGGTTTAATCTGTGCAGGTTTTATTCCTGCAGGTTTTATTCCTGCAGGTTGAATTTGTGCAGGTTTTAATTTGTGCAGGTTGAATTTGTGCAGGTTGAATTTGTGCAGGTTGAATTTGTGCAGGTTGAATTTGTGCAGGATTAATCTGTGCTGGTTGAATTTGTGCAGGTTTCATTTTTGCAGGTTTCATTTTTGCAGGTTTTATTCCTGCAGGTTTTATTCCTGCAGGTTTTATTCCTGCAGGTTTTATTTCAGATGAAGGAAAGGCAAAGCCAGCAGCAGGGTTCCTTCAGGATGGTCAGGTGCAGTTTGTGCAACCCCAGGCATGGCACAAAAAGCTGAAAGCAGGTTAGAGTGGGAGAGCAGCAGTTACCTGCTTGGAATTCATGGTTAATGTGATTATTTTTGTTGTCCAGAGCACAAGGCCAGCAATCCCAAACTGGCTCTGGGGACAGAACCAGTGGGCTCAGCAATTGTTTCCTCCAGCAGTTCAGCTCTAAGGTTCAGACCAATAGAAGGGGTTATTTTTGAATGGATTTAGGCTCTGGAAGGACAAAGTTCAGGCCTTGGAAGAGATGGAGTACCTGTAGCAACCCTCAGACCCTCCTGGGCTTCTCTGGTGGTGCTGGAGCTGGGCCATAACCTCCTAAACCCTCCTTGTCCCTTCATTCCTCCTTTAATCTTCCCCATCCCACAGCCTCAAGACTCTGAATCCAGTTTAGCAATGTTTAAGCCCATCTAAATAATTAATCTGCATTTCAAGCCTTGGAGTCCTGGCAGAACTGGAATTCAAATGGGCAGAATCTGTGTGAGCAGAGTAAGGTTTGCTCAGTGTTCTCTGGTGTTACTCAGAGCGCTGCTCACCTCTTTTAACGCTTTTTTTCTGCTTTTTGTTGCCTTTCAGCGCCAGGCAAAGTACACAGAGAACAGACTGAAGGCAATCAAGGCGAGGAATGAGTATCTGCTGGCCCTGGAAGCCACCAATGCCTCGGTCTTCAAGTACTACATCCACGACCTGTCTGATCTCATTGATGTAAGTGCTGGGGCCGGGAGCCTCCCACATCCCTCTCCTCCCTCTGCACAGCTGGAAAACTCTGCACAGCTGGAAAGCTCTGCACAGCTGGAGAGCTCTGCACAGCTGGAGAGCTCTGCACAGCTGGAAACAAAGCTCTGCACAGCTGGAAAGCTCTGCACAGCTGGAAACAAAGCTCTGCACAGCTGGAGAGCTCTGCACAGCTGGAAAGCTCTGCACAGCTGGAAACAAAGCTCTGCACAGCTGGAAAGCTCTGCACAGCTGGAAACAAAGCTCTGCACAGCTGGAAAGCTCTGCACAGCTGGAAACAAAGCTCTGCACAGCTGGAAACAAAGCTCTGCACAGCTGGAAAGCTCTGCACAGCTGGAAAGCTCTGCACAGCTGGAAACAAAGCTCTGCACAGCTGGAAAGCTCTGCACAGCTGGAAAGCTCTGCACAGCTGGAAAGCTCTGCACAGCAGGGCTGGGCAGCTTGGGGGTCTCAGTGGCCTGGCACTGGTCACTATCTGTGACAAGAGCTTTTCTCAGGTGGCCACCTCTGTCACAGGGACGAGGAACTCTGAGAAAAGGAGGAGCTGCTTAGTTCAAGTGAAACCCAGCTTCAGGCTCACCCTGCTGCCTGAGATTTTTGTTTGACTGTTTTGAGATCCACAAGATTTTAACTCAGCAGCATGTTTGAAAAAACAGATTGTTAGCTGTAGAAACAGTAGAAGAAATTTGGTAGAAGAGAGGGAGTTCAGAAGCGTTTCCTAAAGCTGCTTTTAACTGGTTTTGGAAAAGTCATTGAATTATGGAATATTCTGAGTTGGAGGGGACCCACAGGGATCATCCAGTCCAGCTCCTGCACAGACACCCCAAAATCCCAGGATGTTGTCCAAGCACTCCTGGAGCTCTGGAAGGTTTGGAGCAGTGCCCATTCCCTGGGGAGCCTGCTCAGTGCCCCAGCACCTTCTGGGGAGGAGAACCTTTCCCTGATCTCCATCCCAAACCTCCTTGACACAGCTCCAGCTGCTCCCTCCGATCCTTTCTCTGCCCACCAGGACATGTTTCAGTCTCCCCACCATTCTGCAGCAATCCTGCTTTTGGTAAAACACACCACCAAAAAAAAACCACCCCAAAATTCTGATTTTTGAAATCTCAGCCAGGAGCCCCGAGGTTATTTCCAGATATGGAAGCACCCCTTCAGCCTGGACACACTGAGTGTGGGATCCTGTTCCATCCCTTCATCCTGGACACACTGAGTGTGGGATCCTGTTCCCAATCCTTCCCCTGGACACACTGAGTGTGGGATCCTGTTCCCAATCCTTCCCCTGGACACACTGAGTGTGGGATCCTGTTCCATCCCTTCCCCTGGACACACTGAGTGTGGGATCCTGTTCCATCCCTTCCCCTGGACACACTGAGTGTGGGATCCTGTTCCATCCCTTCATCCTGGACACACTGAGTGTGGGATCCTGTTCCATCCCTTCCCCTGGACACACTGAGTGTGGGATCCTGTTCCATCCCTTCCCCTGGACATGCTGAGTGTGGGATCCTGTTCCATCCCTTGCCCTGGACACACTGAGTGTGGGATCCTGTTCCATCCCTTCCCCTGGACACACTGAGTGTGGGATCCTGTTCCATCCCTTGCCCTGGACACACTGAGTGTGGGATCCTGTTCCCAATCCTTCCCCTGGACACACTGAGTGTGGGATCCTGTTCCATCCCTTCCCCTGGACACACTGAGTGTGGGATCCTGTTCCCAATCCTTCCCCTGGACACACTGAGTGTGGGATCCTGTTCCCAATCCTTCCCCTGGACACACTGAGTGTGGGATCCTGTTCCCAATCCTTCCCCTGGACACACTGAGTGTGGGATCCTGTTCCCAATCCTTCCCCTGGACACACACTGAGTGTGGGATCCTGTTCCCAATCCTTGCCCTGGACACACTGAGTGTGGGATCCTGTTCCCAATCCTTCCCCTGGACACACACTGAGTGTGGGATCCTGTTCCCAATCCTTCCCCTGGACACACTGAGTGTGGGATCCTGTTCCCAATCCTTCCCCTGGACACACTGAGTGTGGGATCCTGTTCCATCCCTTCATCCTGGACACACTGAGTGTGGGATCCTGTTCCATCCCTTGCCCTGGACACACTGAGTGTGGGATCCTGTTCCCAATCCTTCCCCTGGACACACTGAGTGTGGGATCCTGTTCCATCCCTTCCCCTGGACACACTGAGTGTGGGATCCTGTTCCCAATCCTTCCCCTGGACACACTGAGTGTGGGATCCTGTTCCATCCCTTGCCCTGGACACACTGAGTGTGGGATCCTGTTCCCAATCCTTCCCCTGGACACACTGAGTGTGGGATCCTGTTCCCAATCCTTCCCCTGGACACACTGAGTGTGGGATCCTGTTCCATCCCTTCCCCTGGACACACTGAGTGTGGGATCCTGTTCCATCCCTTCATCCTGGACACACTGAGTGTGGGATCCTGTTCCATCCCTTCCCCTGGACACACTGAGTGTGGGATCCTGTTCCATCCCTTCCCCTGGACACACTGAGTGTGGGATCCTGTTCCATCCCTTCCCCTGGACACACTGAGTGTGGGATCCTGTTCCCAATCCTTCCCCTGGACACACTGAGTGTGGGATCCTGTTCCCAATCCTTCCCCTGGACACACTGAGTGTGGGATCCTGTTCCATCCCTTCCCCTGGACACACTGAGTGTGGGATCCTGTTCCCAATCCTTCCCCTGGACACACTGAGTGTGGGATCCTGTTCCATCCCTTGCCCTGGACACACTGAGTGTGGGATCCTGTTCCCAATCCTTCCCCTGGACACACTGAGTGTGGGATCCTGTTCCCAATCCTTCCCCTGGACATGCTGAGTGTGGGATCCTGTTCCATCCCTTGCCCTGGACACACTGAGTGTGGGATCCTGTTCCATCCCTTGCCCTGGACACACTGAGTGTGGGATCCTGTTCCCAATCCTTCCCCTGGACACACTGAGTGTGGGATCCTGTTCCATCCCTTCCCCTGGACATGCTGAGTGTGGGATCCTGTACATTTCCAGGGCCATCCCTGCTGGAATCTCGTGGCTGCAGAGCCTGGAGGGAGCTGCAGTGGAGGAGCAGGGAGTGATGAGCACAAGAGTCTCTAGACATAGGCAGTAAAGAGCACTCAGATCTCAATTAATTACCCAGCTATTAGAATAACCAGCAGTCTATAGGATACATTTATTCAGCTGATGATAAACTCTCCTGGAGTGCTCTTGTGCCAGGTGTTGATTTAAACCTGTCCTTTGGAGGTCAGGGCTGTCACTGAGAGTGGGCTTGAAAAATGCTGTTATTTCCAAAAGTTGTGGTTTGCAGGATTGTTGTGCTGCAGAGGCCTGGTTTGTTTATTCCTGCTGCCTTTTTAGGAGTCCTGTTTTGCTTAACATTTTCTCAACCTTAATTGCGTGGCCCTGGGTTTTTAACAAATTAAAACTCTCTGTATATATTTCTATCAAAGCTACAAGATTGGGATTAATTTCACCAACATCAGCCTAATTTAATTGTTTTAATATTTTTCATCCAAAGCTCTGTCTCTCAAGTCTTCCCCTCAAATGCTGCCTGGTTCAGTTGTCAGTTCTTGGTGTATTTTCATGAATCACAGGTAGCAAAGGATGCATTTGGGTTTCACAAGCCCAGAATGATTCCTGAGCACAGAGCTGAGGTGTTTTCAGCAGGACACAACAAATCTGGGCTACCCAGCCTGAGAGAAAGGGCTGCTCTCCCTGGGCAGTCCCAGCTGTGTCTGGAGCACAGCAGAACAAGAGAAAACTTCTGAATTCCAGGGAATTTGGCTGTTCCTTGTGGCTCTGGGTGAGTCCCTGCCCTTGGAGCGTTCAATTTAACTCTACAAAATCCCATCATCTTCAGAATAAAAGTGTTATCTGCTCTGTGTTCAGGCATGGAAAAACGTGGGACTTGTCTGGGAGCACAGGAGATGGAGTTCAGTTATCTCATTGTTGAGACACAGGGAAAATAGATTTATTAATGCCTTTGATCCTGAAGGATTGAAAATTAACAATTATAACCAGTGATGGTTATCTGAGCCATCTGACTTGAATAAAAATGTGATTTTTAAGCCAGGCTGTAATGCCTTCCCTCGATCTAATCGTTTGGTGATATTGAATTTTGAAATATAATATAAAAGTAATCTTCAGAGTTACTTACAAGGAGATTGTGTTAGGCCAAACAGCATTAAAGTTTGTTTAATATCATGTTTGTCCAGCACATTCTGCAGTGTGCAGGGAAGGATAACAGGGAGTTAATTCCTTGTGGAGAGTTAAGAGCAATAAATTGTTTCTGCCATAGCCCAGTAGTTTTGAATTTCCTGACTTTGGGGACTGAGGCAGCTCTTTGATGCTAATGAAATATTACAGTAATGGGGAAGTTTGCATTAACTCATATTTATAAAAGGGTCACTAGGACAGGATGGAGGAAAAAAAAAAAGATAAAAACGTGTGTGTGAGTCCCAGAGCTTGGTTTGCACTTCTAGGAATAGATGGTCCATGGCTGCCTACTCCAGGATCTCATCCTTCCCCTTCCAAATGTGAATTACATTTTAAAACCAAGGGCCTTTTCCTCTTAAATCTTCTATTTTTGAGGCCTGTTTGAAAGCTAACTGGCAAAGGGTTAATCAGCTGTCATGTTGGGAAGTGAATTTGAATGAGTTATCATTAAATTCTTATAAAAAATTGATTTCCTTCGAGAACGATTCCATCAAACATTTATATAACCCAGAAAAGGGATGGCAGGACTGGTGCATTTATAAACATGGAACACTGGACTTAAAAAAAACCCCACAAAAATCTCTTTAAAGCGGGGCAGTGGGCTGGGAGATGTTTTCTGTCAGTGGCTTCAACAGCAAAGAGCTCACCTGAGCGAGGTGGGGTGTGACACAAGAACTCCCCTTTGGGTTCCCAGTGCATTCCTGGGGACACTGGGAGGACAAACTGGTCACACTGGGAGGGTGCACCAGCAGGAATTGTGTTCAGTTCTGGGCTCTGCAGTTGAGGAATGACAGGGAGCTGCTGGAGAGGGTCCAGCAGAACCCAGAAAGACAATTTGGGGGTTGAGAGGGGGTCCCAGCAATCCATACAAACCTCCCAGCAATCCATACAAACCTCCCCAAGGGATGTCAGGACGGTTCCAGGCTCTGTTCAGCGACAGGACAAGGAGTAATAAACCACAAACACAAGAAATTTCCACCTCAACATGAGGAAGAGCTTCTGTCCATGAGGGTGGCAGAGCCCTGGAACTTCTGCCCAGGGAAGTCCTGGAGTTTCCCTCCCTGCAGATGCCCCAAACCCACCTGGACGTGTCCCTGTGTCACCTCCAGGTGAGCCTGGCTTGACCTGGGTGATCTCCAGAGGTCCCTTGCAACCCCAAAAATCCTGTGGGAAGGAGCAAGTGCTGCTGTTAAATGTGAGCTGATCCCAATCCCATCTTTCCCCCCTGGCTGCAGACTGAGCTGGGAGTGCCTCTTCATCCAAGGCTGCCTCCACACGTGCAGATTCTCAATCAAGCCTCTTTTATTTTGCTTTTTGTTTTGGTTTGGGTTTTTTTTTTGGGTGTTTTTTTTTTTTTTTGCTTGGCTGGTTTTATTCTTTTCTGATTGAATATAAAGTCCCTTAATTCTCTGCCTGCAGCCCAACCAGCAACTGCAGCTCTTTTTCCAAGGCTTCACACCTGCCACAGCTTGTTTGGCACAGGAGCCAGGCTTCCAGCACTCAGTGGCAGGAATTCTGTGGGAGCAGGGAATGGTCCAGCACTTTCTCTTCCCTCTCCCCCCACCCCTTCTTTTTTCCCCTCTTTTTTTCCCCTGCGTTTGCAAACAATGACAGTGATGAGACCCAAATGATGGGAGTTTTCATGTGAATTTTGCTTACAGAGCAGCACAGCAATCAAGCAGATGGTCTCTTTCTTCCCTTTTTGGATATTCTCCTAGTGGATGTAATCTTGCTTGCAATTCCAAGAAGGTGGGCTCCTTCTTGCTCACTTTATGAGATGGCTGAAAAATCCAGGCTGCTTCTGATCTCATGCTAATGAAAAGCTCCTTTTTTTCCCCTTCTGAAACAGGAAAACTTGGCTCTTGCAGCCGTGGTGGAAATGAAGCTGCTCGATTGTCTCCCGCTGACATCATCCCAGTGTCAGCCATAGCCAGGAAATTCTTGACCATAACCACTTCTTGCTTCAAAGTTTTTTGCTCTTCTGTTTCACCCCAGCAATGAAATCATCCCCAAGTGGTGGCTGCTGGGTTTGGTGGCTCTGTTTTCACGTCCAGGTCGTGCTCCTCCTTCCTGGAGTGCACGGAATGAAGCAGTTTGCTGGAATTGTGGAATTATTTGGGTGCAGATTGGCCTTTATAGATGATCCAAATCTTGTGTCTCCATTAGCATTTCAGTGACTTGCTTTCCTCTTCCTTTTCATGATGTTATTTAAGGATTTTGGGGTGTTTTCATAGGAACAAGACCCCTAAAAAAGTCAGGTTAGAATTTAGGGAAATTCTGCTGTTAAACTTTTTGGATGAAATGAGTCTCGAGTACTCCATGAAAAACAAGTCTCAAAAACTCCACGAAAAACTCCACAAGCTTTATAATGACTTAATCTTGGTAATTAATGATAAAATTTGCATGGGGTTACAGCTTGAGGAGCTCTGTGCAGCCAATGGGACAAAGACAACAAAAACCCCACAACTCATTCCCCACTTATCCAACCTCTGGAAGCGCTCAGATCCCCATTCCTGAGTTCCTTTATTCATCTGGAGTTGTGTTTTTCCAGCACTCAGATCCCCATTCCTGAGTCCCTTTATTCATCTGGAGTTGTGTTTTTCCAGCACTCAGATCCCCATTCCTGAGTTCCTTTATTCATCTGCAGTTGTGTTTTTCCAGCACTCAGATCCCCATTCCTGAGTTCCTTTATTCATCTGCAGTTGTGTTTTTCCAGCACTCAGATCCCCATTCCTGAGTTCCTTTATTCATCTGGAGTTGTGTTTTTCCAGCACTCAGATCCCCATTCTGGAGTTCCCTTTATTCATCTGCAGTTGTGTTTTTCCAGCACTCAGATCCCCATTCCTGAGTCCCTTTATTCATCTGCAGTTGTGTTTTTCCAGCACTCAGATCCCCATTCCTGAGTTCCCTTTATTCATCTGGAGTTGTGTTTTTCCAGCACTCAGATCCCCATTCTGGAGTTCCTTTATTCATCTGGAGTTGTGTTTTTCCAGCACTCAGATCCCCATTCCTGAGTTCCCTTTATTCATCTGGAGTTGTGTTTTTCCAGCACTCAGATCCCCATTCCTGAGTTCCTTTATTCATCTGGAGTTGTGTTTTTCCAGCACTCAGATCCCTGTTCTGGAGTTCCTTTATTCATCTGCAGTTGTGTTTTTCCAGCACTCAGATCCCTGTTCTGGAGTTCCTTTATTCATCTGGAGTTGTGTTTTTCCAGCACTCAGATCCCCATTCTGGAGTTCCTTTATTCATCTGGAGTTGTGTTTTTCCAGAACTCAGATCCCCATTCCTGAGTTCCTTTATTCATCTGGAGTTGTGTTTTTCCAGCACTCAGATCCCTGTTCTGGAGTTCCCTTTATTCATCTGGAGTTGTGTTTTTCCAGCACTCAGATCCCCATTCCTGAGTTCCCTTTATTCATCTGGAGTTGTGTTTTTCCAGCACTCAGATCCCCATTCCTGAGTTCCTTTATTCATCTGGAGTTGTGTTTTTCCAGCACTCAGATCCCTGTTCTGGAGTTCCTTTATTCATCTGGAGTTGTGTTTTTCCAGCACTCAGATCCCTGTTCTGGAGTTCCTTTATTCATCTGGAGTTGTGTTTTTCCAGCACTCAGATCCCCATTCCTGAGTTCCTTTATTCATCTGCAGTTGTGTTTTTCCAGCACTCAGATCTCCATTCCTGAGTTCCTTTATTCATCTGGAGTTGTGTTTTTCCAGCACTCAGATCCCCATTCTGGAGTTCCCTTTATTCATCTGCAGTTGTGTTTTTCCAGCACTCAGATCCCTGTTCTGGAGTTCCCTTTATTCATCTGGAGTTGTGTTTTTCCAGCACTCAGATCCCTGTTCTGGAGTTCCCTTTATTCATCTGGAGTTGTGTTTTTCCAGCACTCAGATCCCCATTCCTGAGTTCCTTTATTCATCTGGAGTTGTGTTTTTCCAGCACTCAGATCCCCATTCTGGAGTTCCTTTATTCATCTGCAGTTGTGTTTTTCCAGCACTCAGATCCCCATTCTGGAGTTCCCTTTATTCATCTGGAGTTGTGTTTTTCCAGCACTCAGATCCCCATTCCTGAGTTCCTTTATTCATCTGGAGTTGTGTTTTTCCAGCACTCAGATCCCCATTCCTGAGTTCCTTTATTCATCTGGAGTTGTGTTTTTCCAGCACTCAGATCCCCATTCCTGAGTTCCTTTATTCATCTGGAGTTGTGTTTTTCCAGCACTCAGATCCCCATTCTGGAGTTCCCTTTATTCATCTGCAGTTGTGTTTTTCCAGCACTCAGATCCCCATTCCTGCATTCCCTTTATTCATCTGCAGTTGTGTGTGTTTTTCCAGCACTCAGATCCCCATTCCTGAGTTCCCTTTATTCATCTGGAGTTGTGTTTTTCCAGCACTCAGATCCCCATTTTGAAGTTCCCTTTATTCATCTGGAGTTGTGTTTTTCCAGCACTCAGATCCCCATTTTGAAGTTTCCTTTATTCATCTGCAGTTGTGTGTGTTTTTCCAGCAGTGCTGTGACCTGGGCTACCACGCCAGCCTGAACAGAGCCCTGAGGACGTTCCTGTCAGCTGAACTCAACCTGGAGCAGTCCAAGCACGAGGGGCTGGATGCCATCGAGAACGCCGTGGAGAACCTGGACGCCAACAGCGACAAGCAGAGGCTGATGGAGATGTACAACAACGTCTTCTGCCCACCCATGAAGTTTGAGTTCCAGCCACACATGGGGGACATGGTCAGTGTGGGTGCAGCTGGCTCTGCCTGTTTATCATGTAATTTCTCTCTCCTTGCCTCCTTTGGGCTGAATTCCTCTGGGATCCTCCCTCGTGGGGAGTTCCACTTATCTCAGTCTTTATGATTGGAAGGAAACTCCTGAGCTCGTTAGAATCTTGTTTCTGGTGTTTATTAACAGGTGATCACAAAACTTAACAGCTCTCTCCAGGCTGGTTACAAGGTTAATCTTTGCAATTTGGAACATTTCTTTCTTCTGATGGTACAAACAAGGCCTTGTGGCACACTTCATGTCTGATACACAAAATGGCCCCGAAATACGCAGTTCTTTTATCTTTATACTTATTTTTACCCAATTAACAACAGACACATATATTATTTCTCTTAATGACCCAATGACCCATCACCTCTGTGATGCACTGGGGCATTTTCTATCCAATCACTCACTATTACCCAAAAACCTTTAGGAGAAGAACATGAAGAAGAAAGAAGAAGGGACAAGAGACAACACCCTAAATCCTCCATCTTGTCTCCTGTTCTCTAACTTTTTCACCCAGTGATTTAAAAAACTTTCTAATCTACACACTTCCACTTTTCCTATCTAACTTTAACATTTGTTTTCATGTATCACCATGAAAACATGCTCATGAATTTCATATTCTATGAAATTCAGTGTTTTTCTAGATCTTATAACTAAGTATCAGAAACAAGGGCACACACTCTGTATTCCAGACTCCTACATATCACCCTCACTTTATCAAAAGTGACCCCTCCAGGGCTGCCTGGTGGGCTCTTTTGGGAGCCTGGGAGGTTGGAGATGATGAAAAGATGAAGCAGAGATATCTCAGTTTGTAAAGTTTCTTGGCTGTCAAAGCTGGATGATCTCCAGAGGTCCCTTGCAGCCCCAGAGATTCTGTGACAAGGAGCTGCTGTTAAATCCAAGCTGATCCTGACCCTTGGCCCTTCACTGGAGCTGCAAATTCTTAATTAGGTTTGATATTAAATGGGAGTAGGAAACACTTTCCTTCAACCACAGGTCGATCCCCAAGACAGCCCCTGAATTTTGAGATTGGAAGGGCTGATGTAAGAAACCTAAATGCTGTTTTTTTGCAGCATCTGAGTGTGCAGCCTGAGAGTACAAATGCTTTGTGGTGGTGCTTTTTGCATCCTCCCTGTGAGCTGGGGCTGTCAGAGGAATCCTCATTTTTGGCAGGGCAAACCCCTCTCCTTTTTGTGTTTAACAAGACGTGGTTGCTCAGCTGGGAGCTGCTGAAAGCCCCACAAGTGAAGCTGGTTCTGAGTGGGAGCACATGCACAGAGTGACAATTTAGGTCAGTTGGTTGCATTTCCAGATTATTCCCCGAGCACAGGCTCCTGCAGACAGCCTCTCCTTTTGGGCTGGGAATTACAGCCACTGCTCCAGGCTCTTCTCTGTTTCTCTCATTTATCAGACTCCAAATGACCTTTCCTGGATTTTTCTGTGCTTGTGATGCTGTAAGATCCTAGGAAGAAAAGGAATCACCTGCAGAGTCTCATTCAGGAGCAGCTCCCATTCACTGAATCATTTATCATTTATCTCTCAAGGCTGGAGGAGTGTTTAGAAATGCAGCTGATGCTCTTGTTGCAGTGGTGCTGCACGCAGCAGATGGAATCAGAATGTGTGATCCTGTGTGTGCACAGGTGGGATAAAACTCCCAGTTTCAATTTCTGTCTCTGAAGAAACAGCCTCAGGCAGCGAGGTCAGTGTTTCCTTGTAAAAAAACCCACACAAAACCCAGAACAAAACGAGCAGCTCAGGGAACCTCGGTGTTCTGGTGTGTGTGACAAGTCCCCAGCCTGTGCTCTTTTTATTTCAGCTGCTCTGGATTCATCCAGGAGTGACCTGTGCCTGTTGCTGTGCTGTGCAGGTGGCTCAGCTGAGCAATCCCAGCCCCTTGTGCCCCTAGCCCAGGGTGCCTGGCTGAAAAACTGAACCAAATTCTTCATTTTTGATGTGGTTTATCCAAATAGCTGGGATGAAGCTCCTCCAGCCTCACACAGCACACCATGAGCTGACATCACTGAAAGCAGCTGATGCTTTCTAGCTCTTCTTTGATGCTGCCATCATCTCCTGCTCACTGTTCAATCCTCCCAGCTTCTGCAGAGCCTTCTCCTCCGCTTGAAACCCAGCTTCACTGAGTTTTGAAGTTCATCCCTTCAGGGAGTGTTTGTGTCTGATAAATAAATGAATGACTGCAGTGCTGTGCTGTTTCTCCTGCAGGAGTCTCAGCTCTGTGCCCAGCAGCCAGTCCAGAGCGAGTTGGTGCAGAGGTGTCAGCAGCTGCAGTCCCGGCTGTCGACGCTGAAGATTGAAAATGAAGAGGTCAGTGAATAACCAAAACTCTGCAGCCCCTCTTAGCCACTTCCAGTGGTTATTGGGCACTGATTGTGGAAGAATCTTTTCCACAGTGATCCTTTCTGGTTGACATTTGTGGTAAAATTCAAGGCCAAAGCATCTTGTGTGTTAATTATCGTGCGATCTCACAGCAAAGTCGGGTGTTTGGAGAGAATCCTTTAAAATCCTTTAAAATACCCCCCCATATCTCTCCTCCCATCCTTAACTTGATAAGACTGGCTGTATTGCCAAGGTTGAATTTGGATAGCAAATGGAAAAGGAGGAATTTGATGTTTTGAAGTGAGTTTGCATAACCTGAGTTAGTGATTTTTGTGAGAGGTGAGAGGAAGATGACAGGAACGGGGATCTAATCCCTGCACCTCTGTGTTCAGGAGTTTTGGGGCAAAATTTACAACCCCTTTTATGTCTGGAAAGTTGATTCTGGCCTTCAGTAAAAATGCACAGTGCAGCAGAGTCCTGTTTGTAATTAATATTTGATGCCCAGTAGAAGCAGTTACAGAAGACAATTAGAGAAATCTTTGTTCCAGCTTTCTTTGCTTTGAGGTGAAATTTCTTTCCATCTCCTCCTGATCCCAGCCCATGAGATCACAACTGCAATCCTGGCACCGAGTCCTGGCAGGATCAGGGTGCTGCCAACTCTGTGCTTGCATGGACTGTGCTGTTAACGAGCCAAAATTAATTACAGCACACAGGGTGTGAAACCAGTAATATCTGTTTATTAGCAAAGTGCTCGGGGGGAACTTCACCACCTCTGTTGTTTACTTCCAAGAGAAAACCTTGAGGTTTTGAGCTGTCTCCTCCTTGCTGGGCAGGTGAAGAAGACGATGGAGGCCACGCTGCAGACGATCCAGGACATTGTCACCATAGAGGACTTTGATGTCTCTGACTGCTTCCAGTACAGCAACTCCATGGAGTCGGTGAAATCCACGGTGTCGGAAACGTTCATGAGCAAACCCAGCATTGCCAAGAGGAGGGCAAACCAGCAGGAGACTGAGCAGTTCTACTTCACAGTAAGGGGCTGATTCTTAAGGATTTTGGAGGTTTTTTTCCCCCCTGTCTCAGGAAGTTCTGCCCTGTGAGGGTGGTGAGGCCCTGGTGCAGCTGTGGCTGCTCCATCCCTGGAAGTGCCCAAGGCTTGGAGCAGCCTGGGATAGTGGAAAGTGTCCCTGCCCATCCCCTGGATGATCTTTAGGATCCTTCCCAGCTCAACCCACTCCACAATTCTGTAATTTTCAATGTGATCCATTCAGAATTGTGAAGTGTGAAGTGTTGCTCCTGCCCAACAGAAAACGCTTCTCTCTCTGATTTTGGGCAAGCAGAGTGTTGGGGTTTAAAAACGTGTGCTCTCAATTCCCTGGAGATATTTTGGGATGCCTCTGTTGATTCAAACATAGTCTGTGGGTAAATTGTGTCAAGTTTGATTTCTTCTGCATCTGAAAAGGAGTTTTCTGAGAAAGAACTTTTAATAGCTTGTAAACATGAAATTTCAAAACTAGTGCAAACTAAAGAATGTTTAGCTCTTTCATTTTTTTTGTTACCATCTTACAATTTCAGGCTGCATAAGCTTTTCATTGAGTCAGTGTTTTTTACAAGATGCTAAAGGCTTTTTGATATTGAATTTCATGCCAGACTATCTTTTTCCTGCATCAGATTTATGTTAAACCGTTGAATTTGTTTCCAGTTTCAAAATATTCCTGAGTAGCAGATGAAAATCATGGATTTTACCCTGGATAATTTGTCATTCCTTTGGGCATCCTTCACCACTTTCTTCCCAGCACGGTGTTGCTTGTTAAAAATCTGAATTTTCAGTGCAAATGGCACTAACTTGGCAGGATGGATCATTAGGCCTTGACTTAGAAAAATCCAAAATCCATCACTGAAGGTGAATCTGGCTGTTGAGAGAAGTGGGTGGAGAAGCTGCTTCAATTAAGGCAGGATTGACCACCCTGCCCAGGGTTATGGAATTAGAAAAGTGATTTTTAATTGAACTCTGAGCTTTCCCTCTCTGGGGAGAGCTATTTTGAGTTCAAACAGGAGCAGGAGGAGCCCAGGGCTCAGTCTGGATGGGATATTTCTCTGTTTCATGTTGCTGGTGTGGTGCTAGAGAGAGACCCAGCCTGATCAGATGCTGCATTGATCTGCTATTGGCCAGGCTTATAAATAGCCTTGATAAGGATTTCCAGCTCTGAATCTCTTTTTCAGTGTCTCATAAAACCCTCAGATGGGTGTTAATGAGGCCTGGGGGCAGAGCTTTGTGTAGGGGATAAAAAACAAAGTGCAGTGCAGAACTGAGATTTAATTCCCTTTTACCTCCTGATGTGCTGGGGGACAGGAACCGTAAGAAAAACGCTGATTTCGAAGAATATTCCATATGAATGTGACTCAAGGAGGAAATTCCATGTGCTGCATTCCTAGGCAGAGCTCTTGGCTGAATACAGCAATGGGATTTTAGTGGAAGGACACTCACTGGGGTATCTGCAGGCTGGAATAATCTGTATTTCTGGTGTGCTGGTGGATCTCCCACTGGCCTTTGAAGGGAGATTTGTGTTCAGGGTGATTTAAACTTCCCAGAGTGCAGGGAAGGATGGGCTCAGCCCTGAGCTGCTGCAGGTGGTGACAGTGACTTCAGGGAGCCAAAATCCAGGGATGTGCTGCTGCTGCTGCCATGGTTACAGCCCTGCTTCCAGAGCCAGGGATCCAGGCACAGCTGGCACCAACCCCACCTGGGCAGTGACAAAAGGGGGAAATTTTCATTCTTTCACCTCTAAACCAGCATCATTTTAGGCAAAATGTTGGGTTTTTTTACCTCTGGAAAGAGGAGGAACCAGAACAGTGCTGGCTGTGTGAAGTGCTGTGGGTTTATTTATATTTTATTTATAAGTAATGCAGGTTTATTTTTGCCACAAGGGGAGATGGGGGATGAAATCCTCCCGAGTCCTGCAGCTTTGAGGTCCTGGTGGTGCTGGTCCTGTGGGAGGTGGATCCAGTTCCCCCATCCTTGAGCCCAGTTGGAATTATTCTTGGAGAGGGGTGGGAGAGGAAAATCACTGCATTTTCCTGGCTGGGGATGGATCAGGATGTGGAGCAGTGGCAGAAATGGTTTTTTTCTCAATATCCTGATCAGGATGTGGAGCAGTGGCAGAAATGGTTTTTTTCTCAATATCCTGATCAGGATGTGGAGCAGTGGCAGAAATGGTTTTTTTCTCAATATCCTGATCAGGATGTGGAGCAGTGGCAGAAATGGTTTTTTTCTCAATATCCTGCCCAGGGAGGAAGGCAGGGTCTGGTTGGGTTCTGCTTCATCCCTGCTGGGAACATCCTGCAGGGCTTTGGGCTCAGAGATTCCCACCTTCCTCGCTTTTGTAGGTGCAGAAATGCTCCTGGCTCTGACTCCCAGCTGATCTTCACCTCTGAATTGTCACCCTGCAAAAATGAGGTTTCTGCTGCTTTGTTCTGGTTCCAGCTCCAGCTGTGCTCTGCCCCCAGTGAAATCCTCATACAGTTCTGCTGCAATTTGATTATTTTTATTTATTTTTTTCCCTTTGGCTCTCTTTATTAAGCCAAGAATCCAGGGCTAATGCATCTTTGTGATTCATTGAGAAAAGCCTGAAGCTTTTTTTTTTTAATTAATTTTGGTTTTTTTTCCATCAGCATCCTTGCAGTGGGAACAGAATGTTAGGCATGAGGAAACAGTAAAATAAAAATGAGATTCTGCAGTGGATGGGAACATCTTTTTCTCCTTTAAAGCAACCCCTGGTACCTGTTGATGTTTTTAATGACCTCAAAGCCAGAGCAAGTCCCAGCGAGTGCCTCTGCCCTGCCCTGCCTGGCCCACCTTAGGCTGGGCTTAAGTGTTTAGTTCTGCTTCAAAGGGGAGCTTAACCCTGCCAAGATGAGTTGATTTGCTGATCTTTAAGCTTCTGTTTGCAGCTGAGCCTTCCAACCCTCCTGTCCTTCCTCCTGAGACCCCCCAGAGCCAGATTCATCCTCGAATCCCCACTTCAGACAGGTTATTTTTGCCATTTGTGCTCATTGTATTTTCTACTGCAAAAATTTAACTGATTAAAAAAATTTAACTGAGCAAAATCCAGTTAGGGCTCAGTGAACAGATTCTACAGGGATATTCCCCCCCCCTCAAAAAAAAATGGAATTAATTTTTCATAGCAGTGAGGGAGCTTCCTGTTTTCTTCCAAAACAACAACAACAAAAAATTTGAAATATTAATAAAGGAAGCAGGAAACACTGAGACTTTCCAAAGGTACTTAATTCTTGTGAAATGTTTCTTTCAATGTTGTCAAGCAAAGGGACATAAAACCCAGGCTTTTGGCAGTTAATTAAAGCCATTTTTGTTTGTTGTGTCAGTGCACACCAGGGCTGGGGAGCCCTCAGGGGAAGCTGAGGAGTTCCTGGAAGGTTTTTCCTCACCCTCACTGCTGCCCCAGTGTGGGTTTATATAAATTCCTTTATTTATTGATGTGTCTATTTCTGCTTGCCCCTTTCCATCCCGCACAGAGGCTGCTCCTGCAAAGGCCAAGCGGGGTCCAGGCTCTCCTGTGGTTAAAAATATCAATTTTTACCTGGAGGATTTGCAGTTTTAAGTGGGCAGATCAGACCTGGAAGGAATTGGATTGACCTGGGGAAAGCTGGAAGTGTCCAAGGCCAGGATGGACAGGACCTGGAGCAACCTGGGATGGTGAAAAGTGTCCCTGGATGAGCTTTGGGGTCCCTTCCCACCTAAACCATTTGAGGGTTTGATTCTGACAAGAACTTTTCATTATTAGACGAGGATCCTCTCTCTGGGCTCATTCTGCTGGCTGAAATTTGAAATCTCTCAGGATTCCAGAGGGTGCTCTGTGATATTTGCAGAGTTTGTGGTTTTGAGTGCAAATATATCCCATTTAAAACGTGGGCAGCCCTGTGCAGCAGATTATTTCACACTCTACAGCTCAGTGAAGATAAATAAAACTGCTCTGAACTGCAAGATCAGAGATGAAAGAGCTGAAAAAAATAAAAAAAAAAACCCAAAAAACCACCCCAGCATTTACAGAGCTGTGGAAAATCAGGGAGCAGCAGCAAAAATGCGTGGCTGTACAATATCCCACCGCCAGAATAAATCTAAACTTCAATAATATCTTTATTTGTTTTGTCCTTTGCAGCCCTGTGGATCATCCAGCGTGGAGGCAGACGCAGGGTTTGACAAGTAAAGTGGGGTGAGGGAGGTTAAGTGAGAGAATAAGCACAGTAGCAGCCTTTTAGTTGGTTAAAACAGATTGCTCATTCACTGAGGGCTGGATGACAGCTCCTCTGATGGCTCAAAAGATGCCAAACATTCAGCTGATCCCACAGTGGAACAATGGAAATTGCCCTGCAGATGGAGAATTCACAGAATTTCAGGATTGTTAAGGGTGGGAAAGGCCTGGAAGATCGTTGATCCAAGCTTGGTTGGGCTCAAAATATCAGTGGGCTGAGCTTCAGGCTTAGCCAGATGCATAAGGCAGGGTTTAGTTTGTGCTTGAACTGTGAATTTCAGGGTTATTCTGTTACTGTCAATTTTGGTGTCACTCTGCAACTGCAAATTCGGTGTCACTGTAAATTCAGTGTCACTCTAAATTCAGTGTCACTCTAAATCCAGTCTCATTCTGTAATTTCAGTGTCACTGTAAATTCAGTGTCACTGTAATCCAGTGTCAATGTAAATTCAGTGTCATTCTGTAAATTCAGTGTCACTGTAAATTCAGTGTCACTCTGTAAATTCAGTGTCACTGTAAATTCAGTGTCACACTGTAAATTCAGTGTCACTCTGTAAATTCAGTGTCACTGTAAATTCAGTGTCACTGTAAATTCAGTGTCACACTGTAAATCCAGTCTCATTCTGTAAATTCAGTGTCATTCTGTAAATTAAGTGTCACTGTAATTCAGTGTCACTGTGAATTCAGTGTCATTCTGTAAATTCAGTGTCACTGTAAATTCAGTGTCACTCTGTAAATTCAGTGTCACTGTAAATTCAGTGTCATTCTGTAAATTCAGTGTCACTGTAAATTCAGTGTCACTCTGTAAATTCAGTGTCACTGTAAATTCAGTGTCACTGTAAATTCAGTGTCACTGTAAATTCAGTGTCACTCTGTAAATTCAGTGTCACTGTAAATTCAGTGTCACTCTGTAAATTCAGTGTCATTCTGTAAATTCAGTGTCACTGTAAATCCAGTGTCACTCTGTAACTGTAAATTCAGTGTCACTCTGTAAATTCAGTGTCACTGTAAATTCAGTGTCACTCTGTAAATTCAGGGTCACTGTAAATTCAGTGTCACTCTGTAAATTCAGTGTCACTGTAAATTCAGTGTCATTCTGTAAATTCAGTGTCACTGTAAATTCAGTGTCACTCTGTAACTGTAAATTCAGTGTCACACTGTAAATTCAGTGTCATTCTGTAAATTCAGTGTCACTGTAAATTCAGTGTCACTCTGTAAATTCAGTGTCATTCTGTAAATCCAGTGTCACTGTAAATTCAGTGTCTCTGTAAATTCAGTGTCATTCTGTAAATCCAGTGTCACTGTAAATTCAGTGTCATTCTGTAACTGTAAATTCAGTGTTGCTCTATAAATTTTGGGTCACTCTGTAAATTCGGTGTCACTCTGCCCTCCTGTTCACAATCCAGCAACCCAAAGACATGATCAGAGAAGTGAATTACCCACTCACCATCCTGTTTTTATCCACAGAAAATGAAGGAGTACCTGGAAGGCAGGAACCTGATCACGAAGCTCCAGGCCAAGCATGACCTCCTTCAGAAGACCCTGGGAGAAAGTGAGTGTGTCCCTCAGCCAGGCTGTTTAAACATTTCATTTATCTGTTTTTAATGTGATCATTTAATTTATTTATTTAATTTACTGGGTTACTCAGCTGAGGGTGGCAGGCCTGGATTAGCAATGCACAGTGGCCGTGCTGGTGTTTTATGGATTAATTCCTCTGGTCTGTGTGGTGATCACCAAAATGCTTAACGAGGCACTGATGGTCATCACTGATCTGTGAGCTGCTCCCTCCTTCACACCCATCCTGGTTATCCCTGCTGGGCCAAACCTGGAGATTCACTGCAAAATCCAGAATTATTTACCTGGAGATTCACTGATAAATCCAGAATTATTTACCTGGTGATTCACTGATAAATCCAGAATTATTCACCTGGTGATTTATTGATCAATCCAGAATTATTTACCTGGGGATTCACTGAACAATCCAGAATTACCTGGTGATTCACTGAACAATCCATAATTATTTACCTGGGGATTTATTGATCAATCCAGAATTATTTACCTGGAGATTCACTGATCAATCCAGGATTATTTACCTGGAGATTCACTGATCAATCCAGACTGATCAATCAAGATTTACCTGGTGATGTACTGATCAATCCAGAATTATTTACTTGGTGGTATATTGATCAATCCAGAATTATTTGGTGATTCACTGATCAATCCAGAATTATTTACCTGGTAATTCACTGGTAAATCCAGAATTACCTGGTGATGTACTGATCAATCCAGAATTATTTACCTGGTGGTGTATTGATCAATCCAGAATTATTTACCTGGAGATTCACTGCAAAATCCAGAATTATTTACCTGGTGGTATATTGATCAATCCAGAATTATTTGGTGATTCACTGATCAATCCAGAATTATTTATCTGGTGATTCACTGATCAATCCAGAATTATTTACCTGGTGATTCACTGATCAATCCAGAATTATTTATCTGGTGATTTACACATCAATCCAGAATTATTTACCTGGTGATGTACTGATCAATCCAGAATTATTTGGTGATTCACTGATCAATCCAGAATTATTTACCTGGTGATTTATTGATCAATCCAGAATTATTTACCTGGAGATTCACTGATCAATCCAGAACTATTTACCTGGTGATTCACTAATCAATCCAGACTGATCAATCAAGATTTACCTGGTGATGTACTGATAAATCCAGAATTATTTACCTGGAGATTCACTGATCAATCCAGAATTATTTACCTGGTGATTTACACATCAATCCAGAATTATTTACCTGGTGATTTACACATCAATCCAGAATTATTTACCTGGTGATTTACACATCAATCCAGAATTATTTACCTTCATTTGTGTGGCAGTCCAGCTGCTGCTCACCTCTGTGTGTTCACACCAATGTGTGGGAGCCCAGGCTGTTCCAGGGGAGGCACAAACCAATTTCAGAGCATGTGAAATACATTTCCTGTCTAAGGGCATCATTCAGGGGGCAGCAGCCAGATCTGAATATTCATTTACTGTTAGACTTAGAACAAAGGCAGATTTCTTTCCCTTCATGGTATGGGCAAATCCTGTTGGCCAAAAACCCTTCAGCTACGCATCCAAGTTTCCATAGAAACCTGCCTGGCCTGTGTTTGCAGAGGAGAAGGTTTTGAAGTCTAAATGTCAGGTCAAGAACGGGCTGGGCTCAGTCCTGGGCTGAGCTGGACTCCCCACACTCCTGGTGTGCCAGGATGCTGGATGAGAGCTCACCCAGCACGTGGCCTTTGAAGTGCTTTGCTTTCACTTGGAAAACGTGCTGGCAAATTAAAATACTCCTTGCTGCAGTAATTAAAGAGTTTTGTGTTTATCAGAGCCCGACCGCTGGGAGATGAGGGGAGGACGCGCCTCGGTTTGGGTTGGAGCTGTTAAAGTTGCTCGTCTCTTCAGCTCTCCTGTAAGAAAGGGTGGCTGAAGCCAAAGTTTTGTGTCCTCAGGGCATTTTTCTTGTGCCTCTGAATATCTGTGAGTGCCAGCCGTGCTGCCCCTGTGGCTGATCCCATTGCTGTGGCTGACCTCTGCATTCCAAACCCGGCTCCTCTTAACCTGCCTGCCCCTCAACCCAGCCCAAGCTGTGCTGGGGGAAAGGAGAGGAATTAAATGGCATTTCTGTATTGCTGTGTGGGTTTAAAGGCTGCTTCTGTTTCCTTCCTTGGCTTTTTGCAAACCAGAGCTGTCTTAGTGGTCCTGTGAGTGTCAGGGTGAGCACCAAAAAAAAAACAAACTCCTCCTGTCATCTGTGAGATCAAAAGGAGCTGGGAAAAGGGAGGAACTTCCCATTTCCCAACCCACTGGAGCAGGTTAATGGTACAAACTGGGGAGCGTGCCTGGATTTATCCATAAAATGTCACTTAATTGGGAAATGGGCAAATAAAATTCCCTTCACACGTCCCCAGAGCCCGGTTAGGAGCTTTAGAGGAAAATGTGCCTCCAGCTGCGTGTCTTCAGTGCCTGGCAAGTTCAGGGGGTCGTTATTTTTTATTCTCCTCCCTGCCCCATCCTCAGGTGACATTTTTCAGTCGTGGTGCAAATTGCCTTAATCTGAAGATGACAAGTTCCAGCAATAAAAGTAGCAGCAAGTCCTCCTCTCTGCAAGTAATTATGTCCCTGCCTCCTGTCCCCATTTGTCACCCTAATGCAGGAGCCCCTTGATGCTGCCACAGCCGTGTAATTCCTCTGTATGAATATTCCATGATGAAAAGGGGGACAGATGGCTGGAAATTCTGCTGCAGAATAACATTTTCATGTCAATTATGCACTGTTTTGGCTTTACGTGGGGAGAGCAAAAGTGGCTATCAAGATGTGCTCAACTAATTGTCAGCCATCAGCAATTAGCTGCTTCCCTCACTCCTCTCTGCATCTCCCCAGGAGCAGGAAGACAACAGGAGGGAAGGTGGATTTTCAGCTGGTGGGAATCAGTGTGGTTTTTGTTTTTTTTGCACTAAAAAATGATCCTATCCCACTCCCAGCAGCACATCCTCCTTTTTCCTGCCTCTCGTGTTGTGATGTTTTAGGTGATGCTGCATTAGCAAGTCCCGAGCTTGGCTGCCGCTTCCTGGGAAACTCGGTGCGAGTTAATGGAGTGTTTTTTATAAATATGTTTGTGGAAAACACCACTGAACGTCTGTCTCTCAAAATAGCTGCGGTGCCAGCACGTTCAGGCTGTGGGCTGACAAATCTGGGAATGTTTGCACTCTTCCTGAGGGGCTTTGTGAAGGAGAATCCCTCACCCCACCAGTTCCCCTGGGAGGAGGGAGGGACTGACAAGCCCAGTTTTTTGGCAGAAGTCAACGATTAGAATGCTCAGGGTGGGAATTTCTATTTAAAAAAAACAAACAAAAAAAAATATTCTATTTAAAAACAAGAATTCACAGAGACAGGAGTCCTTGGGCAGCCTGAGCTGGTGCCTGGTTGGATTTGGTGGAGCTCAGCTGGCAGGGATGGGTTTGGTGCTGTCCTTGGAGCTTCCCCTCCTCTCTCCTCTCCTTTCCTCCATCTCCTTCCAGAATTCTCTGTACAGAACCATTGAAAGCATTTTCCCATTCCTCCCTCCTCATGCTGGATTTCTGTGTCTCCTGCACAGGTCAGCGGACGGACTGCGCCCTGGCCAGGTAGGTGTGGCTCAGGGAGTTGTGTTTTTAGGGAAAATCTGATGCAAATTGCTCATTCCACATCACTTACCAGCCCAGGATGTGTCTGCTAGAAAAATACTCTGATTTAGAGTCACAGAATGGAATCATGGAGTGCTTTGGGTGGGAGGGGACATTAAAACTCCTCCAGTGCCACCCCTGCCATGGGACACCTTCCACGGTGCCAGGCTGCTCCAGATCCCATCCTGCCACTTCCAGGGGTGGGGCAGGAATTTAATACATCTAATTAATACCAATTTCTTTGATTTTGCCTTGGTGTATTTAGTGCAGGATGGGAAAGTGAGAGGAATTCCTTAATTTGGCGCTGTCACCCAGAGAATATTCTCCAGATTTGGGTTTTTATAACCAAATCTCTGGTCCTGGGAGAGAGGTGAGCCCATGGACTGGGCAGGGCTTATCCACAGGGTCAAGAACCATAAATTGGGAAACTCTTGATCCCAGTGCTGGATTCCAGCAGGATGGGGGGACACGGAGGAAAAAACCTTTTAATTTCATTAAGACCAATCCCAAAACCAGCACTGAGCTTCTGGTGGGGCTTTAGTAAAACAGAACAAATCCCCATCTCCAAATTGATGGATTCAGGGGGTTGTGCTGGGCATGAGGGGCTGGGGCAGGGGCTGTGCATCATCCTGCCTCGTTAACAAAAGGAAGGTGATTACCACCAGCATGGACTCATTACTGCTCTTCCCATTGCTCACAGCAAAGCCAAACTGGCAGGTCCTAATTAGACCCTGACATCTGTAATAATAAAATATTATTCATCATGAAACAATTTTAAATATCAAAGGATTGTGCCCGCTAACTGTTTAAAACCCACCTCGGTGCCTGTGACAGCCCGTGGAATCAGATTGATTTTTGTCTTTCATTTTTCACTCAGTGTTTTGGATTTTTATTTTTATTTTTTTAACAAAAGGAATTTCCCCTAAATTAACACATTGTACAGGCTTTTATTTTATTTTTTTTTAAATCACACTTCTAATCCCCTTATTTATAATTCAGCAGCCATCTGCCCTGGCAGGGAATTGGCTGGAATGATGCATTAGGGCCTCTCTGCTATTATCTCCCTTGCTTCATTTTTCCAAGAAACTAAAGGAATTTTAAACCCCAGCAATAAATTTTGAAGGGAAAACCCTGGCAGAGCAGGGCTTTTTTCCTATTTTTCTGCCATTAAGGTCTACCAACACCAGCAGATGAGAGCAGACACACAAGGCTTAGCCTGGCTGGTGTTCCAGTGGGTTTTTGTGTTATTTATTTATTTGAAATCTTATCAAAACTGTAATAAAGACTCCTCAGTGGCAGCTGTTAACAGCACAGGGGGAAGCAGCCTGCTCCCACCTGCTCTTCCCTGTGCAATTTATATCAAACTTCATCTCCAGCCAGCAGCCCTGGATCACAGAATTCCCTCTGATCGGAATTAAAGTGTCAGGGGTAATCTTCTGTCAGGGCTCCCTTGCGCCTGGTGCAGGTTCTGAGTGATTTAAAGTCACTTAAAATCCTCCTGGAGTTCCATAAATGGAGTGAGGCTCTGGCTTTGTGACTGACTGGGATATCTGGCTCCATCCCTGCTCCAGAGCGTGGCTGGGGGAAGGAGTTGGTGATGGTGGAGGATTATCCTGACTGTTGTGTTCTGTTTTTCCCTCCTGCACCCCTGGACCAGTGGCAGGCGCAGCTCCACGGTGAGGAAACAGGTAATTCCCATTTCCCTCAGGAACGAGGCAGGGATGTGGTGTGGGAAGAGGAGGAATGATGGAAAACAAATTTTTATTTCTCCCTCCCTGTCTTCCATGATTTCTCAGTCTTGTCTGAGAAATCCCTCAAACCTGGATGCAAAACCTCGTTCATTTTCCATGAGAAAATTTTAAATTGCTTTTACTCTGTGTTTTGACAGAGCTGGAAGCAAAAATCCCAAACAGCCTGGAGCTGTTTGGACAGTGGTGGTTTATGGGATCAACGCTGTTGTTTCTTTGTCTCATTCCCTTTATATTCCCTGGAATCCCCCTGTTAAACCTGGAACTGCTCTCTTGTTGTGCCTTCCTGTAATAAAGATTTACAAAGCCAGGCTTTGTGTCCCTGGCCTTGGGGATAATCTGTTGATTTTTGGTACCCAAGTGAGCTAAAATGTGTTTCTTTGAGATAGGGAGGACCCAAAGTATCTCTTGTTGATACTGTAAGGTCAAAGTTTGGGAATTCCAGTTCACACAGCCTTGGGAGTTTGGGAATAAAGAGGGCAAGTTGTGATCTTGGTGTGCAGAGCCAAACCTTTCTCATTTTTTATTCTTTAATATTTTTTTTATCTCTTCACTCTCCATCCTGCCTGCTCCTGCTGTGACTCCTGTCTGGGCAGGATTCCTCCCAAGCCATTCCTCTGGTGGTGGAGAGCTGCATCCGCTTCATCAGCAGGCACGGTGAGTTCTGCTCCGGGCTGAGCCTGTCCCCTGCCATTCCTGGAAAATAAAAACCTCCCTAGAAAATAAAAACCTTCTAAAGAGCAGCCCAGGACGTGCTGAAGCTGCCACAGAAGGAAAAAGGCTCTGATTTTTGTTTATTTTTGCCTGCACTGCCGGTGTCTGCGATGACTGCTCCCAATAACTGACCTTGCAAATGTCGTTTTGCCAACAATATCCCTTTATTCCCTGCAAAATAAGCTTCCCATCCATCCACATCACTCCTTCCTCCCCTCCACTCACCTTCCTTTGAGCCCTGAAACGTGGCCTTCACCGGGAACAATCATCCTCTTCACGAGGAGGAGGAGGAACGCTCGGAGTGTTTGAATGTAGGAGGTCAAGCAGTGAATTAATTGCTCACTTACTGCCACAGAGAGATGATTTATGCCTCTTTGGAAGGTTGACCTCTCCCAGCCTTAAATGCTGTGCATTTATCGCAATTTGTTTTCATTTTTAATTGATATCATTTGTTAGTAGCGTGTGAAACAGCTGTTAATTAACACGTGTGGAAAGAGCTGGAATCTGTCTTTATTAATCAAGATGCAGGGCCAGCTTAGCAGGTCTTGTTTGTTTCCCTTGTTCCATTCCTAATTTAGAAACCAGAATCTGGAGCCCCATTCTCATCATCTTATTTTATCTTATTATATATTATTATATTATTAATAGTAATTATTTATGTTATTATATTGGAATAACCAAGTTCTAGAATCCTCCTTTAAGGCCATTCTTGGATATTTGCTGGAAAAATCCTTGAAACCACAGGGAAATGGGAACTGATGGGGGATAAATCGTGGCCATCAGGAGATGCTGATTTCACTCAGATTCCAGAATTGGCTTTGATTTTCCAACCCCAATGACTCAACCCCGTCCTTCTTAAACGTTTTAAATGTTTTCCTCCTGGCATCGGTCGTATTTTACTCCTGGCTGCTCCACCGCTGGTTTATGACTTCCTCTGGGTTGTAAAATCCTCTGGGGATCCTCCAGGGTGAGAGATAACATGAATGGCTGTCAGAGCCCTGTTACTCTGGCAGTTTAGAAGGGTTAATAATTTTCCTGCCTGTGCTGAGTCGTGTTTTTTCATATTCTGGACATGTCAGGGAAGGGTGGCTTTTAAACCAGCATCCTTCTGCCTGTGTTCTTATTTTTCCTCGATTACAGGAGCTGCTGAAGGTGCCATCTTCTTTTATCTAATTTATCTTGTTTTCCCACAGGTCTGCAGCACGAAGGGATATTCAGGGTGTCTGGCTCGCAGGTTGAAGTCAACGACATCAAAAACGCATTTGAGAGAGGTAAGGAAGAGCTCTCCCAATATCCCAGAAATTACTGCCAAGTTTTGGATTTGTGTGAACACTCACCAACTGCTCACTCCTTTTTGTTCCTGGGATTTTTGTGTCTCCTGATTGAGGCTCTCCCAAACACCTCCCTGCTGCTCATTAACCTTGAATTCTCAGCTGTTTGCTGTTGTGCTTTGTACCCTGTGGAGTGGCTGTATAATAAATATTCTGAATTCAATCTCCTCTCATGTCTGATAGCTTATTGATTGTTTGCAACACTAAAGGACGTAGAGGATTTCATTATTAGGTGTAACTGCAGTTTCCTCCCCTCTCCCCCAGCTCTTTGTGTGCTGGAGGATGAATTTCCATGTGTTTTTTTCATCTTGTTGAGGCACAGCTTGGCTACATTTATTCCAAATACCACCGAGGGAGGGAGGGAAATTTCAAGAGAGTGTTAATTCGAGGTAGCTTTTAATAGATTGGGGTTTTTTCTCTGGGAAGAACAATTCCATAGAAAGGCAGGGAGCAGTTGGGAGCCTCCTGACTCATCAGCTCCTTGCTGGGCTGTTCTCCCTGGCAGAGCAGGTTCAGAGGAGCTGGGAACACTGGGGTCACTGGGAACAACAGGGCTTGTGTTAATCCCTGGAATCTGTGCTCCCAAAGAATGGGATCAGTGTTTTCCTCTGCTTGCTGCTGCAGGAGAGGGGCAGTCATTAATTAGGCACAGCGAGTTGATTTTGCTGTTGGGGGTGAGAGAAGTTTAATGAGGAACGTGTGGTGGGTGATGTCACCTGTCCCCAGCTACCTGAGAGGGAAAATCCTCAGGAGCAGAGGAGGCAGGAATGTGTGTCACAGTCAGGAAAAGCATCAGAACCAGATCTTCATATCAAGAAATACCAGCCTGGGGAAATACTCTCTTGTCCCACGCAGAAATAAGAAAGAGGATTATTTTTCTCCCTTCATCTCTGTAAAACCTGTGATGCAGAGGACTGCCAAAGTTAACAGCAAGGTCCCTGCAGTTTATTACTTCATCCAGAGCCCTTGGTGGCAGTTAATATCAGGGATAATGCCCAGGTTTGGAGTGGCCCATTTATTATCCCGTGCGTTATTAAGATAATAGTCAAGCTTTGGTAATTTCAGTCACATAATGGATATATATAGCTCCAATTTGAGGATTGCCCCATCATTAAATCTAATTATGTCTGATAGGGAGTTTTCCCTAGGGAACAGCTCCTTGAGTGAGCATCTTCCCTTTGGCAGTGCAGACAAACCGTGGCAGATCTGCAGCAGCAAATTGTCCCAGAAACACCTCCCCACCTCATCCCCTGTGTCTGCCCCCACCTGGGCCAGGTGTGTGGTGTTTGGGTGTCCTCTGTACCAGGTGTGTGGTGTTTGGGTGTCCTCTGTACCAGGTGTGTGATGTTTGGGTGTCCCCTGAGCCAGGTGTGTGATGTTTGGGTGTCCTCTGCACCAGGTGTGTGATGTTTGGGTGTCCTCTACACCAGGTGTGTGGTGTTTGGGTGTCCCCTGAGCCAGGTGTGTGATGTTTGGGTGTCCCCTGCGTCACCTGCACCAGGTGTGTGATGTTTGGGTGTCCCCTGTACCAGGTGTGTGATGTTTGGGTGTCCTCTGTACCAGGTGTGTGATGTTTGGGTGTCCCCTGTATCACCTGTACCAGGTGTGTGATGTTTGGGTGTCCCCTGTATCACCTGTACCTGGTGTGTGATGTTTGGGTGTCTCCTGCACCAGGTGTGTGATGTTTGTGTGTCCCCTGCACCAGGTGTGTGATGTTTGGGTGTCCCCTGTATCACCTGTACCAGGTGTGTGATGTTTGGGTGTCCCCTGTATCACCTGTACCAGGTGTGTGATGTTTGTGTGTCTCCTGCACCACCTGAGCCAGGTGTGTGATGTTTGGGTGTCCTCTGTACCAGGTGTGTGGTGTTTGGGTGTCCTCTGTATCCCCTGTACCAGGTGTGTGATGTTTGGGTGTCCCCTGTACCAGGTGTGTGATGTTTGTGTCTCTCCTGCACCAGGTGTGTGATGTTTGGGTGTCCCCTGTATCCCCTGTACCAGGTGTGTGATGTTTGGGTATCCCCTGAGCCAGGTGTGTGATGTTTGTGTCTCTCCTGCACCAGGTGTGTGATGTTTGGGTGTCCCCTGTACCAGGTGTGTGATGTTTGGGTGTCCCCTGAGCCAGGTGTGTGATGTTTGTGTGTCCCCTGCACCAGGTGTGTGATGTTTGTGTGTCCTCTGCACCAGGTGTGTGATGTTTGTGTGTCCTCTGCACCAGGTGTGTGATGTTTGGGTGTCCCCTGTACCAGGTGTGTGATGTTTGGGTGTCCCCTGTACCAGGTGTGTGATGTTTCGGTGTCCCCTGCACCAGGTGTGTGATGTTTGGGTGTCTCCTGTACCAGGTGTGTGATGTTTGTGTGTCCCCTGCACCACCTGAGCTGCAGTTTTTGGCTCTGCCTCCTGTCAGGTGCTGGAGCTGTGTTGTTCCCACCTGCCCAGAACACCTGAGGTGTTTGTGCTGCACCACACCCCCGTGGGTGTCAGCTCTGGTGACATTTGGAGCTGTCCCAGGTGTCCTGGGGCTCCTGGCAGCGCTCCCACCCGGGGATCTCTCTCTGCCTCTCTCCTGCAGTGCAGCTGGGGTAGGTGGCATTGACACAAATCCTTTTCTTCCAGTGATTTCTGATTTTTCTGCTCTTCTCTCCTTGCTCCAAAGGGGAAGATCCCTTGGCTGGGGACCAGAACGACCACGACATGGATTCCATAGCAGGAGTCCTCAAGCTCTATTTCCGAGGCTTGGAGCACCCCCTCTTCCCCAAGGACATCTTCCATGACCTGATTGCCTGTGTCAGTAAGTACATGAAGAGCTGGAAAGAAACTGGATCCATTTTCCTCATCTCCCACTTCTCTTTCTTCCCTTTCCCCTTTTTTCCCCTGACTCCAGGGTGAGTTTTTGGGGTTTCTTTGGCTGGGTTTGTGCTGCTGGGCTGGTCTGTGTTACCCAGCCTGGGCAGTCACCTTTCCACAGCCATCCTTGCTCTGACATGGATGAACAAGGAGATGGAAATTCATGGATTTTGAGGGCTGTGAGATGGGCTTTTGTGAGACAGTGCTTTGTGACAGGATTCTTTAGAAAGAGAATAAAGCAAAAAAACCCTCACTTGTGTAAAATAATCTTGAAGAGCTGTCATCAGAGGATGTCAGAAATGCCCTCTCCGAGGCAGGGATCACCAGCAGGGCTCCCTGCCTTGTGTGCTTTCCCTGGATATCTGCTGCCATGCTCCTGTGTGCTGGCCTCAGCTGACAAGGTAGTTTTTATTCATGCTCCTTTTAGCTTCATCCCCACCAGGGACCATCCACTGCCTCCTGCTCCAGCATATCAATCACCAGGGCACTCACAGCCGAGCTGTTAACGTTTTTCATGGCTTCTGAAGGTGCTTCTGCCTGGCAGAGGGCTGTTTGTGGTTTCTGTATGTGAACAGCCTCGTTTTTAAGTGGCCTGGCTCTTGCTACGTCCCCCAGAAGTGAAGAATGATTCCATTGTCCAGGCAGAGAAATGGCCTTTGCAGGGGCAGCCTCCGAGGAGAGGCAGAGGATTACTGAGGAGACAGCTCCAGAAATGGCCTGTGCTTCTCTGCTGCTGATAAATGCATTTCCAGACTTGGATTCATGTTATGTTGAGAAGCCAAATCCTCTTCCCCCCGAAGGAGCTCTCTCTCCCTTCTCAGCTGATTTATGCTGCCCACTTCTTTCTCAGCGGGCGCTGCACACGCAGCCCTTTGCCTCAGCCTCTAACTGTGTTAATTGGAGTGTCACACAGCTTTTCCTTTTCAAACACCCACCTCTCCCAGCTGCCCTGGGTGAGCCCCTGTGCCAGAGCCCCTGCCCAGGTGACATCCAGAGCTCCCACGCTGGCACTCAGGGTCCCACGTGTTCGGGGACTTTTTCTGGCAGAGGCTTTGCCAGCAGCTTCTGCAGCCAAATCCCATCCTGCTGGTGCTCTGCTGGTGCTCTGCTGGTGCTCTGCTGGTGCTCTGCTGGCTGCCCAGTTTGCAGAGCTGGTGGCCCTGGTGGCCCTGGTGGCCCTGGTGGCCCTGGGGCTGTGGGGGTGACTCTGCTGCTCTCTCTCCCTTCCAGCCATGGATAATTTGCAGGAGCGAGCGCTGCACGTCCGGAAGGTGCTGCTGAACCTGCCCAAGACCACCCTGATTGTCATGAGATACCTCTTTGCATTCCTCAATCAGTGAGTACCCCTGGGAGCACCAGGGCTCTGCTGCAGGGCCTGGGATAAACATGGAATTATTGAGGATGGACAGGGCAGGGACACCTTCCTCCATCCCAGGCTGCTCCAAGCCCTGTCCAGCCCGGCCTTGGGCACTGCCAGGGATCCAGGGGCAGCCACAGCTCCTCTGGACACCCTGCCCACCCTCACAGGGAGGATTTCTTCCCAATATCTCATTTTACCTCCTCTCTTTCAGTTTAAATCCGTGCCAGGGGGGTCCTGCTGTAAGCCTGGCCTTGAGTTGGGCTGCAGGTGGGGCTCTGCACAATAACAGAGAAGAAATAAAGTCAGACATTAAATCAGCACCCAGAGCTTTTCAGGCTTTCAAACCTTTACAGTTTCATTTCTCAGTAAATACCACCAGTGTCTCATTTTTCACCTGGACCCAGAACATTTGTGTCCCAGAAAGCCCAAAGCAAACCTCCCGAGCCCAGCTGTGTGCTCCGAGCAGAGGATGCTGATGAAGATGACGATTTCTGCTCTTCACCCTTCTTCCCACCTGTGTTTTTTCACAGTTTATCTCAGTTCAGTGAGGAGAACATGATGGATCCCTACAATCTGGCCATCTGCTTTGGGCCCACGCTGATGTCCGTGCCCGAGGGTCACGACCAGGTCTCGTGCCAGGCTCACGTCAATGAACTGATCAAAACCATCATCATCCAACATGAGAACATCTTCCCAGGACCCAGGGAGCTGGAGGGCCCGGTCTACAGCAGAGGTGGAAACACAGAGGATTACTGGTATGATGGATGCTCTGAGGAGAGCCATGGGTGCCTGTTTATCCATGGGTTAGGATGCTGCAGTTGTGTTGGCTAATTCGGGATTGCAGCATCTGGCCCAGCCTTTCAAAAATTCAAAATTTCAAAAATCTGTTTTATAGCAGCAAAGATGGCCCTGGTCTCTCCAGAGAGTCATCAGCTTAAAAGAAATAAGCTGGTATAAAGTAGCTATTCAGTTGTCAAACCTTGCTCACTTATCTTGAAGGGCAAGGTTGTGGAGGGATTTTCTTGGATGTTCTGGTTTGGTAGCTGCCAAAATCAATCTTTTTGTTGTTTTTTTTTTCCTTTTTTTTTTCTGCCTTTTCTCTCTGCCTGTGTGGAGAGCCTTTGCTTCAGACACAGGGGTCACTTGCAGCTGAACCTCCAAGGCTGTGGCAGGGTTTGATTTCCAGGGCAGCCCCGCTGGAGGGGGAGGGAAGAGGCAGGAATGCAAAATCACCATTTCCATGCAGCCCCGAGCTCCAGAGGCCCGGCCACGTGCTCAGTCTGAGAGCACATCTGGAAGCAATTCAGGCTCCTGTCATCTGGGCTGGGAGCTTGGGCAGAGGGGGAAGGAAAGGAGGGGTTTGCTTTCCTCCTGATCCCTCCCTCTGAGCATCAGGAATGTTCATTTGTGTCCCACTTCTCCCCCCACTGCCCCTGCTCTCCTTCAGCATCACAGCAATGTAAAGGATTATTTTCCTGGACTAAAATAAATAGGTTTTTCTTTTTTTTTTTTTAATGAAGTCACTGTGGTGACAGAGCAAGCCTTGTTTCTCTGGCTTGTCTCGGAGCTGTGGGATCACTCCTCGTTTCGAGGCTCCTCCAAACTCACTGCTGTGTGCAGAGGACTTGCCAAAACCTTTTGGAAATTCTCTTAATTTCGCCCCCCTCTCTGATGTTTTTAGCTGATGTTTTATATGAAGGAATTGCAGGGGGGGGAAAAAAACCCCAACTTAGTAATATTTCTGGCTTTCAGGAAACACATTGATTTGGACAAGAGGTTTTGTTCCATGAGGTGAAGGGAATCAAAGTGTGCTGAGTTCCCTCAGTGTGGGTGTGCACACAGGATGTCCTGGGGGGTGATATCAGGGAAGGAGATAAGTGATGGAGCTGGAAGGGACCCTCAGGGATCATTGGTACACACAGGATGTCCTGGGGGGTGATATCAGGGAAGGAGATAAGGGATGGAGCTGGAAGGGACCCTCAGGGATCATCGATCCAGCCCCCAGCCCTGCACAGACACCCCAAAATCCCACCCTGGCTATCCCAGGGAGCCTTATCCTGGAGCTCTGGCAGCCTCAGGGCTGGTCCCATTCCCTGGGGAGCCTTTTCCAGTGCCCCAGAGGGGAAGAACCTTTCCCTGATCAGCCCCCAAACCTCCCCTGGCTCCTTCCCTCCTGTCCCTGTCACAGCGAGCAGAGATCGGAGCTGCCCCTCAATTCCCTGCTGGGAATTCCTCGACTCCATTCCTCTGGCAGGATTTATTGCTGTCACAATAAATCCCAGAGCAGCACCCAGGGCTCAGCCAGCAGCAAGCACAGGTTTTTAGGTGGAAAACGCTGCTCTTCACCAGGGCAGGGCTGGGAAGAGGCACATGGCCTCTGTGCCAGGTTTGGAGCCTTGGCTGTGCTCGACATGACTTCACAGGCTGGGTGAAACTTCAGCCCTCAGTGCTGCTTCCTCCTGGGGCCTCCAGCTGCCTTCAGAGGCTTCTGTAGGCTCTGCTGAGCAGCACAAAGGCTCTGCAGAGGATGGGGAAGGTTGATTGCTCATGGGGAGGTGCTGGCTCAGGAGATGCTGGGCAGCCTGGTGTCCTGCGGATTAAGCAGAACGAGACGCCGGAATTACCCAGACGTTTCACCCCTTCTCCTTTTTCTGTTTTCCTCCTATTTAAAAGAGCACAGGGGGTAGATTGCCAGGGGGAGAGCACTGTCCAGCCAGCATCACTTAATTTTAACCATTGCAGGGCCAAAGTGAGGGATGAAATCACTCCTGTGTGAAGGAGATTAAAAATCCCCTTTAAGGAGTCACGGTGTGAGAAGGCAGCAAAGGAGTTTTCTGGTGTAAGATGAAGAGCAAACACTGGTTTTTAGCCCTTTTTTTTCCTCCTGAGAGGAGCAGGCAGGGCTGCCAGCTGGCAGCAGCCCTGTGGAGCTGCTTGGGAGAGGCAATGGATCCTCTTCCAGTTTCCTTTCTGCTCCTGTCCAGAGGGAGCTGCTCGTGGAGCTTCTTACAAAAACATAACCTTTGGTTGCCACTTGTTGTCTGTTGATCCTTTCAAAGCTTTTCTTCATGCCAAACATAAATGAGTCCTCCTGGTAGTTCAGGTGCTCTGGAATCTTTATTTACAGGCAACTAATTGGGCTGTGGGAGTTGTTGAGGGAAATGAATGGGACATTTATGGTGCTGATAAAAGGGATGGAGGGAGATGACAAACACAGACCTGGAAATATCGTTATAAATCGAGGAATGATTTCCCCCAGGAAGTTGCAGCTTTCTCATCAGCCATCTAATGAGCTAATTAGAGCAACGGAGAATGCAGCCAAGGGAATAATTCTGGCATGGCAGGGAGGAGCTGGACCCAGCCTGGCACTGTTCTCTGAGTGCTCAGCGTCTCCACAGGTCCAGGCTGTAAGATGTGGAGTTGGACTTTGCTGGCAGCACTCACAAGGGGGTCACCAAGACGTTTGGTTTGGCTGATCAAACAAGAATTCAGCTTGATTTTTACCCACAGCCACTTCAGCACCTGCAGACGCATCCACAAAGTGTCTGTAGCAGCAAAACCTAAACTCCTGATGAGGATTCCCAGTTCTATCTGATTGCTTTCCAGGATGTTCCCAGCTCTTTCTGATTACTTTCCAGGATGTTCCCAGCCCTGTCTGCTTGCTGGCCATGAGGGATCTCAGTTGCCAGCAGTTAAAGCTGTTCCCTTCTGTTGCAGTGAGAGCCCTCACGGAGAGAGAGCCCTGGCAGAGGATTCGGTGCAGGACGTCACAGCCGAGCACCACACCAGTGATGATGGTATGGGAAGTCTGGTGTTCACTGGGGGAGGCAGGGAAGGCTGTGCCCTTGGAGGTTTGAAGATCCAAAGTGGAGTTTGAGTCGCTCAGAGCATCACACGGCAGCGTTTGGTGGCAGAATGGAGCTGTAGGATCGGGGGGAATCTCTGGAATTACCTGAGGATTTTGAGCGTGTCCCTTCCTCTCATGGGGTCTCAGCTGGAGGCTGGATGTGTTTCAGTGTCCTCTCCCACTCCCCTCTGCCTGTGCCAGGCACACTCAGTGGCTCAGGAAGGAGAATTGGGAGTGCTCAAAGCCCCAGGGCTTTAAGGGAACAAACAAACCCCAAACCTGCCTGTCTTCCACTGAGAGCTGGGCTTTACAGCAGAGGATCCTGAGGGCCTCTCTCAGAGATAGTTTCTGGATTTCCTTAAGGAAGCTCAGTTACATTTCTTGCCTGATCAGTGAAAAGAGGCACCAAGGCTGGGAATTCCAGGATATTTCCTCAGGAAAAGGTGACACTGCAGTTGTGAACGTCCTTGATGCTTCCAGAGCCTCCTGGGACGGGGAACATCCTGTGTGCCCCATCCAGAGCAGAGCAGATGAAGGGACTGATGTGAAACAATGATCCCTGGCATGCTGAGCAGCCCTGAGAGCAGGCTGACCACCAGGGCAGGACAGGCTTTTGTTCTGGTGTTCAGACCCTTTGCAGCTGTGGAACTTCTGGGGTGCTTTTACTTGCACGGCCTCAATTACAGAGGTGGGAAATTCCCTTAAAATTGGGCATCCTCCTTTTTGAGCTGGGCTTGAGGAATTTGTTCAGTGGCCCTGCCAGGTGCTGCTGTGCTGCCTCTCTGCTCCAGCAGCTGCCTAACAAAGCCTCCCCTGGCATCCCTGGCTCCCAGTGGCTTCACAGCTCGCTGATCTCACAGCTCTGTCCCGACCTGAGGCATTCTCTGTGAGCCTCTGGTGCTCACACAGCAGTGAGGAAGGACAGGAGACTCTGGGAAATGAATTCTCCCTCAGCCAGGCCAGGCACTGCTGCTCCTCTGCAGGGCTGGGAAGCACAGATCCCCGGGGAATGAACCACAGGGTCACTCCCTGCCTTGAGGAGAGTGTTGTGTTCGACAAGTGGGAGCTCTGGAAAACGCATGGAAACGTGTCCTGCTGGAGCTTGGGTCTCTGAGGAGGAGCACCTGGATGGTGAGGAGGGACAGGCCACCCCATCCCACAGCTGTGCTGCACCCTCCTCTCAACTTGTGCTGTCTCTGGCTGGGGTTTTACATTTTTGGGTGGCTGGGAGGGCACAAGGGTGAGAAAGGAGCAGAGATCAGAGAAGGACACTGCTCTGGAACCCCTGTGGATGGGGTTTTACATTTTTGGATGGCTGGGAGGTCACAAAGGAGCAGAGATCAGAGAAGGACACTGCTCTGCAGCCCTGTGGATGGGGATTTTACATTTTTGGGTGGCTGGGAGGGCACAAGGGTGAGAAAGGAGCAGAGATCAGAGAAGGACACTGCTCTGCAGCCCTGTGGATGGGGATTTTACATTTTTGGGTGGCTGGGAGGGCACAAGGGTGAGAAAGGAGCAGAGATCAGAGAAGGACACTGCTCTGGAACCCCTGTGGATGGGGATTTTACATTTTTGGGTGGCTGGGAGGGCACAAGGGTGAGAAAGGAGCAGAGATCAGAGAAGGACGCTGCTCTGCAGCCCCTGAGCAAGGTAAAGCTGGGAGGTGTTCTGGGTGGAGTCCTGCAGCCTCCGTGGAATGTTCCAGAGGAGGCAGATGGGCTGGGGCTCTTTGAGGGAGCAGCAGTGCGTGGTTAATTAAGGAGTCTCATGCTAATTGGGCTGTGCAGTGTCACACCCTGCTCACACCTCTCAGCAGTGCAGGTACAGCTCCACCATGGAGCTTCCTGGGGCTTTTCCCTCCTTCTGTCTTCAGATGGGACCAAACCTCCTCAAAACCCTTTGGGGGAGGCTGGGATTAATCTTCCCAAAGTAAAGCTGTCATCCCAGCCACCTCTGGGTGGGATTTTGGGCTGAGGGGAGAGTTTGTGTTGGGCAGAGCATCTGTGCAGCTCATCAGCCTCCCTGAACAGATTTGAGACAGGTATGAGAGGTCAGGACTGCTGAAAGGCAAGCAGATTGTGTGTTTGTTAAATTATAAATACGAGTGGAAATGTTTTAATCTGCTGCTTGTCTGCCCAAGCTGTCAGACTGGCAGGGGGAATTGTTTGGCTTAGCCTTATTGCTCTTCATCCACACAGTTTTCTTCTCTGAGCAGAAGTGTCAGTAGGAAAAAGCTACTGGAAATTAAAGTCTAAAATCAGTCCTCTGGAGAAAAGCCAGAGTCCTAAAAAGCAAATTGAAAACATAAGAAACCTGAGTGCCACGCTCATCTGGAACAATAAACACTTGCTAATGAAGCAGATGGAATTTACCAAGCCACACTCCCATCCCCTTCCTAAATGGAGGGGGACACCAAAAACCAGCATTGTTGGGGTTTAGGGCTGTTAGGACGAGCTGGCAGGACAAGCAAGAGGGAGGAAGGAGCCAAGCCCAGATAACCACGTGCTTGGGGGTGTCTGCCACAAGCTGCCAGGCTTTTCCCACCCTTCCAAATCCCTGGCTGAGGGCTGATAAATGGGATTTGTGTGAGTCTGACCACAGGCTTGGGTGGCTTGGGAGAATTCTGAGCTGTCAGGGTTGGTAGAGGAGGGGTCTCACAGATCCTGTGGCTGACTGCCCTCGGTCTCTTGGTGCTGCTGGGGCTTTTTGGGGGGAGATATTTCTGCTCTGCTCCCTCAGCCTGGCTGGGGCGCTCCAGCTGGCTCAGGTGGATTTTCACCATTATTTTCCCAAGCCCTGCTGGCACCTTGCAGCCTACAGGCAGCTCCAGAGCCGGTTCTGGAGCGTTCCTCTCCCAAGGAATAACTGGGAAAGCTGTGCCTGGTGTTTGGCCTTCCAGCCCGTTTCAGTTTCCTCCTGCACTGTAGATTGAAGCTTCCTGTGGTGCAGAGATCTCTGTGTGCAGTAGCAGATCTCTCTTTGATCAGGGGAGAGGAACCACAAATCTCTTTTCTCCAGGAAAGAACTCAATTTCCATGGATTGCTGGGCTGCATTAAAGCTCCTTTAAAGTAATTAGAGGGAGCCCACTGGGGCTGTGTGGTTGAGCTCATCTCCATTCCCCTGATCCCTGCCCAGAACCAGGAGCTGCCTTAATACACATTTACACTCCAACAGTGGCAGGGTTTTTTTCAGAGCCTTAAAAATAATCCACGGGAATTCCACATTGATTTCCCTGAGTGTCTTAAATGCCCTTATTGTGCCTGTGTACAATATCAGAGTCCTGCAGGGACCTGGATTAGTGGCAGGGCACGGCTGGAGCTCCTGTGTGAGCTTTGCAGGAGTGGGCACAGAACATCCCAGGGATGTTTTGTGTCCTCAGCCCTGCACCAAGCCCAGCTCTGGAGGCACTGGATGTTTTCTTTCCCTTGGAGGAACAGCAGGGCCTCCCACCGTGCCAGAATTCTGCTCTCCTGCCTCAGGTGAGCCTCACAGGCAGCAGAAATTTCCTTCTGAATAGATGCTTTATTTCTGAAGCAGCTTGGAATGAGAGGATGTTTCCCTCCCCTGCCTGCCCAGGGGGTTCACTTCAGCTGCTTTTAAGGAGGTGAACCACGGGCAGATTTTTGTCTGGATTGCTGATTGCTTCCCACCCCTGAAACCCTTTTGGTTTTAATGAACCCCTAATTCTGCCCTTGCCATTTCCATCTTTGTTGGCTTGGACTGCTGTGGGGGGAGTTTAGGGCTTGGAAAATAAAAATGTGTCTCTGTGTAGGGATGAGGTAAAGGGTGAAAGGGTAAAGGGGTGAACTTTCCTTAAATTTAGGGGTTCCCCTCTGAGTCCTCCTGCTTCCAACCCTCCTGAAGAAGGAGCACTTTGTCCCCCTCTGTTGGAGTCTGAGATACAGACTGTGTGCCCTTGCTTTTAATATTTAGTTCCAGGATTCAGGGAAACACTGAATTTCATGTAATATGAAATTCATGTGCATGTTTTCATGGTGATACATGAAAACAAATGTTAAAGTTAGATAGGAAATGTGTAGATTAGAAAGTTTCTTAAATCACTGGGTGAAAAAGTAGTTTAGAAAACAGGAGACAAGATGGAGGATTTAGGGTGTTGTCTCTTGTCCTTCTTCTTTCTTCTTCATGTTCTTCTCCTGGGGGTTTTTGGGTGGTAGTGAGTGATTGGGTAGAAAATGTCACAGTGCAGCACAGAGGTGTTGGGTCATTGGGTCACTAAGAAAAATAGCTTAGTTGGCACCTGTTAATTGGGTAAATGGACATATAAAAGACCTTGAAGAGGATCTTTGTTGGCCATTTTACCCCTTTTCTATCATAGTGCACACAGCTCCTTGTACCTTGTAATGCTGATAAGAAAAAATAAACAACTGAGACCGAACGAGAGAAAAAACTGCCTCCCTCTCATCAATCTTCAGTTCAAAAAGAACCCAAATCAAAAAGTCCATAAACAGACACCCCTCCTGCTGTGTTTTGTGGCAGGTTGAAGGTGCTGGCTGCTCAGCTGTTTGCTGACCCGTTGTTTATCCCCTCCTGTCTCCTAGAGAGCGAGCCCATCGAGGCCATAGCCAAGTTTGACTACCTGGGCAGGACTGCACGGGAGCTGTCCTTCAAGAAAGGCGCCTCTCTGCTGCTGTACCAGCGAGCCTCGGACGACTGGTGGGAGGGACGGCACAACGGCATCGATGGCCTCATCCCCCATCAGTACATCGTGGTGCAGGACACGTAGGTGCCCCCCTGCAGCCTCCAGCACCGCCCTGGGACGGGGCTGTGTGGCCACGGTGCCATGGAGAGCTCGGCTGGTCACGCTCCGGGAGGTGGAGGGAGGAGGGAAGGATTGGTGTGGTGTCTGCTGAAGGGGCATGGCTGGGGTCTCCAGGGTGATCACAGCAAGCTCAGGAGGAGGGGGATTTTCCACCAGGGGTGATGGGATGTGGGGGAATGGCCTTAGGATGCAGGAGGGCAGGATTAGACTGGGTGCATTGGAAGGGATTCCCTGTGAGGGTGGGCAGGCCCTGGCACAGGGTGCCCAGAGGAGCTGGGGCTGCCCCTGGATCCCTGGAAGTGCCCATGGCCAGGCTGGACAGGGCTTGGAGCAGCCTGGGGAAGCAGAAGATGTCCCTGCCTGCAGCAGGGAGGTGGAAGAAGATGATTAGGATCCCTTCCAGGGAGACCATTCAGGGATGGGAATGACACCATGCTGCCGTAGAGCTGTACTGCAAATCCAGCCCTGCTGCCCCTGCTGTGGTTGTGACACCCTCCCCTCCTCCTTCCTAGCGAGGATGGGATGTCAGAAAGGTCCAGTCCGAAGTCAGAAATAGAAATAAATTCTGAGCCACCGGAGGAGAAGGTGACGGCCAGGGCCGGTGCCAGCTGCCCGAGCGGGGGCCACGTCGCGGATATTTACCTTGCAAACATCAACAAGTAAGAGCAGCCTTGCTTTGTTCTCCCTGCTTGTCAAGAGCTTGAGTCCAGTGAAATGCTTCCTTCCCTGAGAAAGATTCATTAACAAGCACTGCCACCGTTTTTCTCTGCTTCCCCCTCTCTTAACTCATGTTTTGCTGTCCCCTCTCTGTCACCGGCGTGGCCATGGCTCATTTGAAGCCCCACTGGTTTCTGTTCCCTGTCTCCAAGGTGCCATCTGGTCCTGCTTTCCCAAACCCGCCCTGTTCCTCCTCAGAGGGAGGGAGGGCAGCGCTGGGCTGAGCTCTCGTGTCGTTGTCCCCATCCCTCCTCGTGTTCTGTCATCTGTCACGTCTCCTCCACATCCACCACGTCCTGTTGGGTGGGCTGGGGGGACAATTCCTGCAGGAGGCCGTGTCCCAGTTTGTGATAAATGCCATACCTGCAGTCCCTCCATCTGGCACTGCCTGGAGCACTCCTTTGTTTCTGCAGCACTCCTCACCTCGGGTTACTAACCATATGCTTGCAGTGCAACTGCACAACCCCCTGTTGCTCTAACCTTGCCTCCTCCACCAGAAATCGTTGCTTTAGCCAACACTCAACATAATAAAAAGCTGGAAAATCGAGCCAGGAGCAGACTAAATTCCATGATCTGTTCAATCATTTTTTTTTTTCTAGACAGGCTTATCCCCCCCCATATATTTCTGATTATTTTCCTTCATGTTAAAAACCTCCACCTCTCTCCATTGTGCAGTGAAGGTATTATGTGATAATTGCAGTTTGATGGGAGGGGATGTGCTTAACCTTCAGTTAATTTAACACAATGTAGTCTATAAAGGCATTAACACAAATACATCCTTTTAAAAGGTTTGGACCCTGCTCATGGCCTAGAGAGCCTGGTCCTTCCTTCTGGGATTCAGCAGAGCTCCAGTGATGTCTGGGAAGCCGTGTTAATCTGCATCAGCTTGGGATCTGGGCTTTCTTTTATGATATTTGCTGTCTGAGCCACTGGAGTGGCTGTTCTGGCAGTTATGGAGAGATTTGTGTAATAACAGACCTGTGCTGGAGCTTCACCATCTGCTGGCTTTGGTAGAGTTGTGTGCAGTGGTTTTTAGAAGCCTGGGGAATGTCCACTCCACTTTTGGGTTTGTTTTTTTGGTTTGGTTTGTTGTTTTTTTTTTTTCCCCTTTGCTAGGGAACCTGATATTTAGCAATAAGTAGCATAAGACTCATTTTGTTGTTTTTTCTTTAGGAATGAATCTCCTGACCTATGTGTGAACAGACTTGAGCAAAATTAAATCAGATGGTTTCGCAATGACAGTTGTGCCACCCACTGAATTATTATTTGGATGCCAAAATCCTACTGGAGTTAACACTTTCTTGCAGTTATTCATGGGGCTGGTGCTATATATATATAAATGGATCCTTCCCTGTATAATGGATGCCAAGCTTCAGACCTATGGCATAAAGTATTCTGCTGCATTGGCCTTCCCATGATTTGAGTGGAATCGTGCTGTCAGACCTCATGGTGCTGGGGCAGAAACTAAATTCTTTGGACCAGTTCATCCATTTGACATCATCCCTTTGGTTTTATCTGTAGCCCTGCATAGATAATGCCTTGTGGTCCTGCCAAAGCCATGAAAAAAGAACCATCTCTTACCACCAGCAAACATTGGAAATGATCATTAACCCCAAACTGGGGGTCTTTGCTTGCTGATCTCTGAAAATAATAACTTGATGCCTTGGGCCAGGAGCTTAGTAGACTTATACTGTCAAAGATTGTAGCTCTGCTCTTGGAATGTAATAAAAACACATCATCAAAACCTGTCGATGGCACAGAGGGTTTGTTTCTTTTGGTTGGTTTTTTTTTTGTTTTTTTGGGTTTTGTTCCAGTATAAATTCTTCTCCTCTTGACCAAGTTAATCACGTTCCACCCAAGTTTTCTGGTTTTGCTATGAATGTGCACAGCTGCCAGGACTCAGTCTTGTTGTTAGAAGCGTGAAACTGGAATGATTTATAATTTATAATTATTTCACTGTACCGCAATCCCCTGGGTCTGTTTGTAATCTGGGCTCCTCTGTGTCTCTTCCCATTGTCCTGTGTGTTGTTTTTTGGGGGGATATCTTCAAATGACAGCCCTGTATTGACTTGTTTTGCTTTTGTGACTGAAGGCAAAGAAAGAAACCAGAGTCAGGCAGCATCAGAAGAGCGTTCCGTCAAAGTGACAGCCACGGCCTAGGTAGTTCCCTGGCAGAACCAGCCTCCCCCGGAGCCATAGCCGGTTCCAGGCCCTCATCTCAGCCCATTATGAGCCAAAGTCTTCCCAAGGAGGTTCCAGACAAATGCTCCATCAGTGGCCACGGCAGCCTCAATTCCATCAGCCGGCACTCGTCGCTGAAGAGCAGGATGGACAGCCCGCAGATCCGCAAGGCTGTCACGGCAGGGAGGTCCAAGAGCTTCAACAACCACCGGCCCATGGACCCCGAGGTCATTGCACAGGTCAGCAGCAGCTTCTGCCCCCAGGGGTTTGCCTGGGGAGCTCGGGGGTGTGGGTGCAGGAGGTGTTGGAGTGTGAGGTGTGGTTTAATCCCATGTCCGTTCCCCGGGAGGGAAGGGCAGCTGAGGATCAGGAGAGACTCTGGGAGCTGGGCCTGGTCAGTCTGGAGAGGAGAGGGCTGAGAGGGGATCCCAGGAGTCCCATCCCATGAATCCCATCCCATGAATCCCATCCCATGAATCCCATCCCACTGATCCCATCCCATGAATCCCATCCCACTGATCCCATCCCACTGATCCCATCCCATGAATCCCATCCCATGAATCCCATCCCACTGATCCCATCCCACTGATCCCATCCCACTGATCCCATCCCATGAATCCCATCCCACTGATCCCATCCCACTAATCCCATCCCATGAATCCCATCCCACTGATCCCATCCCACTGATCCCATCCCACTGATCCCATCCCACTGATCCCATCCCACGAATCCCATCCCACTGATCCCATCCCATGAATCCCATCCCACTGATCCCATCCCACTAATCCCATCCCATGAATCCCATCCCATGAGTCCCATCCCACTGATCCCATCCCACTGATCCCATCCCATGAATCCCATCCCACAAATCCCATCCCACTGATCCCATCCCATGAATCCCATCCCACTGATCCCATCCCATGAATCCCATCCCACTGATCCCATCCCACTGATCCCCTCCCACTGATCCCATCCCACGAATCCCATCCCACTGATCCCATCCCATGAATCCCATCCCACTGATCCCATCCCACTGATCCCATCCCACTGATCCCATCCCACTGATCCCATCCCACTGATCCCATCCCACTGATCCCATCACACCAATCCCATCCCACTGATCCCATCCCACCAATCCCATCCATATCCCTAAGGATGGTGCCAGGCTCTCTTCAGCAGCAGGACAAGGAGCCACAGATAAAATAAAATAAAAAGTTAAATTAAAATAAAATAAAAAGTTCAGCCTCAGCGTGAGGAAGAGCTTCTGTCCCTGAGAGCAGCCAGGGAGGGGGTGCAGTTCCCCCCTCTGCAGACACCCCAAAGCCACCTGGATGAGTTTCTGTGTCACCTGCTGCAGGTGACCCTGCCTGGACAGGGCTTGGACTCCAGAGGTCCCTTCCAACCCCAGGCATTCTGTGATTCTCTCAGTGCAATATTAACTCAGGGCACAGCCCCAGTCTGGGTTCTCATCCTCTCCATGTGCAAGGCGCTGCTTTCCTGAGGGGAGATAAACAGTCAGGTCCTTCCTCCGTTAAAACTTGGCTCTGATCCTTACCCAGAATTTAATCTCAGCACTAGAAACACCCATCTCAGAAAGTGACATAGATTCCAGAGCTGTCAGCAGAGAATTCAGCAGTCATAACTGCAGGACATGAGAGAAATGAAGTATTTATTGTGGATTTAACCGTGCAGGCTGCTGTCTTGTTGCATCCTCATCTCCTTGCAGGGCTCAGGGTGTGATCAGAATCCAGCTCTGAGCACAGCCCTGCAGGTTTTCAGGAGTTTGTTATTTACACACGGGTTCTGAAGTCGGGGCTGGCTCCAAAAGGTGTGAAGTTACCGATTTCCCTCTTCCAGCAGGGCTTTTCCCCACTGGATCTGCCTGCACTTGCATTTCTCTGTACCCACTGTTGGCAGGGTGGGATGGATGGCTCTGGCTGGAGCCAAGGAATGCTCCAGGCTCAGATTACAAACCCAGCCCTGGGAGACCTGACTGCTCTGCCTGCCTCGGGGCTCTGCAGGTTCCTAAGGAGCTGGGGGGGAAATACGTGACAATCAAACGGGATTTTTATTGACAAAAATCATAATAAAGTCATAAATAAGGGGCACATTAAAACCTGATGGGTTTAATGCTGATGGGAGTTTGTGTTTTGCCGTTTTGAGCACCCTGAGCCCATTTGTGACAGTGAAAATGTAGTGAACAGCTCCTGTTGTCTTGGTGTTTCCCTCTCCTTCCGAGGCTTTGGTTGATATAAATCAGATTCTTTGTTTTTTCAATTAGGCTCTGACTGAAGTTGTTCTGTCTCCTCTCCCTGCCAGAACCTTCGCTCCATTGTTTCACTGGAGAAGAGTCTGGGGACAAAAAGGAAAGAGGAGGGGGAAATAAATAAAAAAAAGAGGAGGGAGAAAAACCCAAGCTGTGTTAAATCAGAGTTTTTCTCTCCGTAGTATCTGCTCAAACACCGTCCAATAACCATCTTACACATTTCCCCAACTTCATAAGGAAAATCTGCCTGGCCTCAAGATAGAGTGGGAGGTGTCAGATTTCTGCCTCTGCTTTCTTCCACCATCCCTTGACTGATTTACCTTCTCCACCCCCTGAAAAAGCTCTGAGGAAAAGCTGCAGCCAAAAGTGTGAGTCACAGCCAGGCTGAGCTCTCCTGCTCCCCAGGGAGTTCTGTGCACCACTGGACTCTCCAGCAGACAATGTGGATGCCCTGAGACAAAAACCCTGTGGTTTTAGCTCCGAAGTTCTCTTTATATTTATCTGTTAATAGCTGTAATACTTTTTAAGAGGAAGGAGAAGGGCCAGTTTTGGTTTCTACACGTGTTTCTGGCATCTTCCGTATTTTCTAAAACTCTGAGTGCTGTGAAATACATTTCTGGGAACAACTCAGCAGGAAAACCAACAATCCACGAGGATTTCAACATTCAGTGTGTGGCCCATTAGCCAGTGTCCAGGCCATCAGGAATTTACTCTCCTGAATTTCACGTGCCAAACAAACCGCAAGAATGGGCACCAGTGCTTTGGTTTCTGTTCCTTGCTGCAGTTTGGGGCTTTTCTCTGCAGCCTGGGCAGCATCAGGAGCAGTGAAGGGCCAGATTAGCATCAAAGCAGTGCTAGCAATTATTTTGCTCCCCGTTGCTGGAAAATGTTAGTGATTATTGGCCGCGGGATGCGGCGCTGCACAGTTTGGTCCTTGACCCGAGGTCGGTGTTTAGAAAACAAAAATGTTCTCAGAATCTGCCTTTTGTCTGGTTATTTGTGTTCACTGGGCTCCTCTGCTGTGCTTGCAGGACATTGAAGCCACCATGAACTCGGCCCTGAACGAGCTGCGGGAGCTGGAGAGGCAGAGCAGCGTCAAGCACACGCCCGACGTGGTCCTGGACACCCTGGAGCCCCTGAAAACGTCCCCGGTGGTGGCCCCCACCTCGGAGCCCTCCAGCCCCCTGCACACCCAGCTGCTCAAGGACGCTGAGCCCCCGTTCCAGCGCAGTGCCAGCACGGCTGGGGACATTCCCTGCACCTTCAGGCCCGTCAAGTCTGTTAAAATGGCCACGCAGGTGAAGCCGCCGGCCACGCGGCCCAAGCCCGCCGTGTTCCCCAAAAGCAGCGCCACCAGCCCCGGCGTGGCCTCCTCCGCGCCCCAGCAGCCCCCTGACAAGTCCTGTACTGTCTGATCCACCCCCTGCTGCTCTCTGGGTACAACTCCTGCTGTTCCAGATGAGGAGAACTCTGTCAAAGACATTAAAATTCCCCTTTAACGAACGCTCGGGCTGAAGGTGGGTCGTGAGCTGCTGGGAGCTCCTGAGCGGCGACAGCCTCGTGCCACGTCCCCAGGACAGCTCCTGCCACGCCTGGGGAATCCACAATCCACGATCCACTGTGAAGCTGAGCAGGAAAACACCAAGGGATGAGTTGGAATTTGGTTTCGATGCCTCGTTCAAGTGTTGGGCCGCTGGAAGGAACATTTGGTGGTGTCCTGTTTTTGGATACTGGTGTAGTGACTTCTATATTCTGTGTTTCATTTACCACAGGGAAACAATAGGATAGATTTTAGTCTATTGCATGTTTTGGTGCCACTGGTTACGTGGAGCTTGGACATGCCTGTTTCTTGTGCATTATTATTATTATTATAATTATAATTATTATTAATATTATTATTCCCTCGCCCGCTGGTGCCACGGTGGTTAAGGGTCTGTCTCGACTTCCATCACATCCTCTGGTTTTGTTTGTTTGCTCCCCATTCCTCCCCCTCGGGGCCAAAGCCTTTGGCCATCCAGCCTCATGCTTTAGTTGTCATGGAAAAAATAGTTTACTCTGGAACACTCGTAGATTTTGTGGAGTTCTACGTAAGATGTGTCTGTGCAAATATAAACAAACATTTTTCCTGAGGGCTGGGAGCACAAGAAAGAGCCCAGTTGTTGCTTATGGACAATCCTCACTGGTTTCCCCCTTTGCTGTCCCATATTTAAAAGCAGTTTTTTCGTTTCCAGTGTCACCTTCAGCCCGTGGGCGCTGTTTGCTCCCGGGAGACTGAATGTACAAAAAACACAACCCAGATCATTTTGAAAAGGAGGTGCTCTGCTGGGAGCCCACCCCCAACACTCACTCTGCTGGTTTGCCCCTTCCTCAGGACAGATCCTGACCCCAAGCCCAGCGCCAAGCACTGTAAAAACTTTAAAAACTTTAAAAACTGTAAAAACTCCGCTCAGGAGTTCTCCAGCTCCCTGCCTTGTCCTGCCCTGGGCACCTCTGCTCTTATAGAGCAGTGCAGGGAGCTCTGCTGGGGACAGACAGCACCTCTGGAGTGGCTTCCCTCCTGCTCCACGCAGGACTGACCTGTGAATGAATTCTTTGCTATTATTTGTATTTATCCGTAGCCAGCAGCACCCACGGACTCGTTTGTACCCTGCCGGGAGCTCTCTGGCGTTAATTTAATTTAATAATTGAGGGGAGTGCAGACTGGCTGACCCCCAGCTCGCCTCATTCCTCAAATCCTCGGCTTTTCCAGGATTTCAGACCAGCTGCACCTCTTAGGCTTCCGTCAAACACGACCAGATAAGGAAAGTCATTTTTCTCACCCTTTTGAGCTGAGTTTCCTTTCAGTTTCTGGGTTCCTGGTGACTGCAAAGTCACTTTAATTGGCACTTGAAAAAAGAAGAAACAAAGAAGAGTTGCTGAAATGTCCTTTCCTGATGCGTTTAGGATGTTACTTGGAAAAATGGAACAGGGTCTTTGCTCATCCCTGTCCATCCCCACACGCACAACCCCCTCTCTACAGAAGCAATCAACCCCTAATTAATGACTTTCCAAAAAACAATCCAGCTTCCCCTGGGCCCTGCGTGAAGGACACGTGAGAATTTGGGGAAGGTTTTGGTGAGAACATTTCTCCTTTCCCCGTTTCTCCTCAGCTTTCCTGGGGAAGCCCCACGGTACGAGCGTGACTGTCCCCGCCCCTCCAGGAGATGCCACCAGTGCCACCAGCGACCTTTGCTCTCAGGTTCTGATGGACTTCCACCACCAAGGAATCACTTCTTCATTTTGGGGAAAAAAGAAAGAAATAAAATGATTAAACTCGTCATTTTTTTGCTCAGGCAGAACTTTCTGGCATTTCCTTTTTTAGTAAGAATTTTTTGGGGTTTTTTTTTCATTTCTTTTTTTATTTTTTTTTATTTTGGTCTCGAATGACTGAAGTTAATCTGTGTCAAGAGCAGGATCTCTGTAAATTGACTTTGCCTCGTTTTAATGCCTTATTTTCTTTTTATATTTTTATGCCTAGCATTCAATATTCCTAAGAATTAAATGTTCAGCCACGCACAGCACATTGGAGGAGCTGCTCTTTTCCAGCTTCAAGGTCTGAAGTGTGGAATGAGATGGAAACAAAACAAAAAAAAAATTAAAAAAAAAAAAAATAAAAATATATAAAAAAGACTTCAGGTTACTGTAACAGCAACTGTCTGTATCTGAATTATTACTGTGCTTCTCTAGCATCCACAGCTCTGGGACAATCCTGCTGCCAAGGGCAAGGATCACCTGGATATGGAGCAACTCAACTGGAATTGTGGTGTGCACTGTGATTGACACAAGCAATAGGACAGGCTGAAGCTCGTCCTTCCTCTTCCTCAGAAGAGAGCAGGGCGATGAAAGCGGAGAATCAGACGTGAAATAATGGGGGAAAAAGGAGATTTTTCAGCTTGTCCTGGCTCTGTGAAGGCACAAGGCTGAGAGGACGTTTGCTGTGAGTGTTTGATGAGCAAAGGGGGGAAGGAGCAGCTGGGGATGTTCCCTCCCTGCGGAGCCGGGAGAGGAGCACGCCGTGCTTTGCTTGGGGAGCTACAAATGGCACTCCACATCTTCACATCCCGAGGAAATCTTCAGCTCTTCCACAGAAATCCTCTTCTCGTGACTTTTCCTTGTTTGTGTCAGATAGAAAAGACAAAAGAAGTGTTTGATAACTGGAATTACGTCTGTCTGTTCCATAGTGCTTTGTATGAACCTTGTTCATCAGGTGTTGGATTGAAGTAATCCAAAAGAGAAAAAAAAACAAATAACAAAACGCTTTTAAAACAAAATATGGTTTTAGGTGATCAATCTGAATGGTTTCTGAAGCTCAGACCTTTTCTGGGTTATTTCCCTAGTTGGGAATGGAGCAGTGTGCTTTAACCATTGCTTAATTTCTGCCTCTCTGAGGTCATCCAAAGTTTATGAATTGTAAATTTGTCCTTCATGTCCAAGCAGTGGGACACAATCAAACCCTCTCACTTTATCTGTACTGGGTATTTTATTGCAATGAAAATGAGTAAATAATTAGAGTGCACTGTGACAGCAGAACAAACAAACAAACAAACAAAAAGTTGTTGTATATGTCTGTATTTTGATACCTGTTCAAAAGGAGTCTTTGGGTTTCCTGTGCTGAATACCTCATGTGTTGGGTTTTGGGAGGTTTTGTTAATATTTTTTTTTATTATTATTTTTAATTTTTTTTTCTTTTTTTTTTTTTCTTTTTTTAAGGCAAGATCGCTCTTGCACAAAAGTAGGTTAAGATAACCGAGTTCTCATAAATTTATTTACTGAATCAAAACACTTCAGCTTGGCAAGAAATCCCATCTCTTTTAATTCCCCACCTTGCACTCGGTACGGGGCTGACCCGGCGCACTTGGAAGAGCTCCAGCAATACTGGGACAGGAGAAGTTCCTTGCAGGTGGAGTTTGCTGCCTTATTTCTCTTCTTCTCTGTGTCAAAAAAACCTCAAATCCAGTGGATGGTGGCGTAGGTTTGGGGATTTACGGAGCTTTTGGGAGATTTTCCTCCGCAAAAATCGGCGTCTCTGCTCCTGAGCGCTGCAGATCCTTCCCTGGGCTGGGGGCTGGGGGCTTCCAGGAGGTGATGCTCTCAGTGAGGAATCAGGAATTGATGGGAAAACGCCCCAAAAATCCCCCCTGGGACGGTTTGATCCCACGAGAGGCTGAGCTCAGGCCCCTGGGCACGGTGGGAGAGGAAGGAGGTGGCTCTGTGTCCCCAGGTGTGGCACGGCTCTGGTGGCTCTGGTGGCCAGGTGAGGGGCACCTGTGCTTGGCAGGACCAAGCCCGGGGTGTCCAGGGGTGTCCCCCAAACACTGAACTCACCTGTGAGCCAAACTGCTTCAAAAACTGCTTCCAAACCCCAGGAAAACGGGAGCACTGGGGCATTTCCATCGCTTTGGGGCCTGTCCAGAACAGAAAACTGAGCTTAACAAGCCGGGGATTTATTTATTTTGAGATTTTTAGCTTTCACAAAAGTAACCAGCCCTTTTTTTGGGCTTATCTGGCCTTGGCTAACGCCCCTCTAATGCAGCTGGGGTCACAAAGCTGTTCCTTAGTGGGCTGGCAGCACAAGAGGTGGGAAGGAGGGAACGTCCTTCCCCAGGGACGCTCTGGGGAAACACCGAGCACTTCATGGACTGAACTTTGGGCTTTGAGCTCTTCCCACATCGGCTCTCTCTGTCTCTGTGTCTGTGTGACAACCTGGTACTTGAAAATAAGAAATAAAAATAGAAATACTTGACCCTCTGCCTGGTGCCTGCGGGGCCGGGATGGCCCCGGCTGTGTCACGCACAAGCGGTTCCGCCCACCAGAAGGCAGATGAATTCTTTTCCAGGCTCGGTTCTAGCAGCAAACCATCCATTTGGGTGGTTCTAGAGATGCCAAAACTGCAGTTCAAGGCCTGGAAAATGCAAGGGTTTTGTTGGTTTGGGTTGGGTTTTGTTTTTTTCCTGTTAAATTTTGTGCTTCCTCTAACGAAGTTTGGGGTGAAAGTGTTTTTTCAACGATGGGCCAAAAAGAGGCGAAGGTGGGGAGGGAAGGCAGATTCCTGCCGTGCCAATGCTTGATCTGCCAAGCTTCACACAGGGTAAATACTGAGCAGTTTGCAGCAGGAATCACAGGTGGGCACTGTGGTAACCTTCCTCCTGGAGCCCACCAGCCTTTCCTCCAGGCTGAGACGTGAAGAACAAGCCAAGCCCTGGGCTTGGGCTGCTGATTGTGCCAAACTGCTGGAGCAATACTCGTGAGCAGCAGCTCCTGCAAAAGCCCAGCTCGATGTAGCTCAGACAGGGCTGAAATCCATCTCTGATCTCCAATTCTCCATTTTCTGATCTGAGGCAGGAAAAGCGGGCTGCAAAACGTAGGAATTGTGGTTTTCTGTCTCAACCTGGGGTTGTCAACAGCGGTTGTGTCGTGGTGGGATGGAATGTTCTTGCTAAAACAAGTTTCCACTGTTTCATGTCTTCTACACCAATATATATATGGTGTATATATTAAACTGTGTAAAATTGTACTTTGTACATAGAACTCTGTACAATATGGAGGTACAGCCTTTTTTTTGTTGTTGTTTGGTTGGTTTTTTTCCCCCCTCCCCCCTTTTTGGTACAGTATTGTACAGTATTAGGAGTCGATGTGTTGGAAGTGTTAAATCCATACTGGGGCAACGAAATGTATCCATTGTCATTAGCAATAGTTTTGGAGAAATAAATGTTTTGGGTATGGTGGAAACACTGAGCTGAGGGTGCTGGTGTGTGATGTCCTGGGTTTGAGAGGGACAGAGGGGGGAGTGTGGTCTGGGGGGATTCTGGAATGCCCAGGAATGTTGTTGGAGGTGAGGAAGGAGCCAGGAGCACACGGTGGGCACGGGGCAGTGGTGGCACAGGGAGGAGGGGGACACCAAGGATGTGATGATGGGATAAGGGAACGCCCTGAAGCTGAAGGAGAGCAGGGTTAGATGGAATATTGGGAGAGAATTCTTCCCTGTGAGGGTGGGCAGGCCCTGGATCATCCCAGGCCAGGCTGGAGCACCCTGAGATAGTGGAAGGTGTCCCTGCCATGGAACACAGGGAGATTTTAAAGGTCTCCTCCAACCCAAACCATCCTTTCTGTGACTCCTGAATCCGTGTTCCCCCAGCCTGGGCTCGCACACACCCACCACAGCAGGGTTCCCTGGGGTGAGCACTTCCCTGGCAGCCACCTGATTTAAAAATGCTAAATCTTCATCATCTTCCTGCAGAGGATGGACCCCCAACTGTCTCAGGAAAGAGGATTTAAGATTGAGATTATGGATTTTTTATCATTGTTACCATTTTTATCATTGTTATCATTTTTATCATTGTTATCATTTTCTCCCATCTCAGGCCTTTTTCAGAGCGTGGAGGGGGAACGTGCCAGGGCTGTGTCATTTTGGCTTCCTTGTATTAAAATTCAAAGGAATGACTTATTTTCAGTGAGGTTTGATGTTTAACTGAGGCATTTTGTCTTCCCTGTCCCTGGGGTGAGCATCCCTGAGCTCCTGTCCTGCATCTCTTGTAGGGAACAGCTGGAAATCCGGGATGCTTTTACTCCAAAATCACATTTTTACTCCAAAATCGCATTTTTACTCCAAATCACCCCAGAGGCAGCTGGGCACGCTGGTGGTGGCTTTTTGTTTCTAAAACCTGAGACAGGAGCCAGCAGTGGGGTGGCAGGGACAGCAAGAGATTTTGGGTTTTCCCTTGGGCAGAAAACGCTGTGATTTCCTCTTAAACCCTCAGCAAAGCACAGGAGGGTCCGAGCCTCCCTCACCAACCCCATTATTGTGGTTTTTTAACAAAGAAACGCCGTGCTGAGCGCTGGGAGGGTTCAGCTCTCAGGGAAATGTCACAGGTTTGTGACAGTGACACCGTGGGGACACCGCGGGGCTCGGGGGACTCTCGAGGTTCCTGCTTGTCCTTTATTCTTCGGGCTTTGCTGCCACCAGCTGGAATAATTAATTCTCGTCACAAATTGCTCTCAAGGCCGGGTTTTTTTCTCTCCCAGCCTGTGCCAGATGCGCTCTCCCACCACACCAGGGTTTATCCCCTGTGGGCACATCCAGTCCTGGGGTTCAGATGGGATTGGGGAGGCAGCTGGGAGGGAAATCCTGCTGATGGGGCACCCAGGGAGAGGAAATGAGCTGGGAATTCTAAAAGGATAGCAGAGAAAAGGATAAAGGGGCTGGAAGAAGCCAGGGAGGTGTTGGGGGTGAATTCCCTGCACTCCCAGGCTTGGCCATGGGGACGGACTGGTGGCCCTGCTTTAAGGACACATAGAAAATAAAACTAGACACAATTCCAAGAAGTCACCCCGTCCCTTTCTCTTCCTGTCAGCTGATCTGCAGCAAAATTGACTTCAATCAAAGCGATTTCAGGTTTCCTGTGGTTAAACCGGTGTCACTGCGCTCCTGCACCTGCCGAGACCCTGCCACCCCCTCCCAGCCCCGGGCATCCCTGGATCACCTCGGGGAAAGGGCCGGGCTGTGCCCTCACTCAGGCTCTGGAGGCTTTTCCAGGCTGGGAAAATGAAGCTCAGCAGGAATTAAGGGATAATTAGGGGTGGAGTTTGTGCGCAGGCTGGTGAAGTGGTGTCGGTGTTGGGATGCCGCACACGCTGGTGAACTCTCAGACCTTTGGAGGCTTTGTTGGTGAGGATGGAGCCTTTGGAAACATCCACGCCAGCCTGGAGTGATTCCTGACAGTGGGGCCTTGATGCTGAGCTGGTCACGGTGAAGCCGGAGTGAGCAGGGACAGGAGCGGCCCCGCTCTGCCCGGTGCAGGCAGCAGAGGGCCTTGGATCCCACATCCCGCCCTGCATCCCATCCTGAATCCCACATCCTGAATCCCATCCTGCATCCCACATCCCGCCCTGCATCCCATCCTGAATCCCACATCCTGAATCCCATCCTGCATCCCACATCCCGCCCTGCATCCCATCCTGAATCCCACCCTGAATCCCACATCCCTCCCTGCATCCCATCCTGAATCCCACATCCTGCATCCCACATCCCTCCCTGCATCCCACCCTGAATCCTACATCCTGCATCCCACATTCCTCCCTGAATCCCACATCCTGCCCTGCATCCCACATCCTGAATCCCACATTCTGCATCCCACCCTGTCCCACATTACATATTCCATCCTGAATCCCACCCTATCCTGCATCTTGCATCCTGATCTGTGCTCTACGTGTTACCTGCATCCCACATCCCAACCCGTCCCACATCCCACCCTACATCCCAGCCTGTCCTACACCCCATCCCACATTCCACCCTATCATACACCCCATCCCACATCCCACCCTATCATACATCCCATCCCACATCCCACCCTATCATACATCCCATCCCACATCCCACCCTGTCCTACACCCCATCCCACATCCCACCCTATCATACATCCCATCCCACATCCCACCCTGTCCTACTTCCCACCCCACATCCCAACCTGTCCCATATCCTGCCCTGCACCCCACATCCCACCCTGGATCCTGCATCTCACCCTGGATCCTTCATCCCGCCCTGTCCCACATCCCATCCCTCATCCCTCATCCCGCCGTGTCCCACATCCCACCCTGGATCCTGCATCTCACCCTGGATGCTTCATCCCGCCCTGTCCCACATCCCATCCCTCATCCCGCCGTGTCCCACATCCCACCCTGGATCCTGCATCCCATCCCTCATCCCGCATCCCAGCCTGTCCCACATCCCATCCCGTATTCCCCCCTACATCCCGCATCCCACCCAGTCCCACATCCCATCCCTCATCCCCCCCTACATCCCACATCCCACCCAGTCCCACATCCCACCCTGTCCTACATCCCATCCCGCATCCCAACCCGTCCCACATCCCATCCCGCATCCCACCCTATCCCACATCCCACTCTGTCCCCCATCCCACCCCGCACCCCCACAGGGACCCCAAAGATCTCGGTTTCAGCTTTTCCAGGCGATGCTGTGTCGGTGCAGGGGTGGAGCACAGACAGCAAGGGCTGGACACCGACCCTGCACACGGATCCCGACCCTGCACACGGATCCCGACCCTGCACAGGGATCCCGACCCTGCACAAGGATCCCGACCCTGCACAGGGATCCCGACCCTGCACAGGGATCCCGATCCTGCACACGGATCCCGATCCTGCACACGGATCCCGACCCTGCACACGGATCCCGACCCTGCACACGGATCCCGACCCTGCACAGGGATCCCGACCCTGCACAGGGATCCCGACCCTGCACAGGGATCCCGACCCGGCACACAGATCCCGACCCGGCTCTGCTCCCCAGAGCTCCGCTGGCAGCAGAGGAGCTGCGGGAGGAGCTGCGGGAGGAGCTGCCGGAGGAGCTGCCGGAGGAGCGGCGTGCCGGGGGATGTCTGCAGGGCTGCAGCTTTTCTCTCGAGCAGGAAGCTGAGGCATTTCCTCCTGCAGCGGGGCCGGGCGGGTTTTGCAATCCGGGGGTTTCTGTTCCCGGGCTGGGGAGGCGCCGCTCGCTCCGCGCTCCTTCTCTCCCGACTCCTGGCACCTCCCGGGGGTTTGCTGGCAGCCCCGGCAGGTCCCGGCCGCCCTGAGGGTTCGGTCCATGCTCGGGCTCGGTGCCGGTGCTGCCGGGGAGGGGGCCCGGGGAGCGGCCGGGGCCGGGCACACGGGGCCGAGGGCCGGGGCGAGCCCCGCGCTTCCCGCTGGACATGCAGAGCACCCCAAACTACCTGTGGAGCACCGAGGACCTCCTGGGCCAGGGGGCCACGGCCTCTGTCTACAAAGCTCGCAACAAGGTGAGCGGGGGCGGCTGGGGGGGCAGGAACCCCAAAACTCCAGAGCCCCGGTGGTGCCCCCCATCCCTCCCGCCCCGCGGGATGCCCGAACTCCCCTTCACTCGCCCTCCCGGGAGATCCTCGCCTTGGCACCAGCTCAGCCGCTGCTTTGGGGTTTATTTTCGTTTTCCACGGGGCTCCTTTCCCCGGTCCGCGGGTCCGGGGCGGCTTTTGGGGCTCTCCCGGCCGGGTCCCCGCGTTCCCGAGCGGCGCAGGGGGAAGAAGCTGCTTTCCGGGGAATGCCCGGGGCTTTTGAAAAGCCCATCCTTGGCCATTTGCATAGTTCATGCAAACACTTGCCGGGCTTGGAGCGGGGCTCTGCTCCCCAGCAGCCTTTGAAGTTTATTGAGCAAACTGCAGGAGCGGCTGCGAGAGCGGGCTGGGAACATCCCCATCCCTCGGGAGCTGCCAGCCCCGGCTCCGGACGGGAATTTTTGTGGGGCAGAATAAACACAGCGACATTCAGCACGTGGGTGCAGGGGCAGGAAGAGCAGGGAGGTGAATAACAGCGGATTGTTTGTGCCGTCCTGGTACGGAGGCATCATTTACATCCCGAGCCGGGTGTGGGAGCCGTGGCAGAGCTCCTGGAGCTGCTCTGCACATCAATGACATCTCCTCGTGTCTCTTTTCCCTCTTTTTTTCCCCAGAAATCGGGGGAGCTGGTTGCCGTGAAGGTCTTTAACAATGCCAGCTACCTGCGGCCCCACGAGGTCCAGATGAGAGAGTTCGAGATGCTGCGGAAGCTGAACCACAAAAACATTGTCAAATTATTTGCCGTGGAGGAGACAGTGAGTGGGAACCCCCTGGGAAACCCTGGGGGTGACCAACCCAGCCTGGTTCTGCCTGGCTGGGGGGACAGGCCAGCTGCAGGGACAGGGGCTGAGCCCTCCTGGCGTGTCCCACCGCAGGGCAGCAGCAAGCAGAAGGTGCTGGTGATGGAATATTGCTCCAGTGGCAGCCTGCTGAATGTGCTGGAAGACCCAGCCAATGCTTTTGGCCTGGCTGAGTCCGAGTTCCTCATCGTGCTGCAGTGTGTGGGTGAGTGTGGGGGACCCCCAGCCCCTGCCAGCACCACTGGGACCCTCCAGCTGGGGACCCCATGGTGCTGGTGGGACCCCGCAGGCACCAGCCCTGGGTGATGGGATGAGGGGTCAGAAATTGCAGCCCTGAGCAGGGTGAGCTCCGTGCTGAGGGTTTCTCCTTGCTCTGGGGAGCTGCTGTGGTGATGGACCCTGCCACATCCTCATCCTCTCCACCCCCCAGTCACACCAGTCCCCACCACTGCGGGATTTACCCCCTCTCCAGCCCTTTTTTCCTTCCTAAACTCCATCTGACCCCGCTGGAGCCCGGTGCCGAGCCCCACACACCTTTCCCCGCAGTGGCAGGGATGAACCACCTCCGTGAGAACGGCATCGTCCACAGGGACATCAAACCCGGCAACATCATGAGGCTGGTGGGGGAGGACGGGCAGAGCATCTACAAACTGACGGATTTCGGAGCCGCCCGAGAGCTGGAGGATGACGAGAAGTTTGTGTCTGTCTATGGGACAGAGGAGTACCTCGTGAGTAGGGCACGTCCCAGGCTGCTGGCCCTGTCCCTCAATCCCACAGTGACCTGGGAGCAGCAGCGGCTCGGAGAGCCTGGTCCGTGCTTTGGAAAGGGAGGGGCGCCGTGATTTGTGACGGGGGATGGTTTTTGGGAGGACCCAGAGCTCTGTTAGAGAGGTGATGGTTTTTGGGGAGGACCCAGAGCTGTTACAGGTGATTTTTGGGAGGACCCAGAGCTGTTATAGGAGATGATTTTTGGGGAGGATTCTGTGCTGTTACAGGGGATGATTTTTGGGGAGGACCCAGAGCTGTTACAGGAGATGATTTTTGGGGAGGACCCAGAGCTGTTACAGGAGATGATTTTTGGGGAGGACCCAGAGCTGTTACAGGAGATGATTTCTGGGAGGCCCCAGAGCTGTTACAGATGATTTTTGGGAGGACCCAGAGCTGTTACAGATGATTTTTGGGAGGACCCAGAGCTGTTACAGGAGATGGTTTTGGGGAGGACCCAGAGCTGTTACAGATGATTTTTGGGGAGGACCCAGAGCTGTTACAGATGATTTTTGGGGAGGACCCAGAGCTGTTACAGATGATTTTTGGGGAGGACCCAGAGCTGTTACAGGAGATGATTTTTGGGGAGGACCCAGAGCTGTTACAGGAGATGATTTCTGGGGAGGATTCAGTGCTGTTACAGGAGATGATTTTTGGGGAGGACCCAGAGCTGTTACAGGAGATGATTTCTGGGGAGGATTCAGTGCTGTTACAGGAGATGATTTTTGGGGAGGACCCAGAGCTGTTACAGGAGATGATTTTTGGGAGGACCCAGAGCTGTTACAGGAGATGATTTTTGGGAGGACCCAGAGCTGTTACAGATGATTTTTGGGAGGACCCAGAGCTGTTACAGGTGATTTTTGGGAGGACCCAGAGCTGTTACAGGAGATGATTTTTGGGAGGACCCAGAGCTGTTGCAGGAGATGGTTTTTGGGGAGGATTCTGTGCTGTTACAGGAGATGATTTTTGGGGAGGACCCAGAGCTGTTACAGATGATTTTGGGGGGACCCAGAGCTGTTACAGGAGATGATTTTTGGGGAGGACCCAGAGCTGTTACAGGAGATGATTTTTGGGAGGACCCAGAGCTGTTACAGGAGATGGTTTTTGGGGAGGATTCTGTGGGGTTACAGGTGATTTTTGGGAAGACCCAGAGCTGTTACAGGAGATGGTTTTTGGGAGGACCCAGAGCTGTTACAGATGATTTTGGGGGGACCCAGAGCTGTTACAGGAGATGATTTTCGGGGAGGACCCAGAGCTGTTACAGGAGATGATTTTTGGGGAGGACCCAGAGCTGTTACAGGAGATGATTTTTGGGGAGGACCCAGAGCTGTTACAGGAGATGATTTTTGGGAGGACCCAGAGCTGTTACAGGTGATTTTTGGGAGGACCCAGAGCTGTTACAGGAGATGATTTTTGGGAGGACCCAGAGCTGTTAAAGATGATTTTTGGGGAGGATTCAGTGCTGTTACAGGTGATTTTTGGGAGGACCCAGAGCTGTTACAGGAGATGGTTTTTGGGGAGGATTCTGTGCTGTTACAGGGGATGGTTTTTGGGGAGGACCCAGAGCTCTGTTACAGATGATTTTTGGGGAGGACCCAGAGCTGTTACAGATGATTTTTGGGGAGGACCCAGAGCTGTTACAGGAGATGATTTTTGGGAGGACCCAGAGCTGTTACAGGTGATTTTTGGGAGGACCCAGAGCTGTTACAGGTGATTTTTGGGGAGGACCCATTTCTCTGTGCTTCCCCCCAGCACCCTGACGTGTACGAGCGAGCCGTGCTGCGCAAGCCGCAGCAGAAGGCGTTCGGTGTCACCGTGGACCTGTGGAGCATCGGTGTCACCTTTTACCACGCTGCCACCGGCAGCCTCCCCTTCGTGCCCTTCGGGGGACCCCGCAGGAACAAGGAGATCATGTGGGTGCTGTGGGGAGCTGGGGCTGTGCTGCTGCTGCCTCAGTGCTGCTTTCACTCAAAGCCCTGAGTTAATGCCTGTGGGGTGTGGGGAAGAACCCGTGTCCCATCTGCCACTTTTCCCCTCCAAAAGGGACACTTGGGTGGGACACTGAGCGTGGGTGGCATCCCTGCCCATAGCAGGGGGTTGGAACCAGGTGATCTTTAAATTCCCTTCCAACCCAGCTAATCCTAGGATAAAATGCATTCCCATGACCTCCTGGCTAAACAGCTGCAAGGGGAGGCAGGGTTAATGCTCCCTAGGAAGGTTTTGACTGTTCTTTGCAGTATTTTCCCTCTGGGCACTTTATTTTTCCTCAGTTAACCTTTCCCAGCACATCCACGCTCTGCCCTTCCCCTCCACCCGAGGGAGGCAGTGCCCAGAGCTCACTTGGCTCGGGTCAGAGCCAGCAATTCCCTTCCCACAGGTACAAAATCACCACGGAGAAGCCTCCTGGGGCCATTGCAGGGATCCAGAGGCAGGAGAACGGGAGCATCGAGTGGAGCTACGAGCTGCCCATCACCTGCCGCCTCTCCACGTGAGTGTCCCTCGCTGGGGCTGCAGCTCCCGTGTCCTCACACAGCACGGGGGGGGTTAGCAAGGCAGATAAACTGTTCATCTTCAGCTCTCACAGCTTTCACACCTGATCTTTGCTTTCCAGACAGAAAAAGGGGGTGCAGGGCAGCGTTTGTGACTCGGGGTTACACCAGTCCATGTAAACATCTCTTCTTCCCTTGCTGCTGCAGGGGGCTGAAGGACCAGCTGATCCCAGTCTTGGCAAATATCCTGGAGGTGGATCAGGAGAAATGCTGGGGATTCGACCAGTTTTTTGCAGGAACCAACGACATTTTGCACAGGATCGTGGTGGACGTGTTCTCCCTGCAGCAGGCGTCCTCCCACCGCATCTACATCCACTCCTACAACACGTAAGGCTGGGCTGGAGGTGGATTTGGGAATGTGTTGGAGTCTGAGATACAGACTGTGTGCCCTTGTTTTTAATATTTAGTTCTAGGATTCAAGGAAACACTGAATTTCATATAATATGAAATTCATGTGCATGTTTTCATGGTGACACATGAAAACAAATGTTAAAGTTAGATAGGAAAAGTGTAAATGTGTAGATTAGAAAGTTTCTTAAATCACTGGGTGAAAAAGTAGTTTAGAGAACAGGAGACAAGATGGAGGATTTAGGGTGTTGTCTCTTGTCCCTTCTCCTGGGGGTTTTTGGGTGGTAGTGAGTGATTAAATAGAAAATGTCACAGTGCACCACACAGGTGTTGGGTCATTGGGTCACTAAGAAAAATAGCTTGGTTGGCACCTGTTAATTGGGTAAATGGACATATAAAAGACCTTGAAGAGGATCTTTGTTGGCCATTTTACCCCTTTTCTATCATAGTGCACACAGCTCCTTGTACCTTGTAATGCTGATAAGAAAAAATAAACAACTGAGACCGAACGAGAGAAAACTGCCTCCCTCTCATCAATCTTCAGTTCAAAGGGAAAAAGAACCCAAATCAAAAAGTCCATAAAGAGACAGGAATGGAGCTCAGAAGCACCAGCCCCTCACTTTAACAGGGGAACCTGGGGGCAGCACTGCTCCCAAACCAGGTTAAAACACACCAGGCTCAAATCAGCCTTTGCTGGGAGTGCACTAAGGGAGCTGAGGGCACACAGAGAGCCCCAGGGCGTGTCCTGGGGGCTCTGCTGACCTTATCTGATATTTTGCTAAGAAAATATCAAAATTTTTTATATTTTGAGGGCATCAGGCTGCTAAAGGAATGAAAACCTGTGTGCTCATCTCATGGCTTATCCCCATCCTTTCACTCCTTTCTCCATTTCAGTACCGCCAAGTTTTTAGACGCCGTCTTCAAACAGACAAATATAGCCCCTCACCATCAGGAATATTTTTTTGAAGGACACCTGTATGAGCTGGATCCCAATCTACAAGCTCATAATTTCTGCAGAACCACAGAGAGCAGCCCCCTGACCCTGCTGAGCACCTCTGAGCAGCCCGAGGACGTGCTGGGGGTGCTCTACAGAGACCGTGAGTGTGGGTGCTTGGAGATGTGTCACGGCAGGAGAGTGGATGTGGGAACAGGGAATTGTTCCAGTTATTTTCCTCAGAGATTTCCCATTTCCCAGCTGCCTGATGGGCCCATTTCCTGCATGATCCTGGTGCTTGGGCAGTGTTTGACCTGGATCCCAGTTCAGCCAGTTGCTTTTCCCACTGCCAGGCTGTGCCAGTCCCTGTTCCCAGTAGTGACCCCAGTTCCAGCAGCAGGAGTACTGGTTCCCAGTGCCAACACCCAATCCTGATACCAGTTCCCAGTGCCAGTTCCCAATCCTGATACCAGTTCCCAGTCCTGATGCCAGTTCCCAGTGTCAACTCCCAATCCTGATGCCAGTTCCCAGTGTCAACTCACAATCCTGATGCCAGTTCCCAATCCTGATACCAGTTCCCAGTGCCAACACCCAATCCTGATACCAGTTCCCAGTGTCAACTCCCAGTCCTGATACCAGTTCCCAGTGTCAACTCCCAATCCTGATACCAGTTCCCAGTGTCAACTCCCAGTCCTGATGGCAGTTCCCAGTGCCAGTTCCCAATCCTGATGCCAGTTCCCAGTGCCAGTTCCCAGTCCTGATGCCAGTTCCCAGTGTCAACTCCCAGTCCTGATGCCAGTTCCCAGTGTCAACTCCCAGTCTTGATGGCAGTTCCCAGTGTCAACTCCCAGTCCTGATGCCAGTTCCCAGTGGCAGTTCCCAGTCCTGATGCCAGTTCCCAGTCCTGATGCCAGTTCCCAGTGCCAGTTCCCAGTGCCAGTTCCCAGTCCTGATGCCAGTTCCCAGTGCCAGTTCCCAGTCCTGATGCCAGTTCCCAGTGCCAGTTCCCAGTCCTGATGCCAGTTCCCAGTGCCAGTTCCCAGTGCCAGTTCCCAGCCCTGTTTCTGCTCCCTGGAGCAGGGCAGGAGGTGGATTAGGGCATTTCAGGGTCAGTTTTCCCCTGCCATGTGCTGCTGCTCCACCCTGGGCTCTGCAGGGAATTCCTGCCTCCTTCCATGCTCCCAAAACACCTCGGGGGGGCTGCCCTGAGCCCCCAGCGCTGAGGCTGAAACCCTGAGTGCCCACAGGGTTTATTTGGTGGGTGGGAGCTGCTCACAGACAAAGCACCCCGACCCTGCCTGTCTTTCAGCGGCGCTGGATTTCCCCAAGCTGGTGCCCAGGGTGGACGTGGTGGCCGACTGCAGCGCAGCCAAGGTGGGTGTGGGGGCCAGGGGCAGCCCCTGGCAGGGTGCTGGCGGTGCCCAGTGCCTGGCACGGGCTCTGGCCGTGCCCTTTGCCTTGCAGAGCGCCGTGGGTGCCGCTCACCAGACCCTGCGCGTGGGGCAGGCGCTGCGGAGGGGCCGCGAGCTGCTGGCCAGGGGTCTCCAGTGGGTGATGTGAGTGCCAGGGCAGGGGACACGGGGACACGGGGACAGGGGGACACTGCCCTGCCCAGGGGTCTCCAGTGGGTGATGTGAGTGCCAGGGCAGGGGACAGGGGGACACTGCTGTGCCCAGGGGTCTCCAGTGGGTGATGTGAGTGCCAGGGCTGGGGACACGGGGACACGGGGACACGGGGACACTGCTGTGCCCAGGGGTCTCCAGTGGGTGATGTGAGTGCCAGGGCTGGGACAGGGGACACGGGGACACTGCCCTGCCCAGGGGTCTCCAGTGGGTGATGTGAGTGCCAGGGCTGGGGACACGGGGACACGGGGACACTGCCCTGCCCAGGGGTCTCCAGTGGGTGATGTGAGTGCCAGGGCCACTGCTGGGGACATGGGGACACGGGGACACTGCTGTGCCCAGGGGTCTCCAGTGGGTGATGTGAGTGCCAGGGCAGGGGACAGGGGGACACGGGGACACTGCCCTGCCCAGGGGTCTCCAGTGGGTGATGTGAGTGCCAGGGCTGGGACAGGGGACATGGGGACACCGCCCTGCCCAGGGGTCTCCAGTGGGTGATGTGAGTGCCAGGGCCACTGCTGGGACAGGGGACAGGGGGACACGGGGACACTGCTGTGCCCAGGGGTCTCCAGTGGGTGATGTGAGTGCCAGGGTTGGGACAGGGGACACGAGGACACTGCCCTGCCCAGGGGTCTCCAGTGGGTGATGTGAGTGCCAGGGCTGGGGACACGGGGACACGGGGACACTGCTGTGCCCAGGGGTCTCCAGTGGGTGATGTGAGTGCCAGGGCTGGGGACACGGGGACACGGGGACACTGCTGTGCCCAGGGGTCTCCAGTGGGTGATGTGAGTGCCAGGGCTGGGGACACGGGGACACGGGGACACTGCTGTGCCCAGGGGTCTCCAGTGGGTGATGTGAGTGCCAGGGCCACTGCTGGGACAGGGGACATGGGGACACCGCCCTGCCCAGGGGTCTCCAGTGGGTGATGTGAGTGCCAGGGCTGGGACAGGGGACACGGGGACATGGGGACACTGCCCTGCCCAGGGGGATGAGGGTGCCCTGAAGGCTTTTCCAGCTAGAGAAGGACCAGGGGGATGGAGGGGCAGTGTGTCCCCACGGGGGAAAAAACTCCTCAGTGTTGTGAGGATGCTCCTGTCCTCTTGTTCCTTTTGGGTCACTTTTTCAGTTTGAGAGAGGCTGAGGAAAAGAGCAGAATTATTATTATCATTACTATTATTATTATTATCATCATCACCACTGTGTGCATCTATCAGAAGTGTTCCTGCCCAGTGAGATGAGCTTTAATGTCCCTTCCCACCCAAACCATTCCAGGATTCCATGCTGGATTTCACTGCCCTACCCACTCCTTTTGGGGCAGGACAGTGAGCAGAGGGTGAGACACCCCAAAAGCAGCAGTTTTAGGTCCATCCAGCCCCCCCAGCCTCAGAGGAGGCAGCAGCTCCATCCCCACCCCTTCCCACGCCGCTGGCCCGGGATGGAGCTCTCATTCCAGGAGCACTCCTGGGTTTTGTCTCTTGGCAGAGGGAACCTGAGAAGCGAGTGCTGCAGGATTTTGGAGCAGAGGAGAGGGGCTCAGTCCGTGCTGGCCTGCCTGCAGCTCACCCAGGGGAAGACACTGGTGCTGTAAGTCAGCCTGGAGGGCTCTGGGCTGTGGCTCAGGGGAGATGGGGCTCTCCAAGGTGCCTGGAGGATGATCAGGAGTAAGGAAATGCCAGGAATGAGCTCCTGGGAGAGAGGATTTCACATTTCACTGCGTGGGAAAGGAGCCACTCTGGATTTTTCTCCCTCTTTGCTGCAGGTTTTGATGATCAGTCCTTGGTTTCACAGTGTAATTTCTCTCTCTTTGCCTCCTTTGGGTTCAATTCTCTGTGGATACAACTTTTCTCTAGTCTCTCAGCCTCCTTTGGGCTGAATTCCTCTGGGATCCTCCCTCGTGGGGAGTTCCACTTATCTCAGTCTTTATGATTCCAAGGAAACTCCTGAGCTCGTTAGAATCTCGTTTCTGGTGTTTATTAACAGGTGATCACAAAACTTAACAGCTCTCTCCAGGCTGGTTACAAGGTTAATCTTTGCAATTTGGAACATTTCTTTCTTCTGATGGTACAAACAAGGCCTTGTGGCTCACTTCATGTCTGATACACAAAATGGCCCCGAAATACACAGTTCTTTTATCTTTATACCTATTTTTACCCAATTAACAACAGACACATATATTATTTCTCTTAATGACCCAATGACCCATCACCTCTGTGATGCACTGTGGCATTTTCTATTTAATCACTCACTATTACTTAAAAACCTTTAGGAGAAGAACATGAAGAAGAAAGAAGAAGGGACAAGGGACAACACCCTAAATCCTCTATATTGTCTCTTGTTCTCTAAACTACTTTTTCACTCAGTGATTTAAGAAACTTTCTAATCTACACACTTACTTTTCTTATCTAACTTTAGCATTTGTTTTCATGTATCACCATGAAAACATGCTCAAGAATTTCATATTCTATGAAATTCAGTGTTTTTCTGGATCTTAGAACTAAATATTAAAAACAAGGGCATGTGTTTGTGTTATATATTATATATTTATATAGCATTTTATAATACTATAATATAATGTATTTATTATAATCATATAATTATATAATACAATAATTTATATCATATTGATATATTCTAATATATAGTATTAATATATTATAAATTATATTCTATACTATAAATTATAAATATAAATATCAATTATAAATTTAAATAATAAATTTTATATATGTATTATATAAATTAAATTATATATAACATAAAATATATATTATAGATTTATTTGTGTATATAATATAGTATATAATTTATATACTATATAAATATATATATATTTATATATAATTTTATAATAGAATATGATAATATAATGTATTTATTATAATCATATAATTATATAATATTATATAATACAATAATTTATATCATATTGATATATTCTAATATATAGTATTAATATATTATAAATTATATTATATACTATAAATTATAAATATAAATTATAAATTATAAATATAAATTATCAATTTTATATATATATTATATAAATTAAACTATATATAATATAAAATATATATTATAGATTTATTCGTGTATATAATATAGTATATAATATGTATTATAGAATATACATTTATATATGAATGTATTATATATTATATATTTATATATAATTTTATAATATAATATGATAATATAATATAATGTATTTATTATAATAATATAATTATATAATATTATATAATACAATAATTTATATCATATTGATATATTCTAATATATAGTATTAATATATTATAAATTATATTCTATACTATAAATTAGAAATATAAATTATAAATTATAAGTATAAATTATCAATTTTATATATATATTATATAAATTAAATTCTATATAATATAAAATATATATTATAGATTTATTTGTGTATCTAATATAGTATATAATACATATTATAATATACATTTATATATGAATGTATTATATATTATATATTTATATATAATTTTATAATAGAATATGATAATATAATGTATTTATTATAATAATATAATTATATAATATTATATAATACAATAATTTATATAGTATTGATATATTCTAATATATAGTATTAAAATATTATAAATTATATTATGTACTATAAATTATAAATATAAAATATAAATTTAAATTATAAATTTTATGTATATGTATTATATAATTAAAATTATATAATACATATACATAAATATATATATATACATATATATAATATATACACAAATAAAATAGATTTATTTGTGTATATATTATAGTAGATAATATATATTATATAATATACATTAATTATATGTCATTTTATAATATAATATGATAATATTATAATATAATGTATTATAATAATATAATTATGTAATAACATTATCTAATATAATCATTTATATTACAATGATATATTATAATACATAGTATTAATATAAATTATATTACATATTATAAAATATAAATTATAAATATAAAACATAAATTATAAATTATAAATATACAATATAAAATAATATAAAATAGAACATAGAACATAGAATAGAGAACATAGAACATAAATTATAAATATAAATATAAATATAAAATATAAATATAAAATATATTAAAAATATATAAAAAATATATATAATATATTTAATATATATAAAATATAAATTATAAATATAATATATAAAATATAAATTATAAATATAAATTATAAATATAAAATATAAATATAGAATATGTAAAATATAAAATATCTATAAATATATATAAAATATATATAAAATATAAAATATAAATATAATATATATAGAATATAAATTGTAAATATAAATTATAAATAGAAATATAAATATAAAATATAAATATAAAATATAAATATAAAATACAGGAGAAACCTGGGCTGCCCTCAAGCTTCCCCTTCCCCACGCCCTCCTTCCCACCCAGCTGTCCTGGGCCAAGCTGATCTCATTTTATCTCAATCAACCCAGGGATATTTTGCTTTTCTGCTGCTTTTTTGTAGCTGTTGCTGTTGTAGTGGAAAATTCTTTGCCGCTGGCTTGCTGTCCTTTCATTCTTTGCCATTTAGCAAAGTCTCTTAATTTCCATTTCACCCAAAAAAAGCAGCAAAATCATCCAGGGACACGTGGTGGCCATTGAGTGCTGGAGTGCCAGGAGCAGCTGGATGTCTTATTACTGGACTTTTAGATTTGGGTTCTTTTTGAACTGAAGATTGATGAGAGGGAGGCAGTTTTTTCTCTCGTTCAGTCTCAGTTGTTTATTTTTTCTTATCAGCATTACAAGGTACAAGGAGCTCTGTGCACTATGATAGAAAGGGGGTAAAATGGCCAACAAAGATCTTCTTCAAGGTCTTTTATATGTCCATTTACCCAATTAACAGGTGCCAACTAAGCTATTTTTCTTAGTGACCCAATGACCCAACACCTGTGTGCTGCACTGTGACATTTTCTACCCAATCACTCACTACCACCCAAAAACCCCCAGGAGAAGAACATGAAGAAGAAAGAAGAAGGACAAGGGACAACACCCTAAATCCTCCATCTTGTCTTCGGCTCTCTAAACTACTTTAAACTTTAAACCTCAACCCATTCACCCAGTGATTTAAGAAGCTTTCTAATTCACACATTTACATTTTCAATCTTTTCTACTTAACTCTACCTGTTGTCTCCATGGTGCTATGCAAAACTCAGTGCTTTTTTGGGTGTCAGAGTTAGGCATTACAGATAAAGGTATATACCTTGCATCTCTGACCCCAACAGCGGGATGCTCTGGCTCTTCCCAACATTAAATCAGGAATATTTCAGCTGCAGGGACACACACACACACCCCCCATCCCAGCTGGCCTGGAGCCAGTGGGTGTAAACCCAACGATTTTGGAACAAACTGGGCACAACAGGGTGAGTTTGTAGCAGATCAGCACTTTGTGTCTCGTGGCTCAGATCTGGCGCTCTGAAAAATCCAAGAAATCACTTTGCAGCCTCCCAGGAGCCCAGCACCAGAGGGATTCCTCTGCCTCAGTGGGAGCTGCCTCTGGATTGTTCCCTCCTCCAGGAATCTTCATTTTCTGTCTCTGCTCAGCTTCCAGGCTGTTCCTGGGGGCAGCAGGGACCCGGCTGGGCTGGATGTGCTGGAGACAAAGCTGCAGAGGGTGAGGAGCATCCCCAGCCCCAGGAGCCCTCTCAGCTCTTGCAGAGCTGCTCCCAACCTCTCCCCATCCTCTGCAGGTGGACCAGGAGCTCTCCCAGTGCTCCCACAGCATCTTTGACTTCCAGGGGGCCCTGGATGGGATTTTGGCCGAGCTGCTGAAGGACAGGCAGCAGGTGCACGAGGACAAGAGGTTGGTGGTGGAATTGCTGCTGGTGGAATCCCTGGTGGTGGAATCCCTGGTGGTGGAATCGCTGGTGGTGGAATTGCTGCTGGTGGAATCCCTGGTGGTGGAATCCCTGCTGGTGGAATCGCTGGTGATGGAATCCCTGGTGGTGGAATCGCTGGTGATGGAATCCCTGGTGGTGGAATCGCTGGTGATGGAATCCCTGGTGATGGAATCCCTGGTGGTGGAATCGCTGGTGATGGAATCCCTGGTGATGGAATCCCTGCTGGTGGAATCCCTGCTGGTGGTGAAATCCCTGCTGGTGGAATCACTGGTGATGGAATCCCTGGTGGTGGAATCCCTGCTGGTGGTGAAATCCCTGCTGGTGGAATCACTGGTGATGGAATCCCTGGTGGTGGAATCCCTGCTGGTGGAATCCCTGCTGGTGGTGGAATCCCTGCTGGTGGGATCCCTGCTGGTGAAATCCCTGGTGATGGAATCCCTGGTGGTGAAATCGCTGGTAGTGGAATCCCTGGTGGTGGAATCCCTGCTGGTGATGGAATCCCTGCTGGTGGAATCCCTGCTGGTGGAATCCCTGGTGATGGAATCCCTGCTGGTGGTGGAATCCCTGCTGGTGGAATCCCTGCTGGTGGTGGAATCGCTGGTGGTGGAATCGCTGTCCCCACCCTGCTGGTGGAATCCCTGCTGGTGGAATCCCTGCTGGTGGAATCCCTGGTGATGGAATCCCTGCTGGTGGAATCCCTGCTGGTGGAATCCCTGCTGGTGGAATCGCTGGTGATGGAATCCCTGCTGGTGGAATCCCTGCTGGTGGAATCCCTGCTGGTGGAATCCCTGGTGATGGAATCCCTGCTGGTGGAATCACTGCTGGTGGAATCCCTGCTGCTGGTGGAATCACTGCTGGTGGAATCCCTGCTGGTGGTGGAATCCCTGCTGGTGGAATCCCTGCTGGTGGAATCCCTGCTGGTGGAATCGCTGGTGGTGGAATCCCTGCTGGTGGAATCGCTGTCCCCACCCTGCTGGAGCAGCTCCCCTGCCAGGCACAGCCCCGCTGCCACCCCACGCTCGGGGGGTGCTGGGGGGCAGCAGGGTCACAGCACACCCCAAAGTGATCATTTCACCCCAAAATGATCTCAGCCCTCCCTGCCCTGGGGCCTCACGGGTCCTTCCCGCTCCCCTCGTTAACCTTCAGGAACACAAAATCACAGAATTATTGTATGGAGGTGCTTTATTAAAGAGCTCTGGGTGCACAGACACAAATCTGACCCAATTGGTTTTGAGCTGAACATATTTTTATACTCCATCCTTATACAACTAATTATTAATTATTAATTATTAAACTTACATTGTTCTGTTGTATACATCGATTTTACCCAAGCATGGATTTCTCATGATCCCCCCCAAACCCCTCACACTGTTCCTCATGATTCTTTAAACAATAATTATATCTAATCCCATCTAACAATTAAATCATTTATCACATACTGGCTACACAGGCGCAGTTTCACATCATCTTAGCAAGCACAAGGACAAACATTCCCCATTTTACCTTTAACACTTTTTCCCCAGGGCTTTCCAATCCAAACTTTCTTTCTAAGTCCCCGAATTTTCCATGATTTTCAAATGCTTTCCTCTCTCCCTGGCAGCATCCAGCAGATGGAGTGCTGCCTGGAGAAGATGCAGGGGATCTACAAACAGTTCAAGAAGGCCAGGACGTGTCTGAGTGAGTGATGGGGCCACAGGCAGGAATGTCCCAGTCCCAAAAAGGATGGGTTTGGTTTGTTGGGATTGGCAATTATTTCATGGAATCCCCAAATCACAGAGGGACCTCGTGGAGCATCTGTTCTGTGTCCTGAGAGCTGCCCCAGGGAACAGGAAAATCCCCTTCAGCAGCCTCAGGGTGTTGTGAAATCACCCATTTATTGGGCTGTGAAATTTATTTCACATATATATATATATTTATATAAATTATAAAGATATAAATATATCTATAAATACATATATTTACATAAATATATAAGTATTATAAATATATTACATATATATGTGCATATTTAAATATATTTATAAATATATATATTATATTATATTATATTATATTATATTATATTATATTATATTATATTATATTATATTATATTATATTATATTATATTATATTATATTATATTATATTATATTATATTATATTATATTATATTATATTATATTATATTATATTATATTATATTATATTATATTATATTATATTATATTATATTATATTATATTATATTATATTGTTTTATATTGTTTTATATTATATTGTTTTATATTATATTGTTTTATATTATATTGTTTTATATTATATTGTTTTATATTATATTGTTTTATATTATATTGTTTTATATTATATTGTTTTATATTATATTGTTTTATATTGTTTTATATTTTTTATATTGTTTTATATTGTTTTATATTGATTATATTGATTATATTGTTTTATATTATATTGGGTTTTTTTTTATATTTTTTTATATTGTTTTATATTGTTTTATATTGTTTTAATATAGTTTTAATATTGTTTTATATTGTTTTATATTTTTTATATTTTTTATATTGTTTTATATATTTTATATTTTTTATATTGTTTTATATTGTTTTATATTATATTGTTTTATATTATATTTTTTAATTTTTTAAAATTTTTTTTATATTATTTTATATTGTTTTATATTTTTAATATTGTTTTAATATTGTTTTATATTGTTTTATATTTTAATATATTTTTTATATTGTTTTATATTGTTTTATATTGTTTTATATTGTTTTATATTGTTTTATTTTATATTATTTTTATATTATATTATTTTATATATAAAAATATATATCATATATAAATATATTTTTATATATAACTATATACATTTTTATATATAAATATACATAAATGCATAATATATATATTAAAAATAACAAAATAAAATATAATAAATATATATAAATATACATAAATGCATAATATATATTAAAAATAACAAAATAAAATATAATAAATATATATAAATATACCTAAATGCATAATATATATTAAAAATAACAAAATAAAATATAATAAATATATATAAATATGCATAAATGCATAATATATATTAAAAATAACAAAATACAATATAATAAATATATATAAATATACATAAATGCATAATATATATATTAAAAATAATAAAATAAAATATAATAAATATATATAAATATGCATAAATGCATAATATATATATTAAAAATAACAAAATAAAATATAATAAATATATATAAATATACATAAATGCATAATATATATATAAAAAATAACAAAATAAAATATAATAAATATATATAAATATACCTAAATGCATAATATATATATTAAAAATAACAAAATAAAATATAATAAATATATATAAATATGCATAAATGCATAATATATATATAAAAAATAACAAAATAAAATATAATAAATATATATAAATATACCTAAATATATTACATATATTTATAATCACCCATTTATTGTGTGGTGACAATGTCTCTCCTCCCCAGGGCTGGGCTACAACGAGGAACAGATCCACAAGCTGGATAAGTGAGTCCTGTGGGATAAGTGAGAAGCTGAGGGAGAAGCTCTGCAGAGCAGGGGACAGGGAGCTGATTCTGTGCTGGAGGAGGGGATGAGCCCATGGCTGCTGCTCTCACTGGACTTCCTGGGAACTTTTCTGTGAAGAAAATTCATTTACTGTCAATTTTTTCACTGTGATGCTGATTTAGGAAGTGTCCCTGCGTCCCTAAATGTTTGACTTCCAGGGCAGGGAAGTGCCTGATGGGTTTTGTACTTTTAAGAATCCTCCTTTCAGTTCCCACCAAAAAACCAGGGGGATTTGTCACAGGGAAGAAATAAAATTCCCACTTCAGTGTGCAGCAGGGAGGGTGAAATTTCACAGCCTCCTCTGTGTCCCTGAATGCTCAGCCTAACCTTGAACATTTGCCTTAAATTCCAAGGCAGAGACTCCTCAGCAGTGCCCTGGGGGGTGACAGGGGACTGTATCCCCCAAAACCTCCCTCTGTATCCCCAGAACCTCCCTCTGTACCCCCAAAACCTCCCTCTGTATCCCCAAAACCTCCCTCTCCATCCCCAAAACCTCTCTCTGTATCCCCAAAACCTTCCTCTGTACCCCCAAAACCTCCCTCTGTATCCCCCAAAACCTCCCTCTGTATCCCCAAAACCTCCCTCTCCATCCCCAAAACCTCCCTCTGTACCCCCAAAACCTCTCTCCATCCCCAAAACCTCCCTCTCCATCCCCAAAACCTCCCTCTGTATCCCCAAAACCTCCCTCTGTATCCCCAAAACCTCCCTCTGTATCCCCCCAAAACCTCCCTCTGTACCCCCAAACCTCCCTCTGTACCCCCAAAACCTCCCTCTGCATCCCCAAAACCTCCCTCTCCATCCCCAAAACCTCCCTCTCCATCCCCAAAACCTCCCTCTGCATCCCCAAAACCTCCCTCTGTATCCCCAAAACCTCCCTCTGTATCCCCAAAACCTCCCTAAACCTCCCTCTGTATCCCCAAAACCTCCCTCTGTATCCCCAAAACCTCCCTAAACCTCCTTCTGTATCCCCAAAACCTCCCTCTGTACCCCCAAAACCTTCCTCTGCATCCCCAAAACCTCCCTCTCCATCCCCAAAACCTCCCTCTGCATCCCCAAAACCTCTCTCTGTATCCCCAAAACCTCCCTCTGTACCCCCAAAACCTCCCTCTGTATCCCCAAAACCTCTCTCTCCATCCCCAAAACCTCCCTCTGTATCCCCAAAACCTCCCTCTGTATCCCCAAACCTCCCTCTGTATCCCCAAAACCTCTCTCTCCATCCCCAAAACCTCCCTCTGTATCCCCAAAACCTCCCTCTGTATCCCCAAAACCTCCCTCTGTATCCCCCAAAATCTCCCTCTGTATCCCCCAAAACCTCCCTCTGCATCCCCAAAACCTCTCTCCATCCCCAAAACCTCTCTCTCCATCCCCAAAAACTCTCTCTCCATCCCCAAAACCTCCCCCTCCATCCCCAAAACCTCCCTCTGTATCCCCAAAACTTCCCTCTGTACCCCCAAACCTCCCTCTGTATCCCCAAAACCTCCCTCTCCATCCCCAAAACCTCCCTCTGTATCCCCAAAACCTCCCTCTGTACCCCCAAAACCTCCCTCTGTACCCCCAAATCTCCCTCTGTACCCCCAAAACCTCCCTCTGCATCCCCAAAACCTCCCTCTGTACCCCCAAAACCTCCCTCTGTATCCCCCCAAAACCTCCCTCTGTACCCCCAAAACCTCCCTCTGTACCCCCAAACCTCCCTCTGTACCCCCAAAACCTCCCTCTCCATCCCCAAAACCTCCCTCTCCATCCCCAAAACCTCCCTCTCCATCCCCAAAACCTCCCTCTGTATCCCCCCAAAACCTCTCTCTGTATCCCCCAAACCTCCCTCTGTACCCCCAAAACCTCCCTCTCCATCCCCAAAACCTCTCTCTCCATCCCCAAAACCTCTCTCTGTACCCCCAAAACCTCCCTCTGGATCCCCAAAACCTCCCTCTGTACCCCCAAAAGCTCTCTCCATCCCCAAAACCTCTCTCTGTACCCCCAAAACCTCCCTCTGGATCCCCAAAACCTCCCTCTGTACCCCCAAAAGCTCTCTCCATCCCCAAAACCTCCCTCTGTATCCCCCAAACCTCCCTCTGTATCCCCCAAAACCTCCCTCTCCATCCCCAAAACCTCCCTCTGCATCCCCAAAACCCCTCTGCATCCCCAAAACCTCTCTCCATCCCCAAAACCTCTCTCTGTACCCCCAAACCTCTCTCTCCATCCCCAAAACCTCCCTCTGTATCCCCAAAACCTCCCTCTCCATCCCCAAAACCTCCCTCACCATCCCCAAAACCTCCCTCACCATCCCCAAAACCTCCCTCTCCATCCCCAAAACCTCCCTCTGTACCCCCAAAACCTCCCTCTGCATCCCCAAAACCTCCCTCTCCATCCCCAAAACCTCCCTCTCCATCCCCAAAACCTCCCTCTGTATCCCCCCCAAATCTCCCTCTGTACCCCCCAAATCTCTCTCTCCATCCCCAAAACCTCCCTCTGTATCCCCAAAACCTCTCTCCATCCCCAAAACCTCCCTCTGTATCCCCAAAACCTCCCTCTGTACCCCCAAAACCTCTCTCTGTACCCCCAAAACCTCCCTCTGTACCCCCCAAAACCTCCCTCTGCATCCCCAAAACCTCTCTCCATCCCCAAAACCTCCCTCTGTACCCCCAAAACCTCCCTCTGTATCCCCAAAACCTCTCTCTCCATCCCCAAAACCTCCCTCTGTACCCCAAAACCTCTCTCTCCATCCCCAGCAGGGTTTGTTTTCTCCCTAATTCATTTCTGAGCATCCATCCCCTTTCTCCTGTCATTCTTTGCACACATTTAAGGAAATCCCGCTGTTCCCTGTCTCATTCCTGCTTTTAGGCTGAATTTGGGGAGCCTGGCCAGGAGAGTTGTGTCCATTTTCCAGAGCGATTGTGTCCAGCAGTACCAGGAGGCGCTGGCCCTGCACAGCAGCAGGATGAGGTAACAGCCCCCAGGCATTTGGGACAGGGTGTTACTTCTCTCTCTTTGGCTGAATTTTCTATGGATATAATTTCTCTTTAGTCTCTCAGCCTCCTTAGGGCTGAATTCTCTGTGGATATAACTTTCCTCTCTCTCTCTGCCTCTTTTGGGCTGAATTCCCTGTGGATATAACTTTTCTCTCTCTCTCTGCCTCTTTTGGGCTGAATTCTCTGTGGATATAACATTTCTCTCAGCCTCCTTTGGGCTGAATTCTCAGTTAATATAACTTTTCTCTCTCAGCCTCCTTTGGGCTGAATTCTCAGTGAATATAACTTTTCTCTCTCTCTCTGCCTCTTTTGGGCTGAATTCCCTGTGGATATAACTTTTCTCTCTCAGCCTCCTTTGGGCTGAATTCCCTGTGGATATAACTTTTCTCTCTCTCTCAGCCTCCTTAGGGCTGAATTCCCTGTGGATATAACTTTTCTTTCTCTCTCAGCCTCCTTTGGGCTGAATTCTCAGTTAATATAACTTTTCTCTCTCAGCCTCCTTTGGGCTGAATTCTCAGTGAATATAACTTTTCTCTCAGCCTCCTTTGGGCTGAATTCCCTGTGGATATAACTTTTCTCTCAGCCTCTTTTGGGCTGAATTCCCCTGGGATCCTCTCTCATGGGGAGTCTCACTTATCTCAGTCTTTATTATTCAAAGAAAACTCCTGGGCTCATTAGATTCTGGTTTCTGGTGTTTATTGAAGGATCCTTACAAAAACTTGGCAGGTTTATCCAGACTGCACAAGCTCAAATCACCAAAACCTGGCTCATCTTGTACTAATGATACAAAACCACCCCAAACCACGCTGTCTTTTCACCTTTATACCAATTTTTACCCCATTAACTACAGACACTTGTATTGTTATTATATCTCAACAAATAAGTTTTCTATATCTACTCACATAATTAAAAGTGCAACTAACTCTAAACTAATCATATTTTGTGCTTCTAAAAAATGCAGAAGCATGGAGAAGAAGGAAGAAGAAGGATTAAAAGCTACACCTTTTTTCCTCTATCTTTACTCCAAGTGTGGAACCCTCTTAAAACTTATACTTTCACCTCTGTGTCAAAAGAAACATTTTTCTACTTTCTATTTAATTTCTTACAAACTCTGGCTTACTCTGAGATATTTGGAAGTCTTTTTATCAGTATTATATATGATTGATGTGTTTTTTAAAGAATTATATAGACAGAGAAATGTCCCTGCATTTCTAGATTCTTACAGAGGGGAGGAATCCAGGAGGATCCGAGATCCCGAGGGCTCTGGATCCAGAGTGGGGATGGAAATGGGGATTTAGGAAATGCTGCTGGAAATGGGGATTTGGGAAATGCTGCTGGAAATGGGGATTTGGGAAATGCTGCTGGAAATGGGGATTTGGGAAATGCTGATGGATTTACAGGTGGAGGGGGTTTCTGTGCTGGGAGTTTGATTCAGATGCTCAGAATTCCTCCAGGAGCTGAGGGCAGGGGCTGCCCTGGCCCTGTGCTCTCCCTGCCTCCTCTTTCCCTTTTCCCAGTTTTCCCCATTTTTTCCCTTTTTTCCCCATTTTCCCCCTTTTTTTCCCCATTTTTCCCCATTTTTTTCCCGATTTTCCCCATATTTTCCCCATTTTTCCCCATATTTTCCCCATTTTTTCCCATATTTTTCCATTTTTCCCCATATTTTTCCATTTTTTCCGATTTTCCCGATTTTTTCCCATTTTTTTTCCTTTTTTTTTCCTTTTTTCCCCATTTTTCCCAGTTTTTTCACATTTTTTTGTAGTTTATTCGTGGTTTTTCCCCAGTTTTTTCCCAGTTTTCCCCCAGTTTTTCCTCAGTTTTCCCTCAGTTTTTCCCCCATTTTTTTCCCAGTTTTTCCCCAGTTTTTCCCCATTTTTTTCACATTTTTTTGTAGTTTATTCGTGGTTTTCCCCCAGTTTTCCCCCAGTTTTCCCCCAGTTTTCCCCCAGTTTTCCCCCAGTTTTTCCCCAGTTTTTCCCCAGTTTTCCCCCAGTTTTTCCCCCAGTTTTTCCCCCAGTTTTTCCCCCAGTTTTTTCCCAGTTTTTTCCCAGTTTTTTGTAGTTTATTCGTGGTTTTCCCCCAGTTTTTCCCCCAGTTTTCCCCCAGTTTTTCCCCCAGTTTCCCCCCAGTTTTTTCCCAGGGAGAAACAATCCTTCTCCATATTTTCCTGGGGTATTTTTATACCTGTTTTCCTCTCCTTATGGAGAAAGCACTGAGTCACAGCTGGATATTTTTAATTTTTCTTGTTACTTCATTTTTAATTGTCCTGTTTCATTTCCTGCCGGGGTTTGTGGGGTGGTGGTTGTTTTTCTGGGGACTCGAGGTGGGTAATTCACCTGAAATATTCTTCCCTTTGTTACTATATTTAAAGCCAAGAAAAACATTTTTATATTTTTATACAACTCCTGATGTTTCTGCTGGGTTCTCCAAGGGACGAGAGGCCCGAGTTGCCTCATTTAAAAACTTTCCCTAATTAATTAATTAAGGAAATTAACAGCTAATTAAGAGCTTCCAGTGCTGTTTGGATAACCTGGCTGCTGGAGCTGCAGCATTGCTGTGACTCCTCTGCTTCCCTTCAGGATTCTGAATCCTGCAGAAATCAACGTGCCATTAAAACACATCCAAAAAAAAATAAAAATTAACCTCCAAAAATTAACATCAAAATAAATTAACGATGCCAAGCGTTGACCGGGAGTTTTGCCGTGGTTTTTTTGTCTCTCCAGGAAAGTTTGTGAGATCAAGAAGCACCTGAAGAGGCTCAGCAACCGCATCAGTGCCTGCAGCGTGGAGATGATGGAGTGCCAGGGCTGCCTGCAGGGTGTAGGTGCAGGGCTGCAGCTCCTCAGCCTCCTCCTCCTCCCTGAGGCCAGGGGCTGCCCTGCTTCTCTGCTCTCCCTGCCTCCTCTTTTCCCATTTTTTTCCCATTTTTTCCCATTTTTTCCCATTTTTTTCCCATTTTCTCCCCATTTTCTCCCCATTTTCTCCCCATTTTCTCCCCATTTTCTCCCCATTTTTCCCCATTTTTCCCCATTTTCCCCCCATTTCCCCCCATTTCCCCCCCATTTCCCCCCTTTTTTCCCCCATTTCCCCCCTTTTTTCCCCCATTTCCCCCCTTTTTTCCCCCTTTTCCCCCCCCTTTTTCGCCCCCCCTTTTTCGCCCCCCCCTTTTTTCCCCCCCCTTTTTTCCCCCCCTTTTTCGCCCCCCCCTTTTTCCCCCCCCTTTTTTCCCCCCCCTTTTTTCCCCCCCCTTTTTTCCCCCCCTTTTTTCCCCCCCCTTTTTCGCCCCCCCTTTTTCGCCCCCCCTTTTTTCCCCCCCTTTTTTCCCCCCCCCTTTTCCCCCCCCCTTTTCCCCCCCCTTTTCCCCCCCCTTTTCCCCCCCCTTTCCCCCCCCCTTTCCCCCCCCCTTTTCCCCCCCTTTTTTTCCCCCCCTTTTTTTCCCCCCCTTTTTTTCCCCCCCTTTTTTTCCCCCCCTTTTTTTCCCCCCCTTTTTTTCCCCCCCTTTTTTTCCCCCCCTTTTATCCCCCCCTTTTTTTCCCCCCCTTTTTATCCCCCCTTTTTTCCCCCCCTTTTTTATCCCCCCCCTTTTTTTCCCCCCCCTTTTTTTCCCCCCCCCTTTTTTCCCCCCCTTTTTCCCCCATTTTTCCCCCATTTTCCCTCCATTTTTCCCCTTTTTTCCCCCTTGGTTTTCCCCGTTTTTCCCCATGTTTTTCCCCAGTTTTTTTTCCCAGCTCCTGCTCCCTCTCCAGCCTCCTGGAGTGTTTCTAAACCCCTTGCTGCAGTTTTTTGTGGGTGATCCAAGCTGGAGCTGTTGCTGTGAGCAGGGAATGGGGAAACCTTTGGCAGAGGCTCTGCTGGTGCCAGGGATTGCCTGGCACGGGGGATCCCATGGGATAAACGGGAATTTCAACAGGAGGAAAAGCTGCAGAGCTGGGGCTCGAGCTCCTGGTGGATGTGGTGGCCCCTGGGTGACTTCCCTGTCCTGGGGCAGTGCTGGCTGTGACCCTGTGGGTGCTGCTGGGTGTTTGGCTCCGTGCTGGGGGCACCCAGGACTCTCCATCTCCCCAGGCTCTGGACAGGCTTCTCCAGATGGAGAGATGGAATTTGGCCCTGGCTCCTCCCGTGCCTTCCCCCGTCCCCCTGAGCCAGGAGATGGCTCTGAGGTGAGTCCTGGGAACAGGGATGGGGGGAGCAGATCCTGCTGCTCCTCCTGGGGATGGGGTGGGGCTTCTGTGTCTGCAGGGCTGGAAACGAGATCCGAGTCCTGGGGAACATCCCAGCCCTCCAGCAGGAGCTGCTCCCGTGGGGAGCAGGGACTGAGCAGTGCAGGAATTGGGGCTGGATCTGTCCCTGCAGGATGCAGGAATTGGGGCTGTGTCCATGCAGGAATTGGGGCTGTGACCCTGCAGGATGCAGGAATTGGGGCTGTGTCCCTGCAGGATGCAGGAATTGGGGCTGTGTCCCTGCAGGAATTGGGGCTGTGTCCCTGCAGGATGCAGGAATTGGAGCTGTGTCTGTCCCTGCCAGATGCAGGAATTGGGGCTGTGTCCATGCAGGAATTGGGGCTGTGTCCATGCAGGAATTGGGGCTGTGTCCCTGCAGGATGCAGGAATTGGGGCTGTGACCCTGCAGGAATTGGGGCTGTGTCCCTTCAGGAATTGGGGCTGTGTCCATGCAGGATGCAGGAATTGGGGCTGTGTCCCTGCAGGATGCAGGAATTGGGGCTGTGTCCATGCAGGATGTAGGGCTTAGGGCTGTGTCCATGCAGGAATTGGGGCTGTGTCCCTGCAGGATGCAGGAATTGGGGCTGTGTGTGTCCCTGCAGGATGCAGGAATTGGGGCTGTTTGTGTCCATGCAGGATGCAGGAATTGGGGCTGTGTCCATGCAGGAATTGGGGCTGTGTCCCTGCAGGATGCAGGAATTGGGGCTGTTTGTGTCCATGCAGGATGCAGGAATTGGGGCTGTGTCCCTGCAGGATGCAGGAATTGGGGCTGTGTCCATGCAGGAATTGGGGCTGTGTCCATGCAGGAATTGGGGCTGTGTCCATGCAGGAATTGGGGCTGTGTCCATGCAGGAATTGGGGCTGTGTCCATGCAGGAATTGGGGCTGTGTCCCTGCAGGATGCAGGAATTGGGGCTGTGTCCATTCAGGATGCAGGAATTGGGGCTGTGTCCATTCAGGAATTGGGGCTGTGTCCCTGCAGGAATTGGGGCTGTGTCCATTCAGGAATTGGGGCTGTGTCCATGCAGGATGCAGGAATTGGGGCTGTGTCCCTGCAGGATGCAGGAATTGGGGCTGTGTCCATGCAGGATGCAGGAATTGGGGCTGTGTCCCTGCAGGATGCAGGAATTGGGGCTGTGTCCATGCAGGATGCAGGAATTGGGGCTGTGTCCCTGCAGGATGCAGGAATTGGGGCTGTGTCCATGCAGGATGCAGGAATTGGGGCTGTGTCCATGCAGGATGCAGGAATTGGGGCTGTGTCCCTGCAGGATGCAGGAATTGGGGCTGTGTCCATGCAGGAATTGGGGCTGTGTCCCTGCAGGAATTGGGGCTGTGTCCCTGCAGGAATTGGGGCTGTGTCCCTGCAGGAATTGGGGCTGTGTCCCTGCAGGATGCAGGAATTGGGGCTGTGTCCCTGCAGGAATTGGGGCTGTGTCCCTGCAGGATGCAGGAATTGGGGCTGGATCTGTCCATGCAGGATGCAGGAATTGGGGCTGTGTGTGTCCCTGCAGGATGCAGGAATTGGGGCTGGATCTGTCCCTGCAGGATGCAGGAATTGGGGCTGTGTCCATGGAGGATGCAGGAATTGGGGCTGTGTCCCTGCAGGATGCAGGAATTGGGGCTGTGTCCATGCAGGAATTGGGGCTGTGTCCCTGCAGGATGCAGGAATTGGGGCTGTGACCCTGCAGGATGCAGGAATTGGGGCTGTGTCCATGCAGGAATTGGGGCTGTGTCTGTCCCTGCAGGATGCAGGAATTAGAGCTGTGTGTGTCCCTGCAGGATGCAGGAGCTGCTGGAGCAGATGAGGTCGGTCACCTGCGATCTCCAGCTCAACAACAGCATCATCGAGCGGTGAGTGAGTGAGAGCACCCGGAGGTGTGGATCCAGCAGGGATCGCTGCTCCTCCCACCTGGAATGTTCTGGAGGGTCTGGGTGGGCTCCCTTCGAGCCACCAAGCACAGCCACCCTCGCTCCTGGGCTGCTTCACCTGGGCTCATGAACTGCCCCAAGTTTGCACCATGGCCTGGCAGCAGCACAATTTCTCCTTCTTGGAGTTTTAGCCATGAACTTCTGTCATTTCCTCACCCTCTTGCCAGCCTTTTCTCTGTGCTGTCCAGCACCCACTGCTGTTCACTGCCATGGGGAAATAGATTTTCTGTATGAAAATGCCTTCAAATTTTCTGTATGAAAATCCTTTCAGCCCCCGTGATCTCCCTCCTCTGCATCCTTTCCTCTGAACGCAAATGGACAACGGGAATATGGACAGCAGGATGTCCAGGAGACAAAACCCAGGAAATTGGGAATTCAGCCCTGTTTTTAGGACCACATCTGGCCTAAATCCTTTGGTTTTGTTGCAGGTTGGGTGGGGCTGCTCCCACTCCCAGCGTTTGAGGGACACGGTGAAGGTGCAGCTGCTGAAGCAAAACCACTTCCAACCTCGGGGAATTCGCAGGAGCCGTCGGATTTCCGTGCCCTGGGAGCTCTCTGTGTGCTACCTCTGTGCTCCAGCACTCTTCACATCCATCAGCTCCCAGTGCCCTGAGCCTCTGGAAGTTTGGCTGGAAAAAATGAGTGGGGTTTTATCTTTTTCTTGTTAAAAAACGCTTGAAGGACTTGGCGTTTTTATGGTTTCTGTGTCACTGTGTCAGACGAGGAAGAAGAAGAGGCTTCACCTTTCATCCTCTTACTTATTTAGGAATTATTCCCACTTTTAACGTGCTGGAGGGGGGATGCTGGTGGCTCTGAGTGCTTGGAGCTGGGAAGACATTCCCAACCCTTCCCTGCTTTTATGTTTCTGGAGAAACTGGATGGAGGAGGAGCACATCCCTCCCACCTTGTCCCTCGGGAATCGCCCGGAGATCTGCGGGAGGGCTCTGCTGGCCCGCTCTGGACCCTTTTTAGGGGCAGCCGCTCTGCTCTGGGTTCCCGACTGGGTTTTGACCTTGGGGTTGATGAGGAGCCGAAATTCCCTGACCACCAGCCAGGGCAGTGTGTGGAGCAGCGATAGGGACTGCTGGGATCCGGGAATGGGAGATGGGATCGGGAGATGTTTGTGGGAAGGGTCAGCACCGCTGCTCCTCAGCCACCCCCCTGCCTGTCCCCAGCGTCATTTATGGGCTGTCACCCCCATCCCACAGCCCCAGCCCATGGAGCAGCTTCCAAAGCCAGGCAGGGAGACAGATCCCACCCATCCTGGCACATCCCACCCTGCTGGGCTCATCCCACCCATCCCCTGCACATCCCACCCATCTCTGGCACATCCCACCCTGCTGGGCTCATCCCACCCATCCTGCTGGGCTCATCCCACCCATCTCTGGCACATCCCACCCATCTCTGGCACATCCCACCCATCTCTGGCACATCCCACCCATCCTGGCACATCCCACCCATCCCCTGCACATCCCACCCTGCTGGGCTCATCCCACCCATCCCGGGCTCATCCCACCCATCCTGGCACATCCCACCCATCCCTGGCACATCCCACCCATCCTGGCACATCCCACCCATCCTGGCACATCCCACCCATCCTGGCACATCCCACCCATCCCCTGCACATCCCACCCATCCCGGGCTCATCCCACCCATCCCTGGCACATCCCTGGCTCATCCCACCCATCCCGGGCTCATCCCACCCATCCCGGGCACATCCCACCCATCCTGGCACATCCCACCCTGCTGGGCACATCCCACCCATCCTGCTGGGCTCATCCCACCCATCTCTGGCACATCCCACCCATCTCTGGCACATCCCACCCATCTCTGGCCCATCCCACCCATCCCTGGCACATCCCACCCATCCCGGGCACATCCCACCCTGCTGGGCTCATCCCACCCATCCCGGCACATCCCACCCATCCCGGGCACATCCCGGGCTCATCCCACCCATCCCTGGCTCATCCCACCCATCCCGGGCTCATCCCACCCTGCTGGGCTCATCCCACCCATCCCGGGCTCATCCCACCCATCTCTGGCACATCCCACCCATCCCGGGCTCATCCCACCCATCCCGGGCTCATCCCACCCATCCCCGGCTCATCCCACCCATCCCGGGCTGATCCCACCCATCTCTGGCTCATCCCACCCATCCCGGGCTCATCCCTGGCACATCCCGGGCACATCCCACCCATCCCGGGCTCATCCCTGGCACATCCCGGGCACATCCCACCCATCCCGGGCTCATCCCACCCATCCCTGGCACATCCCACCCATCCCGGGCTCATCCCACCCATCCCGGGCACATCCCGGGCTCATCCCACCCATCCCGGGCTCATCCCACCCACCCCGGGCTCATCCCGGTGCCGGGACTCATCCATCCCTGCAGAGGCAGCCGAAGGAAGGAGCAGCAGCAGCTGCAGGGCTGTTCCCAGCCTGACTTTCCTGTAGGAACACGCCAAGGGTGCCCGGGAGCCTCCCCCGCCCAGGAAACCTTTCCCCGCTGGAATTTGGCACCGGAGCTCCCCATTCATTTTAATTATAAAAACCAACATCCTGAATGTCAAACCCAACTGTTTGCCGTGGAGAGGTGGAACTAATCCATCCCTTAAAAGCTTTTTCTCCTAGGAATGATTTTTCTGGGGCTCTCCGAGTTTTCTAACGGAGGTTATTTTGAATCCAGCCAGGACTGACTGATATTCCCGGAGGAGAAGGGCAGGGAGTCCAGGCAGGGTCCCTGCTGCACCTCCTGGGATTCAGCAGAGCTGCACTGACTCGCACCAGCTGAGCATTTGACCTGGAACATGTTTGGCTTCAGCAAAAAGGGATTTATTTCTTGGCAAGCAGAAAAAAGAGTTTTTGCTAATAGCCCTTGTCATGCTTAAACTGCTGTAACACTGCAGCTGCAGAGGGGACTTCTGGAATCCAAATGAAACAAGAATTTTCCTGCCAATGTTAATTACTTGGGCTTTCTTTCCCCCCCCCCCCCCCAAAAAAAAATATTTTAACCTGTGGCCTAAAAAATCTCCCTGTGCTGTCAGCTCAGAATACCTGAAGGGACAGCTGGGAAGGATAATGATTGTCGTGAGCCTCTTGTGCAGGCTGAGCTTGCTGTGGGGACAGAAAATATAATATTTATTTAGGATTCTTATGCCCTGAGGCTGCAGAACAGAGACTGGAGGTGTCTCCCAGGATGGTATCAGGAAAATTAAAGTCCAGAATGGTTTTAGGAGGTTCTCAGCCAGGTGACAGGCAGACTTTCACCCTCAGAAATTTCCTTTATTGTAGGTGATTCCTGATACAATTAACAGTTTGTGGAGGGCGTAGGATAAAACGCCAAATTTTTGTGGAACAATTTACTGAGGAATAAATCCGCTGCTGTTTTCAAACAGAAGCAGAGAAAGTATGAAAGCGAATCGGGATCCTGAATTGGGAAGGAAAAGACCCTCTAAAATTAATCTTGCTGCTTAGCACAGAACAAAACTCGATTTTTCCAGCTGCGTTATTCCTGCAATCCAAAGATTGAAGCTCTTATTAGGGGCTGCTTATGGCGCTAGGCTGCTGCGATTCAGAGCCAGTGCTTTAATCCATCCTTCAAATTAGAATCCTCGAAAAGGATTTGGATATCCTCGGCTTATCCTGTCCTCAGGAGTACACGGGAGACGTCAAATTCGGCTTCCCATAAACCCGGACTCACCCAGCCCTGCTGCAGCCGCCTCTCACCTCCCTTCTCTTCCAAAAGCCACAGAAATTCGGGGATAATTCTGTCTGAATGAACGCGGAACAAATCGCAACGAGCGAGAGCGGCGGGGAAGGGCCAGCGGTGCCCCGAATGACTCAGGGATGTGTCACCGTCCCCAGCCGGGGGAGCAGGGGGTGACAGGGGGTGACAGGGGGTGACAGGGACCCCCCACCCTCCGTGCCACCCCCGGCGGTCACTCGCGGTGCCAGGGGAAGGGGCGGCAGCCCCAGGCACTCCCAGGTTCGGCCGCGATTCTTTCTCCCTTTCACCCTCCCCACGAGCTCGGGGAGGGAATTCCTGCGTGTCCCAGCCCTCCAGGCTGTCCCTGCAGAGGGGACAGGGGGCTTTTCCCAGCGGTGCCCCACGCGTGACCGTCCTGCCCCGGCGGGGACAAAGCGCGGGGGATGCGGCTGAGATGAGGCCGGGGGAAAACCTCTGGCTGTGCTTGGTGGGAGCCCCCCGGGGCACCCCAGACCCGCGGGGGCCATCGTCCAGGGTCTGGGGTGCCCGGGGGGGTCCCACCAAGCACAGCCAGAGGGGATTCCCGGCCAGAAGCGGCTGCGGGGACATTCCCAGGGCGCGGACGGGGAATCCCACGGCCGGGAGCGCGTCCACGGGGAAACATCGCTGCGGGGGAAGCTGCCAAGCAGCCCCGATGCTCGGGGTGGGGGGGTCCCCGCGGGGCCGGTCCCGGTGCCACCCCCGCCCCTCCCGCCGTGTCTCCTCCCTCCCGGCCGGTCCAAGGCGCCTGCGCTGCCCCGTTCCAGCCGCTCCGAGCCCATGGCATCGCCGGCCGTGGGGCCGTGCCCCCGGCCGCTGCCGCCCCCCGCTGCCAAGCGCCGCCGGCCGCCCGGCCCCGCCGCGACCCCCGCGGGCGTCCGCTCTCCGGAGAGCCCCGGCGGGGCCAGGGCTGCGCGGCGGCTGCGGCGGCGAGGGGGAGCCCCGAGGCTGCTGCCGGACGTGCGGAGCATCTTCGCGGTGCCGCGGGAGCCCCCCGAGCTCGGCCGAGGGCACCGCTTCGCCCCGCGGCTGCCGCGCCGGGGATGGTGCGACCTGTGCGGGGAGGCGGTGCGGGAGCGAGCCCTGCGCTGCGACTGTGAGTGCTGTCCTGTGTCTTCTCTGTGTCCTGTCTGTCCCCTGTCTGTCCCCTGTCTGTCCCCTGCCTGTCCCCTGCCCGCTCCTCGCTGTCCCGCACCCCTGCCCTGCCCGCATCCCCGCCCGCTGCTGCCGTCCCGCATCCCTCACCCTGCCCGGACTCTGCCCCTCCGGACCCTCTCCCTCCCCTTCTCCCCATCTCTGCACCCCTCAGGACCAGCTTTGGTGCTGCCAGGACCTGCGGGCTCCCCCCGCTTCCCCTGGGGGCTGCGCATCGGGAGTGGCCGGGCCGGGGTCTCTTCATTTTCCGGGTTTGGAAAATGAAGCTTTTCCAGGAAAGAGGAGATGATCGGCTCATGGGCGGGGCTGGCATCAGCGGTGAGCGGGGAGGGTTCGTGTTTGTAAAGATTTCCAGTGGGGGGTAAAGTCCTCCAGAATTTGCAAGTTTGCCTGAAGCTCTGCCCGAACTCCTGGGGTGAGGGAGCTTGTGGCAGTGGGATGCACCGAGGAGCTCCTCACTCCGCATCCGTCCTGCCCCGGTTCGTGCTCTGCAGGACATCCATCCTTCCCCGGGGTGCGAAGGGGCACGGAGGGGCCCGGGGTGACCCAGATGGGGCCGTGTCCCCTGGCCCTGGCGAGCTGTGAGCCGGGTTAGGCGTTGTGGGAGAGGAAACGAAGAGTTTTTACCGATCTGTCGCTGAAAACTTGGGGATTTGAGCCCTGCTGGCTGTGAAATAACTCCTGTCCAGCTCAGCCCCTCAGGCTGGAGGGGAAACTCTTTTGGGATGCAGCTGCTGGGGCTTGAGGGGTTTGAAAATTCGCTGGTGGGGGTCAGCTGAGCCTCCTGATTTTTGGCAGAAGGTGCTAACGCTGATGCCATCCCCTGCAGGTTTGTGCCCACAACATCCCCTGGACCTGCGAGGGTGTGCAGGGCAGGGAGGCGGTGCCGGGGATAATTTGGGACTGAGCCGCGGGCTGGGGCTGGGGGAAGCGTCGCCGCTCATTTTTGGGGTTGTTTGGGAGGGCTGTGCCAGGCACGTGCAGCAGCAGCAGCAGCAGCAGCAGCTAATTGCCTCAGCGGGGTAATTAGAGCCTGGCTCAGCCAGTTCTGGTCCTTGCGCTTGGCTTTCCTTGGCTTAGGAGGCAATTGAAATGTTTCTGGTGGGGATTTGCGGGGCGGGCAGGGCTGTCGGCGCTGCCGTTTGGGATGAGGAGGATGAGGAGGATGAGGAAGGACAGCAGCACCATATGGCCCTGCTGCAGCTCATTAAGGCTTTAGCCCTGACTGCTGTTAATTAAATGTAACCCAGCACAACGTGACACGGGGACACGCCGGCACCTCGGTGGAACGAGGGGGATGTAAATCTGATTTCTGGGGTGCACCTTTGCTTCCTGATTAATTCCCCCAAAAGCTGCTGAGGGCCGGGCGATTCCCCCGGGCTGGGAGCTCCTGGAGTGCCGCAGGGAATGTGGGAATGAACGTGCTTTAAAAATACCGAGTTTAGGAGAAATAAGGTTTATTTGAGGGAATAAAACTTTGTGGAGGCTCTTTCGCCAGCCCCTGGAAACTGGGGCGAGGTGCGAGGTGAGCTCCTGGTCCCTGTGTGCTTTGAAATGCCGACTTTAAGTGGCAATTCACAGAATTTTGTGGCGTTGCGAAATGCTGTATAAATAGCTGTTTTGAGGGACTTCTCCTCTGACAGGATGTTTTCCATACTTATATTGAAACAGATTTTAAATAACTCTATTTCCCTTTTCATTTCGGAGAATTATACAGACTGGGGGAGTAATTCTGCCTCAAAAACTCCCCAAACAACCGGGATGGGAGGGGAGGGACACCCATATCTGCATTCCCTGTCATCCCAGTAGCGATTCCCATTAAAAATGCCTGAGAGCTGCAGACGGGGCGTGCTCTCCCCCTTTGGTGAACATTTATTTTTTACTCTCTGATGCAGAGTTGCTGCTTGTTTGCTTCTGACTTGCAGCCCGAGGATACTCAGGTTTTTTGTTTGTGCAGTTCTGGCCTATTTTTATTTAAGCCAAATCTGGTTGTATTTAGGAAAATGGGAAAGTGGCATTTATATGTTTATATTTATTTATATATTTATTTATATATTTATATTTATTTATACATTTATATTAATTTATCTATATTTTATGCATTTTTATATTTATTTATATATTTATAATTACCTATGTATTTATATAAATTTATATTAATTTATATATTTATATTAATTTATCTATATTTTATATACTTTTATATTTATTTATATATTTATATTAATTTATATATTTATATTTATTTATATATTTATATTTATTTATATATTTATATTTATCTATATTTTATATTTATCTATATTTTATATTTATTTATATATTTATATTAATTTATATATTTACTTATTATAAATACAATATCAATAAATATAATTATAAAGAAGATATAATACAATATAGTAATACTATTATAATAATAGTAATATAATTAGAATAATATAATATATTAAGAAATATAACAGCAATATAAATATAACAGCAATATAATATTAATATATTATATAAATATAATTAATATACTAATCAATATACTCTATAAATATGTTTTTACGTATTTATATATTTATTTATTATAATAATTTACTGTTCAGTCTGGAGAAAAGGAAGCTCAGGGGGATTTTCTTTGATTTTAGCCCAAGTCCTGCCCGTGGCTGCTGCCCCTGGGGCTGATGCAGACGCTGCCTGAGACATGGGAGCCTTTTTCCCTGTTTTTATTTGGAATGGGGGGATCTCAGCTGCAGTTTTTGGGTGTTTAATGCAGCTCCAAAGCTCTCTGAGTGTTTGGTGAGCTCTGGGGGGATCTCAGCTGCAGTTTTTGGGTGTTTAATGCAGCTCCAAAGCTCTCTGAGTGTTTGGTGAGCTCTGGGGAGATCTCAGCTGCAGTTTTTGGGTGTTTCATGCAGCTCCAAAGCTCTCTGAGTGTTTGGTGAGCTCTGGGGAGATCTCAGCTGCAGTTTTTGGGTGTTTCATGCAGCTCCAAAGCTCTCTGAGTGTTTGGTGAGCTCTGGGGAGATCTCAGCTGCAGTTTTTGGGTGTTTCATGCAGCTCCAAAGCTCTCTGAGTGTTTGGTGAGCTCTGGGGGGATCTCAGCTGCAGTTTTTGGGTGTTTAATGCAGCTCCAAAGCTCTCTGAGTGTTTGGTGAGCTCTGGGGGGATCTCAGCTGCAGTTTTTGGGTGTTTAATGCAGCTCCAAAGCTCTCTGAGTGTTTGGTGAGCTCTGGGGGGATCTCAGCTGCAGTTTTTGGGTGTTTAATGCAGCTCCAAAGCTCTCTGTGTGTTCTATCTGCCTTTGGGACAGCACAGAGACCGGGCTGGGGCAGCTTCGTGCTGGGAACGCTTGGGTGGACACCGGCTGGGAATGGCTCAGGTGCTTCCCTGCCTCTCTGATAACCAAAAAAATCGAGTATTTTTATTGATATTTGTATTGATAATTGAATATTTGAATATTGGTTTCTTTGCTGCTGGAAAACACTGCGTGTGGGGCAGCCCTCGGGGGAAACCTCCGAGCGTGTCCAGCAGCTCTGGGAACGCTGCCACACCCGGATCCAGCCTTTGATCCGCAGATCTTGCCACAGAGCCGGCTCAGCATCATCCAAAGGGTTTTGTGCCTCTGCTCTGGAGCCGCCCCTGTCTCCCGGAGCAGTTCTGTGCTCTGCCTCTATTTCCTTAAGGAGGCAGCCGGTTAAACCCCATTTCTCTCTCCAATTTCTAGAGTAAAGCTCAGTTCCGATCGCAGTTTGCTTTAGATAAGGAGTTCTTTACCGAGCCCTGGACGAGGCTCTGCTGCTCCCTGATTTTTGTGTCTCCCACGCTCAGTCTCTGAGCCGCTGTAAACAATAATCGCCGGCACTTCACAGGACCCACAGCGCTTTGCATTTCTGTCCCATTCAGCTGATCCTGGAGCAGATTCCCGGAGCTTTTCCTGCTGCCAGGTGGCTGGGATGGGGTTGGGTGAGGACGGGGTGGGGTCCGGGGGTGCCTCCCGCCCATTGAGGCTGCCCCGGGCAGGGCAGGGCAGGCAGGGCAGGGAGGGCTCCTTCCTGGAGCTGCCCAGAGCCCTGGGGACCTGCCCAGAACCCCGGGGACCTGCCCAAAGCCCCGGAGACCTGCCCAGAGCCCTGGGGACCTGCCCAGAGCCCCGGAGACCTGCCCAGAGCCCCGGGGACCTGCCCAGAGCCCTGGGGACCTGCCCAGAGCCCTGGGGACCTGCCCAGAGCCCTGGGGACCTGCCCAGAGCCCTGGGGAGCTGCCCAAAGCCCTGGGGACCTGCCCAAAGCCCTGGGGACCTGCCCAGAGCCCTGGGGACCTGCCCAGAGCCCCGGAGACCTGCCCAGAGCCCTGGGGACCTGCCCAGAGCCCCGGAGACCTGCCCAGAACCCCGGGGACCTGCCCAAAGCCCTGGGGACCTGCCCAGAGCCCTGGGGACCTGCCCAGAACCCTGGGGACCTGCCCAAAGCCCTGGGACAGGCTCCTGGCGAATCTCAGCTCTCCCAGGGTCATGTTCCCTGCTGCGTTCCACTCCGCTGCCTTGGGAAGGGTTTATGGAGAGAGACACCGGCCCAGGCTCCAGCTCTTGCCTTGCAGGTTGGTTTTCATCCCAGTGAAGCTCAGTGGAGTTTGCTGGTCTGGCTGTGGGAAGGAGGGAGGGAGGGAGGTGCACAGGGGTCTCTGGGTGACTGAGGAAGATCCCCCTCATTGCTCTGGCTGCTCGGGGTGGGGTTTGGACTGGTTAAATTCCATCTTTGTTATTCCCTGTGTGGTGCTGGACGCTGTTTGTGACAGGGGTTCTGAGCAGAGAGGGTGTGGGGTACAAAGTGACAGATTTCAGGGGCCTTGTTAAGCTGGTGTTTGTGTCCCACCCCATCACTTGACCCCTGGGACAGCTGTAACTGATCCACCATGGAATGGTTTGGGTGGGAAGGACCTCAAAACTCATCTCATCCCACCCCAGCCATGGCAGGGACACCTTCCCCTGCCCCAGGCTGCTCCAAACCCCATCCAGCCTGGCATTGGGCACTGCCAGGGATCCAGGGGCAGCCCCAGCTCCTCTGGGCACCTGTGCCAGGGCCTGCCCACCCTCCCAGGGAACAATTCCTGCCCAATATCCCATCTACATCTCTCCTCTTTTAATTTAAAACCATCCCCCTGGTCCTATCCCTAAAAAGTCACTCTCCCTCTCCTTTAAAATGCCCTGATTTTCATGGATGCTGTGAAAGGCTCTACAAGCCTCTCTGAACTATGTGCAGAGTTTAAATCAATGTTACAGACACCGTTAATCTCAGTGTATTCCTTTAACCTCTGATTAAACACTGGGGACTTTTTTATCCCTCAAACTTTAAAAGACTGCGGGGAAAAGCAGCAAAGAGAGAAGAGAGGATGCCGGGAAGAGACCTCCCAGCACACGGCCGAGTCCTGCGCTTTCTCTCTCTAATCTCTTCCGTTGGGTTATTTTATCTTATCAAGCAAAAAGCCCCAGAAATAGAAAGTTTTCCATGGCTTACAGGAGATGCACGAGCCCTGAGCTGCTCTCCCTACTCGGTAAAATAAATAAATAAGCCGGTCAGATGGCAGCAGGTTGTAAATGGACAATGTCAGTGCTTTATCTCCGTGGGGGAAAAGGCCTCTGGTGGGAGCAGACACCTCTTGCTCCAGTGCCTGCTGTATCCCAGAGCATTTGGGGTTGGAACGTGCCTGGAGAGCTCCTGGCCTCCCCTCCCGAGGATGACGGACGGGAAGGCGGGAGCAGCCGCTTGTTTTGGGCTTGTAACAAAGAGAATCCGTAAAATCTTCAGGCATTTCCCCAAATCGCAGCCCTGGGCGGTGGGACGGCGCCTGCCGAGGAGGCCCAGCAGGGAGGTGTTGCTGGTCAGAGGTAGGTGCTGCTGGGGCTGGGGGATCTTGGCTGGGTTTGAAGGTTTTCTGCTGCTCTTTGGGGTGCAGGGTCTGCCCAGCTCTGGGGATCCTGCCTGCCAGCACGGGGTGGGCACGGGGCTGGCACCACAGCTGGGGCACAGCTGGCTTCAGCTTCTCCTCTGGCTGCTCTGCAGCCCCTCTCTGGCAGGAGCACAGGGCTGGCACCACAGCTGGGGCACATCTGGCTTCAGCTTCTCCTCTGGCTGCTCTGCAGCCCCTCTCTGGCAGGAGCACGGGGCTGGCACCACAGCTGGGGCACATCTGGCTTCAGCTTCTCCTGTGGCTGCTCTGCAGCCCTGCTCTGGCAGGAGCACGGGGCATTGGTGCTGTCCCACCTGCAGCTCCAAAGGAAAATCGGGTTTTTGTTACCCCCTGGCTCCAGAACATCTGGGCAGCAGCTGGGGCTGTGCTGCAGTGCCACAGGGACCTCTGTCACCGAGGGGGCCTTGCCTGCCCTGGACAAACAGAAACAGCCCCTGGGGCTTCCCAGTGTTTGCAAACAACGATCCCAAACCATCTGCTTTAGACCCAAAACCGCCAAGACCGGAGCAAAGTGATGGAGCTGCAGGGCTGGGCTGGATCAGTGCCCTGGGGGGGTTGCAGAAGGACTGAGACCCTTCCCTGGGTGCCACAGGTCCTGCCCCAGCCCTTCAGAACCCTCTGAGCCCTTCAGAGCCTCCTGCTGTCCTGGAGCCACAGGGCCACATCCTGCTGCCAGCCCTGAGGTCACCCCAGTGACGCCAGGAGCACCTCAAGCTTGCAAAAGCCAACCTCAGGGTGGAGGTGTGTGAGCCCCTGGAGGATTCCAGAGTTTGGATGGAGGAAATCTCTGTTCTGCCACCTTGTCCCAGCTCTCAGACGCCTGTGGAGCCTCCTCCTCCTCCTTTTGGCCCCATTTCCACTGGGGTCAGGTGGAGTTGGAAGATGCCCTGGGGGGTGTGTGGTATCCTGGGGGTGGGAATGGGAGGATTGGGGTGGGCAGAATGACTGGAGAAGTTCTTCCCTGGGAGGGTGGGGAGGCCCTGGCACAGAGCAGCTGTGGCTGCCCCATTCCTGCAAGGCCAGGCTGGGAGAGGTGAAGGTGTCCCTGCCCTTGGCAGAGGAGTTTTAAGGTCCCTCCCAGCCCAAACCATTCTGCAGTGCTGTGTTTAGGCACTGAGATGGGCATTTATATGGGACTGATTTACTCATTTATCCCCCTGAGAGACTCTGTCTGTGGGGAAAGGGAAATTCCCTTCAACCACCAAAGTTTTTCACAGTATCACAACCTTTCTCTCTCTTTTTTTTTTTTTTTTTTAATAAGAAACTCCATTTCCAAGTGTTCCATTGTTTGACTGGAATGGAAATTATCTTAAAGCCTAAGTGGAGGCATCCTGCTCCTCTTGGCAAAGTGGTCACGTGGCTGCTTCCCAAAGCTGTGCAGGCTTTCTAAAATTAGTGTTGCCCAGCGGATCCCCAGTGATTAGCCCTGTTAATAGGTGACGGTGACTAAGGGGGTGTCACACTTTAATCCCACACAGAAATGCCACAATGGGCCTGATCCGCAGGAAGTGCTTGGGAATTGACATTTCTGTGCTCCAAATTACCCGTGTCAGGCTTTGCTCTGCGTGCTGGAGCCGCCCAAATGTGAAAATCTGGGCCCCTGTGGGCAGAGGGGACATTGTGGTGGTGGTGGCAGGTGCTCAGGTGAAGCCACAGCTGGAGCATTCTCCAGCTGGCAGCTCCAGCAAAGACTTGGCCAATGTCCCCCATTTCCAGTTGCTGGAAAGGTCATGCATTAAATTACTGTGTAACTGCAGCTTATCTCTAATTAAAAAAAAAAAAGAAAAGCCAAATCTCTCTGCTTTTCCCCCAGGCTTACTTGAGACAACTGACTTGGAATGGGGGAATGACAGACAGCTCAGGCCAGATGAATGTTAAATGATAAATGATTCCCCTGTTTCCCCTGGAGATTGATGTTTCCCCTCCCAGCACTGGTTCAGCTCCTCTCATTCATTCTCAGGCACTGGAGAGTTCACCAGAGCTGAGCAGAAAACCAGTTTACAGAGCAAACATGGGATATTCCTTTGCTTTCCTACAAGCCCCAGACATTCAAAACCAACGACCCAAATGCTAAAGAAATAAAATAGAAAAGGAAGAAAAAGGAAAAAGAAAGAAACGTGTATGTAAAACACGAGTTCAGTGGCTCTTAGCAAGGTGATGGGGCTGGTGCAGGGACAGGCACTCACATCCCTCTGTGGACTGAGCTCTCTTGCCTCACTTTTAGGATATAATTTTTTTTTTTCCCAGGTTGGTGACCGCTCTGGAATTTTGGGCAGTGTAAAAAGCAAATCTAATGGTGTTTGTACAGCAGTTAAAAATTAAAAGGCTCAGGTGGGCCTTAAAGTGGAAGGAGGTTGTTCCCTGCAGTTTGGAGGGGTTGGGAATTTGAGGGAGGGGGATGAAGGAGTGATGGCCACGAGTGTGGGATCCTGGAGCTGGCTGTGCCCCTCTGCACACCCCTGTGCCTGAAGGGGTTAAACCTGGTCTGTGCAGAGCCCCCTGTGCATGGATGGGTTCATGTCTGACACAGGGGCAGCATCCAGAGAAAACAGCTCCAGAAATGCCCTGCTGCAGCTGGGGACAGGAGGTGACAGCCCCTGCTGGGCTGGGATGTGTCCCTGCCCTGGCCAGGCGGGGATTTGGGGCTGCTGGTGGCAGATGTCACCAGATGTCACCAGAGCTGGCCCTCAGAACTTTCATCTTTAGCCTTGGCTCAGAGAAGCTGTGGCTGCCCCATCCCTGGGAGTGTCCAAGGCCAGGTCAGACACCTGGAGCACCCTGGGATGGTGGAACTGGATGATCCTTGATGTCCCCAAACCCCTCTGTGATAATTGAATCATTTGCTGTGTGTCCAGCACAAAGATATTTCCTGGTGGTGGGAGGTGAAGGATCCTTTCCCCACCCTTGCCAAGCTTTTGCTGCAGGTGACACCTCCCAGGAGCAGAGCTGGTGTGGGGTACCCCACGCTTTGGTGGGATTTGAGGATTTTTCCATCCTTTATATATCAGTGAGGCGGCAGGAACGTGGCTTGTGCTGCTCCATTGCACCCAGGAGCTGAGGTTTCCCTGGGGAGAGGGTGGGGGAGAAATTTTTACCCTGGATGAGGCGTTCTGGGGTTTCTCCTCACCTGCAGGAGCGTGCCTGGACGGGGACAGGTGTGTTAGAAGGGACATGTGTGTGCACATAACTTTTTAAAAATCCTTTTGTTTCTTTTTTCTCTCTCTTGATTCTGCATTTCTTTTCTCTCCTGGATTTCTCGGAGCTGAGCTCCTTGGGGATTTTCCCTCATGGGGAGTCCCACTTATTTCAGTCCTCTGGGTCAGGACAAAAACTCCTGAGCTCGTTAGGATCTCGTTTCTCGTGTTTATTAGGATAATCATTAGGATGTTATCACAAAACTTGGCAGGTCTCTCCAGACTGGCTGCACAAGTTTAAATCACTGCAACCTGCCTCATTTCTTTCTGATGGTACAGCAAGGCCTTGTGGCTCACTTTGGCCTTTGAAAGCACAAAATGGCCTCAAACAACACAGTTCTTTTATCTTTATACTCATTCTTACCCAATTAACCATAGACATGTAAATTATATTTTAATGACCCAGTGACCCATCACCTGTGTGCTGCACTGTGACATTTTCTGTCCAATCACTCACTATTACCCAAAAACCTCGAGGAGAACATGAAGAAAAAGGAAAAGAAACAACATTCTAAATCCTCCATCTTGTCTTCAGTTTTCTAAACTATTTTAAACTCTAAACTTTAACTTTTTCACCCAGAGACTTAAGAAAACTCTCTAATTTACACACTCACGCTTTTAGCTTTTCTATCTGACTCTAACAGTTGGATCTAACATGGATCACCGTGAGAACATGCTGACGGATTTCATGTTGTGTGAAATTCAGTGTTCTCCTGGATCTCAGAGCCCAGCTCCAGGAGCAAGGGTGTGAGTGTGTAAATCAGAGCTCAGCTCCAGGAGCAAGGGTGTGAGTGTGTAAATCAGAGCCCAGCACCAGGAGCAAGGGTGTGAGTGTGTAAATCAGAGCCCAGCACCAGGAGCAAGGGTGTGAGTGTGTAAATCAGAGCCCAGCTCCAGCAGCAAGGGTGTGAGTGTGTAAATCAGAGCCCAGCACCAGGAGCAAGGGTGTGAGTGTGTAAATCAGAGCCCAGCACCAGGAGCAAGGGTGTGAGTGTGTAAATCAGAGCCCAGCTCCAGGAGCAAGGGTGTGAGTGTGTAAATCAGAGCTCAGCTCCAGGAACAAGGGTGTGAGTGTGTAAATCAGAGCCCAGCTCCAGGAGCAAGGGTGTGAGTGTGTAAATCAGAGCCCAGCTCCAGCAGCAAGGGTGTGAGTGTGTAAATCAGAGCTCAGCTCCAGGAACAAGGGTGTGAGTGTGTAAATCAGAGCTCAGCTCCAGCAGTAAGGGCGTGAGTGTGTAAATCAGAGCTCAGCTCCAGCAGCAAGGGTGTGAGTGTGTAAATCAGAGCCCAGCTCCAGCAGCAAGGGTGTGAGTGTGTAAATCAGAGCCCAGCAGCAGGAGCAAGGGTGTGAGTGTGTAAATCAGAGCTCAGAACCAGGAGCAAGGGTGTGAGTGTGTAAATCAGAGCCCAGCTCCAGCAGCAAGGGCGCACACTCTGTGTCTCAGACTCCGAAAGTGTGAGCAGGGACAGAGGTGTGAACAGGGACAGGGGTGTTAGAAGGGACAGGGGTGTGAACAGGGACAGGGGTGTGAACAGGGACAGGTGTGTTAGAACAGCCAGGTGTGTTCAGGGACAGGTGTGTTAGAACAGCCAGGTGTGTTAGAACAGCCAGGGGTGTTAGAACAGCCAGGGGTGTTAGAACAGCCAGGTGTGTGAACAGGGACAGGTGTGTGAACAGGGACAGGTGTGTTAGAACAGCCAGGTGTGTGAACAGGGACAGGGGTGTTAGAACAGCCAGGTGTGTGAACAGGGACAGGTGTGTGTACAGGGACAGGTGTGTTAGAAGGGACAGGTGTGTTAGAACAGCCAGGTGTGTGAGCAGGGACAGGTGTGTGAGCAGGGACAGGTGTGTGAACAGGGACAGGTGTGTTAGAACAGCCAGGTGTGTTCAGGGACAGGTGTGTTAGAACAGCCAGGGGTGTTAGAACAGCCAGGGGTGTTAGAACAGCCAGGTGTGTGAACAGGGACAGGTGTGTGAACAGGGACAGGTGTGTTAGAACAGCCAGGTGTGTGAACAGGGACAGGGGTGTTAGAACAGCCAGGTGTGTGAACAGGGACAGGTGTGTGTACAGGGACAGGTGTGTTAGAAGGGACAGGTGTGTTAGAACAGCCAGGTGTGTGAGCAGGGACAGGTGTGTGAGCAGGGACAGATGTGTGAGCAGGGACAGGGGTGTGAACAGGGACAGGTGTGTGTACAGGGACAGGTGTGTTAGAAGGGACAGGTGTGTTAGAACAGCCAGGTGTGTGAACAGGAACGTGTTCCAGCTCTGGCAGTGCTGGAATACCTCTGGCTGCCATCCCCAGTGTCCCCCAGGGCTGCCTGACGCTGTCCCTTTCTGTCCCTGCAGACTGCAGGTACACGTGTCACCAGGAGTGCCATCCCCAGTGTCCCCCAGGGCTGCCTGACGCTGTCCCTTTCTGTCCCTGCAGACTGCAGGTACACGTGTCACCAGGAGTGCCATCCCCAGTGTCCCCCAGGGCTGCCTGACGCTGTCCCTTTCTGTCCCTGCAGACTGCAGGTACACGTGTCACCAGGAGTGCCATCCCCAGTGTCCCCCAGTGCCTGACGCTGTCCCTTTCTGTCCCTGCAGACTGCAGGTACACGTGTCACCAGGAGTGCCGCAGCCTCATCCAGCTGGATTGTCGCCGCTGGCAGAGCCAGGTGTCCCCGGAGAGCAGCCTCCTGTCACCCTGCAGCCAGGTACACCCGGGGGGGTCCCAGGGGAGGGGACACAGCCCCTGAATGTCCTGCAGAGAGCTCAGCTCCTCTCCCCAGGGCTTTGCAGGGAGGGAGGGCTGTGAGTGTCATCGTGCCCTGCCCAGCTGGGTTGGTCCTGTGGGATGGAGGTTGGGAATGTGGGCATGGCCCTCCCTTGCTGTAAAGGGATGTGTGAGGCTCTGTCGTGTTTAAAACACCGCTGTCACCTCCAGCAGAGCGGGGACATCGACCGCCACACCCCCAAAATCCCAGTGCCTGCAAGGGAGGCTCAGTGCTGGGAGGGAGTTGTCCCAGCACAGCACCTGGCAGTCAACTGGCATTTGGAAATTGGCATTTCTGTGGTCCAAATTACCCGTGTCAGGCCTTTGCCTCGCGTGCTGGAGCTGCCCAAATGTGAAAATGTGAAAATCTGGCCCCACATGGGCAGAGGGGACGCTGTGGTGGTGCTGGGACTGCGCAGGGCAGCAGCGTGGGTTTGTAAGGAGCGCTGGCTGCCAGCCTTGCTGTGAGGGTTTCAGCAGTCCTGGGGGATGGAGACTCCTCAATCTGTGCTGGGGATGTGCAGTAATCCCAGGATTACTCCGGAAAGCTCAGCTTTGCATTAATCCCCGCCGGGGTCCTGCGTGTCTGGGGCTCCGGCGTGGGTGGCACAGGGAGGCTCTCGGCACGCCGGGTGAGATGTGAGCTGCTCAGGGCATGGCTGGGAGACCTGCCTGCAGTGGGTTTGGCTGGGATGGAGCCTTTTCAGGCTCTGGGTGCTTTTTGGAAACGTTTGGAACTGCAGATGGAGCCTTTTTAGGCTCTGGGTGCTTTTTGGAAATGTTTGGAAGTCCGCAGGGAAGTCCCCGTGCCTCGAAGTGTTCAGAAGATGAGTGGATGTGGCACTTCATGGTCTGGCTTAGTGGGTGTGCTGGGATCCAGTCCAAGGTCTTTTCCAGCCCTGATGACTCCGTGGTTCTGTGTTTTCTCCTTGTTTATATCCCCCTTTGTGCAGGACCTTGCTGTGCTCGTGCAGAACTGGAGATGGGAACACTTTGCGCTTTTCCAAAATCAAACACAGAGTTTCTGTGTGGTGTGTGGGGTTTGGATTCCATCTGTCCTTTGCTGGGCAGCTGCTGCTGGGAATAAAATGACCAGGAGGGATCTGAAGTGGGATGGGATTCATCTTCCTAAATTATGCATTACGAAAGGGCTCAGAGTGGGTTCTTCAGGTGCTTGTATAAAGGTGTGAAACCAAATTTGTGTGTGGTTACACCTCCTTTGGATGTCACTGGGCTTCCCCCAGCAGTGCTGGGCTCTTGGAGAAGAGAAAGCTCTTTGAGAAAGGCTCGTTTCAAATTCAGGGACATCACCCCAGCCAGAGTTATTGATGGGCCTAATAACAAACTGGGAGCCCGAGCTTTGTGGCCATCCATCACCCTGGCACGGCCCTGGTGTCACCCTGGGGAGGGGGAGGCACCCTGTGCCAAGGAAACAAAAGTGTCTCTCCAATTCCAGCAGCAGCCAGAAATCCATCAGCCCTTCCCAAAGGCACCTCGGAATCCTCAAAGCCCTGCCTGGGTTCCTGTGGCCTTGCTGGGGGTGTGGGAGATGATTTGAGGGCTAATGAGGGTAAATCACTGCAGTAAAGCTCCGTTATTCCTTGTGGATAATGGATAATCAGGGAAAAATCCGTGCCAGGTTTGCTTGATCCGAGCCCCCAGCCACGTTCCTGGGGGGTTTCTGTTGGTCAGGCAGGTTTTGCTGCTGGAAAGGAGGAGGATGGAGGGAAAATAATGTTAATATTCCAGTAGGAGACTAACAGGATGCCTGAATACACTGGCAGGAGGGGAAGAGGCCTGAACACACACGAAAAAATTAATAGCTGGCATAATTGGAAGTCATTAAATCATATTATCAAAATTAAGCAAAGTGGAGGCACCAGAGAAATAACTATTTTAATATCACCTATTTAAGGACTGTTACCATGTCATACCAGGCATTAATAATTCGGGCTTTGCTCCAGTTAAGTATTTAGGAGTGTTTTACATTTGGGTCCCAGCTCAGCCTCCTGGGGTGACACCCAGAATCTGCTGAAGCTGCCAAAAGCCTCCACTGGTGTCGGTCCCTGGGTTTGGCAGGGCTGGTTGTGTGCTCTGAACCTGGGAAGTGGCACAGACCATGGGGGGCAGTGGGATTTTGGGGTGCAGGTAACCATCACACAGAGCTGCTGCTGCTGCTGAACAAAGCAGAGTTATTTGGGTTTTCTGGCTCTGCTGTATTTTTTACGGTGCTGATGTCCCAAGGTGGACTGCAAGGAATAAATGAGGGATTCTTGGAGAATCCCATGGAACATCCAGAAGCTGCATCCTGGCTCCACTGGGAAACTTTGGGGCTGAGGCTCCATAGAAGACCCCAGTGCTGATGCTCCCAGCCCTCACTTTCTGCTGGTGTTGCACATGCTCAATTTAAGCCTCTTTCTCCTCTAAATTTATCCCTGTGGAGCAGAGGGGGCTGTGCTGCTGCAGGAACGCTCTGCTGCCATAAGAACTTATTTTTCCCCTCTGTAAATAAGGCACTTGGATTCTTGCCTTCCTCTTCCTGAGATGCAGATGTTGCCACATCCCCGTTTGTATTCATGGGATGCTGCTGTGGTGGGCACAAAGCCTTGGAGCAATTGGAGTTCTTCAGCAGATACAGCTGGAAGGGTTTGGAGCAACATCTGCAATCTGTCAGGAGGAGGAGGAGAGGTTTTGGTGCTGGGGGAAGGTCTTGGAGCCCTGTAGGAGCAGCTGGAGGGGCGAGTTGAGATATTGGGAAGAGATTCTTCCCTGGGAGAAGGGAAGCTGTGGCTGTCCCTGGATCCCTGGGAGTGTCCAAGGCCAGGGTGGACACCGGGGCTTGGAGCAGCCTGGGACAGTGGGAGCTGTCCCTGCCTGTGGAATCCTGTGGGGAGCAGAGCCCTTCCCCTGCCCAGCCCCACAAATCCCTGTGATCTTCACCCAGCAGGAAGGTCACGGTTGCTGTAAAAGCAGGACCCAGGAGCTGAACAGCTTTTTCCTGGGCTGCAGTTAAAGCTGCCTCGGTCTGGGTGCTGAAATTGCTCCTTCTGCTCTGAAATCAGCTGCGGGGCAGAGAGGCACCCACTCCTGATGACCAGGGGCTCCTGGCACCCCGGGGAGGGTCTGAGCTGCATCCCCACCTGCCTTCCCCAGCACCTGGATCCCCTCAGGTGATGCCACGGCCGCTCCCGGGGATGCTCTGGCGGGCACGGAGCCGCCCCCAGCCCCCCGTGGCACCGCCTTTGGGCTCCCCAAGCCGGGCCGGGGGTCCGCAGGGGCCGGGCCCGAGCAGTTTTGCAAGAGGAAGTGGCCGGGCTGCTGCAGTGCGAGGCGAGGGCAGGAAGGGGAGGCGATGCTGCCGCTGCTGCTGCGCGGACACCCCCGGGAGCGGCGAGCGGAGCGGCAGCGAACTGGGAGCCAACTGGGAGCCAACTGGGAGCTCTGCCCCTTCCATGCAGCGCAGGGAGGCGGCTGCGGGAGGCGAGGGAAGGCGAGGGAAGGGTTCCCCGGCACTGCTGCCTGTTCGGCAGGAGCAGCTCGGCAGGATGAGCGGCAGGAGCTGGTGCAGATAAGCGGCGAGCCGGGGATGTGAGCGCGGGGCTCGCCGATGCTCGCCGGCCCCCCGAGCCCCCCGGCTCGCCCGCAGCCCCTCTGCTCTGCCCGGCTCCCATGACCATCGGCAGCAGCATGAGCAGCGGCTACTGCAGCTTGGATGAAGACCTCGAGGATTGCTTTTTCACGGCCAAAACCTCCTTCTTCCGCAGCGCGCACAGCAAGGTCCCTGCCAAGGTAACGCAACTCGTGCTCAGGCCGGGGGATGCCGGCGCTGCCAAAACCGAGCTGGAGCCGGGCTCAGGGCAGAGCTGAGGGTGGGGAGGGGGTTCTGCCCTCTCCTGTGCGGGGTCTGCACCGCTGCGGGTTTTTCTCAGCCTTTCCCAGGCCGGCTTTCCCCGTTCCCCGGGGATTCACGCAGGAGGAGCCGGCTCTCGATGTGTTTTTCCAGCATTGGGTGAAATCCTCCGGCCGCGGGTCGGGCTCCCCGGCGGGGACCTGCGCTCTGTGCCTCGCAGAATCGTCACCCTGGGTGAAAAATTGCACCTGTGGGGTGGATGGGAAAGTTCAGGGCAGAATTAATCTGTGGACTGATGAACACGATGATGAACGTGCCTTGGAGAAGGGCAGAGGGTTTGGCTGGGCAGTGTTTCACCCAGGATGAGATTTGTGTCTCGGCAGCATTGACGAGGCTGCTTCACAGTTTTTAAACGTCTATTTTTAAAAAACTAATTAATTAAAAATCCCTGTCATGAACTTTGGGGCCCCAACCAGAGCTGAGCATAAAAGGAGAAGGCGCTGCTGCAGAAGTGGGAGTTTCACACGGGAACAAGAGCCCTGCAGCACCCAGAGATCAAATCTGGCCCAGCTTTTTCACTTAAAATCCTCCTGTAAACCACCAGCACCGCCGTGCTCCTGTTCAGCCTCTGCTGTATTCGCACCTGAGGCTGCAGAGCTGCAATCCTCAGCAGCTGCTTTGGGGTTCAGCTTCCTGCAGCAGCTCCAAGGGCTCTCCTTGGGCAGGGGGGGCTGCTCTGGAGGGACAGCTTCAATCAGCCGGGAATTTTATTGAATTTCTCTGCGGAAATGGTTTAAGATGGGCTATTCCCCGCTAGCCAGCAGCTCCCTCTCGCTATGATTAACCAACACGTAGTGCTGGTTTTTAAATGTCATTTGATGATTCATTTGTGTAGGAGATGGAGGAGATCGGGGTGCTGGTGCAGCCAGAGCTGCTGTGTTTGAGCCAGGGCACTGCAGATCCTGGGGGAACTCTGGAAATCAGCCTGGTGCTGCTGCTGTTTGGGATTTCTCCCTCTCAGAGGGGACAGGAGCTGCTGCAGCCCCTTTTTGCCCAGCTCCTCCTCACCTGGATGTGACCAGCGTGGGTGGCAGAGCTCAGGCTGCCAGAGAAGATGGAGCCTGTCGGGGGTTTGGTGTTGTGGGGAGGAAATGGTTCCTGTGCATGAAGAAAAAAAACCCCCACACGCACTGAACGTGGTGCTGAACCCAACTGGTGTTGTGTAATGGGGCTGTGTGAGGAGCTGGGCTCTCACAGAGGTGGAAACCACACTCAGACCTTGGTGGAGGAAGGTTTTGGGGGGATTCATGGCTTGTTTGGGGTTGGTGGTGGTGCAGGTCCTGCAGGAGGAAGAGGAGGTGGTGGACACTGAGGAGGTGGTGGACATCTCTCTTGGGTTTTGATTCACTCCCTGTCCTCTCTTTTTCACTTGGCACCTTATTTAAGTGGTAATTATTGAATGTGGAGCATCTCCACCCCTGCAAGAGCTGTGTGTGACAACAGCTCTGTTTTTCACCAGCTGCTCCTGGCCACGGGGTGAAAACATCAGCTGAGGAGAGCCCAGAGCGAGTTAAACTGGTGGAGATGATTGTCCATCCCAGGATGGCCAGGAGTGATTCCTGAGCCCAGGACAGGGCTGGCAGTGTGGCAGGAGGAAGCTAAATATGGATAACTTAGGGATGCATGTCCTGGAAAACACAGGAAACATCTCTGGGGAGGAAATGAGGTGTGGGTGGGTGGGAGGGGACACACAGGCCACTGCATGGCACATAAACCGAGTGGGATTTCATCTGGAGGATTACAGAAACAATTTTTCTGATTGAAACAACTGTATTAGTCTGAAGAGCCTCTTTCTAGGAATGCTGTAATCCCTTTTTATTTTCAGAACCATCAGTGAAATCACTCTTCATTAGCGAAGAGCTGGTTTAGATCTCAGATGTGACCTCATCCTTGGAGATCCATTACTTTGCATTTTTGGGCCTCTCCAGCTGAATGGCTTCAGTGGCTTCTGAAGCCTGATTGCTCAAAACTCTGCAAAATTGCTTAAGGAGTCCTGCATCAGTGGCTGATGAGAGAAGAGAGCTGGCTCAGAGAGGGAAGGGGCAAGGGAATGTCCAGGGATGGGACGCACAGGAGGGGCAGGACCCAAGCAAGGGCTGGAAGAAGGGATCTCCAGGATCCCAGCCAGCCTTGCCCCATGATCCCAGAGCTGGCTGGGGCTCAGGGCAGGGCTGTGGGGAGCCAGCTGGGATTGCCTGGGCAGCAGGGGCACGGCCAGGCTGCTGCAATGCAGAGCAGCTCCAGCCTGGACCCCCCTGAGATGCAGCTCCCTGGGAGGACCTTGTCAGCTCTCAGTGCTGAGCTGAGATGTGGCAGGAAAATCGGTTTCTAAGTGAAATCTCCATGGCAATCAAAACACTGAGCCCATCTTCACTTGCTCTAACCTCTCTGAAATGCAGCAGCTATCCCTCTCCCCTGCTCTAGAGCAGCACAGCTCTCCTGGCTGCTGCCTTTTCCTCTGAACCCCAAAGTCAACCACAGCACCTCGTCTGAGTTTCTCAAAGGGAGGGAAATGTTGGGGGTATTAAAAGTTTTTTTGGGTTTTTTTTTGGTCCAGATCTCTTGTATGATTCTCCCTCCTGCCAATCCGTGCTGGAGCAGTGGATCCTTTCCCAGTTTAGTGCTGTGAACCCTGGGAGTGGGTGTTGAAGGGGAAGTGTTGGGTGTTGTGCAGGGATGGAGAGCTCTGTGAGAGCAGAGATGTCCCAGCTCTGGTGACAGCCCTGTCCCCCCAGTGTCCCCAAGCTGCCACCACTCCCTGCTGCAGCCGGATTTACAGATCTGAGCTGCTGCTTCTCACGTTTTGGACTCAAATCTGAAGCATTCACATTTATTTCCAGTCCTTTGTGCTGTGTTTGTGGTCGATGTTTCTCTGAACTGCAGCTCCACAGCCAGGGACACTCACATGTGCTTCTCCAGGCTTTGTTTTCTGGTGTTTTATGAAAAATATTTCCTTAATAAGCAGAAAAGTTGAGGATTGATGTCCTAGCTCATAAAATCCCTTCAGAGGAGATCTCTGAACTGCTCCTGCAGTCTGAACAAGGAGCCAAAGGGAGAGCTTGGGCCGTGGGTTTGGGAATGTGGATTGTCACAGCCTGGCTGATGGAGATGGTGATGGAACTGTGCCTGAGCACACCAGGGAGGACTTGGCCACTCCTGCCCTGAGCTCAGACTGCCAAGGACGTGGTGATGCTGGGCCAGATCCATCCCCAGTGCTCTGCTCTTCAGGTTCATTAAGGAAAGAGCTGTGAGGAGAGAGCTGGCTGGGAGCGAGGGGCAGGGATGGTGTCCCTGGGGCTGGGACAGCTCCTGGGTCCCACCTGGAGCTGTTATTCCCAAAACAGAGCTGCTGCCTTGGGAGCTTTTAAAAGGTTTTTAAGTAGGGAGTTGACTTAAGAAGGTGAGAGGCTGTAGGGAGGGTGCTCTGAATGTGGGGTGTGTTTCTCCTGGCATCCTTGTAAATGGAAATATCCATCACAGGCGATTTCCTTATTGCCTCTCTGGGGTTAGGACTCCTTTGAGAGCTGTCACCACCATCTCAGTGGCCCCTGGGTTGTCCATAACAGCCTGGCAGGAATTTCCAGCTCATTAGCTGAGTGCTGGCTCTCACAGAGGGGCTGCTGAGCCCTGCCCAGCCCCAGGCCATGGGATTTGTGTGCCACGCTCCTGCCCCTTCCCAGAGCTCGTCCCAAGCAGCCTTTGTCCCTTGGAGCATTAACCCAAGTGCCAGCTGAGGCTCCATCATTCCTTACAGCCGGCATTTCTTACAGCTGAGCAATAATGTGTGTGGTGCAGGGAGGGCAGATGTGGCTCCTGTGCTGCTGTGGATGTCCCAAATCCCCGTGTCCAGCCTGTCCTGGCAGCCTGTGTGTCCCAGCAGTGTCCCAGCAGTGTCCCAGCAGTGTCACAGGGCTGGCAGAGCCTTCACCTGCCGAGGCTGGGCGATGCCAGTGAGCTGCCAGCGCCTCCAGCTCCTGGCTGTGCCGTCTTGTGGAGCAGGTTTTCCATGGAGCAGGTTTTCCATGGAGCAGGTTTTCCATGGAGCAGGTTTTCCATGGAGCAGGCGTGGAGGAGCCCTCCTGGCAGCTCCGGGCTTCCTGTGGTTTTCCTGCTGGTCACACAGGAGGGTGGCACTGGGAACGTGGCCATTTGGGCTGCCACACCGATGTCCTGTGCCCTTTTGGGCTGCCACACCAATGTCCTGTGCCCTTTTGGGCTGCCACACCAATGTCCTGTGCCTTTTTGGGCTGCCACACCCATGTCCTGTGCCCTTTTGGGCTGCCACACCAATGTCCTGTGCCTTTTTTGAGCTTCCAAACCAATGTCCTGTGCCCGTTTGAGCTGCCACACCAATGTCCTGTGCCTTTTTGGGATGCCACACCCATGTCCTGTGCCTTTTTGGGCTGCCACACCAATGTCCTGTGCCCATTTGGGATGTCACACCAATGTCCTGTGCCCTTTTGGGCTGCCACACCAATGTCCTGTGCCCTTTTGGGCTGCCACACCAATTTCCTGTGCCCTTTTGGGCTGCCACACCAATGTCCTGTGCCCTTTTGGGCTGCCACACCAATGTCCTGTGCCCTTTTGGGCTGCCACACCAATGTCCTGTGCCTTTTTGGGCTTCCAAACCAATGTCCTGTGCCCGTTTGAGCTGCCACACCAATGTCCTGTGCCTTTTTGGGATGCCACACCCATGTCCTGTGCCCTTTTGGGATGCCACACCAATGTCCTGTGCCTTTTATGGCTGCCACACTGATGTCCTGTGCCCTTTTGGGATGCCACACCAATGTCCTGTGCCTTTTTGGGCTGCCACACCAATGTCCTGTGCCTTTTTGGGCTGCCACACCGATGTCCTGTGCCCTTTTGGGATGTCACACTGATGTCTTGTGCCCTTTTGGGATGCCACACCAATGTCCTGTGCCTTTTTGGGCTGCCACACCAATGTCCTGTGCCCTTTTGGGCTGCCACACCAATGTCCTGTGCCCTTTTGGGATGTCACACCGATGTCCTGTGCCTTTTTGGGCTGCCACACCAATGTCCTGTGCCCTTTTGGGATGTCACACCGATATCTTGTGCCTTTTTGGGCTGCCACACCAATGTCCTGTGCCCTTTTGGGATGCCACACCGATATCTTGTGCCCTTTTGGGCTGCCACACCGATGTCCTGTGCTGAGGCCAGTGGCCAGGTGATTCCCAAGGATGGCTGAGCTGGCTGATCCCTGTTTTCCATGCAGGAAAGCTGCAGGCCCAGCAGGGTTGAGGTGCAGATCAGAGATGGGGTTTTGTTACCAGCTCGTTTCATCCTGTCCCGGTGCAACAGGAAATGTGGCAACGGTTTATGGTTAAAAGCTTCTGTTTTTCTTCCTTTAGCCAGAAGTGCAGATTCTGCATCAGAAACTTTGCACAACCGGAGGTTGGGGTTGATTTGTGAGGAGCAAGAAGTGGCTGATCTGGTCATGCACTGCAGGAGGAGCAGCACTTTTCTTCCCAGGCTGTGGCTGCTCTTCCCAGGGCTCCTGCATCACAGGGCTGGTGCTGCTGGGCTGGTTTGGGTCTGGAAGCAGAAAAGCAGAATATTTAGGTGTGAAAGATTGGGATGGACGGAATGGATGGAATCCATGGATGGATGATGGAGGGATGGATGGATGGATGGATGATGGATGGATGATGGATGGATGGATGGATGATGGATGATGGATGGAATCCATGGATGGATGGATGGATGGATGGATGGATGGATGATGGATGGATGATGGATGATGGATGGATGATGGATGGATGATGGATGATGGATGATTGATGATGGATGATGGATGATGGATGGATGATGGATGATTGATGGATGATGGATGGATGATGGATGATGGACGGATGGATGATGGATGATGGATGATGGATGATGGATGGATGGATGATGGATGGATGATGGATGATGGATGGATGATGGATGGATGGATGGATGATGGATGGATGGATGATGGATGATGGATGGATGATGGATGATGGATGGATGATGGATGATGGATGGATGATGGATGATGGATGATGGATGATGATGGATGGATGGATGCATGGATGGATGATGGATGGATGATGGATGATGGATGGATGGATGATGGATGGATGATGGATGGATGGATGATGGATGATGGATGGATGGATGATGGATGATTGATGGATGATGGATGATGGATGGATGATGGATGATGGATGGATGGATGGATGATGGATGATGGATGGAATCGATGGATGGATGATGGATGGATGGATGGAATCCATGGATGGATGATGGATGGATGGAATCCATGCATGGATGATGGAGGGATGGAATCCATGGATGGATGATGGAGGGATGGAATCCATGGATGATGGAGGGATGGAATCCATGGATAGATGATGGAGGGATGGATGGATGCTCTCTCTGCTGGGCTGTGTCTGTGCCATGGATAATGCTGGGGTGCCCTCACAACTCTGTGTGTGCAGGAGGGGACAGTCCTGGGGGTCCCCTGCCCTCCCTCACTGCGTGGTTGGGGTGGGGGCCAGCCCTGGTGAGGGCCAGCCCAGCTGTGCCTGTCTCAGTGCTGTGACATGGGTGACATGAGGAAGTGCAGGCTTTCTGACAGTTCATCTTCTGTTAACTTATAGGGAAGGGGTGGGGTTTGTTTTGTTGTTTTTCTTTTTTTTTTTCTTTTTTTTTTTTCTTTTCCATCATGCTCCTTTCGAAATCTCAACCCTTGGCATGATTTCTAAAGATGATTTTTAAAGACTCCCCTGCCAGCCCAGCACCTGTGTGTGTGGCCAGGATTTGGTGCAGCGAGAGCCCAAGGACTCTGACAGATTGGGGAGTTCTGATAAAGGGAGATTTATGTGCTGTTCTCAAATAACCCAGGAAAGCTTTGCTTTTATTGTCAGAGAATGCTCTGGGTTGGAAAGGACCTTAAAGTTCATCCAGTCCCACCCCTGCCGTGGGCAGGGACACCTTCTACTGTCCCAGGCTGCTCCAACCTGGCCTTGGACAATTGCAGGGGTGTGCCAGGGCCTCTCCACGCTCCCAGGGAAGGATTTCTCCCCAATATCTCACATCAATCTCCTCTCTTCTGGTTCAAAGCCATCACCCCTTGTCCTGTCACTCCATGCTTGTTTAAATTCCTTGTTTAAAGCCCCTGTCCCTTCTTGGAGTGCCTGAGGCTGCACCCCCCGTGTCACCGATGTCCCCTGGGTGTCTGAGAGGTCTGGAGCTGTTTGCTGCTGTGGGGCAGGAATTGGGAAATGGTGAAGCTGCCCCTGGGGAATGGCCTCAATGAATCCAGGGCTCCCCAGTCCCAGCACTGCAGCTGCCTTGCCAGATTGCAGCCAGGCTTTCAGTTCGTCCTCTGCTTGATTCTCCTCCTGAAAGAAATACCATGGGTAGCCTCGGGCAATATTGGATTATTTGCAGCTTGCTTCGTCCTTGTCCTGTGTGCTCTGAGGCTGTCAGAGAGGAGATGAGCTTTGCTCCCTGAGCTGCCTATTTTTCCCTTTTTTTCTTCCTTCTCAGAGGTTACAGTTTTCATTCTGAGCCTTCCCAGCCTTGATGGCACGTCCCTTCACGCTTTCTGCTCCCTGCTAATGCCAACTTCTGAGCAAGCCCACATAAAATCTGGGCAGAATGCATTCCCAGGCTGTCACCAGGGAAGGTGGTGAGTTCTGGGAAGGCAGCAGAGCTCTGAGCATTGCCCAAGACACACAGAGCTTTGTTTGCTGCAGATGGAGCAGATAAAGCAGGCAGTGCTGTAGAGACCTGCCCTCCTGGCTGGAGGGGAGCCAGGAGAGTGAAAATTTCCTCATGAAAGGATGGTCAGGCTGCCCAGGGAAGTGGAGGGATCACCATGCCTGGAAGTGTTCAAAAGGCCATGGGTGTGACACTTGGGGACACAGTTTAATGGTGCTGTGTTGACAGCTGGACCAGATCTCCTTAAATTCCAGCCTTAATCATTCTGTGATTATTCATTAGTGACATTTCCATGGGTGGCCTTCAGGTAGAGCCCACCTACATGTCACATCTGTTGGTTTTAGAGGAAATTCCCCCAAATTCCCCCAAACCTGGGCGAGCAGCAGCCTCTGTCCCACCCTGGGCACAGCCAGGCAGACACTGAGCAGTTTTTGACACAGTCTGGGACGCCTGGACTGGCCCTGCAGTGCCTGATTTATAATCAGTCACACAGCCAGCCTGCTGCTCGTGTGCTTTTATTGCTCTGAGCTAGAATTTCCCAAGCTTTGGACAAGAGCAGTGAGAGATTTAACTCCATGTTCTGCCTGGGTGAACCCACTGGAAGCTGCTTGGGAGTCAGAGCTGTGAATACTGGGAATAGACTGGAAATAGGATGGGATTTTTTTTTTCTTGAGTTCAAGAAGGAAATAAATGATCACAGGTGCAGGTGGCTTTGCTTTGAAAGTGGGTTTTAATGGCTGGATTTTTTGCCCTGGTTTGTACTGGGATATTTTACTGCTCTGTGCCACCAGCTGGTGTGTTTTGTGCTGCCCTCCCCTGCCTGCCACTGGTGTCAGAGGTGCTTTGGGGTTGGGATGTGGCATCACTGCTCGGGATCTGTGCAGGATCCGTTCCTGCTTTCCCAGGAAAACGTGGAGCTGAGCAGATGGAGCGTTACCCAACTCACCAAGCAGCTAAAACCCCGCTCTTCTGATTGCAGAATGTGACACAAACGGTAGAAGAAGAAAAACCCGAGCCTCCGACCGTCCAGGAGATCAAACAGAAGATTGAAAAGTACAATGCAAAGGTCAGCAACTGCCTGCTGATGAAACTGGTACGTACTGGGCTGGTTTTCCTCTCACACACAGTCTGGTGCTGGTTTCCCTTCACACACAGACTTGTGCTGGTTTCTGGGGGCTCTGAATGGGGCCAGCCTGTGGGGAAGGTGTCACTGGGGTGTCAAACTGCTTTTCCTCCTGCATGGCTTTCCAGTGTCACCGACACTCCAGGTGACCCTTCCCTGCCTCCATCCCTGATTTCTGGGGAGGAGTTGCCCTGAAATCTTGCCCCAGTGGGGATGAGTCACGTTAGATCTGGAGCTGTGACCCTGCAGGTCAGGAGCTGTTGGCAGTGGGTTTAGGAACACAAAACCTTCCTAGAGAGAGATGCTCTGCCCTCACCACTGCCAGGCTTCCTGTGTGGACTGTGCACAACCAGCCTTTTCTCCTGATTCCTGCAGTTTTGTGGAGCTGAGGGTGGGGGAGGACACCTGTGGTGGGGTCAGCCGATGTCCAGGGATGATTTGTTCCATGAAGATGTGAGAATCCCTTAAATGGGGAATAAAACACAAGGAATAAGTTTAGGAGGTCCTGTGGAACCAGGCATTTCAAATCCATATTAAGTGCAACTACAAATCCCATGCAATGGAATTTCCATGACTGCCTCATAGCAGGGCTGGTTTGAAATAAAACAAAATCCCACAGACGAGAGGAAGGGATGAGTCATTACCAAGAGAAAATCAGTAGTGACTGTCCCGAAATTACTGGGTATTTTTGACACGATTAATGAGAAACGCTGGAACTCCCAGAGCAGGGGCAGCTCCTGCTGTCACCCCACGCTGCAGACCAACCTCTTGTGGTGGGAAAAGGGGCTGGAAAAGCTGCCTGGAGCCTGATCCCTGTGTGCTTTGCCCCAGAACGAGGATGGGACGTACACGGGGTTCATCAAGGTGCACCTGAAGCTGCGGCGCCCCGTGACGGTGCCGGCCGGGATCCGGCCCCAGTCCATCTACGATGCCCTCAAGGAGGTGAACCTGGCGGAGATGACGGACAAGAGGACCTCCTTCTACCTGCCCCTGGATGCCATCAAGCAGCTGCACATCAGCAGCACCACCACGGTGAGCGAGGTGATCCAGGGGCTGCTGAAGAAGTTCATGGTGGTGGATAACCCCCAGAAGTTTGCACTTTTCAAGGAGATGAGGAAAGATGGGCAAGGTGAGTTGGGGGTGGTGAGTTTGGCTTGTGTTTGGTGCCCTGTAGGACTCGCTGGGGTGTCAGGCAGGCAAAGCCTAAATCCAGGTGAATCAACAGCCAGACTGTTCTCAATCACAGGAGGTGACTCTGCTTAGGCTAACAGGGAATTCCATTTTCAGAAAGGGCTGAAACCACCTGAGACCTTACAGTGATCCCAATGAATCCATGAGAGAGACTCATCCCTGTGTGATCCTGAGCATCCTTTCCCATGCTCCAGCTGAGCTCCTGAGCTCCCCTGTGCCCTGGCAGCCCTGGTCTCACTGGGGGTGTGTGCTGTCCTTGCAGTGCTCTTCCAGAAGCTTCCTCTCACCGAGTACCCCCTGTACCTGCGGCTGCTGGCGGGCCCTGACACGGATGTGCTGAGCTTTGTGCTGAAGGAAAACGAAACCGGGGAAGTCGAGGTACGTTGCTGACTTCTCCTTGTTTTTCACACGAATGTGGAGCACGAGCTGGGAGATGAGTGGCAGAGGCAGCACAAAAAGGGATGTTCTCCTCTAAGAGGGTCTTTTATTGCTCCTAAATGATCTGGGTTTTTAACACGATTCAAATTTGAGCTGTGGAAATGCTGAGGCCAGTTTTGATGGCAAATAATCTGTTTATGGAACCCAGCAGTGCCACCCCAGGGTTAATCCTCACTAATTAGATTAGCTGAGCACTGTTAGAAGTAATCCACTAATTTAAGTAAAAGCCAGGGACACTCAGGTAATAAATTCAGAGTTTTTGGTTGAAATCTTGCTGCCCATCACAGTGAAGGGAAGAGCTGGGAGCTGCTGCAACCTGCATTGGTGTGGGAGGATTGGGACGTCCCTTACCCCATCTCCAAGGTTAAAATCCCTGGAGATCAGATACATTTAAATGTATTTTATTGCTCCTCCTCCCAGATTCAGAGGTAAGAACCCACAAAGCCCAGCAGGTGTGTGCTCACTTTGCCTCTGTGCTGGTTTTGCAGTGGGACGCGTTCTCCATCCCAGAGCTGCAGAACTTCCTGATGATCCTGGACAAAGAGGAGAAGGACAAAATCCAGCAAGTGCACAGGAAGTACGAGAGGTTCAAACAGAGGCTTCAACAGACCCTGAAAGAAGCCAGAGGCAAACCTGGATAACCCTCAGGATGCACTGGGCATCAGACTAAGCTAGAGACTGTTTTTAAATCAAAAGACTTCTCAGGACACCTTAGTAATCATTCTCCCTCTTCAACCTTCTGTGAGGACTGGCTCCCAGCGCCCCTAAAATGATCCTATTGCATTTTCTTCTTCTGAAACCTCTTCTCCCAGGACCAGAGCCTGTCCAAGAACGGGAAGCCTGATTTTAAAACAGCTTCAACAAAGCAAACACAGCTGCTGGTTGGATTTCCAGCCGTGCCACCCGCTGGAGAGGCTGCGTGGAAGATTCTCGGTGTGACACCCAACAGAACCCATCTGCTGGCTGAAGTTTGGAGCAGGGCAGCTCTTGCTGCTCCTGCTCCTCCCAGAGAGCTGCTGGTTCCTGTTTGGAGGTGGCTGTGGCCCTCGTGGCCCAGTTCTGGTTTCGTAAGGAGAGCACGGGAAGCAGCAGGAAAAGGGGAGGAGGTTGTTGCACCACGTGGGTGTTGCAGCTCTAACCAAGCCCTGGACTTGTTCAGGGCTAAGGCAGCCAGGGAAATGCCAGGTTGTGACACCAAGGCAGCTGCAACACCCCAACAGTCTGTTAGTAAATATTATTGGAACTCGGTAATAGTAATTCCCAGGAAAATCATTCCTTTTGATTCTATTTGACTTCTGATTTTGAAAAGAGCTGAATTACTGTGACTGTCCCTGATGCTTACCTAAGTTAGCCAGTGTTTCACCAGTTCTCTACTCTGTAGGAACTGGGACCTGTGTTTCCAGAAATTGTGTTTGAGAAGTGTAAAGGTGATGGTTGGGGCACAGACTGAGGGTTCAGTGTTGAAGGTTTAGCAATACGTGTCCATCAGAGGAACCCAGGAAAGCTCAAAACCCCTTCACAAATTGGATTTTGAGCTGGGAACGCGTCTGGCCCCGAGGGAGAGGAGCCCCATCCAGGGCTGGGGTGTGGAGGTGGCACCAAGTAAAGGAATTCCTGTCCTTGGGTGCTTTCTGCTCACCTCACCTGTGCCTCCTCCTGCTCCTCACAGCGCTGTCCCTGTCACACCCTCCCTGTGCCCTGTTCCCCTTTCCCCACTCTCAACTGGTGCTGTCCTGCACATCCAGGAAGCTTCCCAGGATTTGCTCTCTCCGTGGAGCCAGGAGAGGACAGCAAGTCTCTCTCTGCCTGTCTCAGGGCTCCCAGCACACCGAGCATCCCTCAGCAAAGCCCCGGAGCTGCAGGCTCGGTCCCTGGCCTCGCTCCAAGCCGCTGGGATGGGGTTGGGAATGTTCCAGGGATCCCAGGGGAGAGGATGGCTCCCGTGTTTACCCTTGGGAGCGAGCACGCTGCACACAGCCAGGGCCAGCCTCCCTCTGTTCACCGCAGGGACGGGGAATGGCAGCGCTGGATGGGGATGGAGCAGGGAATGGGCTTTGTGTGACAGCTGTCCCTGTGAGCTCACTGTGGCTGCTGTTATTGGGGAACGGGGACCAGTCTAAAATTTACCTCAGTGCCTTTTTTTTCCCTTAAGTGTGAAAACTTTGTGTTTGGGCTAAGGAGGAAGCTGTGCAGAGTCCTCGTCCCTCCTGTCCCCGCAGCGCTGGTGTGACAAGGCCTCGTGTGCGGGGAGGGATGAGGAACTGGATTGTTTCTTTCTGGAAGGTGACTGCTTGGGATTTTGGTTTTTTTTTTCCAGATTTTGAGTATGTTTGTTTCTAAACCTTATGAGAGTTAACTGCATCGCTTGGAGCAGTGTGAAAGGCACTTTCTGCCAAGCTCAGCTGCAGCTCCTGTTCTGGTCAGCAGTGAGGGTTTGCTCATAGGGCTCTGGTGCAGAAGAGCCTCCAGCTGTACTGTACTCTACACCCAACGACCTTTAACAACTGCTGGCAGCCACACAGCAGCCTTGGCCACGCTCTGGGGCTGTTTGTCCAGCTACAAGCAGGCTTAGCACTTCACTATTCACTTGTGGAGTCCTTTAAATACCGTTTATCTGGTGCTTTGAGCCTCGACAGCACCGTATAAATACTTCAGTTCCACCATGGGGAAGAACGCTGTAAAAACCGCCAGTGGCTCTCAGAGGGAAGAGCCACGTGCTTGGCTTGAAATCTTGAAATCCCTTTTCTTTCTGGCTGAAAGTCGTGCAGGTTTCCTTATTTTTTTTTTCGTTTTTTTGTATTTTTCCAGTGAGTTTTGGTGAGTGTCCCCTCTCCCTTCCTGGCCTCAGCATGTCTTTGACAGTTTGTAGAAGGCATGGCTTCGTATGCAATCACTGTGGATGCTGCTGAAAACCTCCTGCCACCAGCAGGACTCGCTCTTTTGGGTTTGTTTTTTTTTTCAATATGAGGGGCATTTGAAGAGTTGGTGGGTGCTGAAATTCCAATTCTCATGGGTCAGTCGAGCTGTTTTTAGGAGTATTTGCCTCTTCTTTAAGCGCAAAATCCTGTTGGCAGTGCCTTTGGTTAGCAATTGTCTCGCCTAGGTCGTGTGAGTTTATTTTCCATGGCTACTGTAAAACCTGTAAAATAATGTGTATAGGATGGAATAGTAGAGCTTCTATGGCAAAGTGAAATGCATTTTTGCAATGCTGTAATTTATTTTTACTACTCCCTAGTGATTCTATGGCATTTTTACAAAATGTCTCACTCTCAGCTTTTTTTGAAGGTTCTGGAACTATTTGTTCATAGGCAGACAGTGTAAGAGACAATGATAATAAAACTGTCAGTAATTAAAGAAATCTCTTGACCTTTTACTGGTGCCCTCCTGTGGAACTTCAATGGATCAAGTCTAAAGGGAAATACAGGAATCCTTCCTAAAAGTGAATTTAAAGATAAAATTAATATTTTAGCTGGGGCCTACAGCACTGTTATATGAGACAAATTACAGCTCACGTCATACATTAAAATGTATTTTTATATATAGAAATAACACAAACTACAGCAGTCCAGCTAATACAGTTAATTCTCAGCACTGAAATGTCTGATTTCAATACTTGGAAATGTTTAAAAGTGTAAAATCTACACCAGAGTGGGTTTTACTCAATGGCAGAACACAATGGACTGTCCCAGGATTGTGTTGGAATATTTTTCTCATATTTCACATATATCACATCCTTGATCAAAGATGTAAAACAAGAATGTTAAACCACAAAAGCCACTGTAGCATCCAGTGCTTCAGTATCAATTATCAGGAAAAAAAAAAAAATCACAAAAGGATAATACCAAGGGCTTGATTCAGCTTTTTATTTTTATGAAAAATTAACACCTGGAGCAGTATTATTATTTGGGTGAATTCCAGACCTTGTAAACATCCAGGACTCATTTTGGAATGAGCAGGGCCTGTACATGATCCTTGATTTGCTAGCAGCAAACACTTCTATAAATAATGAGAGCTGAACAATCCTCATGGTAGATTTTTTCTCCTACTTCTTGCGGCCAAGCTTTGGAGCCTTCTCCAGGCCTTGGATGTATTTCCGAGGTAGCTGATATTCTTCTGCAACACAACCAAGAGCTCACTTCAGGTAAGAAAGAGTTAAATAAGAATTAAAATCTCAAGTTTTGCTGCGAGCAGCCCAGTTCCAGAATCTTCTTACCGAGCAGCATCTTGGCCAGATGATGGATTTGGTTGCCTTGGATCTGGACCTGGACTCTGTCCTTTGCTCCTGGGGCTGGGCTGATGGTGGCACTGGCTTGCACCTTCTGTTGGAGAGTGTTGGCCACACACTGTGGGTCCAGACCATACAGCTCAAGGTTCTTGATAATTGTTACCTGTGGGGATAACAGGGATTGGAACCATCACTGCTGAGGGGTTAATGAGGATTGGAACCATCACTGCTGAGGGGTTAAGGAGGATTGGAACCATCAGTGCTGAGGGGTTAAGGAGGATTGGAACCATCACTGCTGAGGGGTTAACGAGGATGGGAACCATCACTGCTGAGGGGTTAACGAGGATGGGAACCATCACTGCTGAGGGGTTAACGAGGATGGGAACCATCACTGCTGAGGGGTTAATGAGGATGGGAACCATCACTGCTGAGGGGTTAATGAGGATGGGAACCATCACTGCTGAGGGGTTAATGAGGATGGGAACCATCAGTGCTGAGTGAGGGGTTAACAGGGATGGGAACCATCACTGCTGAGGGGTTAACAGGGATGGGAACCATCACTGCTGAGGGGTTAACAGGGATGGGAACCATCACTGCTGAGGGGTTAACAGGGATGGGAACCATCACTGCTGAGGGGTTAACAGGGATGGGAACCATCACTGCTGAGGGGTTAATGAGGATTGGAACCATCACTGCTGAGGGGTTAACAAGGATGGGAACCATCACTGCTGAGTGAGGGGTTAACAGGGATGGGAACCATCAGTGCTGAGGGGTTAACAAGGATGGGAACCATCAGTGCTGAGGGGTTAATGAGGATGGGAACCATCAGTGCTGAGGGGTTAATGAGGATGGGAACCATCACTGCTGAGGGGTTAATGAGGATGGGAACCATCACTGCTGAGGGGTTAATGAGGATTGGAACCATCACTGCTGAGGGGTTAATGAGGATGGGAACCATCAGTGCTGAGGGGTTAACAGGGATTGGAAATACCACTTCTGAGGGGTTAATGAGGATGGGAACCATCACTGCTGAGGGGTTAACAAGGATGGGAATCATCACTGCTGAGGGGTTAATGAGGATGGGAACCATCACTGCTGAGGGGTTAACAAAGATTGGAAATATCACTTCTGAGGGGTTAACAAGGATGGGAACCATCACTGCTGAGGGGTTAATAAGGATTAGAAATATCACTGCTGAGAGTTTAATAACGATTGCAAAGCTGTCCTCAGGATCTGGGATCTCATCTGCTCAACCCCTCTCATTTAATTGTCTTTTGTCACCTTCTTGTTTGATGATCTCTGTGCTATGCTGATGTCAATGGGCTCAATGTTTCCTTTCCTCACCACGGGTTCTTGTCCAGAAAATGTCACCTGGTGTAAGGGCTGCAGTCGTTCAAGGCACCTGGACAATGCAATATCTGTGTCATTCTGGGAAGGGATATTGAGAACAAACACCTGCTCAAAAGATTGTCCCATTTAAGGTGTGAGATCTCATCTTGTTCCCATTTATCTCCAGGAAATTACAACTCAGGCAGCTCCCACCACGGGGTCTGAGTTGCAGGCAATAAATCTGTGCAGTTCTGGGAAGGGATATTGAGAGAACAATCACCTGCTCAAGAGTTCATCCCATTTAAGGTGTGAGATCTCATCCTGTTCTGATTTATCCAACAGGCAGTCACACAGAATGGCATTCACCTTCACAAAGCTATAAAACAAAAGCACACAGAAGGTGCAAACCAGGTCACTTTTTTTTTTCTCTAATTTCAGCCTCTCCTGTGGAAGCAGGGGAGGAAAACTTCCACCTGTACTCACTTTTTGTTTGTTTCATCAACCAACTCGTTACTTTTCACATAGTTAATGATGATGTTTCTCACCTCACTGCTTGAGAGGATGCTGCCTTTCCTGAAGACAAAGAGAATTTTTAACTCAAGTATTTGGGTGTCAGGTTCTGGCACTAAAAGAGAAACACCAACTGCAGTTTTGTTGGTCTCTCTTCATTTTTCTGTGCTTACCTGTGTCCAGATTCCTGAAAGAGTGGGATCATTTTTGTGGAGACCCCATAGAGTGGAATGATTTCAGGAGCGTGGTACACTTGTTCTCTGTCTTCACTTTTGCTGTCTTGGGCAGCAGAGGCTGAAGAAAATCCTTCAGGCACTACAAATGCTTTAATGCTGCCACAAGAATTGTTTGGTGTGAGTAGAAGGGATGGAAAAACAGAGCTGGAAGCAGCAGATTCCACTCCCTTCTTTCACAGACTCCCAACTCTTTTAAAGACCGATATTCTACATACTCTGGGTGTTTCCAGTCCACGTCCACAATGCTCTCCACACCTTTGCTCAGCTCCTTCACTTGTAAGACCCCCTGGTGCTGCATGCATTGCAGGAATTTAGAAAACTGAAGGAAGCAACAATCAGAAATGTGGAGTCAAGCATTTTAAACTCCTGCTATTGTGTTTTAAACTTTTTCTCTTATTCTGTTTCTTATTAAAATTAATTAAAAAAACCCCACCCAAGCCAACAGAAAAATCTCACCTTCTTATAGCTTGATTTCTTTATGTCCAGTTGTTTTCCAGCAGGGCTATAAATGGATTTTTTAAAAGTTCTTTAATTATAAGTCACCCTCCATTTCTTCTTAAATCTTGCTACTTATGCTAGAAGTTTCTTAACAGCAGGAATACAAATCACACAGAGAAAGAATTACTCCCAAGAAGGTGATAAATAGAATGTGATGAGTGAAATTAGTGCTGATGTTCTTGTGGGCAGGCAAGCAGCCACTCAGGTAACTAAACCATGGTAAAACCAATGTCAGCCAAGTCAAGTTGGCTCCCAAGCACAATTCCAGGTCTGTACAATCCTTACATCCAAGTATTTAATATAAGGATTGTATTTGATCAAAGTACTTGATGGCAAAAGTGAGCATAACCTTATCTAAGAACTGGATTTTATTTTTCACTCAAAACCTTCTTCCTAAATACCCCACACAGTCTCCACGTTTTAAAGACCAAATCCCAGCATGCAAATCCCAATTCCATCTCCTTCCCACATACCAGCAGGAGACCATGTGGCTGCCTAGAAATGTGCTGGTGAGCAGAGGGAGCTCTGACTTCTTTACTTTGCATTTTAAGGCATGGAAAAAGCACTGATTAAACAATGCATCCATTTGCTCTGCAGGGAGAGAAAAGGACAGGTAGGCAGTGAGTTGTCTGTGGGCTTCAGCAAACCAAAAGGGTGTGGTTTGGTTTCATTGGGATCCAAAAATACCTTGTGGGGTCCTGCTGTCCTCAGCCTCTTGCTGGTCCTCTGTGCTGGCATCCTCAGCTGGTTCTGCAGCTCTGTTCTCATGGAGCTCCTCCTTCCCCAGCACTTCTGCACAAGTGTCTCTGTCCTTCAGGCTCAAATCCCTGATTTCCACGTGCTGCTCTGGCTCAGGGGAGCAGCTGCTGCCAGGCTCCTTCCCCTGCAGCTCCTCCTCGTCTCCAGCACTCTCCTTTGCAGCAGAATCCGTTACCAAGGGAGCTAAGGTAGGAGGAGAAGATTTGTCACCATATTCCCTACAAAAGGAAGAAAAAGCAGAATACAGCTTTCCTTTTGTTGCTTTGAACCACAGGACAGTGAACAGATGTCACCCTTGAATAAAGGCACTGGCACCTGCACAGGTCTTTTTCTGCAATCAATGAACTGCAAAATTTATTTAGAATTTATGGAGGAAGGTGAGTTCAAAGTAAAAGTCCTACCTAAGCTGTACCCAAATAATTCAGTCAGTTGGCCTGGTAGATTACTCTTAGTGGGGCACAGATTTGGATTTCAGTAAGCACGTGAGACCTGTTGCACTTTTTCCCCCAGGCCTGGCAGTTACCCACCAGAGGTGATCCAGGTGAGTGTGCAGCACAGCAAAGCCCTTTCCTTTCATTCCAGCTGCCAGCATCTCCTCCGTGGACATGGTGGCAACTCCAACTGCAACAGGAGCTCTGGGAAAAGAAGGGAATGTTGGAGCAGGACAACACAAACACACTGTGCTATTGCACACAGGCTGTGCTACTGTGTGAGACTGAATTTAGTTTACAAAGTCCTTGTTCTTTACAAACTGGGTTTTTTCAAGCATTTACGTATTTTCTGGTTATCCTTCTGATATATAAGGTTTTCCAAAGAATCCTGAGGATAAGTGCAGCCTGGATGAAGTGAAGGTTCTGCAGTGACACATTCTTGCTTTTAATAAATTGCTAGAAGCACATGCACTGCCAGAAGAGACCAGCAGTGAGAGAAAACCAATGGCTTGAGCACTCCCTCACTCAATTTCCACACAGACACAAAGACAATCGTGCAGAATACAATCTTTTGTTAAAAACATTGGTCCAAAAGAACCAATTTACAAAGCTTCCCACCTCAGCTCAAACAGATCCTAACCCAGAAAACAAAGATTTTTTTTTCCTGTTGCATTTTCCACTGCTGAGGTTCCCAGTACATCAAATGCACGACAACGCTTCTGCTTTGATTTCCTCAAAACCCTTCATTTTCAGTTTCTGGACAGGTTCTGGATGGGAGAACCCTCTGTACCTGTTTCCCAGGAGGGTGACAGCGCAGAGCGTGCCCCGTTGCACTTGAGGGAGGCCAGAAGGTGGCACCACAACTCCTGGCAGCATCAGGTCTGCGGGAAGAATGAAGCGCATCCAGTTCTCAATGAAACGCTCAGGCACCGCCTCCTCCGCCTCCCTCCCTCCCGTTACTCAGCAAAAACACGAGCCGAGCACACGCCAGGGAGAACAGGATTCTCTGTTTCTCCTCCTAAAGCAGCGCTTTTTCCCCGCGGAGTGCGGGATCCAGTCCATAAGAGTGCTGGGCACATCCCAAAGCACTGCAGAGGAGTGAAGCTTGCTCAGCCCTGTCAGACCTGAGGGACTGTTTTTAACGAGCTTCATTAATGGCATGGAAATGGAAAGGAAGAAGGAGAAGTTTCAGGAATTACCCATTTACTCTCCTCCTTCACAAGGGAAGACTGGCCCAGCAGCTTTTTCCCTGGAGAGAGGATTGCCTCAAAGTGGCCACTGCTGCTCCATCCCTCCCAAATCTGCCACATCAGCTGCAGCCAGCTGGGAATTCTCAGGGAGCTGCCTCCTTGCTATTCTAGACAGAAACGACACCCCTGCTTCCTTCTGCTTCCCACACCTGGAATGACCAGACTGGGATGTGAGCAAAGGAAAGTTTTCCATGCTGCAGGTGTGGCACGATGTCATCACCACGATGGAAACAGCAGCTGCTCTCCCTCCCAGCAGCTCTCTGCAGGCTCCTGCACTGAGCTGTTCCATGGCTTGGCTCTGCAGGCATCTCACTCACATTTTTCTCAGCATCCCTGATTTAATGTGGAGGCTGCAGAAGCCAAGATTCTTCCCCCTATTCATTGTCACAAATATTTTAATCAAGAACTGAATGAAGTCTGCAACTGCCACCAGAGCTCCACATGGCTGGGGACAGAAATCACATCAAGGCTTTAATGTGACCACGTAAGCAGCATAAAATTATGTAAATTACCCGGGCAGACAGCAGCTATTTGAATGTATGGAAGAGATATCCCAAAACATGCTGCTTTTAGGAACTGAACCTCCTCCAGTGCCCCAATCTACAGCACTGGAGAGCCTCGTCCCCCTGCCTTTGTTGCCATTGTCTCTTGGCCAGCTCCTTATCTTTGGATCCCGAACAGAGGTAGCCTGGTTGCCAGGGGCGATGAATGACCCACAGGCCTCTTTCATCAATGTCCTTCCCCATTAGCAAGTCTTTTTCCCCAGAAACTGGGTCAGTACGAGAGGCTCGCTCAGATGTCTATCACAGCTACACACTCCAGCACTTTATTTTCGCCAAAAGCAAACACACCAGAGAGAAGACCCGAGTTCCACTTTAGATGCTGTGTCATGGAAAAAGACATCCCTTCCTACGTGAGCACTTCCAGGTAGAGATCAAGGCTGCAGCAGCTGCAATTTAATCTTTTTCTGCTTGAGCAGTTCAGCAATTTAAAGTTTATAATGAGCTGATTCTCCTGAGTCTGAACTGCATCCAAAGCAGGTTCCAGAAAACAGACTCCTTTCCTGTCACTCCTGATCCATAATGAGGTGGTAGAGCCAGTAACCCAGGAATTCAGCTCCAACCTCACCTGCACAATCCACAGTTTGGCTGACAGTGATTGCACTGGAGCTTCCAAAATAAATTCCCTTCTGAATGATCAGCTTGTTCACCTGGGCACTGACAGGAAGCAGGGTGGCAGCAAAGGAATTTTCAAAAGGGACAGACCAATGGCATGGGCAGTTCTGTGTCCCAGTTCAGGGCTGCTCGTCACTCTGAGAAGGGATTTCCAAATCTGAGCCTCCCACACAGAGCTGGTTACTGCACAGCTTCACCTACTTTCTTTCATTCACAAACTCTTTTTACAGCTAATTTATTTCCTTTCTAGGACACCACCACCAATGATTTTTGAGTACTCATCCCTTCTACTTGTTTCAGGTACATTTTTAGCCCTGTGAAGGAAAACACCTAAAAAACCCCAAAGGTAACTCCCTTTTGTAGGGCAAAGGGACAAAATTCTGGTGCTCTTACCTGCTCCTCCTGCAAGTTTCTGTAGCACTGGGGGCCATGTTGTAAAGGCAGGGAGAAGGTCTGGGTAGACCCACAGAGTGTACACTGTCCCAAAACAGAAATAAATTTAAAAATCCATCATTAAGACCATCTCTGTCTGTTGTTCCTTCTAACCTTTAAGACTAAACTCTTCTTGGCTAACCATGAAGATTAAACTTAATTGGATAATAAAACACTTAACTGGATCATAAAGAAATGTGAAATCAAAACAATGCCACAATGATTAATTGGGAAGGTAAGCAAAGAGGGAGGATTATTCCAATCCTACCTGTTGGATACAGCACTTTCTCAGCTTCAAACAGTATTGGGTTCCTGTGGTTCATGTAAACAGTGATGGCCTCCCCTTTGTGACAGTGTATTTTGATGACATTGAGCTCCTCCTTGTTTGGAACCAACTCAGCCAGTTGTTCAGTGCTCAGGGTGGGAAAAGCTGCTGCCACATCACTTCGTAGCTTCCTCCTACAATGATAAAACCCCAAATGTGTTACAAAGCTGTCTAGGCCTTCCCTCAAACTAATTCCTACATCTGCTGTTACAGTTTTGTTGGCTGTTCCTGAAATTCCCACCTTTTCACAGGAGATAATTTGAAGTATTTCTGTGTGGGTTTACAGATGATGTAAGAATACCAGGAAAATACCAGATATACTTGCCCTGCTCCTATCTTCCTTAAACATCTGCTTTCAGCTTCTGTTTGCAGCCCATGCCTCTGTTTTGTGCTGTGATTTCCACCTGGGAGTGCCACACTCGCTCTGCCCAGCCTGTCACCCCCAGCTGGAGCAGGGGACAGCCAGATTTCCCTGTCCCCCAGTTTTAATTGAAGTTTAAGCCCCAGTGACCAGCACGGGGGGGTTGTGGTCATTCACAGCAGTGTCCAGTGACCCTGAACAATCGGGGGGTCAGAGCAGCATCGCTGCTCAGGAACATAAAGAACTAGAGAACTACAGATGGCTCGGGTTAAAAGAGACTTTAAATCCGATCCAGTCCCACCCCTGCCATGGCAGGGACACCTTCCACTGTCCCAGGCTGCTCCAAGCCCTGTCCATCCTGGCCTGGACACTTCCAGGGATCCAGGGACAGCCACAGCTTCTCCAGCACCTGTTCCAGCAGCTCCCCACCCTCACAGGGAATAACTTGTTCCTAATATCCAATACAAACCTATCCTCCTCCAGTTTAAAGCCATTCCCCCTCCTCCTGTCACTTCTTGTCCTTATCCAAAACCCCTCTTCAGCTCACTTACCGCCGTTAGGCACTGAACGCTGCTATAAATAAGCACAGAAGGCTCATCCAGGCCTCGGCATGACATTTCAATTAAACCTGGCTTAATTACGGCAGCACCTTCCAAGGAATCGCACATTCCGTGCTCAGGCCGGGGCAGGGAGGTGAAAGCAGCTACCCGCAGAGGCCCCGGGACCGAGCCCCGCGCATCCTCCCGGCCAGGCGGGGGTCCCTGCGGGGTCCCGGCGCGACACTCACCGGTCCGAGCCCTTGATGTTGGTGTTGGCCCTCACTCGGAACGCCCTGGCGAACATGGCGGGCCCGCGCCGTCCCCTCAGCCCGCGGCGGCCGCCATGGCGCCGTCCGCGCCCATAAACCGTCCGGCTGGAAACGGCGCCCGGCCCCACCGGGTCCCCGCGACCCCCGCCCCGCCGCCCTCACGGCTCCCGCTCTCCCTCGGCCGCATTGGGGACCCCCGCCCCAGTTCCTTGAGGGGTCCCGGTTCCCCCGCCCCAGCTCCATGAGGGGATCCCGGTTCCCCCGCCCCGAATCTTTGAGAGGTCCCGGTTCCACCGCCCCAGCTCCATGAGGGGATCCCGGTTCCCCCGCCCCGAATCTTTGAGAGGTCCCGGTTCCCCCGCCGCGGCTCCTTGAGGGGTCCCGGTTCCCCCGCCCCAGCTCCTTGAGGGGATCCCGGTTCCCCCGCCCGGGTCTGGGGTACCCCCAGGGCGCCCCCCGGGCTTCTCCACACGGGGGTTCTCAGAAGTGTGGGGCTTCTTTTGTGCTTAAACTTCTGAGCTGTCTTGTGGTTAATGTGCCCTGGCAGCTGGGCATTCTTGCTGTCATTTATGCATTTGCTTGAGTGTTTCTGATCGATTTCTAGCTGGAGATTGAGGAGTGTGGAATGAGTATTACAGGAGTATTGTAGTAATTGGAGCCTTCCCAGGATCACAAAATTGTTGAGATTGGAAAATCCCTCCAGGATCATCGAGTCTGAGCTGTGCCCGATGCCCACTCTGTCCCCAGCCCAGAGTGCCACATCCATCCTTCCTTGGACACCTCCAGGGACGGGGACTCCAAACCTCCCTGGGCACTTCCAAGGCCTGGCCGCCCTTTCCATGAGGAAATTCCTGCTGCTGTCCAAGCTGAGCCTCCCCTGGCCCAGCCTGAGGCCGTTCCCTCTCCTCCTGTCCCTGTTCCCTGGGATAACATCCCAAATCCCCCCCGGCTGCTCTCTCCTGTCAGGGAATTATGCAAAGCCAGGAAGTCACAGACAACCACTTCATTTTTACCTTTTTATTAATTTCATGAAGGGAATAAATACACCTCCTATATCCCATTAGAGCCCTCATGCTCTGAAACACCACAGATGCCTCCAGCTCTGTAACTCCCTCTCTACCAGGTGAAATCCGTGGCTGCTCATGGACGTTCTCCTGGACTTTTTACTCCAAATCAATTCCCCCAGAGGGGTTGGCAGGATGGGGCAGCCTGTGCTGTCCCACAGCCCCCGGCGTGCAGCACTCAGCGTTCTGCCTCCATCCGGCTCTCCGCAAACACGTTACTACTGAGCGTTCTTAACACGCCTCGCCTCGAGGAGCCGCCTCTCCTCCGGGCCGAGCGCTCTGCGGTGTGCGGGGGTCCCGCGGTGTGTGGGGGTCCCGGGGTGTGTGGGGGTCCCGGGGTGTGCGGGGGTTCCCCGGTGTGTGTGGGGGTCCCGGGGTGTGCGGAGGTCCCGGGGTATGCGGGGTCCCGGGGTGTGTGGGGGTCCCGGGGTGTGCGGGAGCCCCGCGGGGCAGGTTAGGCTGAGGGCAGCAGCGAAGCGAGCGCTGGAGCCCCGCATCCCGAGCGCGATCCCGGCCCCCGGCGGCCTCCTCTCCTCCGGGCCGAGCGCTCTGCGGTGTGTGGGGGTCCCGTGGTGTGCGGAGGTCCCGGTGTGCGGGGGTCCCGCGGTGTGCGGGGGGTCCCGCGGGGCGGGCTGTGCTGAGGGGAGCAGCGAAGCGATCGCTGGAGCTCCGCACCCTGAGCCCCATCCCGGCCCCCGGCGGGCTCCTCTCCTCCGGGCCGAGCGCTCTGCGGTGTGTGGGGGTCCCGGGGCGTGCGGGGATCCCGGTGTGTGTGGGGGTCCCGCGGTGTGCGGGGGTCCCGGTGTGTGTGGGGGTCCCGCGGTGTGCGGGGGTCCCGCGGTGTGTGGGGGTCCCGCGGTGTGCGGGGGTCCCGGTGTGTGTGGGGGTCCCGGGGTGTGCGGGGTTCCCGGGGTGTGCGGGGGTCCCGGTGTGCGGGGGTTCCCCGGGGTACGGGGGTCCCGCGGTGTGCGGGGGTTCCCCGGTGTGCGGGGGTTCCCCGGTGTGTGAGGGTCCCGGGGTGTGCGGGGGTCCCGGTGTGTGCGGGGGTCCCGCGGTGTGTGGGGGTCCCGGGGTGTGCGGGGGTCCCGGGGTGTGCGGGGGTCCCAGGGTGCGGGGGTCCCGGTGTGTGTGGGGGTCCCGGTGTGTGTGGGAGTCCCGGGGTGTGCGGGGGTTCCCCGGGGTGTGCGGAGGTCCCGCGGTGTGCGGGAGTCCCGCGGGGCAGGTTAGGCTGAGGGCAGCAGCGAAGCGAGCGCTGGAACTCCGCACCCCGAGCGCGATCCCGCCCCCCGGCGGCCTCGTCTTCTCCGGGCCGAGCGCTCTGCGGTGTGTGGGGGTCCCGCGGTGGGCGGAGGTCCCGGGGTACGGGGGTCCCGCGCTGTGTGGGGGTCCCGCGGGGCGGGCTGTGCTGAGGGCAGCAGCGAAGCGATCGCTGGAGCTCCGCACCCTGAGCCCCATCCCGGCCCCCGGCGGGCTCCTCTCCTCCGGGCCGAGAGCTCTGCGGTGTGTGGGGGTCCCGGGGTGTGCGGGGGCCCCGCGGGGCGGGTTAGACTGAGGGGAGCAGCGAAGCGATCGCCGGAGCTCCGCAGCCCGAGCGCGATCCCGCCCCCCGGCGCTGCGCAGGCGCGGGCGGGCGGCGGGCGGGGGCCGTTCCCGGGGCAACGGCCGGGCCGGGCCGGGGCCGAGCGGCCGCGCGGGGCAGCGGCAGCCGCCGGGCATGGGGCCCGCGCCGGGGCCCCCCCGACACGATGCTGCTCGGCAGGAAGCCGGACGGGCCCCTCGCAGCAGGTGAGGAGGAGGAGATGGCGGCCGGGGGTCCCGCGGGGCTGGGGGGAAAAGGGGGGATGCGGTTTGGGTCGGTGGACGCCGAGCCCCCCGCGTGGTCCCGGCCGTCCTTCGGGTCTGTCGCGATAGTCGCGATTTTAAGTTCTTGAGAAGCCGGCAGCGAGAGACGCCGCCTTTTTTTTTTTTTTTTTTTTTTTAATTCCCCACGTTTTTGCAGCTGTAATTCCCAGATCTCATTTTTAAGGGATAACCTGCTTTAAAACATAGTCCTATCAAGTGTTTAAGTATTTGCTCGTTTTCTGCTCGTTTGGGATTATCCTGATTAAGGGGAAGCGGGGAGAATGGTGTTTAACGTTTCTTAGGGATGTATTTTTTTTGCAGTGCAGAAGTTGATTAACAAAAAAGAACCTCTAAATTAAAAGTATCTCGAATTAAGATTCTCCAGATGCATCGCACTCTTGTGGTATGAAAATATAGTTAAACTCCAAAGATCATTTAATGAATGAAGGAGAATCAATGATTTTACAGACTAAAGCGTGCAAAAGGGAGCCACATTTAAGCCTTTGGCTGTGTCTCCACCAGTGTGAGTTGTTGTGAATAACTGGTTTCTGTGTGGGACCTTTCCAGCCAGGATTGGAGATGGATTGTACGACTCCTATATGAGGATAGATGACTGTAGATACCCAGAGCCTACAAATGAAGAACACAGCCCTTCAGGGCTTCCTTCCCTTTCAAGACCTCATGTGAGTATTTCGAAGCCATCTTCATGTTGTGCTGTGTGGCAGTCAGAGCTATCTGGGGGTCTGATACCTCCCTACAGAGAATAAATTTTAAAAGTGTGATTTTTGGGCTTCTTAACGTTATTGTTTTTCCTGAGCATAGAAACGATGTGCTGTGTTCGCTGCAGAACTTGCTGGCAGCCTCAGGAATCCCATCTTACTGCCCTCAGCTCGTGTTTTAATAAAAAAAAAAAAAAGTTATTTTACAAAGGGTTGAAGCGTTCTGCCCTGTCACTTTGTACTCTGATAAGTAAATCCACACACACTTTGCTCTGCCTCCTCCTGCACGTTTCCATTTTAGTTTCCCTCATGAAAATTCCGACGTAGGAGCAGCAGAAGGAGCAGTGTGAGTCTGTGTGGCTGCCAAACGTCTCACAAAAGTATCTTTCTGCTCTGAAAACTTGGGCATTATCTGTCACTCCTTTTGCTACCGAAATAGCCCCTCATGAGCTGAAGGTGTTGCCAGGCTCTTTCATCAGGGCTCTGTTCTCTCAGCAGATGTGGAGTTGGGAGATCTTTTTTATCCCTTTAATTGGTTCATGTTCAGCTGTACTTTTGTACAGTGATCTCTCCTTTAGATGGGCTTTAAATGTGTTCTGGCTCTTGTTGAGTTCTGGCAGAAGGGAAGGAGCTTAAGCTTAAAAAAAACCCTCTCACTCTCTAAAAAGTGAAAATAGACGTTGCCCTGAGTGAGATGCATTTGAAAATCATCACCTTGTTGTAACAAATTGGGTCTGTGCAAACTCAGGGGCATGAATCTGGGTTTTTTTTTTCCCTTTTTGGAAGTGTTGAGGGGGATCAGAAGGAATTTGGATTTTTGTTGAGCAGTAGGGTTTGAAGAGTGGTGGCTTGGGGTTTTTTGCTTGCAGGGCTGTGGAAGCATTTCAGCTGCAGTGTTTTAAGTTGTATTGAGGCTGCATTTGTTCATAACTGAATACAAGTCAGTAGAGTGGAATTATCCTGTGAAATACAAATATAAATCCATTAATATTTTGTTCAACTTGTCTTCATCTGTGTTTGGTCCCTGAAGCCTGTTAACTTCTTAGGGCAAGGTTAAGGATTTATAGCATGCCCAGTTTGCATGGTGATGTACCAATAAAATCCAACCTCAGTGCTATCAGGTGAGCAGGAGCTGAGGCTGAAAATGATGCTCCTGAGTTTTAGTGGGAAAATACCTGGATTTTTAGTTCCCTTCCTGCAAAATGTTTTATTGTGATGTAATGTTAGATGAGAATGGAGGAGTCTTGTTGACTGCAGCTGCCCATTCCTGTATCTGAGCCTGCAAGAGAGCACAAAGTCTCTGCTTTGTGAACACATGGGCTGAATTCAGTCTGTTTAATTCAATGTTCAGAACATCTCTGCAATCCAGTTGTGTAGGAACTGCAGTAACTGTTTCCTTGTCAGTGAAAATGAAGTTTTTGTCAGTGAGAGTTTTCAACAGGATGCCACTGGTGTTGTCAGCCTCATTTCTTGCTGCACTTCAGCACTAAAACCAAAAAACCTGTGGAGCCTGGGATTTGTAAAAGGAAGCTGTTGAAAGAAAGCTGGTGTTACCCAGGAGTCATCTGACTTTGAGTGCAGCTCTTCTGAGTTCAAGTGAAGATGGAGCTATATTTGTGTCTCACCATCATGTGGCAACTGATTTTGGGAGTCCTCTAAGGATGAAAATTGAGACCTTACTACCGTTGAGTCAGGTTTGAAATCCAAAGCCATAATTCCTTCATTAAGAAATCGTTCCAGGATAAATGGAATCATGAATTCCTGATTTATTTAGGGATTCAAAGGTACAAAATGTTTGCTATGAGCAGCAGCAGCAGAGCTGCTAAAGCTCTTGGGTAGAGGATATTTAAATAAGTGTGACCCTAGTTCTGTGTTTATATCTTCTGTTTATTTGTAAACTTTCTGTTTGGGTCTGCCAGCAAAGACTGAGGAGTCTCTGAGCCAGCTCTGAAAAAATGTCATTCTTATCTCAGAGGTTCAGCCAGGCTCCAAGAAGAAGGCGTTTATTCCGAATTACCAGGGCTGGGCTCTGTTGTTTTTATTTCAGACTCTGGCAAGGCGTGTCCCTCCAGTACGCTGCATTTTGGGGCAGATAGGAGGAGTGGAGCTTGGTAGGATCTCTCCACGTTGATAAGGACTGACTTCTGCAGGGAAATGCCCATTTTTTGGGGCTTGTGAGCAAGAACTAGGATTTCAGGGCGGCACCAACAGACAGAGTCTTTTATGAGCTGTGTGTAGTTGGCTTTGGCGAGAACATTCACTTCCCTTATTTGCTGACCCTGCTGAGATGTTGGGCTGGATGTAACTAAAAAGGAATTTGGTTTTATTGCTGTGGGGCTGCAGGTTTATTTATATTTTTTTTTGTTTGATTCCTGTGTAGTTATTTTGGTTTTCAGGGATTCGGTTTGGCATGTGTCTGAGATCTTTATTTTTAGATTAAAGGACAAAATGGAAAACAGATGTTGCTGCTTCAGTCAGGGCTTCAGTTCTGCCTGGGATGGGACAACACCTCTGTGCTGCCTCTCAGCAAGGAGTGCCAGCAAGCAGGAAAGGGAATAACTCCTGTGCTAGTGGGGAACTGACCTCCGGGGTGTTGAGCATTTTCTAAATAGTAAAATCGACAAGCCTGGAAAAATTTCACAGTGTTTTTCTCACCTTGTATGGGTTTGTTTCAGATGTAAATATTTTAGCACATGGTGGTAAGAGGGAGTGATTGCAGACTGCTCTCTGCTGAGTTGGAGTGGGAGGTGTTCTTGGTTATTCGGGTCTGTGTTAGGAGAGTTGTGCAGTTCTCTCCTCCCTCTGGGGCAGAAACAGGACCCGAGAGAATGGCTGCAGCCATTCAGGGAGGTTTAGGTTGGGTAAAAGTTCTTCCCCCAGAGGGTGGTGGGGCAAAGAACAGGCTGCCCAGGGCATGGGCACAGCCCCAAGGCTGCCAGAGCTCCAGAACAACGCTCTCAGGGACTCAAAGGGATTTTGGGGTGTCCAGGAGTTGGACTTGATGGTTTTTGTGGGTCCCTTCCAGCTCAGGGTATTCTATAATTCCACCATGATTTCAAAAGGAGGTGTGGATATGATCATGTTTTCCCCTTGAATTTAAAACCCCACAATTAATTTTTGTTTAAGGATGGTTTACCTTGCCTTGCCCTGTCCTCCTTCTGCTCCTGGTGCAGCTGCCTCACACCAGCCATATGTCACCTGCTGCTGATGCTTTGTGTTCCTTTGGCAGCCTGGCTGTGCAATCTTCCTGCCACTTCTCCACACATCCACGTTCCATTCCGTGCTCCAGACAGGTGCAGCTTGCATCTGTCGATGGCTGTGCTGCTGCACCCACGTTTGAAGCTAAACATAGCTGTTCCCTGGCCCTTTGCAGACTGGAGATAGGTATTTTGTGGTTGTTTGAGTCCTTGGCTGGCTAGGGTTTCCCTTTCTGGATTTAAAAGCACAAGTGTTGTTTCAGATAATTGCTTTCTTTTTGTGTACCCTTCTATAACTATGCTTGTAAATTAATTCAATCCAGCATTTTATATTTGTTCCTAATAAAAGCCAGACTCATCCGTGTTACTGATTTTCTGTTGATAGTGATTTAATTTTTAATCTGTGCTTTAAAAGATAAACTAAACTTCTTTTACCCTCATAGGTTTCTATCAACAAACTCATAATGAAGGATCACTCTCTGACTGGAAATCAGGTCAAAGTGGAGCAGTTATTTGAGGACTCTGGCAACAGAAGGAGCAGCGCTCTTCAGTCTGCAGGCCTTACTCCAGAAAGATCTCTCCCTTCCCTGACAAAAGAGAAAACCCTAGAGAGCCTGGGTCCCAGAGGCAATGGGAGCTCCTTGAAATCACATAAAGCCATCTCCCAACCTCCAGAGCAAGCTGTCAAGCAGTTCAAACATCAGCTGTCAGCTTATGAGCTGCAGGAGATCTTTAGTTTCTCTGAGATTTATTTTGTGGGGCCGTCTGCCAAAAAGAGGCAGGGGGTGATCGGCGGCCCCAACAACAGCGGCTACGACGACGACCAAGGCAGCTACATCCACGTGCCCCACGACCACCTGGCTTACAGGTATGAGGTGCTCAAAATCATTGGCAAGGGAAGTTTTGGACAAGTTGCTAAAGTCTACGATCACAAACTCCACCAGCACCTGGCCTTAAAGATGGTTCGCAATGAGAAGAGGTTCCACCGCCAAGCCGCCGAGGAGATCAGGATCCTGGAGCACCTGAAGAAGCAGGATAAAACAGGCAGCATGAATGTGATCCACATGCTGGAAAGCTTCACCTTTCGGAACCACATCTGCATGACCTTTGAACTCTTGAGTATGAACCTGTATGAGCTGATTAAAAGGAATAAGTTTCAGGGCTTTAGCCTCCAGCTGGTTCGGAAGTTCGCTCACTCCATCCTGCAGTGTTTGGATGCCCTTTATAGAAACAAAATCATCCACTGTGACTTGAAGCCAGAAAATATCCTCCTAAAACAGCAAGGGAGGAGCGGAATCAAGGTTATAGATTTTGGGTCCAGCTGTTTTGAGCACCAAAGAGTCTACACATACATCCAGTCCCGGTTTTATCGGGCGCCAGAGGTGATCCTGGGCAGCCGCTACGGGATGCCCATAGACATGTGGAGTTTTGGCTGTATCCTGGTGGAGCTTTTGACTGGCTACCCTCTTTTCCCCGGAGAGGACGAGGCAGACCAGCTGGCCTGTATAATGGAACTTCTTGGAATGCCACCTCAGAAGCTTTTGGATCAATCCAAGCGAGCCAAGAACTTCATCAACTCCAAGGGTCACCCCCGTTACTGCACGGTGCAGACGCAGCCGGACGGGAAGGTGACCCTGAGCGGGAGCCGCACGCGCCGGGGCAAGCTCCGGGGTGCCCCAGGGAACAAGGACTGGGTGACAGCTCTGAAGGGCTGTGATGACCCCTTGTTCACTGGATTCCTGAAGGATTGCCTCAGCTGGGATCCTTCTGCACGCATGATTCCCAGCCAGGCCCTGCGGCACCCCTGGATCTGCAAACGGGTGCCCAAAGCCCCCAGCTTGGAGAAAAGCTCCAGCAGACGGATTTCGAGCTATTCGGGTTCCTTCCAAGGAATTGCTAACAAGCTGCCTCCCGTGGCTGCAGTCCCCAACAAGCTGAGGGCCAGTCTGGCCACTGAGCCCAGTGGCAACATCCCTCTGTGTACTGTGCTCCCCAAACTGGTCAGCTAGTGGGGAGTGCTGGGTTCCCAGGAGACACCCGTGGCTGTTAACTGTCCGTTCATGCTGTGGGAAGAAGTTAAATGCAGAGGGGTTCTAATGGATTTACTTTTTGTTAGGGGCTCAGTCTGGAATACTGGAAGATCAGTTAAAAATATGCACATTAAAGGGCTGATTTTATCCAGTTGCTTCACTCACACCTGGTGCATATTCCACTGCTGAGGTTTCAGCTCAGCTGGGGAGTACAGAGACAGTTTGGCTGATGTGCTGTTTAAAAATGCTGGTTTAGAAATCAAACCATTTCTTATCATGGTTCAACAGGTTCTTTTGCTTCAGGCAGGAAAAAAAAACTTGATTTAAACTCTTGTGTTTTCAGTTATCTCCAGCTGAACTCTTTCTGTTCTAGGGGAAAGTTATTCAATCTCTTGTCAAAAGCACAAATGCATTCATGTAATGCATTAGGAACCTGCTTGCAAATTGCTTAAGTTTGAAGAATTTTATTACTCTGCATTGCTTTTCCCTTATCTATCCTGGGATTTAAAAAAATGTGATGGGATGTAGACACCAAAGGAATTTGTTGTTGGAAAGGAAAATACTCAGATGATAAAATTTCAAAGCAGCATAGAAATGCCATGAAACACAGGACATATCTAAATAAAACTACTAATTTCCATAACACTTGCTATTTCCCCCCTAAAAATCTATGGAAAGCTTGTTGGGGGTATTTGGGATCAGGCCTGGTCCATCACCAGTGTGAGCCAGTTTGTTCAGGAAATAATTCAATTTTCTGTTTCTTTGGAGCTCAGATTTCCATCATGAGTTCTGCCAGGTGTGTGTCTTTGTTTTTCCTGTATTTCAAAAACAAAAATGTTGAACTTCAAGAGCTGGTTTATATCCATGTTTGAGATTCTGGTAATTGCAAAAAACTATCTCTTTGTGTAGAGTGAATTCCATTGAGTTACATGAAGCTCTTTTAATAAAAATGCAAACATGCCACCCCTGTCAGACAAGTGGAACTTTTTCAGGCCCAGGGCTGTGTCTGGAAAATGAGGGAGGGGGGGAAACACACATTAATAATTGGGAGTGTGCTCTGAAATCTCAGCAAAATCTCTTGGAAACATAACCAGGAAAGGCTGATAAGGTGCAAGAACTGGCGGATCCAAATGGAAATATTTAATGGGAAGAGCTGCTTTGTTTCTAATTGCCTTCCTTCAGGCCTTTGGGTGCCTACATTTTCTCATTCTTGAAGTCCATGAGCTTGTATTTCCTCTTCCTTTATCTTCCCAGAACATGCCAGGGTGGTGTGACCTGTCACAACCACAGCACAGCTTGTTGGGTTTGTTCCTTCTTGCAGCCTCCTGGCCTGAATCCATCTCCAAAACCATCTGATCCCTTGCCAGGTGCCTCAACAGGACTTTAAATGTAATTTAGAGCTTTTATGAACAGAAGGTTTTAAATGTAATGACTTTCTCTGCAGCAGGTTTAGAATGCTAAAGGAGACTCTCAGTATGCAAACAAAGGTGATTTTAAAGATAAAGTGAGCAAATGTTCAGTGGGAGACCCTTCCCCTGAGGAGATGGGGCTGCTCTGGCCCCTCTGGGTTGTTACAGCACTGGGTGGAGGCCTGCAGAAAACCTCAAAAAAGACTCAGAAATTGCTCCAGAGAACTTTGAACTTTGATGTCCCAGGAGCTGAAATGGAGGTTCTCGTGTGTGAGGCTTTTCTGACTTGTTTTGTTTCACAAGTGTCAATTCAGTGAGATTGGTAATGATATTAAAATAACAGTCTGGCCCTTATCCGTGCAGCAGCCAGCATGGATGGGCTGTTCCTGGGCCACTTACAACAACAATTTGTATTTTTTGTTTTGCTTGGCTGAGTGAAGTTTTATTTGAATGAAGACCCAGGGAAGAGGATTCTGGAGGGAAGTGGCAGTCTCTAAAGTCTCCTAAAATCTCCCATCGATTTTAGGAGAATCTCTAAGAGATCTGGCACGTTTTCAAAAGCCAGAAATCTTCCTTTTCTGCCTTTTATGTGTTTTTTGTAACAAAATTCTCCAGGTGAGAGAGCAGAAAGGAACCTTTCAGGAGCAATAGCTGGGTAGGAAAGATGTGTGGAAAAGGATTTTCTGGAGGAGATGAGGTGCTGGAGCCTGGCAGTGGTGGTGTGCTGGGAGCTGCACAAACAGGGCTCAGGAGCACACAGCAGGCTCCTGGTTCAGAAACATTTTGTCTATAAAAAATGTAGAATAATAATGATAATTCTGTGACTTGTGGGAAGAAGTGACTGCGAGGGAACTCCTCCTGTGGCAGCCTCTGGTGCACACTCAGTAATTTTGCTTAAGGCTGGGGCTGTGAAGTAGCAGATAAATCAATTAATTGGCAAAACCATGGTTTTTCATCTAGAAAATGTGTTCAGCATGCCCTGAGTGCACGAGGTGTTTGTTTAAGAGTGGCTCTTGCTTACTTGGTACTGCCATATTTGAAAATCAAATATATAGTTAAGTGAATTGCTAATTTGGGTGAAAAGGAAAAACATCCTCAGCAGATTTTTACTGGGCTGGAAATTTCTTCCTAACCCAGGAAACACAGCTGAGAATATCAGGGTTTTGATCACTAATCCTCAATTTCTTCATAAAGCATTTGCTTTTGGTGAATTGTTTGATGCAGAATTCCCAAACAGCTGAGCCAATAAAAATCCTCTGAGGAATTGTCTGTGCAAACTCTGGATTTGTTGAGTTCCCTGTGAGTTGGAGCAGGAGTTGTGTGAGCCAGGGGGACCCTGGGCTGTGTCACTGTCATTTATCAGGGCAGTCACAGTTCGGTGTCTGCGCTCTCCAGATATGCCCAAACCTCAAAGTCACACTTGTTTTTTGGGAAAGCCCAACCCTGGTGAGGTCTGGAATCACCAGAGACATCACACCACGAGCTGTGCTACTGCTGGGAGTGTTGGAAGGAGCCTGAAATGAAAAATGTCTGGATAGGTAAAGAGCAGATTTTATTTTTGTGGTAGATTTGCTTTGTTGAGCTGCCAGCACTGGCACCTCGCTCGTGTTCTCCTCAGAAGTGAGCACAGAACACATGCAAATCACTTTATAAACATAATATATATATATAAAATATATATAAATAAAATAGTTATATATATATATTTATATATAAATATATATATTATATATTTGTATATATATAATATATATTTATATATAAATATATATTATATATTTATATATATAATATATATATTTATATATTGATATATTTATATATTGATATATTTATAAATATATACTTGTATATAAATATATATTTATATATAAGCATATTTTATATATTTATAAACATATATCTATATAGAAACATATATTTATATATTTATATATAAATATATATAAATATATATAATATATTTTTATATATTATATATAAATGTATATGTAAAAATAGATAATATTTTATATATAAACACATAAAAATATATATTATATATAAGTATATATAATATATAAACACATATAAAAATATATCTTATATATATATAAATAAATATATAAACACTGTAAATGTGTTTACAGCAAATCAGGCACTGCATTGCTGAAAGTCACCCAAACTTCTTTTAAAATGCTCTTTATAGTGTTTTACTGCCCTGTGAGAGGTGCAAATAACAGCTGTTGGTTGGCTGCAGTTTCAGCAGCATATTTTTATGTAAATATTTTTATGTAAAGCAATGCCAATGCATGAGCAGCACATCTGAAAGACTGAAACCTAAAATCTGGAGATTTTCTGGGTACCACAGACACTCCTCACTGGTGATTTTTATCCTCCCAGCCAGCTGGAATGGGAATCCTGCTGGACCAGTGATCTAAGAATTCCCAGCAGATTAATTAGCTTTCACTTTTGTGGAAGACTGAGTGATTTTCTTACAATCTTTCTTTACCTGTTAGGGTTTTTGTGCAGTTGAAAACTTTTTAAGGAACGATCACCATCATCAAATCCACCTCTCAAACAAACACAGGCTCCTTTTTAAAGGGCTGCTCCCTGCAGGCTGCAGCTCTCCTGGGGTTTTATTTTTCCTTGTTTAATACCAAAAGCTGTCCTGGCTGTGGAACATATATATGATGATCTCAGCAATGTCTTGCTAATCCCAGGCACACAAGCAAAAGGCTGATGCTGCACCCAGAGATCTCTGCTGAAATGATACAAATCCCCTGCCTGCCAAAGTTTAATTCCCTTGTGGAAGTGGAGAGCCAAAATAATATGGAAAGATCTGTGGGACTTGTGTGCAGCACCAGCTGAGACTGAAAACAAACTGTGCTCAGAGACTTGGATGAAAAATCCTGGGGCCTCTGCAGGTGCTGAGTGCTCAGAGCTGTGGCTCTTGGACATTGTGATTTTATATTTGGTGCTTCACAGAGTCCTGGAATTGCTGAGGCTGGAAAATCCCTCTGGGATCATCAATTCCAGCCTGTAGCTGATCCCCACCAATGTCCACTCACTGGACACCTCCAGGGACAGGGACTCCAAACCTCCCTGGGCACTTCCAAGGCCTGGCCGCCCTTTCCATGAGGAAATTCCTGCTGCTGTCCAAGCTGAGCCTCCCCTGGCCCAGCCTGAGGCCGTTCCCTCTCCTCCTGTCCCTGGGATAACATCCCAAATCCCCCCCTGGCTGCTCTCTCCTGTCAGGGAATTATGCAAAGCCAGGAAGTCACAGACACCACTTGATTTTTATTTTTTTATTAACCTAACAGCAGTTTGTAGAAATAAATACAGCTCCTACATCCCATGAGAGAGCCCTCGTGTTCTGAAACACCATTGATGCCTCCAGCTCTGTAATTATCCCTGAGCCAGGTAAAATCCGTGCCTCCAGAACATTGTCCTGGATTTTTTTATTCCAAATCAGAGGGGCCAGAGCCCCACACAGCACTCAGGGTTTTACCAGCCTTCATCAGCCTCAGCACAACCACGCTCCTGCTCAGGGGTTCTTACACATTGCAGATGTTTCAGCTAAATGTCAGCATCCTCTCAATCTGCAGGCTTGCCTTTTTATTATAAATATCGTGATGAGGTGTGACAAGGGTGGGGAATGTGGAAAACATTGGAGGTGCATGTGGATATAACCGTGGAGGAACATTCTGGAAATCAATCTCAAATTATGTATCTAAATGTAACGAGCAGATTTCTTGAAGTTGTACTTTGGGTCGTTTTTTTTAAAAAGAAAATAAAAGCATAATTTTCTTTAGCATTCGAGTGTGCAAATTCCTAAAAGCCCTGGATTAAAATGAAAAAGTAATAATTATTTCCAGATGGTGGAATTTACCTGCTGCTGGCAGACAACACCTCCTGTGGCATCTGCCCAGGGAGGAGAGAAAATTGTCACTGGCTGAGTGGGAGGTTTGTGTGTCTGTGCTAAACGTGATGAAGCTCTGGTCTGACAAATGTTCCTCTCGTTAACAGTGCTGTAATTAGAACACACCAGAGTTTTGCCATGACATTCTTCAGTTGTCACTTTCTTATTCAGCCCACTAGAGAGCTTTTTAAAGCCCAGAATCCTGCTTATCCCCAGGCTGAAGGGAGAAATCCAGTAATAGCCACTTAGGGAAGATTTGCTTTTATTAGAAACCTATAAATGGGTAACTTACTGTACACAAGTGGATATTGGGATGGTTTGAAGATGAAATCATGCTCCAATAAAAGGTCTCCAGCTACAACCTGGGTGATTAAACCATGTGTGTTACACACACAGAGTGTGCAGACAACACAGAGAATTTTTACCTCGTTTTTAATATGGGTGAGCAGCAAATAGCTGATTTTTGAAAAGTCTGCAAGCTGAAAACAGTGAAACAAAATATATCTGTAGAGATTTAGATGTCTTTGTTTGTGGTATATGTATATAAATATGTGGAGCTCTGTACTGAGCCTGCCATGAGTCCATGGGACTCTCTCAGTGACATTTTCTCAAGAACAGCACCTCAGATTAAAAAAATAAACTTATCCACCCTGCTGGAATGCTTGTTGATGTAGCATGATAAGGGATTGTCTCCCAAATTCTGCTGTGTGAGCTACACTGGGCACTGGGAGGGGAAATGAGGTTTGGTGCCAGCAGAGGGGCTGGGGAATCCAACACCAAAGCTGAGCTCGTGTCTTTCTGCCTGGTGAAATCATGATGGGAGATGCTGGTAAAAACCCAAATCTGCACAAAGATGGGGAGCAGAAGCCTGGAGTTTGTTGTTCCTGTGGTGTATTCCCATGATTATTAATTATTGTAGTGACAGGACAGCTGGAAAGGAGAAGGGTTAGGTTGGATATTAGAGAAAAATTCTTCACTGAAGGTGATGAGGCCCTGGCTGCCCCAGTGTCCAGGATGGGGCTTGGAACCACCCGGGACAGTGGAAGGTGTGAACCAAAAAGGAGAATTTTGCCCCTAATTATGTTTTCTTTAAGCTTCGGGGAGCAGGGATGATTCATCTGATGGTTTTTGTAAGCTCAGCTCCTCGTGGCACAGGCGAGGAGGGAGCGGTGGCAGCTTTGGGTTTGTTTTCTTTCCTCTTGTCAAATCACCCCCATGGGCTTTACAAACACTTTTGGGGACAGCCACGGGCTCAGATGCTCCACAGACTGCTCTCTTCACTTGGATTTTGGGTGTAAAACCCAGGAAAAAAGCACATGTTCTTGACCAGATTTTTGTTTTCCCTGTGGTTCCATCCCTCTCTCCCAGAGTTTATAGGGGAATGATAAATGGGATTTCCTGGGTGCAGATGCAGACAGAGACATCTGGGGAAAGCTGAACTTATAAGGAGCGGCAGGAGAGTTTGGGATGTGGGAGGGAGATGGGGATTCTTGGCACCAGCAGCTTTTCCCCCGCCTCTTGCAGACAGGGGGATTTAAATAATTGCTCCTTAAGTGCGCTCCGGCTTGTTTCCTTTGTCTGCGGGGATGGAATAGCTGCCCGAATTAAGTCTGTCCATTCTTAATCGCTGAGAGGAGCTTTGTAAAGCCGAGGAGAGGCAGCCCCAGCCCCTGGCAGAGGAGCAGAGCCATGTAAGGGTTCGCATTCCTGCCGCCGGCTCGGAAGCTCTGGAATTCGGCTTTACGAGCACAGCAGCAGCGCCCAGCATTGTTCTGCTGGGCTCGTGGGTTGGAGGTAGGAAGGCAGAGACCGGGATTATAATAATTAAGTGTAATTAAGCATAGCCGAGAAGGGATTGAGAGCAATAAAGCCTGATGGGACTGCTGGAGGTACGGACCGGTGGCACGAACCCGCCTGGATTTAATAGGAATTTCTTCCGAGTTTTAATTGCAGAGTGAGAACACCTCCCCTGCAGTGTGCTGGGGAGGGGGATGTGAGCAAGGGGCTCTCCAGATGGGAAATGACACAGCCAGGTCTTGCCCTGGGTGGTTTTTTGGCTGCTGAGGATGTGGAAATGCAAGAACTCATAACCCAGAAGCTGCTGGGAGAGCGGAGTTTGGCTGCCGTGGCCTTTGTGGTGGGCACCCACGGGAGGATGATCCTGTAGGGCAACGAAAAGAGTTGGAAAAATGAGCCAGCAGGAGCCTCAGAGCTCAAGGAGAAGACAAAAGAAGGATTTTACTCAATCCTGTGGCAGGTGTGATGGAGAAGGCGCAGGGTCCTTGGCCGTGTGTCCCTCAGCCTTGTCCCCTGTCCTGCCACTGTCACAGCCCCCGGTGACAGCAGCACCAAGCACAGGAGCTGCCAGGCTCCCCAGCAGGTGCTAATGATGGATGGCATAAATGGAATTATATTTGAGGTGTGAGCAGCCAGCTGTAAAGTCATCAAACAGGAAAGGTCGTGCAAGTAATTTACACCAGAACTCCTCTGCTCCCAAAACCAGGAGCACAAATAAATACAGGCAAGCAGGCAGAGAGGGATAATTCTTTTTTATTCTTTTTTGTCTGAGGCTGGCTCTCTGAGACAGGAGCTGTAGATCCCTCGTGGATCCCCTGAATTCCCTTCACTGCTGTTTTCCTGTGTGGAGCTCAGCCCCTGGCATGGCTTGGTCTGGATGCTGTCGATTCCTGTCTGACCCAGGACAGAAAGAGGCTGGAGCTGGGCAGCTCCTGCAGCTCCTGGGGCTTCTGAAGGAGCCTGGAGAAAAGTGCTGCCCACCTTTTTATGCTCTGCTTCTTCTTTAGATGAGATAAAAGTGGAAACAATGGGGGCAGTTTAAGATGATTTTCCTCCTTGCTGGACGTGCCCCACAGCACCTCACGACCTCCACACAGGACCCTGGGCACTGGGAGGGGGGGAACCGTGTTCTCCAACAATTTTCAGACATTTGCAGCCTGGTGATCTTCAAAAATGTTCATTTAACGTGGTGACTTGTGGGGCACAGGGAGCAGGACACAGCCAGGCGCTGGTTCCCGGGGGAGCTGGGGGTGTGAGTGGTCAGAGGGAGCGAGGAGAGGGAAGCTGCTGGTTATTTTAGGAGGTGCAAGAGGGGAGCAAACAGCCCAGCTTTCATTTTCCAGCCAGCTGGTGCTGATTCAGGAGGTTTTAGCCGTGCCAGTTGCGTGGAGCTGAGCTGACGAGGCCTTGGTGACGCGGTTTCACGTCCCTCACCATCTCATTCCTCACTCAGGAGGAGCAGAAAGGTGACAGGAGAGGTAAGAGAGAGCCAGAATCTCCAAGCTGGATTTCCTTCCTCTTTTCCCCCTTCCAATGGATCACATGCTTTGCTATAACTATTTCCAGGCCCCTCTTCAGCACTTGCAGGACTAAGCTTGGTCCTTTGACACATCCCCATGTGATGGGAAATGCACCAGAGTGACACAAACCTTTCTAAATATTCTTTTGATGGTTTTCTTTCCCCTATTAAACTAAACCCAGAGCTTCATGCATCACCCACACTTCTGGATCTAGTTACACACCGTGGAGAAATTGGCCTTTATGAGCTGCTTTCTCAGGTTCTGGTTTTGTCCCATGGCCCTTCCTGGCAGCATTACACAAAGATGTTTTACCTTCCCACAGGGCCACAACAAATTCACCTTTTGCTGGGTCCAGTTGAATTCCTTTCCCTGTCTCCAAGCTCCCTGATGCTGTTTGCAGAGCTCTCCCCACATGGCACTGCCAGGGGATGAAGTGCCAGCAGCAGCAGGGGTGGGAGGTGGGAGCTTTGTCACCGCTCTGTCCCAGCCACAGGGTGACCTTGTGCTTTGCCCCGTGCTTGCAGGAAGGTTATTTTATATATAACTTGTTTGGATACTTTAATCAGCCCATCTTCCCTGTTTTCTGCCTTCTTGGAGCTTGCTCTGTCCTCCTGGATCCTTCCACTGCAGGGGTTTGTGTCCTGAGGAGCCCATCTGGAGAAGCCCAAATCATTCCTGACTCCCTTTCCCTGTCCAAAAAATGCAATAACAGCTGGAAAGGGACTAGAACACAGCAATGTCAGTGATGTCTCCCAAATATTGGGGTGCACCTGGTTCCAGCCTGTCCCTGCATCCTGCTGGCTCTGCTTTGTGCTGTACCCAGCATTTCTCCACTCACCCCAGCATCCCAAAGCCTGTGGTTCATCAAAGGGCAATGAAGATGCTGCTGGGAGTCCCAGACCTCCATGGAGACATCCTGCTGCCACTTGCAGCCTGTGGATGCTCCAGGAAACTCACATCCCAAGCAAAAACCTCTTCACAACAAATCTCTCCCACCCCAAGAAATATTTCTGACCTCCCAAAAAAACCCAACAACCTCAAACAAAAAAAAAACCCAAAACAACAAACCCAAACAAAACCCAACCAAACCTCAAACACCCAAAGAGGAGAGTCCCATCCCACCTCTGTGCCGTTGCTGTGTTTCCAGTTGCTACACAAACAGGTTTATTTCTGGCTGCTCCACATGCCAGCTCCAGGCTGTGCAATGCAATCGGGGCAGCTCCAGCCCTGCCTGAGCTCGGTCCTTCCAGCACGGCCCCGGCAGCTGCTCGCCCTGACCCTGGCCACTTTTAGCCACTTTTAGCCTCTCGCTCGGTGGCCCAAGGGTTTTTCCACCCTACGCAGAAACCCCGATAAAGAAACCCCAGCCAGCCCTGCTGGCACCTGTGCGGGGTGGGAGGGGTCACTGTCACCCCTTGGGTTGTCCCCAACCCATGGCTGTATCAATGGGGTCACTGTCACCCCTTGGATTGTCCCCAACCCCAACCCAGGGCTGTATCAGTGGGGTCACTGCCACCCCTTGGATTGTCCCCAACCCAGGGCTGTATCAATGGGGTCACTGTCACCCCTTGGATTGTCCCCAGCCCATGGCTGTATCAATGGGGTCACTGTCACCCCTCGGATTGTCCCCAACCCCAACCCAGGGCTGTATCAATGGGGTCACTGTCACCCCTCACATTGTCCCCAACCCAGGGCTGTATCAATGGGGTCACTGTCATCCCTCAGACTGTCCCCAACCCATGGCTGTATCAATGGGGTCACTGTCATCCCTCAGACTGTCCCCAACCCCTGCCCCAGGGCTGTATCAATGGGGTCACTGTCACCCCTCAGACTGTCCCCAACCCCTGCCCCAGTGTTGCCAGCCTGTTGCAGGGGCTGGGCAGGGATCTGTGTGTGCACAGTGCCCACCCTGACACGGGGACACGGGTGACAGCCGTGTCCCCCAGCTGCCACAGGTCCTTGGGACAGCAGCAGCAGCAGCAGTTCATGGGCCACATATGTCCCTGTGGATTAGGGCCAGCCCAGGAGCTGCTTATGCTAATGGGACTAATCTCCATAATCTTGTCACACAAATTCCTCCTCTCTGCTGGCAGAGCAGCGGGATTTGGGCTGTACACGGATGATGGGATACCGTGGCACGGATGCCAGCACAGGAGGGCTCGGGGAGGTGGCACAGAGAGGAGGCAATGCAAGGCTGGGCTGGGTTCAGCTGGGGCTCCAGGGAGATTCTCCTCCTGCTCCAGGTCTGACCCCACTGCAGGATCCCCCTCTGCCATCCAGGGACAGGGTGCTGGCCTTAAAACCAGATCCCTCCACCCCAGCCTGTGCTTTAGGTTTTTCCTGGTGTGGGATCTGTGCTTTCACCTGTCAGCTGGGCTCCAGCCCTTTAAAAGCCAAATATTTCATGGCCTGTACAATTCTGTAGTTCTGAGCGATGGTTTTTGTGACTGTGGCTTAGGGAAGTACATTTGGCATCATCTGGTGGGCAATGAATCAGGATCCAGTTTCCAGGTGGAAAAATCCTGGTGTTGGAAAAAGCAAAGTAAGGGGTCAGTGCTGGGGGATTTTGTGTGATTTTAGTGTTTTCCTTCCCTGTGCTAAACCCTCCCTGGATGAGGGGTCAGGATGAGGGGTCAGGATGAGGGGTCAGGATGAGGGGTCGCTGCTTGAGGTGGACACTTGCAGGATGCACCCAGGACACGCTGGTTTGTCCCTTAGGACCAGGGACCGTGCTGTGTCCCCTGCCCTGTGCCCGGCAGGCCGGGAAAGGGGCAGGAAAATGCTCATCCCCAGCAGGCAGACAGCTCTAATCCCGAGCAGCATTTCCTGCCATGTCTCGCAATCATGGGCTCTGTGTGTCAGCTCGGGAATGTCCAGCGGGAAGGGTCTGGGGAGCAGCCCCGCTGGGGAATGTGAGCAACGCCGGGTGATAATCCCCGACGGGAATCCCGGCCCTGGAGCTGCTGCCTCTTCCCACCGTGTGCCAAGGGGCATCGCTGCATCTCCTGCTGCCACAGAACAGTGTAAATATCCCTGGCAAGGAGCTGCTGCTGCCAGCCAGACCCATCCCGTGCTCCCGCAGGAGAGGGGGTCTCCATAAAAACATAATTGCTCAGACTCGTCCCGACTGGAGCAGGGTGAGAATGTCTGTGGTCGCATTTTTGGGAAATAAACCCGAGTTAAAATAGCTCCTTTCATCCTGAAGGATCCCACAGTGCTTTATAAATAGATTTGCAAACCATGCACAAGGATCACTTCCAGGCACTGGGATGCAGCCGCTTCCTGGGAGAGCGGAGCAGCTGCGGGAGCTGAGCTGGAGCTCCGGGAACGGTGGAAAAAAACCTCGGTGCAACTTCCAGTGCTACCTCCTGTGCTTATTTCCATCCTTCCGTTGCTTTGCAAGTGGCACTGATGGTTGTAATGGTGATTAGCAACATCTTCTCAACTCCATTCCCCCTCTCCTAAAAGCACGTGGGATTATTTAAAGGAATTATCATTTTTTTAGGTGGGATAGCTTTTCACCAGCCTCATACTCCCACAAATCCAGCCAGGGAGAAGAACAGGATGCACAGAGCCTTAATGATCATTACCCTCATCTTCATGGTCTATTTTTTCCTGGTAACTCTGCTATAATCAAATAACAATCTGGTTTATTGCTTGCCATGGAGAGCACGTTCATGGGTCAGCCTCTTCTGTCACGTAAAGGCTGAGCCTGCTGCCAGCCAGTGATTGTTTCCTAGTGGAAATGGGAGTGGAAGGGAGGAAAAATCAGTTTCCATTCTCATCTGGATGATTTTTCTCCTGGCTGAGGACTGGAGGTCACAGGGGCTGGGTTTGGTGTTTGTAGAGGGTTTTTTGAGTTGGTTTGTTAGTTGCTGTTTTGGTTTGTTTGGGTTAAAAAGGGAGCAAAATCTGGGGGTTTGTTCCCATTGTGGACTCCATAGGGTGAGCAGAATGTGGGGTTTGTTCCCATGGTGGACCCTATAGAGTGAGCAGAATCTGGGGGGTTGTTCCCATGGTGGACCCCACAGGGTGAGCAGAATCTGGGGTTTGTTCCCATTGTGGACTCCATAGGGTGAGCAGAATCTGGGGTTTGTTCCCATTGTGGACTCCATAGGGTGAGCAGAATCTGGGGGTTTGTTCCCATTGTGGACCCCATAGGGTGAGCAAGATGTGGGGTTTGTTCCCATGGTGGACCCTATAGAGTGAGCAAAATGTGGGGTTTGTTCCCATGGTGGACCCTACAGAGTGAGCAGAATCTGGGGGTTTATTGCCATTGTGGACCCCATAGGGTGAGCAGAATGTGGGGTTTGTTTCCATGGTGGACCCCATAGGGTGAGCAGAATGTGGGGTTTGTTCCCATGGTGGACTCCATAGAGTGAGCAGAATCTGGGGGTTTATTGCCATGGTGGACCCCATAGGGTGAGCAGAATGTGGGGTTTGTTCCCATGGTGGACTCCATAGGGTGAGCAGAATGTGGGGTTTGTTCCCATTGTGGACCCCACAGGGTGATCAAAATCTGGGGATTGTTCCCATTGTGGACCCCACAGGGTGAGCAGAATCTGGGGTTTGTTCCCATGGTGGACCCCACAGGGTGAGCAGAATGTGGGGTTTGTTCCCATGGTGGACTCCATAGGGTGAGCAGAATGTGGGGTTTGTTCCCATTGTGGACTCCATAGGGTGATCAAAATCTGGGGTTTGTTCCCATGGTGGACCCCACAGGGTTCCTCTGCTGTGGAAAGCTGTGGTGTGTTTGGGGAGGGAGGGAATGTCATTCCCTCTGGGTGAAAAGCCTTCTCCTGCTCTCCATCCTCTGACACAGCTCCCTGGACACTGCCTGGTGTCCCCTCGAGGCCAGGGGACGGGTGGCACACCATGGGGACAGATATTTAGCCCTTTAACAAGGTAATTGCAATGGCAATCTTCTGCTGGACTCCGCGGGAAGCAATGATCCCTTGGGTGTGAATTTATTAAGAAATAAAGAATTTATTAAAGAAATAACGGTGGAGGGGCAGGCAAGGGACGGCTCCCTCGGGACTGTCCCCTCGAGGCACATCAGGCTCCCACCCTGAGCAGGGCTGCGGAGCCCGGAGCGGATCCGCGGGGCTCGGCGGGGCCCGGGGGCCACCTCGTGGCGACTCCGAGCCGGGCAGCGAGTCCCCGACACCCCAAACAGGGACCGGCACCCCTTTATCCCATCCTTAGGACAGATCGGATCATTTCGGGGAAATCCCTCTAGTTCTGCCTCGCTGCTGCTCGCTGAGCTTCCACCGCTCAGGTTTGCTGTAAGGGGCGCAGAACTGCAAATCAAATATTTGTGGTCACGCTGGGCTGTCTCTTGTCTGCCCCTCCACGGTTATTTCTTTAATAAATTCTTTATTTCTTAATAAATTCACACCCAAGGGCTCGTTGCTTCCCACTGAGTCCAGCAGAAGATTGCAATTGCAATTACCTTGTTAAAGGTTTAATGATGGAAGGAAATAATCTGTCCTCATGACATGAATTATATAGGAGAAAGCCTAAGTCTATCAACAAGCACGACTGGAAACAGAGCAAGGACAAACTCCCTGCAAGCATCAGATTTACCTTAGAAATCGTTAAAAGCTGCTAAAAGGGGCTTGGTGACAGGAATGGGTATAAATTAAAGGCGGAATTAAGGGGGAATGGGTATAAATTAAAAGATGGGATGTTTAGATTTGGTATTGGGGAAAAAAATTCTTCCCTGTGAGGGTGGGGAGGCCCTGGCACAGAGCAGCTGTGGCTGCCCCATCCCTGGAAGTGTCCAAGGCCAGGCTGGAGCCACCTGGGATAGTGGAAGCTGTCCCTGCCCACGGCAGGGGTGGAACTGGATGAGCTGTAACGTCCCCCCCAGCCCAAACCATTCCACAGTTCTATGATTAATGATAATAATGGTTTCCTGACCCCCCTGAAGCCTGAAGGCAGAGGGAAGTGGGGCTCTGCTGTCCAGAGGAGCTGGTGCAGCCCTCGCCTGGGTGAGTAACCAAGGAGGATTCCATGGGAAACCCAGGACCTGAGGCTCCCAAACTGTGCCTCCTCTGGACTGCTGTTTATCTTTGAAATAGCTGAAGGGTCGGGTTACAAAGCAAATATGAATGAAACTAGAGGAAACGGAGCAACGAAATGGGTCAATAATTTTCCTTTGACCAGATTCCTGTGTGGAGAAAAACTTGGCTTAAAAGGCTCCTTTCCCCAGACGTGCTGAGGCGAGCCCAAGCAAGGGGATGCCAAAGCTGGGAAAACCCCACAGAGCAGCAGCTTTGAAGCAGCTTTGATCTGTGCTTAAAGGGTCTGTTGGGTTTAACTCCCACCCCTCCTTAGCTGGGGTGAAGGATACAGGATCAGATTCTGCTGCAAGGCCCAGAATAAATCCATTTTCCAAGTGGGAAATTCTCGCAGCCAACGCTTAGCCAGGAGCGGGCGAAGGGCTCTGCTGCTCTCCAGGTTTCTCAGGGAAACTCAGAACTCAGTGAGAGGCACGGGGAGCTCGACAAGAGTTTTATTTATAAAGCTGCCAGCGCCTGGTGTAGGTTTACTCACTCTCCCATCTGGTGACTGTCACTGCCACCTCCTGACAGACGCTCAGTCTCTTGCTGCTAATGACGTACTTTGATTAGCTGGATCCGCTGCTTCACCCAGCTATTGATCAGCCACGGGCTAACAACTGCCTGTGTAAAACTGGGAGCAGTTTTATTGCTTTGGTTAAAAAGCCTGAGAGGGTTTTATTGATCTCAGAAGGTGCTGAGGTGGCAGAGGTGGAGCGGATGCCTCCTGCTCCATGGTGGCCTTGCCTGTGTGTAGGGACACAGAGGCCACAGCGTGCCCTTCCCTTCCCTTCCCTTCCCTTCCCTTCCCTTCCCTTCCCTTCCCTTCCCTTCCCTTCCCTTCCCTTCCCTTCCCTTCCCTTCCCTTCCCTTCCCTTCCCTTCCCTTCCCTTCCCTTCCCTTCCCTTCCCTTCCCTTCCCTTCCCTTCCCTTCCCTTCCCTTCCCTTCCCTTCCCTTCCCTTCCCTTCCCTTCCCTTCCCTTCCCTTCCCTTCCCTTCCCTTCCCTTGCCCTTTTTAGGACCTGGATTCTCCTTTCTTGTGGTGGGAGCTGCTTTGTGGAGGATGTGGTGTAGGTCCTGTGCACAGTGATGTTCCTTCATCCCTTCCCCAGGGCACACCCCCTGCCTTTTGTGGGACAGCTGGGTAAGAGGGAAGGATGTCAAAAACCCAGAAAACAGGGATTGTCAGTGTGCCTTGTATATCCATAAATGAAGTATCTTGATTTCCCGTGGTGCTCTAGCAGAAGGAATGCTCACTGGATTTTACTGGATGTCAGGCAGCTCAAGGGCAGGTTGCACCTCAGTGTGGATCTCTTCTCTTTTAGCCTCATCTTTGTTGGATTCTGGGGTGAACATGGATATTTATTACCATCAGGACAGACTTTACACTTTCTGGACTGGTCTCCCGTCCCCTGATGCTCTCTGTGCTGTGGTGTTGGTTACATCTCTTGCCTTCCTGGGACGTGTTTGTAGATGGAGCGATGGCGGGTGAGGTGCTGGGCACCAGCAGTGCCCCCCTGCTCAGAGCAGCCCTTTGTCACCTCAGGATGCTCTGGGGACAGCGAGGAGACACCAGCTGCGGGTGGGATGCTGCTGCTGGTTGAACTGTACAATCATGGAACGGTTTGTGCTGGAGAGGATGTTGAAGATAATCTCATTCCAGCCCTGCCACAGGCAGGGACACCTTCCCCTTTCCCAGATCGCTCCAACCTGGCCTTGGACACCTCCAGGGACGGGGCATCCACCCCTTCTCTGGGCACCCTGTGCCAGAGCCTCCCCACGCTCACAGCGGAGAATTTTTCCTTAATACCAACCTAAATCTTCTCTCTGAACCTGAGCCCATTATTCCCTCTTGTCCTGGGGCTCCACGCTCTTGTGAGCAGCCTTTCCTGCTGTCCCTGGAGGGGCGCTGGGAACCTGTTGCCATCCCCCCGCCGGCTCCAGGGGACACAGGCGGTGCCGGGGCCGGGGTCTCCCGTCCCCCGGGGGTCTCCTGTCCCCCCCGAGCCCCGGCAGCCCCGGGGCAGCGGCGGGGCCGGGGTCTCCCGTCCCCCGGGGGTCTCCTGTCCCCCCGGAGCCCCGGCAGCCCCGGGGCAGCGGCGGGGCCGGGGTCTCCCGTCCCCCGGGGGTCTCCCGTCCCCCCGGAGCCCCGGCAGCCCCGGGGCAGCGGCGGGGCCGGGGTCTCCCGTCCCCCGGGGGTCTCCTGTCCCCCCGGAGCCCCGGCAGCCCCGGGGCAGCGGCGGGGCCGGTCCGGCGGGCGCAGGCTCAGCCCCGGGGCCGCCCCGCCCCGTCCCTCCCCCGCCGGCCGGGGCGCTGACATCAGAGCCGGCCCGGCGGGAGGAGGAGGAGGAGGAGGAGGAGCCGCCGCCGCACCGGAGCCATCGCTCTTGTCGGGGCCGGGGCGCACCGGCGGGGGGCGGCGGCGGCGGCGGCGCTGCTGCTTCACCCCCCGCACCCCCGGCCCATCCCGCACGGCCCGCGGGGCTCCGCCGCCCTCCCGCCCGCCCGGAGCCTTCCCGGAACCCTCCCCGAGCCCGCCCGGAGCCAGCCCGGTGCTCGCCATGCTCTCCGGGGCGCCGCCGCCGCCCGCCGGCTTCCCCAGCCCGCCGCCGCCGCAGCCGCCGCCGCCGCCGCCGCCCGCCGCTCCCCCGCACGGGCCGCCGCCGTTCCCGGGGAAGGGCGGCCTGCAGATCCGGAAGAATGCCATCACGGACGACTACAAGGTCACCACGCAAGTGCTGGGGCTCGGCATCAACGGGAAAGTTTTGGAGATCTTCAGTAAGAAGAGCGGCGAGAAGTTCGCGCTCAAGGTGCGCGGGGACCCCCGCGCCGGGGACCGGGGGGGACGCGGGGAGCGGGCGGGCGCGGCCGGGAGGGGCCCGGGGAGCGGCAGCGGCGCTGCTGACAGTGATGGAAGGTGTCTGCTGCGGGGGGAAGGGGGTCCCGGGGGGGCCAGCGGGGCCCGCCGGACAATGAGCTCCGCCCGCCCCTCCGGCCGCGCTTTAATCTCGTTTTTCCCCCCCGTTAAAAGCGGCGAGACGCGGCTTTCCAGCTTTGTAGTGGGAAACGAAGCGAAATGACATCTTGGTAGCACGAGGGTGGTGGTGGTGGGGGGCTGGCCTGGAGTGGAGACCGTGGCCTGGCGGGGATGCCCCCGGGGGGATGCGCATCTTGGAATGCCGGGGTCCGCATCCCCGAGTGTGGGGTCACACCGCGGAACGTGGGGGTCCCTCCGTGGTGTGTGCTGTGAGCACCGGCAGCTGCTCACTGTCCCCGTCCCGTGTCCCCTCCCGGTGTAACACCGAGCTTCCCACGGGGAATATTTCAGCGTTAAGATGTTACCCCTAACTTGCTTCTCTTTGGCAGGCGTAGCTCAGCAGTGGCTACTGTGTTTGAGCAGGCTCTGGGTGATGCCGCCCTTCTCCTTGTTTCCAAACGAGGTTTTTGAGCAAAGAGGGGAGCGTGCCTCCCTGCCAGCGAGGCTTGGGGAAGTTTGAATGGATTCCTGACACGCCAGGAGCAAGGCTGGCTGCTCGGTGGGAGCGCCGTGTTCTCCAGCATCCGTGCAATTTGCGCCCACACATGAGCTGTTCCAATCCTTGGCGTTACCCCGAGAACTGGGAAGGCTAAAAACACCCCACCTAAACCCATAACCCTCACCTAAACTTGTAATTCCCACCTAAACCTGTAATCCCACTTCTTTTGTGTTTAGAGTTGCCTCTCTGGCGGTGTCTGGGGTTCATAACCTGAGTGAGGGAATGAACGTGGGGCTTTGGGGGCACAAGCTGTGCTGCAGGGGTGGTGGCGTGGGCAAGGTGTGGTGCTCAGTGTCTGTGGTTAAGGAAGGGGGGTCGGCTGGGTAATAAAAGTTTGGCTTTTCCTTCAGAAACGCCAAAGACGTTGCCATCCCCGCCTTGTACTCCAGGGTGACATTGTGTTGTCATCTCATTGGGTTGAAAATTAGAGAAATCCTCTTGTGTTTTGACAGACGGGCTCCTCCTCGCCTCTGAAGTTGAGTCACACATTTAAAGCACAGATCCCAGCACTTCCCTCTCTCAGCCCTGAAAGGGGAAGGATGGAGGAGGCCGGAGGTTGCTCTGCCCGGCGGGGTTGGGACACGGGACCGCTGCTGTCACCCTGCCCGTGCCAGAGCCAGGGGTCAGGGTTTGTGTCACACAGGTCCCTGGGCTTGTTGAAAAGCGTCCTGGAGTGTGGGACTGCAAGCTGGGGTGTAGGAGGGTGACACAGAGTGTCTGTGTGGCTCTTGCAGGGTGAGGTATATTCGACACTGAATCTCTTTTAGGAAAAGGGATTGTCTTGCCTGTCCCCTGTCCTGGCCTCTCCTGGCGTCCCTGATGGGGAGGGACGAGTTCAGCTGAGTGGTTGGACGTGTCCCTGGCTTCTCAAAGAGCAGCACAGCTGCTACTGTAAGTGATTCCCTCCAGCACCTTCCAAACTGCTACGCTGGGAGTTTGGGCTCCGGGATGAGCCCATGGGTGCTCGTCCTGCCCTCGTGAGAGTGACCTACAGCTTGGCTGACTCTGTTGGGATATTTGGACTGAGCTGCAGAGCCCAAACTTGGTGTGGGTGACTGTCCTAGACATGATGTGTGCTGACTTCATTCCCTCCTCGGGTGCACAGCCGGGCTGACGTCTCTGCTAGAGACCTGTGGAGAGGTATTTGGGTCCAAATTACTCACGGGCTGCATCAGAGTGGAAAGATGACCTAAAGCAGGATCCACAGAAGTGATTGCATCGAGTTGTCATGTTTCAGATGATGCTTAAAAGAATCCTGATGGCCCATCGCCAGGAGCCACAGCTGAAATCTGTCTGCTGCCTGCTTTGGTTGTGCAGTGAACCTTTCCATTTGGAGTGTCATTCTTTAGGTTTGCTGTTCCAAAATCTTGTATAACAATGCAATCCTTCACTGGAGGATGAGACACAGTTGTGTCTCTCCCCGATGTGAACGGTGTCTTCTGGTCATGCTGTGCTTCCTCTTGGGTCACGAGCAAATGTTGTGTTGTTAAAGCTCTTCCTCCCAAATCAAGAGATGGTTTCGGTACCAGAAGGGTTTTGCTGAGAGTCACTTCGCTGAAGAGAATTTTTCAGTGCTCCAGGAGAGTTTGATCTCAGGGACAGTGTTCTAGCAGCAGTGAAAACATGAAGGCCAATTTTCTTCTCCTTCCAGAGCAATAGTCCATGGCAGAGACACATCATTAAATAAAATGATGCTGTGTGTGAGTTAATGGATGGTAGTTCTGCTTGCTGTGTAGTACCTGGGTGAAAACAAGAGATTCCTCTACTCTTCTTATAGATTCTTGTTCATCCTTCTGTTTCCCACCCCCAATTTTATTGTCTTTTTTGGTGTCTGAGGTGTGGCAGCCCTGAATTATCTGGTGTGAAGCAGCCAGGGATGGTCCCAGTCAGTCACCCCTGAGCTGCCCCTGTTTGAAGCAGGGTGATCCGCTGCAGGGTGGGAGCAGGAAGCGTGGGGAGAGGTGATGAATGGAGCTGAAACTCCTGCTTCCTTACCCCGTTCTTCCTTGTACCTTGGTGTGATTTATTATTAGGCAAAATTAGGCTTGTAATTTCTGGGGAGGCTGCTGTATGTAGGTCACTGCTGGCCTGACTTGGCAGGCTTGGCTGTGGTCAGGCTGCAGTGGTGGGGCTGGGAGCGAGGGCTCTTTGCCTGCTGCAAATTCCACTTTTAAGACGAATCTTTGGGCTGGCTGCCTTAATTCCACGAGGAAATGGCAGCTAAGCCAGGCTGGAGAGTGGGGACTGGTATTGCAGGTGATGAGTTTTCCTCTGTTGTTCTCCTCTCTGTTTCCTCCTGCGTTGCACGATGGAACTCTTTGTGGAGCAGGTTTCCTTCAAAATAAATGAACAACAAAATAAATGAGCTGCTGACTTCAGCTTCAAAGCAGGAGATCCTCACCTGGACTGGTGAGCTTTGGAAGGGCTGGAGGAGCTCAGGGCCGTGGAGGCTGCTGGTGGATTTGCCCCTGTTTCTGGAGCATCCTTGGTGCTTTGGGGCGTGTTTGTGAAACACTCTCAGTGTGGATCCTGCCTCATCTGATAATCTGTGAGTGATGGCTCTGGTAATCTGTGAGTGATGGCTCTGATAATCTGTGAGTGATGGCTCTGGTAATCTGTGAGTGATGGCTCTGATAATCTGTGAGTGATGGTTCTGATAATCTGTGAGTGATGGCTCTGATAATCTGTGAGTGATGGCTCTGATAATCTGTGAGTGATGGTTCTCCTGATGGAGAAGGAGGATGGTGTTTGTGGGTTGCTGTTCTGGGAAGGTGCCTGTTGTGGAATTAGGGCAGGAGCTGATAGCTGAGCAGCTCCATGGATGGGTGAGCACCCAGTTTGAGATCAAATGCTGTGTCCCTCTGAAAATCCATCTGGGAAAACATCCCTGAAGTGAGGGAGATCCTGGGCTCGTGCTCATGGGAAGCAGCTTGCTGTGTCTGCTGTTCTTCTGTCCCTCTCTCAGTGGAGAGATGTATTTTTTATTAGCTCTGCCATGTATTTTATATAATCAGAAATGTCTTTGCTGTGGTTGAAAAGCCGTGGAAACGGCAGTGACATCACTGGGACTTTTCCAAAGCAGTGGTTTATTATCTCATTGACCAAAGGAGTCTACTGACTTGGGGTTTGAGTTTGTTTAAATGATGTAGGATTTGCCATAATCTCTTTTAAACACTTCACATGTTCTGAGCAGTCAGAACTGTGATTGTGATGGACTGATAAGGCCCGGGAGCAGGGGTTTTCTCTTTGCTACGTGCTCAGGAAGTGGCGGGGCTCTTCCTCTCAATAATAATCTAATGCCATCATGGTCTTGCAAAAGACGTTTCCCATGTTTTCAGAGGCGGGGAACTGAGATGCAGTGATTGACCAAACCTCAGAAGCGGCTCTGGGCTGAGGAGCTGAGCTGCCTGTGGCACACAGGCTGAAAACACAGCCCCTGGATGTGTGATTTTATAGCTAAATACCACCAGGTAAAAGGATGATTTTGCCATTCACTCTGAGCCCTGCTGGCCTTTGGCAAGATTAGTGCCTTCTGTGCCATCACTTCCACACAAACACCAGGAAAACCTCGTTACAGGACGCTGCTGGTTCGTGGGGCTCTGGAGGTGATGGCTCTGCCTCGGCTAGTGAGTGATGCAGAGCAGGGGCTGAGCTTTGCCAGACACGTGCTCTGAAACAACCAAAACAAAGTGTAAATAAAAACTGAGGCTGTGCAGCCTGAGAGCTGGCTCTCCCGACACGTTTGGAGCGCGAGGGGTGGGCACAGGTGATGGAAACTCCCGGAAGTTCCTGCTGAGGGAGCCTGAAGGATCGAGTTGGTGACTTCTCTCTTCCCAGACAGCTCTGGGATGTGCTCTGGCATCTGACGAGGAGGAAGAGCTCGTGCTGGGCTGCAGGGTGGTGCAGGTACGTGGGAGGCATCCTGAGGAGTGGCCAGGTCAGCAGTGGCTGTTGGTTTGATCCCATGGCACGGGAGCAGCATCACCCCAGCTTTATCATCTGCCATCTTCAGCTTTATCATCTGCCATCTTCTCAGCCTTCCTGGTGGGCTGAGATGCTCCGGGGGCTTTCCTCTTTTCAGACCCATCCTTTTGCTGTAGTCTTGCTGTCTGCTGAGAAACTGACAGGGAAGAGCCCTCCTTCCTTAAGAAAGCCTTTCCTCCCTCTCAGAGCACAATTTCCTCCGGACCTGCAGACGGCCCTCGCTGCAGAAGTCAGGCTCCTCTCCAAGCACAACTGGCCCCGCGCGTCTGGCCTCAAGTTGCAGCATTCAGGCAGCATGACCTCACCTCCTGGTTTCCAAGAATAACGTCCTGCCTCCCCTGCTGCCTCCCCTGCTGCCTCCCCTGCTGCCTCCCCTGCTGCAACCCCTGCTGCAACCCCTGCTGCAACCCCTGCTGCAACCCCTGCTGCAACTCCTGCTGCAACCCCTGCTGCCCCCCCTGCTGCCCCCCCTGCTGCCTCCCCTGCTGCCCCCCCTGCTGCCCCCCCTGCTGCCTCCCCTGCTGCCTCCCCTGCTGCCCCCCCTGCTGCCTCCCCTGCTGCCTCCCCTGCTGCCTCCCCTGCTGCAACCCCTGCTGCCTCCCCTGCTGCAACCCCTGCTGCCTCCCCTGCTGCCTCCCCTGCTGCCTCCCCTGCTGCCTCCCCTGCTGCCTCCCCTGCTGCAACCCCTGCTGCCTCCCCTGCTGCCTCCCCTGCTGCCTCCCCTGCTGCCTCCCCTGCTGCAACCCCTGCTGCCTCCCCTGCTGCCTCCCCTGCTGCCTCCCCTGCTGCCTCCCCTGCTGCCTCCCCTGCTGCAACCCCTGCTGCAACCCCTGCTGCAACCCCTGCTGCCTCCCCTGCTGCAACCCCTGCTGCCTCCCCTGCTGCCTCCCCTGCTGCAACCCCTGCTGCAACCCCTGCTGCAACCCCTGCTGCAACCCCTGCTGCCTCCCCTGCTGCAACCCCTGCTGCCTCCTCTGCTGCCTGCCCTGTGCTGCGCCGGGGCTGCCCACGGGGCCAGCGCGCCTGCCACAGCCCGCCATGGGCCAGCTCCGGGCTCTGGCTTGTGCCAGCTGTCCCCAGGTAGCCCTGTGCCCACCCCAGCCAGCTCGGGGCTCTGGCTTGTGCCAGGTGTCCCCAGGTAGCCCCATGCCCACCCCAGCTCTGGGGCTCTGGCTTGTGCCAGGCGTCCTCAGGTAGCCCCGTGCCCACCCCAGCTCTGGGGCTCTGGCTTGTGCCAGGTGTTCCCAGGTAGCCCCGTGCCCACCCCAGCTCTACGGCTCTGGCTTGTGCCAGGTGTCCCCAGGTAGCCCTGTGCCCACCCCAGCCAGCTCCGGGCTCTGATTTGTGCCAGGTGTCCCCAGGTAGCCCTGTGCCCACCCCAGCTCTGGGGCTGTGGCTTGTGCCAGGTGTCCCCAGGTAGCCCCATGCCCACCCCAGCCAGCTCCAGGCTCTGGCTTGTGCCAGATGTCCCCAGGTAGCCCCGTGCCCACCCCAGCTCCGGGCTCTGATTTGTGCCAGATGTCCCCAGGTAGCCCCGTGCCCACCCCAGCTCTGGCTTGTGCCAGGTGTCCCCAGGTAGCCCTGTGCCCACCCCAGGCTGCTCTGGGGTCTGGCTTGTGCCAGCTGTCCCCAGGTAGCCCCGTGCCCACCCCAGCTCTGGCTTGTGCCAGATGTCCCCAGGTAGCCCCGTGCCCACCCCAGGCTGCTCAGCTCCTCTGCCCTTTGTGGGCTGCAGAGGTGAGGCAGCAGCTGGGAGAGGGTTTTCAGGACCTGGCTGGTTTTGGAGGAGGGAGAGTTTGAAGCAGGACAAGGGTGATCCCTCCACCAGCTCCAGGGGCTGGCATGGGAACACAGCTTCCCAAAAATACCTAGTTTGGAGCCTGGGCAGTCAGACTGAGCCAGCATCACAGTCATTTCTGGGGGTGACAGGGTTGAGTTTAACAGCCCCCAGGTCCTGTATCCCACTGAAAGTGGGTCCCATCTTCATTGCTGCAAGGTGGGAACCCAGCCTGGTCTGGTGGAAGGTGTCCCTGCCCTCAGCACGGGGGGCTGGGAGGAGATGACCCTTCCTTCCAACCAAACCATTTTGTGATTGTCTTGCTCTCTGAAATATCTTCTCCTTTCAGCTCTGGCTGGCACCAGGGCTGTGAGAGTGCCTGGTGCCTGGAGGCTCGTTTTGGGGAGGACTCTCAGCTCTGTGGCCAGCTCCCCAGAGGAGATGGATGGGGATGGAGCAGGGCACGCAAGAGCAGGTCTGAATGCAGAGAGCTTTAACAGCCTTTTAAACTGTTCTTCCTTTGTACCCCTTGGCTGAGTCATTTCAAAGATTTCAGCCTTTTAAGATTTTACCAGTTTGAGGTGAGGATTACAGTGGCTGGCAGGTTTAATGGTTGCATTAACTCACTGCTGTGGCCTGGGGAGGGGACTAACAGCACCGAGTCCCTGAGTGCTGCTGGACCTGACATGACCTGGAATGAAAAGTTTTGCTGGAGATGCTGTGAGCCACAAAAACCTCACTGGGAGGGGGATGCAGGATCTACTCTGGGAGCTCCCCTGTGGTGGCTCCATCTTCACTCTGGTCCTGCTGGGGAGGATGGTGGCATCATCTTGTGGGTGAGGGCTTTCCCTCAGTGCTGTGCTGTGCCCAAGTGCCTGCTCCCCGTGGGGAGGGCAGGTGAGCTCTGTGGCCCAGGAGCCGTGCAGCTGGCACAGCCTTTGCCGTCATATGTAATGAGATTATTCAGGCACGTGCTTCTGTGCCTGGCTGCCCTGCCAGCTGTAGCCTAAACCAGAGATAAAGTCCAAAACACAAACCCAGATCTGAATGTTCCTGGGGCGCCCAGCCAGGCTGGGGCTTTGCTGCTCCGCTCTTGGTGTCCTTGTCCAGTTTGGCCTATAGACTGGGGGTTGGGGGAGGGATGGATTAATTTCCTTCATCACCATAATTAAGTTTGCTGCTTTGTGCCCTTGGCTGCAGGTGGGTGCCCGTTTTGAGCTCAACCTCTCCAGCTCTGCTGGCCCCAGAAGATGGAGGTCGGGCAGGTTTGGGGTCACTCTGATTCAGGCTAAACCCGTGTCCCAGCGGGCTGGGGCTCTGTGTTGTCCTTCCCCAGGGGCTGCAGCACCTCCTGGCTTGGGAGCATCTTCTGAGCTCTCAGACTGGAGCAGCTGCTCTCCCAGTCGCTGTCCTGCCGCGTCCTCTGGCCCTGCTGCGCCACACCGAGCTGGGACAGCCTCTCCAAGGGCTCCTTGCATGTCCTGCCAAGTGTGTGTTTTCAGGGAAATGTGGCTGGAACACAAGCTGGGGCTGCTGTGGAAATTTGGCAGCGTGTCCCCGTCAGGCTGCAGTTCCAGTAGCGGCAGCTCATCGCCTCGATGAGCCGGCTCCAAGGGGTTTTGCTTGGGAATGGGGCTGGAATTCTGGGTATCTCCACCAGGATGGGGCAAAAGCAGATGGAATCAGGTCCAAACAAACGTGAAAGTATGCATGTTATCCTCAGCTCAGTGTAACAAAAGCAGTAAATAAAATAAAGAGCAGGGGAGGTGTCTGGTAGCAAGGATGAGTTTGGAATTCCAGCAGCAACGAGCCTTGTGGCATCTCCCAGCTCAGCCTTGGCAACAACTTCCACTTGTTCCATCCCCACTTGTTTTAGTGAGCAGGAGGGGCCACTGTGGCTGTCACCGAGCTGTCACCACGGCTCTGGGGCTCGGTGTGAAGGAGCCACTGTCACCTGTGCCAGCCTCCTCCGGTCCCCTCGGGGCTGTGTGTGCCTCTCTCCTCCTCTGGGGCTGTTTCCCCAGCCCTTTGCTGGGAGCTTTGCTGGGAGAAGGAGCCCTGGGCAGGCGGCTTTTGCGCAAGAGGCTCTGGCAGTGCTGGGAAGGGCGGGCTTGCCAGGAAGTGTAAACTCAGGTTATCTCCTGGAAGTCATCAGAGCTGTGAATTTGGCATTTTGGGCTGGGTACCTCCCGTGCCTCCGGCAGAGCAGGGCAGTTCTGGGGAGCCGGGAGGTGTTGCAGCCCTTGCTGGATGCCTGCCCAGGCTCCTGGAGAAAACATCTTCCCCTTGCTGGCCCAGGAAGAGGCTTGGGAAGCCTTTTGCTTTTGTCCTCAGTGTTCCCCACAAGGATCCTGGTGAGAGGGATGTCACTGACACCTCTCCATCCCCTCCCACCCTGCTTGTCCCCCCTCGGAGCTCCCAGCCTCTTGTTGTAAGGAAGAGCTGCTGTGAAGAACAACTCAGCCAGGACATGAGATGTTCTGTGGCTGGTGGGATTCAGCAGGTCCCTGGGGGTCTTTGGAAGTGTCCTGGTGCTCCCATTCCCCAGCTCCTCACTGCTGGAGGAGACAGCCAGCCCTGCTGGGGTGCAGATGCTGGGCTGGTGAAAGCTGGGTGAGGATGATGCTGAGGAGGTTCTGGATAGATTAAAATGTGGTCATTGGGTGCTGCTGAGCAGCAGCTCGGGCAGGGGCTGGGTGAGGATGATGCTGTTCTGGATAGATTAAAATGTGGTCAATGGGTGCTGCTGAGCAGCAGCTCGGGCAGGGGCTGGGTGAGGATGATGCTGAGGAGGTTCTGGATGGATTAAAATGTGGTCAATGGGTGCTGCTGAGCAGCAGCTCGGGCAGGGGCTGGGTGAGGATGATGCTGAGGAGGTTCTGGATGGATTAAAATGTGGTCAATGGGTGCTGCTGAGCAGCAGCTCGGGCAGGGGCTGGGTGAGGATGATGCTGAGGAGGTTCTGGATAGATTAAAATGTGGTCATTGGGTGCTGCTGAGCAGCAGCTCGGGCAGGGGCTGGGTGGGAGGCAGAGCTGTGGAGCAGCTCTGAGGTTTCTGCCTCTGCCAGGATCAGGGAGCTGGGGAGGATGGTGTTTGTGTGCCTCAGTGCACTGCTTTGGGGTGATATTCCCATTTCTGGGCCTCGCCTGGAGGAGCTGCAGGGCAGGCACAGCTCTGGCCCTGTGGGCCCAGCTAATGAGAGCAAGGAGAGGGTTTGGGGAGCTCAGTGTACCCCGTTAGCTCAGTTTGGCCAGGCTCTGGCAGAAGGGACAGCGGGTTCTTATCAGGTCAAGCACCTCTGGCTTTAACCAAAGCGTTCCTTTCATGTTTCCTTCTCCTCAAAGATTGCCCTGAAACAACCAGGCAAATGTCACTGCAGGAGGGTTGGCCTGGGACGTGGGGCTGGTGCTTCGAGGGTTTCAGTGACTTAACTGCTGACCATCACTGGACATCTGGATCTTGTACCCACCTCAAATCCAATCCCCCCAGCAGCCCTGGAAAAAGCCTTGCCCTGTGTGAGAGCAGAGCCGTTCACAGGGGCTGTTCAAGGCTTCATTTCTCCCTCTGGCTGGGGAAATGGGGCTCTGCTCACTCGAGGTGATGCTCCAGGCTCAGTGGGGCCGTGCCAGCCCCGCTGCTCCCCGCAGAGCCCCAGGGGGACACAGGGGCTGCCCGAGCCCCGGGGTGGGCGGCAGAGCCACACAAAGGCTGCCCTGTCTGCTCTTTGGCTTCTCCCAGCCCTGAACTCTCCTCGTGAATAAGTGGGATTGAAAAAGCTTAAATTCATACAAAGCAGGGCCCAGGAGCCCCCGGCTGACCCAGAGGGAGCAGCTGCCCCCTGCTCACCCCGTGCCCTGGGGTCCTGGATAACGCTGCCCTGGGATGAGGGTGTGTGGAAGGGACAGGTTGCTTTTTAAAAGCTGGGCATGGGAATGCCCAAGGAGACCAGGCTCTTTGCCAAGGGAGCAGCAGTAGCTGCAGGAGGAGATTTTTTCTGTTAGTTTGTTTAAATATCCGTGCGTTTATCCTTTTTATCCCATCTCCCTTTTAATTTAGCAGGCAAAATGAGTCCAAACCACTTGCTGCCTGTGGGATTTGGTAGGAAATCAAGTAGCCTGCTGGTAAACACTGTCAAGCAGTGGGGTGCTGAGCATCCATGGCAGGATCAGTGACTCTTTCCAGTGTGTTTGCCACACGTGGTTTTGCTGTATATTGAAAAGATGTGAGAGCACAAAACCTCTGCTGTCAGCCCAGGCTGGATCAGGTTTGGTGGGGCTCTGAGCAGCCTGGGCGAGGGGAAGGTGTCCCTGCCCATGGCAGGGAGTTGGAATGGGATGATCTTCAGGGCTCCTTTTAACCCAAACCACTCCATGATTCAGTGGCCCCTTGCTCCGTGTTGATCCCAGCCCCCAACAGGGGGGAAATTTCCCCTCTGGTATTTTTGGAAGTTTGTGCAGCCAGGCACTTCACAGTGAGTTTTTCACACTCGTTGGCCAAGGTGTTTTGAGGTGATGGTGCTGACTGGGACACTGCTGGTCCAGGCTCTGTCCCAGCCTCACCAAACCTCCCCAGCCCCGGGGCCGCACGGCTGCTGCTGCCAACAGGTGCCCTGGAGGCTCCTGGGGCTGCCAAAAGCCTGCAGGGAGCTCAGAATAGCCACTGTGTCCTGAGAGCTTTCATGTGGTGCCAGCAGGATGCAGAGAAGGGCTTTTTCTAAAATAGAAACACAACTGTGTTTTCCTGCTGAAGGAGTCTCGGGGTGGCTGCTGGAGGAGGAGTGCCCTGCTCGGCTCCTGGCTTGGCAGGAGGCTCTCAGGGTTTCAGTGCACTGCTTCAGAGCCCAGGATTTCCTCTGAAGTGCTGACTGCTGTGGGTGAAGTGGAAGTGCACAGCCTTAGGAAGTGCTGGCTCTCGAGTCTGGGGTGTTGCTTGGCTCTTCAGCCACCTGGGTTTGTGGCAAACGGGGGTTTCCACCTGCAGGTCCTGCGGGGTGCTGGGGTTGGGAGAAGGATGAGGAGAGCGGCCTGAGGGACAGGGACAGCCTGGAGACTGCAGTGAGAGCTTTGGGGGTGTTTGGGGAGATGGCAAAGGAGAGGCTGGTGGGGGCTGTGTGCCCCTGACCAGCTCTGGATCACGCAGTGGGGTGCAATCTCCTCTTGTCCCTCTGCCCCTTCATCACCATCCCCTCTCCTAACACACATTTCTGCCCTTCTCCCTGCCCTGGACATCAGGGCTGCTGGTGACAGAGGTTCCTGTCTGCTGTGCCATGTGAGGAGCAGCAGGAGGAGGAGGAGGAGGAGGAGGAGGAGGAGGAGGAGGACTGTCGGTGGCTGTGGGGCCCCTGCCTCGCTGAGCACCTGCACAGACAAAGCCCTGTTATGAAATCCCTGAGCTGCTCCTGGCCTGGCCTTTTCCTCCTCCCAGCACTCTGGCAGGCTCCAGGCTGGTGTGGGCATGGTGCCTGCTGTGGGCTCTCCGTGATTCCAGCCCCTCTGGCACTGCCAAGGCGGGTGCTGGGTCTCAGCAGCCGGGGGGATGCTCTGCTCTGGATCCCCCAGAGCTGGGCTGCACATCCAGACCTTATCTCAGCAAGGTGTTTGCAGTGGCCTGGTGTTGACAAAGCCCAGGCAGGGGTGAAACTGTGTTAAACAAACAGCTGAGGAAGGGCAGGATGATGCAAAATGGTGCTGCCGTCACCGAGCTTCGGGGCTGCGTAAATGAAAACCCTCCTCAGGCTTGGCACCGGCGGAGGAAACACATCCCAAGGCCATCCTGCTCCCAGTGCCAGGGGCAAGTGGAACCTCAGGATGGGCTGGCCTCGATGCAGCTTTGTGTTTCAGTTTGTTTTTTTCCCTTTCTTTAAATACACATGTATTTATTTGTGCTGCACTGAGGTCTGTGTGGAAAGGCCATGGGCAGGACTCCTGTGCTGGGGGGGTGGGTGGCAGCGTCTTCTCTCCTCTCCTCTGTCCTGCCCATGGGCTGAGCCCTGAGAAATTTCATTTTTTGGGCAGATCTCAAGCCCAGGAGCTGCTGGGAAGCAGTGAGTGTTGTGGGGCTGCTTCTGGCAGGGCTTCACGGCTGCTCCGCTCGCAGGCGTGGGTCTGGGCCTCTCCCCAAAATCGCTTCAGCTGAGACGTTCAGGGAATGGGTGGACGTGTCCAAAAATAAAAGCAGTTCTGGGATGTGGGTGTGGGGACTCCAGAGCTGGCAGAGGGAGCGGGAAGGTCAGGCAGGGCTGTCCCCAGGGCTGGTGGGAGGCTGGTGGAGCCAGGGACCCAAGGAGATGCTCGGGGTGCTCTGTGCTCCCTCTGACGCTGTGGGTGCAGGGCTGCTGCAGGCAGCACCGTGCAGTGCTGGTGATCAGGGGTTTTTTGAAGCTCTGCCCGTGGGAGGGAAGCACAAAGGACATAGGTCAGCCCTGAGTTAATGGTTTACATCAGTGTTTACTTTGGTATTAATCACACCTGCAAATATCAACCACTTCCTATCACTGAAGCACTTGTGTGCTTTTCCGTTCGCGGCGTTGTCAGCTCCGATAGCAAATCTGGCAAGGAGAGGGGCTGGGAGGAGGAGCTGACCCCGGCCCTCAGCTCTGCCAAGAGGTGGAAGGTGAAGGTGGTGTGAGTGGAGCTGTGGCTGTGAAGATCTCTGCTCTTCCCACAGCTCCTTATTTCCCTTTCACTTTGTGTTGTGTGGATGAAAGGCCCCGGCAGAGGCAGCAGAGCTGTGTGGGATCAGGGGTTTGGTTTGCAGAGAGCATCTGAGCATCCCTGCCCAGAATGGCTCCATTCATGGAGCTCTGGCTTCTTCTGGCCCCAGGGCAGTCGGTGCCTTCCCTGCTCAAGCTGTGGTGGCTCCTGGTGGGCAGTGACACCTTGGACACCTTTGGAAAGGGATGGGAAGGGCTTGGTTGGAGCGTTTTGGGCGTTGTGACCCCGTTTGTCCCTGTGGGATTCACGGGAAGGTCCTGGCAGGGTGGTGGCTCTGTCACTCCAGCCAGATGTGGCACAGCAGGACATCTCGTGAGCGTGGCTCGTGCCTGGGCTGCTCCTGCTCCTCAGCTGGTGTCTCCTGGAGAGATGAGCATCGGCTGAGTCAGCCAAAGCCAGCTCTGCTGCTGCTGCTGCTGCTGCTGAGGGCTGGGAGGAAGGGGAGGCTCCCAAAACAAAAACATGGCACTGAATAGACCCCTAATTTTGTTTTCCTCAGATAAATGAAGCTGACACTCTTTGTTTCTCTGCTTTAAACACCAACCCCAGCCTGTTGCTGGCTGTGAGTCAGCGGGGATGCTTCGTGCCGCTGCCTTGTTGCCATTTACCTGCTCTGACTTTCTCCTGTGAGTTTTGCAGCCCCTTCCTGCCCACCTCCAGCCTCATCCCCAGCACCTCCACCACACTGGGACCCTTCCCTCAGCATCCAGGGTGCTGCTCCTGGACACCCACTGGGAAACTTCATCTCCAGGATGTGCCAAGAACATTTTTGCTGCTGGGAAATGTGCTCAGCAGCGCGGGGCTGGCCGGGGGGCAGCGCCCCGAGCGCACGGGGGGCACGGGCCCCTGGCAGGTGGCTCTTATTTAAACCCAGGCCTCTCTTCTGCTCCTCGCCTTTGTGTGCCTCGAGAGGCTTTTGTTGCAGCCTGAAAAGGCTGAATGGCTGCTGCATCTGTCGCAGGGGGAGAGCGGGGCAAGGAAATGCTCAGCAGATGCCCCGGGCAGGGGGGTGCGGGGCGGGGGGTCCCGAGCATCGCCCACCGGGCACGGACCCCCACGAGCAGGGGAGCTGGAGCACAGAGAACCCAGGCCTTGAGCAAGGCCCCTTGTGAAAGCACCGTGCAAGAGCTGCCTCTTCCCTCGCCCCATCTCCGTCCTCCGTTGCGACATCGCCCGCAGGAGCGGGGCGAACGCGCTGCGACATCTGCCCCCCTCATCTGCCTCCCTCATCTGCCTCCCTCCAAGCTGCTCCTGGCAGGGGTTTTAGCTCTCCCCTGGCTGGCACAGCCTCTTCACGCCTGGCTGGCTGCTCCTGTCGGGCTGTGCTGGGGATGCTCTCCCCCAGCTCGCCGCCGTGGCTCCGGGTCATCATCCCTGGGAGCGCTCGGATCATTCAGGCTGGGAGAATGCGGCCGAGCAGCTCGAGCGTGTGTGTGTCAGCTCGCGTTTGCTCGGCCTCGCTTGCCTCTCCTGTGCTGCTCTTTCTAATCTAAATAATCCTCTCTTGCTGGGATCCTTTCTCCAACCTTTCCATTTTCCCCGAGGCGAGAGAAGGTGGAGGATGGAGCCGGGTGCGCTCGTGTGGATCGGAGCCTCTGGTGGCTCCCATCCCTCTGGAAGGTGGGCAGCTGATGCTTGGCTGTCCAGCTTTGCTGTCCTGCCTCGCAGACCACCTTGGATGAAGCCAGCTCCATCAGGGAGCAGAGCCTGCCCTCCAAACACTCATCCTGGGCTGGCAGGACGGGGCACGCTGCTGCCGGACCCACGCTGCGCGCCTCCTCCTCCTCCGGACGCGTCACCCCTGCTCTCTGACTTTCCCCGGGCAAAACAATTGTGAGGATGAGGCTTTTGCCTCTTCTGTTGGGGCTTCAAACTCTTTCTGTGGCTCTTTGGGCGTGGGCAGAGCAGAAATGAAGCCCAGCTTGGGAAAGTCCCGTCACCAGGGCAGCCAGGCAGGTTGTGGTGGGTGTAAGCAGCAGGGATGGGGTTAATGTAAAGATTTATATAAGAGCCACGATGATGTGGGGGAGGCTTCCTGAGCTGCACCTTTAATTGTTACTGCCTTGTGGTTCAACCATGAATTTCCCTCCGTTTGGTAACACAATTCTTCTTTGGGGCTTTGGGACTCGTGATTTTATTTCTCTTTTGTAGCTCATAAACACCAAAAGGGGAACCAAGCTTTGCTGCTTCCTCATCCTGCTGCTGCCCTCTCCCTCCCAGCCGTGTCTGGCAGGGACTGGGGCAGCTTTGGGCTCATTACCTGCGGGCTCCCCAAATATTCTGGCATCACAGGCTCGGTTCAGTCCAGGGAGAGGTGGGAACAGCCTGTGCAAAACTTCCAGCGCTGGCCCTACAAATGTGTAAAGCAGCTGACGCCAGTTGGCAGCGAGTTTGCAGGGGAAGATTAGAAGAGGAAAATCCTTTGAAGAGAAACCCTTTTGCTTTATTAGGAAAAAATGCTCCTTGCCCTGTGCTAGCCGGGTCAGGGGAATCCAAAGCCTGCGTGTGTGATCCAGGCAGGGGGAAGCTCTGCTTTGCTTCCCTGCTGATAATTTGGGGGATGACAGCTTGCCTCTTCGCTGTGGGTTTATTCTTGCAACTCAGCAAGAGTTTATTTTAACCCCTGTGGTGCAGGGGAGCTCCTGGGGGTGGTTTGGGGCCTGGGTACAGCCCTGCAGGTCCTGTTGGAGGGGTGGGTGCTGCATGGCCTGCGCTGTTCTGCTGGGGACTGAGGAGAATCCAGGGGGGATCAAAACACACAGGGAAATAAAACCACCCTGCCTGCCAGAGCAGCTGGAGAGCCTGGGGTGAGTGTGGGGCAACCCTGGGAAATGGGCAGCTCAACACCCCAGAGTGAGCCTGATCCTCACTTCCCATGGGAATTGCCTGTGGGAGGTGAGTTTTTCCTCTTGCCCATCAGAGAGTGCTCGGCTCGCAGAGGGGCAGCGGCGTTTGGGGCTGTGGTGGCACCCACAGCGAGGGGGGACAGTGGGACAGGAGGGACAGTGGGACAGCAGGGACAGTGGGACAGTGTCCTCAGGGACCTCCTGCGTGCCAGGGGAGGAGGGAGCTTCCTTTTCCAACCTGTCGTGACTCATGGAACATCATCCCAGGAGGAGGCGGCGAGACTGAATCAGTGGTGCCTGAGGACACGCTCGGAGAGGGAACGTGAGCGTGGGCAGCTCCAGCCCCTGCTTTGCTCCAGAGCTTTCCTTCCTTCCTTCCTTCCTTCCTCGTGCCCACCCACCCGTGCTGTGCTTGTCCTGAGGTGATGGGGGGAAATCCAGCTCCTTGTGGTGCTGAGCTCTTCCTTGGAGCTGAAGCTCATTTTTGATGCCTGCAGGACCAGGCTGGAGCCTGGGTTTGGGTTTGCTCAGAGAGGTTCCCCTGCAGAAACCCTGTTTTGTTTTCAGGAGCTGCTTCCAGGGTTTGTTTTTCCAAGGTGGGGAAAAGCCCAGAGGTGCTGCTGGAGCTCCTGAGGAGCCTTTGCTGCTCTGGGGGTCCTGAGCACATCGGGCTGGGCTGTGCCATCCTCTGGGCCTGAGGGCTCTAATGAAGCTAATGAGGGTGTTTAGAGGAACACAGAACTAATTTCTCTCGCAGCATGGAAAGGCTCCTGGGGGAGCTGGGCTGAGCCAAGGCACAGGATGGCAGACAACGCTGTCTGCCCAAATCTCAGAGGTGTCAGGCTGCTGGGAGGGGAGCTGGAATGAGGCTGAAAGCTGAATTTCCTCCCTGATTGCCAGCAGGGTGGAGTGGCTGGTTCCCTGCTCTCCCTGCTTGCCTGCAGGGAGTGCCGCAGTGGGAAGCAGGGATGGGATGGGGTGAGCAGGGATGGGATGGGGTGAGCAGGGCTGTCCCCTGCGGTGCTCAGGGACACAGGGCTGCTCTGGGATGCTGAGCTGATGTTTGGAGATGTGGCTGCAGATCTGAGCACCCAGCAGCCATCCCAGGAAAGGGATGCAGCTCCTCCTGTGTGAATCCTGCCCAGATTTGCTCCGAGGTGGTGGCAGAGCTTCCTCTGCAGCGCTGCCCTTGTGCCCTGCCCGGGGACACTTGTGTAACTCGGGGATCCGGTTACTGCCCAGCTCAGCTGCCGAGCCCTCCTCTGTCTCCAGCAGGAGCAGGCAGGAATAATGAAGTTTGATCTCTGAGGAGCCCTTCTTTGCAAGGGGAACAGGAGAAAAGAGCTGGAAAAGCTGAACTGAGAGCAGCTGAACTGAGAGCAGCTGTCCAGGCTGTTGCCATCGAAGGGTTAACCCTGGTTGTGTTCCAGATTACTGGGTTGCAAAATCAGCTGGGGTGGGATGGGGGCACTTCATCCTTGCTGAACCTCAGGGGAAACACGAGGTGATTTTCCCATCCCAGCCTCCTCATTGGGAGCCAAGAAATACAAATCTTTTTGCGGTCACAGGCTGCCCTGGACACCGGGGCTACATTCGGGCCGAGGGCAGGGTTGCCACAGCCCCAAATACATTGGATGTGGAGTTCCTGTGAGCAGAGCAGTGCCAGGACATCACCCACCAGAGGTTTCACTGCTGGCTGGGGCTGGGCAATGGGAGGGAAGGTTGGCAGCTGTAGGTTTGTCCCCACCTAAAGGGGACAAACTGGTGCTGTTGCCCCACCACTGTGTTGTGCTTGGCCCATTCCCGGCATCCCAGGGCACAGGGAGCTGGTGCTGATGCTGAGGGCAGGGGTTTTGGGGTACAGCAGGGGTTTTGGGGTGCAGCAGGTGATGATGGGGCTGTGGGCTGCCTCTGCTGTGGCTTGTCCATCCCCACATCCCTCCTGCAGCAGCACTGGCCTTCCCCACGCAGCCTCTGTGCATCTGGCCTTCAGCTCCCCACCACACCACTGCCACCGGGAACATTTCCTAAATTGACCAAATCATTCCCTTAACGAGGCTTAATCTGCTCCTCTCCAAGCCTCTCCATCACCTCTCCAGGCAGAGCTGGCAGGGGAGCAGCTGGATCCCAGCTGGGTGTTATGAGAGCACCGGGGCAGGTGTTTGCTCCTGGAGGTTGGCTGGGTACAAAAACAAACGTCAGGACCGTGCTGCTGCAGGTAATGGAGGCTGCTGCCTCCTGCTTCGTTACAAATCCAATTAATCTCCTATAAAAGCACTCAGAGTGGCCTCTAAAAATGGGATGTATTTTGCTGTACCTCTGCTGTTTGTCTTGTGCAGAATGATGTTAACTAGCTGCTTCCTGCTGGTCCATTTTCCCGGCGCATAATTACAAATTGCTTTGTTTTTCTTTTCTCTTCAGCTTCCTGGGTCCCCACTCTAGGCTCTTCAGAGGGGCTGCAAATAGCCAGGCTTTTCTCCAGTCCCCTTTGCACGGCTCCTCGGGGGGCTGGTGTTACTCTTAGGGTTTTTGGCTCCTGCAGGATCTGTTTTTAGGCTAATTAAGGAATAGAGGAGCGAGGAGGGGCTGTCCAGCTTTCTGCCCTGAAGCTGTCGGTGTGAGTGATGGCAAGGAGTTGTGCAAAGGTTGCCTTTGGCCACTTTGGTCCTTGCTGAGCCTCCCCAGGTGCACAGGTTCCTGCAGGGTTCCTCTCCTGGGGAAGCAGCAGAGCTGAGGAGGTGGGAGAGGCGTGAGCAGAGCCCAGGGATGGTGTTTGGGGTGGGTGGCTGAAGGGCTCATCCTGGCTGTGCCTTTCCCCGTGCCAGGGTTACTCTGCCAGGGCAGCAGCATCAGTGAGTGTTTCTTCTGTGTTTTTTGGGAATTAATCCTTGTTCCTGTGAAATCCCCACTGTGCTGGGCGCCGCTCTGGGTCCTGCAGAGCGTCCCAGGGCTGATGTTCCTCGGCTCCTGGAGCGTGGAGAGCTCAGAGGGGTCAGGACTTTTCTGTCTAAATCTCATTAAAATGACCAAACCTGCTGTTTCCTGCAGGGTGGGGGTGTGTTTCCACATCCCCCTGCTCACTGCTGCTCCAGGGGGCTCCAAGGGGCTGAGCCCGGCCCCAAAGGCTGCCGGGGACAGGAAGGAAAATGAACTACGCTTAAGATAGACACATTTGTTATTCTATATTTAGGAGCACAATAATTAAGGCTGGTTGTTTATCCTGACAAACATCATAATTAATAGTCTATGGCAGGCAAGCAAATCCTTCCTGCACCTGGGAACTCTGAGCTGTCCTTGGGAAGGGCAGGGGGCTCATTAAAGAGCTGTAATTTAGGGAACATCTGGAGGTTTGCTTTGTCCCCTCCCCAGGCACGTGTGCTGGTGGGCTTTGAATTTGTGGCGAGGGAGCTTTTGTGGTCAGGAGGGTCCCATGGAGCAGCAGGCTGAGGGATGGGAAATGATGGGGGACAGCAAAGGGCAGAGCGAGGATGCTTGGTGGCACCCAGGGGTGCAGCGGTGGAGGTATCAGGGTGCAGAAGCCGGCTCATAAATGCAGTAGGTCTTGCTGGAGGGGGCACTGGGAGGTGGCAGGCAGCCAGAATAAGCTTTTCCAAGCCTTAGGAGGAAGGGCAAGCTGAGGGCAAACGGCTTCTCAGCGTTCCCACTAGATGGGGATGGAGGCATTGTCAGAGCGCTCTCGCTGCGCCCACAGGGAGCACCCGGCCCTCGCCCCCGCGTCCTCTCTGGTGGCCACGGTGCCAGCCAGGGGTCATGACCCGGCTCCCCGGGGGTGGCTCGGGGCTGACAGGATGTCACTTCTCCCACAGATGCTGCAGGACTGCCCCAAGGCCCGCAGGGAAGTGGAGCTGCACTGGCGAGCGTCGCAGTGCGCGCACATCGTTCGCATCATGGACGTCTACGAGAACCTCTACCAGGGGAGGAAGTGTCTCCTCATCGTCATGGAGTGGTGAGCACCGGCCCACGAACTGCCTAGCCCTGCAGGGTGGTGCCAAAACGGGGGTGGGCATCTTCCAGCCCTGGGGAGTGTGAGGGATGCCGGCCCGGGCAGGGGTTGGCGTTGGAGGGACGGGGGCTGCGCTGGCTCTGAGTCATCCTGAGAACGCGCTCGGCTCTGCGAGGCTCGCTGGGTCACAACCAAACTGCCTTTGGCCATCAAAAGCCGGGGGAGGCAGCGGGTTCCTGGCAGCCCAGCAGCTGCAGTGGGGCAGTGAACACACTGAGCTGGCAGCTCTGGTACTGCCCTGGCAGCTCCTGCCAGCTGCAGCAGCTGAGCTTTGGGTAGGAGCTTGGTATTAACCTGGGGACGAGGAGGAGGGATGAAGGGGAAAGTATTGAAACCACATCCCAACCGCAGCTGTGATTTGATGCAGCTTCCTTGCCAAAACCTCTCCTCTGGCAAGCTGGTAGATCGCCTGGGGGGGCAGTGGGCGCAGGAGCAGTGCCAGGGCAAGGTGGCACAGCAGCCCCAGAGCGGCTCCTGTGGGGGAACAGGCACCTGAGAACCACCCTGGCACTCTGGGCAGCCAGGGCTGGGAAAGGGGTGTGTGGTGAGGAAACAAAGAGCAGCTGAGGGGTCCCCAGGACTGTGTGACCCAGGGGTGCTCTGGGGACAACGCCCATCGCAAGGCAGGATTTGACTTCCAGCAGGAGCAGGCTCTGGATCCATCCTGGCAGGCTCTGGCTCCATCCTGGCAGGCTCTGGATCCATCCTGGCAGGCTCTGGCTCCATCCTGGCAGGCTCTGGATCCATCCTGGCCGGCTCTGGATCCATCCTGGCAGGCTCTGGCTCCATCCTGGCAGGCTCTGGATCCATCCTGGCAGGCTCTGGATCCATCCTGGCAGGCCCTGGATCCATCCTGGCAGGCCCTGGATCCATCCTGGCAGGCTCTGGATCCATCCTGGCAGGCTCTGGATCCATCCTGGCAGGCTCTGGATCCATCCTGGCAGGCTCTGGATCCATCCTGGCAGGCTCTGGCTCCATCCTGGCAGGCCCTGGATCCATCCTGGCAGGCTCTGGATCCATCCTGGCAGGGTCTGGCTCCATCCTGGCAGGCTCTGGATCCATCCTGGCAGGCTCTGGATCCATCCTGGCAGGCTCTGGATCCATCCTGGCAGGCTCTGGATCCATCCTGGCAGGCTCTGGATCCATCCTGGCAGGTTCTGTGCAGCAGAGGGCTCTGATGAGGGCTGCAGGCCATTGCTGTTGCAGATGTGACTGTCAAGGAGATGCTATCAGCTCTGGGAAAGCCAAGCTGCTCCTGCTTCAGTCAGATAAGGCAGGGGCAGGAAGTGCCATTATCCCTGCTCTCATGGAGAATTCTCCCATATCTCAGTCCTGATCTCTGTGGCAGCTGCATTTCCCGAGGGTATCTGGGGAGGGAACCCCACCAGAGGCTCTCCAACACCTCCCATGGGACCTGGCTGTGCTGCAGTGGGGTCCAGCCTCTGCCTCCCAGCTTGGGGAGCCCATTGTGACACTGCTGATGTCTCAGCCGTGCCCTGAGCTTTGCTCAGCACTTCTGTGCTGGGTCAGGGTGCTGCTGAGGCAGTTGGCCTGTGAGCAAAAGGAGGCCACGTGTGCTGGGAGAGCTCTCACCAACTTCAAGCCACATTTGCTGCCTTTACTGTAAATGTGTTTCTGTGGGCTGCCGGGGTGACCACGTCCGCCTGCGCCTCTGCCAGCACAGAGCCTCTGCCCTGCTCGTTTCGGGAAGGAGGAGGCTCTGAAATGCCCCAGAAGCACCAAGCCAAGCACTTGGATGGGGAAGGGGATTGTTTCCTGCTGAGCAGCAGAGGGTTTGGTGCAGTTTGTGGCAGTGTGAGATGGACACACGGCGTGTAACACCACCTGCTTCTCTTGCAGCTTGGATGGCGGGGAGCTCTTCAGCCGGATTCAGGACAGGGGAGACCAGGCCTTCACAGAACGGGGTATGGAGCCCACGCCCTGCTGGCCTTTCAGTCCACCCCATCCCCTCAGTGACTCTTGAGCCTTCAGCAGAGTTTGGAGCTCCCAGAGGAACATGGGTGCAAGGGCCCTGCTTTTCATGTTCACTTGGGAATAGGGTTAGGGGGGATTTTCTCAGCTGCTCCCACGCTCTGTCCGTCCCACTCCTGTCAGAAACACCCACCTTCCGCAAAAAATTAAGTCCGTGGGCTGTGGTTCTCATAGATCTTATTAATCTTATTAATTTCGTTCTCTCTGGCCAGGCAAAGCAGCCACACAACCCAAACCCTGAGCCTGTTGCTCCCTTGACTTCCCACCCTAAGGGGAAGCCTTTCCCAGCTGGATTCCTTGCTGCCTGGGTGTCCTAAATGGTGCAATCCCCTCTTTGGTATCAGGGTCAGGGGCTGGACTCTGCCCCATCCCTCCCCTGCAGTTTCTGGGAGCTACAGGCTCCTTACCCAGGGGAGTGGCAGAGACTCCATGGAAAGGGGGAGACTTCCAGCAGAGAGAACCCCTTTGACCTCAGCCAGGTTCTTCTGACTCCTGGTTTGTAGACTTGCCCAGGGAGTGGTGGTGCCCTTTTTAACTTGCTTGTGAAGGCTTCTGATGGTTTCTTTGCTGCTTCAGAGGCTTCGGAGATCATGAAGAGCATTGGGGAAGCCATCCAGTACCTGCACTCCATCAACATCGCGCACCGGGACGTGAAGGTACCACCCCGAGCCCTCCCCTGGCAGTGCTGAGCCCCCCTTGGCCGTGCCAGGGCCGGGCTGGCCCAGCCCTGCTGCTCAGCCCCTTCTTCCCTGCGTTTTCCCAGCCGGAAAACCTCCTGTACACCTCCAAACGGCCCAACGCCGTGCTGAAACTCACCGACTTCGGCTTCGCCAAGGAAACCACCACGCACAACTCCCTGGCCACGCCGTGCTACACGCCCTACTACGTGGGTCAGTGCCTGGGGGGCTGGGCTGGGGGGTTTGGAGGGCTGGGGGGGTTTGGAGGGTGCCATGTGCAGCCCAGCACCTCTGGAGGCTGAGGTGCAGCAGGGAGCCTGCTCCAGGCAGCGCTTCCCAGAGTGCCCAGAGCTGCAGGTGGCTCTCGGTGTCTCCATGGGGTGGCAGAGCCCTCTCACCCGGTGCTGACACTTGGATTTAGGATTTTCTTTCTGTCTTTACCAGCCCCAGAAGTGCTGGGCCCAGAGAAGTACGACAAGTCCTGTGACATGTGGTCCCTCGGTGTCATCATGTATATTCTGTAAGTCTGAGGGTTCCTCTCCCTCCTGCCGGGCTCAGCTCCTGCTCCTGGCACTGCCCTGTGCCCTGTGGGTGCTCCTGGGGAGGCTTTTGGGGTGGCCCATTGGCTGTGTTCCCTCTCCTGCTGCAGGCTCTGCGGGTACCCCCCCTTCTACTCCAACCACGGCCTGGCCATCTCTCCTGGCATGAAGAAGCGGATCCGAATGGGCCAGTACGAGTTTCCCAACCCCGAATGGTCCGAGGTGTCCGAGGAAGGTAAATGTGGTGCCTGTCCCCAGGCTGAGGTCTCCCTTTGAGGGCTGGCTGTGGCAGGAGGGGGTGCAGGGGTTTTGGGGCTGGGCTGGAGCTCAGCAGAGCCCCCGGGAGCTGCTGGGCCCTGACCCTGCCCCAACGCTTGCAGTGAAGCAGCTGATCCGAAACCTGCTGAAAACAGACCCCACCCAGCGCATGACAATAACCGAGTTCATGAACCACCCCTGGATCATGGTGAGGGTGGGCATGGATGGGATGGGATCCATGGGATGGGATCCATGGGATGGGATCCACGGGATGGGATCCGTGGGAGGGGATGGGATCCATGGGATGGGATGGGATCGATGGGATGGGATCCATGGGATGGGATCCATGGGATGGGATGGGATGGGATGGGATGGGATGGGATGGGATGGGATGGGATGGGATGGATGGGATGGATGGGATGGGATGGATGCCTGTGGCTCCCAGCTCACACTCCTCCCCTCTCCTGGCAGCAATCCATGCAGGTGCCCCAGACCCCGCTGCACACCAGCCGTGTGCTGAAGGAGGAGAAGGACCTGTGGGAGGATGTGAAGGTAAAACCTCTCTCTGTCCCTGCCTGCAATGCTCTGCACCCCTCTGTCAGCCGGGGAATGGCCTCTCCTGTGCTCCTGCACACCAGGCTCGTCCCCTGTCCCTGGAAGTGCTCAAAAACTGCCTTGAAGTGGCACCTGGGGGGTGATTGAGTGCTGGAGTGGCTGTGTTGGATTTACCACAGAATCACAGAATGGATTGGGTTGGAAGGGACCTCAAATGCCAGGGCAGGGACACCTTCCACTATCCCAGGAAAAGCGAGCCAAACCAAAGCCAGCCTGGCCTTGGACACTGCCAGGGATGGGGCAGCCACAGCTTCTCTGGGAATTCCATCCCAGGGATGGGATCTCCCCACCCTCACAGGTTGGATCAAGGAAGGCTTTTCCAACCTGAACAATTCCACCATTCCAATTCGGTCTGGGGCACATCTGTGCTTGGGATGGAGCCAAAAAATTTGGCAGTGGGACACTCAGGCCCTGCTGCAATTAATCCCCAGCTGCTTTGGGGAGCCTGGGGGGGCTTTGCTGATGGCTCTGTGCCCCCTGCCCGCAGGAGGAGATGACCAGTGCCCTGGCCACCATGCGAGTGGACTACGAACAAATCAAGATCAAGAAAATCGAGGATTCCTCGAACCCTCTGCTGATGAAGAGGAGGAAGAAAGCCAACCCCCCCGAGCCCGCCGCGCTGCCCCACTGAGGGTCCCCGCCCGCCGGCCCTCCAGAAAGCAATAACTATATATATATATATATTTTTTAAGGAAAAAAAAAGACAAAAAGAAACAGACTGTTCTATCGAGCGCATGGAATTCAGACATTTATACCAGACTAGTTATTTTTAGCTACTCACCTGTGTTTCTGACCTTTCTGGAGCAGGTGCTGAGATTCCCCTCCCCTCACATCCACACCTGCACCCAGGGATTTTTGTCCTGTAGGTGAACGCCGCCAATAATTGGATTTTTATTTTTCTTTTGTGAAACAGTTTTGATTTATATATATATATATATATATATATTTTTTTTTTTTTCTCCTCCTTCCTTCCAAAGACATGGAAACTCCTGTGGTGACCTTTTTAGGGTATATAACGTATAAATATTTTTTAAAAACTACTGTAGAGCTGAAACCCAGGCAGCGTGTTCCCTGTGTGGATGCTGGCTAGAGACAGGCTCCAGGCTTGGCAGCGGCTCAGGGAAGGAGAGCTGCCCTCCCCCCTGTCCTGCTGCCCTGCTGGGGGCCACCAAATAAAGCCCAGGAGCCAAAAAGCAGCGCCCCAGCCCTCCCTGAGCCGAGCTGGATGTGCCTGGCAGCAGCGTCTGTCTGTCTGTCTGTCTGGGGTGTGTGTCTGTCCGCAGCTGCTCGGGGCTCTGAGCTCAGGGGGGGCAGGAGGCCGTCCTGCCCCCCAGCTCTGCAGGGATGTGTGCCCCCCATGCCCACCCCCCTGCCCTGGGGGGGTCCCTGGGGGGTCCCTGGGGGGTCCCTGGGGGGTCCCTGGGGGGTCCCTGGGGACAGGGGGTGGCAGGGGAGGGCTGGAGCTGGCACAGCTTGAGCCAGGATGGCAGCACCGACCCCTCCCTGGCCGGGGCTGGGGGTGCTGCTGCTCCCCCCAGGGTGGCTCCTGCGGCTGCTCTGAAGTCTTTAGTCCATGAATTATTATTATTATTATTATTTGTCACGATGTTTCACTTCGTTAAATGTGTTTGAATGGAGAAAAACAATTTTTTAAGGCGATGTTTAGTTTTTAGGCGATCTTTTAGACACTGTATGGAATTTTAATTTGTTTTTGAAAACTGGTTTTTATCCCTTTTTTCTTTTGTTTTTAATTTTTTTTTTAATTATTTTTGTCTGTTGGCTTATACTAATCTTCCTGGTCTGCTCTTCAGTCCTTTGGATTAAAGACACTTAAAAAGTCACCCAGTCTCTCCTGTTGCTTGTGTGGCTGTGAAGAACCAACCCCAGTGCTCCAGCTGCTCTCCCTGTGTCCCAAAACTGCTCTTTTTTCCACCAGAAAGGCTGAGCTCCCCACCATGTTCTCTGGGGACAAAACATCCCCGTGCCTGGGGACAGCTGCTCGAGCTCTGGGGGCTCCTGCACGGAGACTCCCCAGCACCTGTCACCCCTGGGCTGGGGCTGTGGGATGCTGTGGGATGCTGTGGGGTGCTGTGATGATGCTGTAGGATGCTGTGGGGTGGTGTGGGATGCTGTGGGATGCTGTGGGGTGCTGTGATGATGGTGTAGGATGCTGTGGGGTGGTGTGGGATGCTGTGGGATGCTGTGGGGTGCTGTGATGATGGTGTAGGATGCTGTGGGGTGGTGTGGGATGCTGTGGGATGCTGTGGGATGCTGTGGGGTGGTGTGATGATGCTGTGGGATGCTGTGGGGTGGTGTGGGATGCTGTGGGGTGGTGTGGGGTGGTGTGATGATGCTGTGGGATGCTGTGGGGTGGTGTGATGATGGTGTGGGATGCTGTGGGATGCTGTGGGGTGGTGTGATGATGGTGTGGGATGATGTGGGATGCTGTGGGGTGGTGTGGGATGCTGTGGGATGCTGTGGGATGCTGTGGGGTGGTGTGGGATGCTGTGGGATGCTGTGGGGTGGTGTGGGGTGGTGTGGGGTGTCGCTGTAGGACACGCAATGACTCACACAAACACGGCTCCCATATGACAGGAAAAAACCTGGTTTTATTCTTACAACTTCAGTATTTATAGATTCCCAGCAATGGATAGTTAGGTCACCACCTTTCCAATCACGCTGGTCGTCCATCAAAAGATGTGCATCAAAAAGAATGTACAGATATCTATGTTTACAGCCACTGTCCTGCCAAAGTTCTTAGAAATTATATCAACAAGATCGAAAAGCTGAGTTTTCAGGGCAACAATGGGGTGGTGTGGGGCACTGTGATGATGGTGTGGGGTGCTGTGGGGTGTTGTGGGGCACTGTAGGACACTGTGGGACAGCAGGACACGCTGTGGGTGCTGTGGGTGCTGTGATGATGCTGAGGGACAGCAGGACACACTGTGGGTGCTGTGATGATGCTGAGGGACAGCAGGACACACTGTGGGTGCTGTGGGTGTTGTGATGACACTGAGGGACAGCAGGACACGCTGTGGGTGCTGTGATGACCCTGAGGGACAGCAGGACACGCTGTGGGTGCTGTGATGACACTGAGGGACAGCAGGACACGCTGTGGGTGCTGTGATGATGCTGAGGGACAGCAGGACATGCTGTGGGTGCTGTGATGACACTGAGGGACAGCAGGACACGCTGTGGGTGCTGTGATGACCCTGAGGGACAGCAGGACACGCTGTGGGTGCTGTGATGACACTGAGGGACAGCAGGACACGCTGTGGGTGCTGTGATGACCCTGAGGGACAGCAGGACACGCTGTGGGTGCTGTGGGTGCTGTGATGACCCTGAGGGACAGCAGGACACGCTGTGGGTGCTGTGATGACCCTGAGGGACAGCAGGACACGCTGTGGGTGCTGTGATGATGCTGAGGGGCAGCAGGACACACTGTGGGTGCTGTGATGATGCTGAGGGACAGCAGGACATGCTGTGGGTGCTGTGATGATGCTGAGGGACAGCAGGACATGCTGTGGGTGCTGTGATGATGCTGAGGGACAGCAGGACACACTGTGGGTGCTGTGATGATGCTGAGGGACAGCAGGACACACTGTGGGTGCTGTGGGTGTTGTGATGACACTGAGGGACAGCAGGACACGCTGTGGGTGCTGTGATGACCCTGAGGGACAGCAGGACACGCTGTGGGTGCTGTGATGACACTGAGGGACAGCAGGACACGCTGTGGGTGCTGTGATGATGCTGAGGGACAGCAGGACATGCTGTGGGTGCTGTGATGACACTGAGGGACAGCAGGACACGCTGTGGGTGCTGTGATGACCCTGAGGGACAGCAGGACACGCTGTGGGTGCTGTGATGACACTGAGGGACAGCAGGACACGCTGTGGGTGCTGTGATGACCCTGAGGGACAGCAGGACACGCTGTGGGTGCTGTGGGTGCTGTGATGACCCTGAGGGACAGCAGGACACGCTGTGGGTGCTGTGATGACCCTGAGGGACAGCAGGACACGCTGTGGGTGCTGTGATGATGCTGAGGGGCAGCAGGACACACTGTGGGTGCTGTGATGATGCTGAGGGACAGCAGGACATGCTGTGGGTGCTGTGAAGATGCTGAGGGACAGCAGGACACGCTGTGGGTGCTGTGATGATGCTGAGGGACAGCAGGACATGCTGTGGGTGCTGTGATGATGCTGAGGGACAGCAGGACATGCTGTGGGTGCTGTGATGATGCTGAGGGACAGCAGGACACACTGTGGGTGCTGTGAAGATGCTGAGGGACAGCAGGACACGCTGTGGGTGCTGTGATGATGCTGAGGGACAGCAGGACACACTGTGGGTGCTGTGATGACCCTGAGGGACAGCAGGACACGCTGTGGGTGCTGTGATGACACTGAGGGACAGCAGGACACGCTGTGGGTGCTGTGATGATGCTGAGGGACAGCAGGACATGCTGTGGGTGCTGTGATGACACTGAGGGACAGCAGGACACGCTGTGGGTGCTGTGATGACCCTGAGGGACAGCAGGACACGCTGTGGGTGCTGTGATGACACTGAGGGACAGCAGGACACGCTGTGGGTGCTGTGATGATGCTGAGGGCTGGGAGCAGGACAGGGGAAGGTGTCCCTGCCATGGCTGGGGTGGCACTGGGTGGGCTTTGAGGCCCCTTCCCACCCAAACCAGTCTGTGACTGTGTTCCTGAGCAGCAGAGGGGCTGCAGGGGGTCAAATCCCACAACGATGCTGCGAGATGGGAGCTGGGAGCAGCCAGAGGAGCTTCAGCATCCTCCTCCAGCCTGGCCCTGCCAACCCGAGCCGGGAGGAGCAGCGGGCAGCTCATCCCTGGCACTGCCCCAGGGCTGCTCTGGAAGCCTCAGGAGAGGAAACGTGGCTGCTGCAAACACAGAGGTGAGAGGCTCAGCAGAGCTGTGAAGCGCGGGCAGCATTTTCCATCCCCCAAGGTCTCGCGGGCTTGCGCAGGTTCAACGTTTTGGAAAAAAACCAAGAGATTCTCTAAACAAACGGAATCCTGGTGATGAACCCCGAGGGTGTCTTGGGCAGGATGAGGTTCAGGTTTCCTTCATTACCCAGATCCTGTTCTGGAAATTACAGCGCTCACTGACACAAATCTCCACTCCGGTGGGAAGATCTGCGGCTTGAGATGTTTTCTCTGTGTGCAGAGCGGGCACCCAGGGCTGATTCCCCGCTCCATTCCCCTCAGCTGGGCACTGTGATCGAGGCCATCAGTGGCCAGCAGGGTGGTCCTGAAGCTCCCCAGGCTTTCCCCAACATCCCAACCCCTGGAGAAGAAGGCGTGTGTGGTGTCACCCCCTGCACCCTCCGCTTTCCCTCCCTCCCCAGCAGAAATGCCCCTCTGGAGGGGTTTTGCTCTCGCTGCAGCACCCAGGCTCTCTCTTTCTGTCACTGCTTTCAGGGTGGATGAAACCCAGGGCTGTTTTCTGTAAAGCTGTTGATACTAAAAGGAATAGCTGGGGCAGTGTGGGTGGCAGGTGAGAACGGGTTTACTCACACGGAGACGGATTTTGTTGCTTTTAGATTTGAAACCCGGATTTTTGGGGCAGAGCTGCTCACAAGGCGCTGTAAATAAATCAGCTGGAGAGCAGAGGAGAGGTGCTGGAATTCTGGGGGCTCTGGGATCAGGTAAGGATGGGAAAAGCAGCAGCAAGGAATCTAATTTTGTTTGGGGAAGATGATTCACACATCGTGGCAGGGGCCTGGAAGGGGATGAGATTCACGGAGCCTTCCAGAATCACTCTGGGGTTCAGTGGTTCCATCACCTTTGGGAAAAACAACCCAGGGGCAGCCAGGATATAAAATCTTGGATTGAGGTGCTGGTCTGGGACCTGTGGGAGGTGATGGCCACAATCACTTGCAGTGGGAACAGAGCAGGGAAACCTGGGGGGATCTGCAACCTGCTGACTCCGAAGGAATTTGTGAAAGATTCACTGCAACATTTGACATATTTAGTAGTTAGTAGAAAAATAACCCCTCTCTCCTCACCCCACTTGCTTTATTTTTAACAGCAAACTTCCTGCTAAGGAAAAAAAAAAAATATATATATATATATTTTGCTTTTGAGGTGATTTTGATGAAAAGTCTGGCTCTGCTCCAGGTCGATCATTGGGGAGGGATGAATCACGAAGATCTCTGATCTGTCAACACAAGAAGGTTCTGCTGCTCTTGCAAGGATGGAGGTGAAGCCCCTTCCTCCAGCCGTGGTTTGCTGTGCTCCCATGGTGTTGATCAACCCTGGACAGCCCCAGGAGCACAGAATGTCCTGTGGCTGTGAGGGAGGAAGGTTCATTGTGCAACGGCACTCCAGGAGCCCTCAGCCCGTCACTGTTTCACTGCTGCCCTTTGTTTTGTGATGATGAGGATTATTTACTGGTTTTTGCCCTAATTTACCACTGAGAGTAGTTGTTTTTCCGTGCCTGGGCTCTCAGGATTTGCAGAGATGCTCTGAGTCTGCTGGCAACCAGCTGCCTCCTTCTGTTAGCCAAGGAGGCTTTGGCTTGGTTGCCTTTCTGCCCTGGGTTGGTTTTTACCCTGGGAACACCCCCTGGTAAGCTGGACAACTCAAAAAGGCAAAAATTCTGTGCAAATTGTTGTACTTTTCTAAGAATTAGGACCAGGCACATCAGGGGGATGTCAGGACTTCGTGCTGCGAGGCTTGGCCTGCGCACAGCTAAATTGTTTAATGGTCAGAAAATGCTGGATTTATCAAAGATCTGTTGGCATCAGGCTTGCTCAGACCTGGGGCTGCAGGGATCCTGCTGAGGGCTGGCTGTAAAATGACAGGTGGTGATGGAAATCCGGCTGTAAAAGCAGAAGGAGATGTGATTTTTGCTCAGAGTAAGGCTCTCTCCTGAAATGGCACCATCAGGGTGTAACAGGCCCACAGGAATCCTGCTCTAGGCTTTTGCAGCGCCTTTTCCAACCAGGAAACGCAAAGCTTTTCCTCAGTGCTCTGAAAATCAGAGCCAGCAGGTTGTGGAGAGGGTGTGTGAGATGTGCCAGTCACAGCAGCTGAGCTCAGCATTGCAAAAGCATCAGGAAACCGAGTTTCAGCTCAGAAAAAAGTCAATTTGGTGCTACTGCCAGGAAAGGAACCTTGTAGTCCAGCTCTGGAGCAAAGGAGATGGTTTGGTTGCTTCAGGGTGTGATGAAATGGTGGAGAGACCCTGCCAAGAGGCCAAAGGCAACAGTCACAAGGCAGAAAATGAGAACTGGTGATGTTAAACCTCTCCATTGCCACCCCTGAGCAGCTGAGGCGCTCTCCCTGCACCAGAACCTGGAATCTCCATCTCCTTTTCCATTGGGAAGCCCAGAGAAGTCTCAGATTGCAGCAGCCGAGGGTCTGGCAGGGGTGGGGAGCAGATTTATTCCCCAGGAGTGGCAGTGCCTGTGTCCCACCCACAGCTGGGTGCAGTGCTGGCTGGGATTCAGAAATGTCTCAGGGTTTGTGCAGCTCTGTGCCCTCACCCTGTCACTGCTGGGCTTCTGCTACTCACAGGAGGCTTTGAAGGAAGGTGGGGATGAACATCTCAGGAGAGCTTGTTGGGACAACAGGGGATAATTGCTTCTCATTTTAAAGCAGGGTAGATTTAGGCTGGATATAAGGGAGAAACTTTTTAAAATGAAGGTGGTAAAACACTGAAATAGGCTGCTGAGAGAGGTGGTGGCTGTCCTGTCCCTGGAAACATTCAAGGCCAGGTTGGATGTGGCTTGGAGCAATCTGGGATGGTGGAAGGTGACCTGACACGAGGTGGGAACAATGTGATCAATAAAGTCCCTTCCAATCCAAATCATTGGGTTCATTCCAAAGCAAACCACGATCATGAGCCTCCCTGGGGTTTGGTTTTGGATCCGAGTCCTGTGCAGAGCCCCAGGCTGTGTGAGGCTCCAGCGATTCGGCACAGAGGGGACAGCCAGCAGTGCCTGCTCCTGTCACTGCTGCTCCCCCGGGGCTCTGCTTCTCTCAGCGAGCCCTGAGTCATTGTGAAACCTCAGCTCCGGGGCTGCCAGGAGCTCGACTGCAGCACGGCCTGGCCCCGTGGGAATGGAGCTTCGCTGAAACCGGGCACCTCGCTGGGAACCTGGTGAGAACCTGGTGAGAACCTGGTGAGAACCTGGTGAGAACCTGGTGAGAACATGGTGAGAACCTGGTGAGAACCTGGTGAGAACCTGGTGAGAACCTGGTGAGAACATGGTGAGAACCTGGTGAGAACATGGTGAGAACCTGGCCAGAACCTGGTGAGAACCTGGTGAGAACCTGCTGAGAACCTGCTGGGAACCTGCTGGGAACCTGGTGAGAATCTGGTGAGAACCTGGTGAGAATCTGGTGAGAACCTGGTGAGAACCTGGTGAGAACCTGCTGGGGAACTGGCGAGAATCTGGTGAGAACCTGCTGGGGACCTGGTGAGAACCTGGTGAGAACCTGGTGAGAACCTGGTGAGAACCTGCTGGGAACCTGGTGAGAACTTGCTGGGGACCTGGTGAGAATCTGGTGAGAACCTGGTGAGAATCTGGTGAGAACCTGGCGAGAACCTGGTGAGAACCTGGTGAGAACCTGGTGGGAACCTGGCGAGAACCTGGTGAGAACCTGGTGAGAACCTGCTGGGGACCTGGTGGGAACCTGGTGAGAACCTGCTGGGAACCTGGTGAGAACCTGCTGGGGACCTGGTGAGAACCTGGTGAGAACCTGGTGAGAACCTGCTGGGAACCTGGTGAGAACCTGGTGGGAACCTGGTGAGAACCTGGCCAGAACCTGGTGAGAACCTGCTGGGGACCTGGTGGGAACCTGGTGAGAACCTGCTGGGGACCTGGTGGGAACCTGGTGAGAACCTGGTGAGAACCTGGTGAGAACCTGGTGAGAATCTGGTGAGAACCTGCTGGGGAACTGGCGAGAATCTGGTGAGAATCTGGTGAGAATCTGGTGAGAATCTGGTGAGAACCTGGTGAGAATCTGCTGGGGACCTGGTGGGAACCTGGTGAGAACCTGCCGGGAACCTGCTGGGGACCTGGTGAGAATCTGGTGAGAACCTGGTGGGGACCTGGTGAGAACCTGGTGAGAACCTGCTGGGGAACTGGCGAGAATCTGGTGAGAACCTGGTGAGAACCTGGTGAGAACCTGCTGGGAACCTGGTGAGAACTTGCTGGGGACCTGGTGAGAATCTGGTGAGAACCTGGTGAGAATCTGGTGAGAACCTGGTGAGAATCTGGTGAGAACCTGGTGAGAATCTGGTGAGAACCTGGTGAGAACCTGGTGAGAACCTGGTGAGAACCTGGTGAGAACTGAGAACCTGGTGAGAACCTGGTGAGAACCTGGTGAGAACCTGGTGGGAACCTGGTGAGAATCTGGTGGGAACCTGGTGAGAATCTGGTGAGAACCTGGTGAGAACCTGGTGAGAACCTGGTGAGAACCTGCTGGGAACCTGGTGAGAACCTGGTGAGAACCTGGTGGGGACCTGGTGAGAACCTGCTGGGAACCTGCTGGGAACCTGGTGAGAACCTGGTGAGAATCTGGTGAGAACCTGGTGAGAACCTGCTGGGAACCTGCTGGGGACCTGGTGAGAATCTGGTGAGAACCTGGTGAGAATCTGGTGAGAACCTGCTGGGGACCTGGTGAGAACCTGGTGAGAACCTGCTCACAGCCCAGTTTTTGCTGCTCCCCCTGGCCTCTTTCACGACAAAAGCCCAGATTTTGGTCACATGCTGCAGAGATCGAGGACACAGAGAGTCAGGAGCTGCACGGGCCTGAGTGGTGCAGCCAGTTTGAGTTAAATAAAAAGTGTTAACTACAACAAAATGAGGAAAGTTTTGAAAGCTTAGCAGTTCAAAAGACGTTATAGCAAAGTTAATTGTTTGAATTTTGCTCCTTTTGTGCTTAAGGTCCCTCACATCACCTCAAGCCTTGTCCCTGGTCTTAGTGGCACCCCAGGAGGACGAAGGGTGATGGAGAAGGTGCTCATCTTCCTCATGACAAGACAGAAATATTTTCCTGTTCCAAGAAAGAGGCCAGTGAGGTTTGGTTCCTCAGTCCCAGTACAGGACAGGAGGTGGCTGTCTGTCCCGTTATGGACTTCATGGTTAGGTTCTGTCTCCCCTTGAGCTGAAGCTGATGAGAGAGAGGCACTTTTCTCTCATTTGGTCTTGGTTGTTTATTCTTTTCTTGTCAGCATTACATACAAGGTGAAAGGAGCTCTGTGCACTAAGAAAGGCATAAAATGGCCAACAAAGATCCTCTTCAAGGTCTTTTTTATGTCCATTTACCCAATTAACAGGTGCCAACTAAATTATTTTTCTTAGTGACCCAATGACCCAACACCTGTGTGCTGCACTGTGGCATTTTTTACCCAATCACTATTACCCAAAAACCTCTAGAAGAAGATGAAGAAGAAAGAAGAAGGACAAGAGACAACACCCTAAATCCTCCATCTCGTCTTCTGCTCTCTAAACTACTTTAAACTCCAAACTTTAACTTTTTCACCCAGTCACCTAAGAAACTTTCTAATTTACATGCTTACATTTTCAGTTTTTCAACTTAGCTCTGTTATAAATGCATATCATTTTATTGGCTTTTCACAAGTATTATAATGAATATTATATGTATAAGATTAGAAAATTTAGCTGTAATAATAGAGTCTTTTTTATTTCTGTTATTAATGAAACTTAGAAATAGTGGTATAATGCATGTATGTTAAGCTATGACATAGAATTAAAACAAAAACTACTTTTGTTTGTGTAACCCAAAGATTGAAAAAGATAGCTTAGAGATCTTTTCTTCTTTTGTAAATATCTTATCCAGATGAAGACAGCAGTGACCAGAACTCTGGGGGGGAGGAATTTATTGCATTTCTGGTATCAGGGAATGTAAATCTCAATGGTGCCAAGAAGATTGATCTATTGGGAAAGGGGCAAGAGAAAACTAAACAGAAGAACACCAAAGATCCTAAGAGAATGTATGAATATGTGTGAGAATTTATGGATATGTAGTAGGGTTCTGTTTTTAAGGGACAATCCTTTGTTAGTAAGGTGAATGCAGAGACACCCGGTCATATTTGTATACTTCACTTTATTTTTTTCTCCTAATTGTTTTTTTTATTACATTTTTAAATTCTATAAAAATTATGTGAGCCTCGTTTTTCACAACTCTAACAGTTGTCTCCATGGTGCTATGTGAAATTCAGGGCTTTCTTGGGTGTCAGGCATTACAGATAAAGGTAAAAATCTTTCATCTCTGACCCCAGCAGCTGTCTGTCTGTCTGTCCTGCTGTGTTCAGGAGACACTTCCACCCTGGTGTTCAGCTGGGATTTGGCATCCTCATGGTGAGCCAGCAGGAGAGGATGAAGAAAGTTAATTACTTTCCTGACAGCAAGTTCAGCAGCAGGTGCTTATGGCTTTGAGGAAAGTTTCTGAAGAGAGAAGCAGCAGAAGCAGCAGGAGGCTCCAGGGGGAGAAGCAGAATTTGGGCTGGTGGGGAGCTCAGCCCTGGGGCAGAGCAGGAGCAGCCGAGGTCAGGAGGTGATTTAGGCTCTCGGGACTGGGGCTGCTGAGCTTCAGCGCTCTCAGGGGGAGGATACCCAGCAAGGAAACCCAACTTCTGTGGGATAACAAAACCAGAAACCACCACCTTTGATCTCTGCCACGGCCTCGTGCTCGTACTGTACCACCCAGGCTGCCGCTGAGTCTGGCAGGAACTGCATCAGCACTGGGGGCTCAGGAGCCCTGCCAGGGCTCACAGCAGCTTTTGGGGAGGCAGGAGGAGCAAAAGGCTGCGTTTTATGCTGGTTTTTTCCCAAAAGCACTGATATTTTGGGCTTGGCTGGTGCTGGGACCTAAGGGATCTACAGAGCTGCTGCCCACCCCCAGCACAGGTCGGGGTGCAGCCTGGAGAGATGCTGGGTGATGCTGGTGCCAGGATCCTGGCTGGAATTAGGTCACCTGGATGACTTGGGACGGTGCCCTGAATCTCCCAGCTCTCCAAGCTGCCATTTGGGCTTTTTTCCCTGTTTTTTTAAGCAGTGCATCCTGGCACTGCCATGGGCAGAGCTCCAGCAATGGGAAAATGCTGCCGGAGGACACGGTGGGGATGATTTGTGTGTCTGCTCCTCCCCTGGTGTTTCCCCGCTGTCAGAGATCAGTGACAGCTACCTCGGGAGAAATTTGCTTTTCAAAGTCACCGAGCTCAGGCTTTCTCACTTCCCTGCTCGTTAACACCGGCAGCATCTCCCTGGTGGTCCTTCCCACCTGGATCTGTGGCCACCGGGCTCTTTCCCACCTGGATCTGTGGCCACCGGGCTGATTTACAGCTCCATCAACAAGAACAGCACAGAGCCTGGATTCATTAGAGAGTCTTTATTAGCAAAAATAAAGGATTTCTTTTCACACAGATAAAAAGGAGAAAGTTCACCCAGTGGCAGGAGCCGTGCTGATGTTGTCCTTGGCTCCAGGGCTCTCCTTGCTTCTCCCACAACATTGAAGGTGTTTGGAGGGAAAATTAAGCACAGAATTGGCTCAATGAGAGCTTAACGTGCCCTGGTAAGAAGATTAATTTAAGTTTTACAGTCTTTGGCTGCCCTTGAGCCTGAACTTTCAGCAGGAGGAGCAATCCATGGAGCAGCATTCCTGCCCTGCTCCGGAATATCCAATTCCCGTGCGGGCAGGCTGCCACCAGAAATGTCCACAAAGAATAAATCCCGTATAAATAACCTCCCCTCAGCTGGGACTTGCACAGCAAACACCAAACTGGCAGTGTTTCATCAGGTGGGGGCCCTTCCACTTCTAAATATTAGAAGTAAAAGCCTCTCTTGGGGTTGTGGCGTTTTCCTCTGGCTCAGTGTCCGCCGGGGTGAGGAGGAAGCTGAGCCCTAAAATCAGCCACTTTTAGGGCACAGAAGCTGCTCCTGCTGCTCGTGGGGATTAAAAATCCAACCCCAGCATCGGCAGTGCTGGGAGCAGCCCCGTGGATTTGAATGCAAATTACCCGAGCCACCTTAAAATGGTGGTTAATTAAATATCCTCTAACTCCTAAAAGAAAACCAAGAGCAGTAAAACAGTGAGTAAAACCCAATCAGAGACTGGGAAATAATAAGGTTAACTTCGGAAAGTGCAGAGTGGCTGACCCAGCAGCTCTGGTAGGCAGATACTGAGCAATATTTAAGTTCTATTAGAACCAAACATTTAATTCCTATAACTAATTTTTTTTTTTTAATTTAGTCTGGACTAATCTACAGGCTGAAGCCTAAATTGGAGTCAACCAAGCTGTTGCTGTGGTTTTTTTCTCCTCCTAAACACGAAACCACCAGATTGCATAAATAAATAGAGATATAGGATATGAGGAGAGGGTCATTTGCCTAAAATTAAATTTTGTTGAAGTCAGAGCTGGCCTTGCTCCTAATCAGGAGTGGAATTCACCGGGGATAAGCTCAGCTCATCGTCTGCCCTCCAGAAAAACGCTGCTTTGGGTGTTTTGAAGCTATGCATAAAATAACACTATGATAAACAATATTAAAATATTGAACAATAAATAATAATTTACAAGCTCATCACTCCTTTCTTCCAAACATACTGTAAACATCAACACTGAGGTATTAGAAGTAATAAATAATAAATTCAACTATTAAAAAAATAACTCTTAAATACAATATTGAGCTGGAAGTTATTAACCTGTAACTCTTGACCTGAACCTTGAGATAACTTAATTTGACCCTTGCAGACTAAAGTGATTTTTAAACAAGTCGCAGGATTTGGTGTGGAAAATGCAGACCCAGGGATGCTCTCATTTCCTTCTCTTCATTGTTAAATATTTCTCGATGTAGTTGATGAAGATGTCAAACTCTCCCATGGCCTTGTAGATTCCGTTCGTGTTCATCTGCAGGAGAAAGGGGGGTGTGCTCAGTGTGCCTGTCACAGACATGTGATGTACAAATCCTCCTCCCATGGACACCTCCAGCGTCTCTGCCCAATCCCCTGGCAATTCCAGAATTCCCACCCCTCCATCGGCACTCCCTGGATTCCTCTGCTGCAAGAATTTGGGTTATTAAAGTTTTTTTGGGTTCTGTCTCTGCCGTGCCGTGGCAGCCCCGGAGCGTGGCCTTACCCTGGTGAAGGTGTCCTTGATGTCCTTCATGCTCCTGCTCCTCTCCTCGCAGGTGAAGAATCTGTGCTGCAAAGGGACACGAGCGGCGGCCTCAGCCCCAGGGGTTCCTCCCCAGGGTGTGGTGGTGGCTGTCCCCTCCTCCTGTCCCTTGTGGCTGCTGCTCCCCCCTTCCCCTTCCCCTTCCCCCTGGGCGCAGCAATTCCAGATGTTCGCACCGTGCGCTCACGGACAGAGCCCGGAGTGAGCCCGGCTGGGCTCTCAGCCTGTCCCCAGCCCCGTGTCCCTGCTGCCAGTCCCTGGGGACAGCAGCTCCCCGTGCAGGACAGGGTTTGTCCCGTCTGCCAGTCCCTGGGGACAGCAGCTCCCTGTGCGGGACAGGGTTTGTCCCTGCTGCCAGTCCCTGGGGACAGCAGCTCCCAGTGTGTTACAGGGTTTGTCCCTGCTGCCGGTCCTTGGGGACAGCAGCTCCCCGTGCAGGACAGGGTTTGTCCCTGCTGCCAGTCCCTGGGGACAGCAGCTCCCCGTGCAGGACAGGGTTTGTCCTGTCTGCCAGTCCTTGGGGACAGCAGCTCCCTGTGTGGGACAGGGTTTGTCCCGTCTGCCGGTCCTTGGGACAGCAGCTCCCTGTGCGGGACAGGGTTTGTCCCGTCTGCCGGTCCCTGGGGACAGCAGCTCCCTGTGCAGGACAGGGTTTGTCCCGTCTGCCGGTCCCTGGGGACAGCAGCTCCCTGTGCAGGACAGGGTTTGTCCCGTCTGCCGGTCCCTGGGGACAGCAGCTCCCTGTGCAGGACAGGGTTTGTCCCATCTGCCAGTCCCTGGGGACAGCAGCTCCCTGTGCGGGACAGGGTTTGTCCCTGCTGCCAGTCCCTGGGGACAGCAGCTCCCTGTGTGGGACAGGGTTTGTCCCGTCTGCCGGTCCCTGGGGACAGCAGCTCCCTGTGCAGGACAGGGTTTGTCCCGTCTGCCGGTCCCTGGGGACAGCAGCTCCCTGTGCAGGACAGGGTTTGTCCCGTCTGCCAGTCCCTGGGGACAGCAGCTCCCTGTGCGGGACAGGGTTTGTCCCGTCTGCCGGTCCCTGGGGACAGCAGCTCCCTGTGCAGGAGGTCACTGTGCATTGTGCAGGACAGGGTTTGTCCCTGCTGCCTGCAGTGCTGGGCTCACGGCCAGGTGAGGCTTCAGCAGCTCCAGCATCCAGGTGAGGGACAGGTCCCCTCGTGCCTCCCTTTGTGTCTGCAGGGATGGCTGCCCGCAGCGCTCCTGCACCATCAGCCCTCAACCGATGTGAGCACAAAGCCTGTCCTGGAGCGCCCTGCCTGCATCCCTGCATCCCAGAAACCCTGCATCCCTAATCCCTGCATCCCAGAAACCCTGCATCCCTAATCCCTGCATCCCAGAAACCCTGCATCCCTAATCCCTGCATCCCAGAAACCCTGAAACCCTGCATCCCTAATCCCTGCATCTCTGCATCCCAGAAACCCTGCATCCCTAATCCCTGCATCCCTGCATCCCAAAAACCCTGCATCTCTGCATCCCTGAACCGATGTGAGCACAAAGCCTGTCCTGGAGCACCCTGCCTGCATCCCTGCATCCCTAATCCCTGCATCCCTAATCCCTGCATCCCAGAAACCCTGCACCCCTAATCCCTGCATCCCAGAAACCCTGCATCCCTAATCCCTGCATCCCAGAAACCCTGAAACCCTGCATCCCTAATCCCTGCATCCCTGCATCCCAGAAACCCTGCATCCCTGCATCCCTGAACCGATGTGAGCACAAAGCCTATCCTGGAGCGCCCTGCCTGCATCCCTGCATCCCTAATCCCTGCATCCCTGCATCCCTGCATCCCTGAACCGATGTGAGCACAAAAACTGTCCTGGAGCACCCTGCCTGCAGCCCTGCAGCCTTGCAGCTCTGCATCCCTGCATCCCTGAAACCCTGAAACCCTGCATCCCTAATCTCTGCATCCCTGAAACCCTTCAGCCTTGCAGCCCTGAAACCCTGCAGCCCTGCATCCCTGCACCGATGTGAGCACAAACCTTGTCCTGGAGTGCCCTGCCTGCATTCCTGCATCCCTGCATCCCTGCACTCCTGCATCCCTGCACTCCTGCATCCCTGCACCTCCACATCCCTAATCCCTGCATCCCTAATCCCTTCATCCCTGCATTCCTGCATCACTCCATCCCTGCATCCCTGGATCCCTGCATTCCTGCATCCCTGCATCCCTGCATTCCTGCATCCCTGCATCCCTCCATCCCTGCATCCCTGCATCCCTGCATCCCTGCATCCCTAATCCCTGCATCCCTGCACTCCTGCATCCCTGCATCCCTCCATCCCTGCATCCCTGCATTCCTGCATCACTCCATCCCTCCATCCCTGCATCCCTCCATCCCTGCATTCCTGCATCACTCCATCCCTCCATCCCTGCTCCTCCTCCCCAGCCATCCCCCATCCCTGCGCTGCTCCCGGGCACGCTCTGCCCGCCCCGGCCGTGTCCCCGCTCCGCTGAGCCCCACTCACACAGCGCCTCATGGTGGCTCTCAGGCTCAGCAGGAGGTTGCCCAGGTCGCCCATGCTCTGCTGGTGCTGAGCGCTGATCCTCATGGCGCTGGGCAGCACCTCCTCCATGTAGAACCCCATCATCTCCGACACCGACTGGCAGCCGAGGCTCCCCTGGGGGACAGGAGCGGGGACCCGGTTGGGGACGGCCACCAGCAGCGGCCGTGGGCTTGTACAGAGCGGAACCGGGCGTGGGAGCCGCGCTGGCCACGGGGCAACCTCGTGCGAGCCCCGGCACGGCCACACGTGTCCCTGCAGGGTGGCACAGCCAGCCTGGGTGACAGTAGCACATGTCCCCAGCCCGCTCCCCTTCTCAGGAAACGCCCGCCCGAGGATGGGGAAGGAGGAGGAACTCGCAAGGGAATGAGATTCTTACCTTGAATTCCTCCAGCAGGTCAGAGCTGAGCAGTTGCATGCTGAGGTCGTCATCTTTTGATTGCTGGGGGAGGATGGAATTGAAAAATGAGTTTTTTCAGGCAGCTCTTTCCATTTGCTTTAATAAATGATCCTTCCCTTGTTTGCATTTAGGGTCTCCCTGCAGCAAAGGGCACCAGTGCAGGTGTGAGCAGAGCACACCGGGCAGAGGAATCACTCTGCTCAGCACGAGGGCTGTTAGGTCAGGCCAGCAAGAAAATGAAATCACAACCTTCAGTGCCATTGAATTTATTAATGTGAAACTCCTCGGGCTGAGCTGGAGCCGCTTGCTCTCCCCGGGGCTGTCTGAGGCTGCTGCTGCAGGCAGCAGAGCTCTCCAGAGAGGTGTCAGAGTCCTGGCAGCCCCCGGGAGCCACCCCAGCCTCTCTGCCAGGGCAGGAGGGATCATTCCCCCGCTTTGGTTACCCCTGGAAGTCTCCTGTTGATGGGAAAAGGGGAGTTTGTTCTCGTGGTGCCTCTGTTGCACCAGCTGCAGTGGGGTGAGGTGGGCTGGCACCACCCAAAGCATGCAAGGATTAAAAGCTGTCCTGAGAGGTTTAAAATATTCTTTCCCAACATTATCTTGGAGATTCACAGCCAGCTCTACATCTAAAATCTTGCCTGCCTTCATTTTTATGACAAATACAAGCCATGACATTATCTTGAGATTTAATCTGGAGAATTACCTTGTTTTATTGCTAAAACACATTGGCATGGAGTAAAACAATAACAGGGAGGTGACCAAGCACCTCTGTGAGCGCTGATGCCAAGGCAGAGGCTCTGAGAGCATCAGGAGCCCTGAGGTTCCCGTGGTGCAGAGCAGGGACCTTACACAGGCACCTGCAGCTGTTCAGTGCCTGCTCTGCTCCCCCGCTCATAAAACACCCTGGGCAGGTTTTGTGCTTCTTCCAGATGAAAAAAAGCTGTAGCAAAAGATTTCCCTTTTCACCTGGAACTGACCTCAGCAGGGCTGGACCTTGCTGCTCTGAAGAAAAAACAATTTCCTTCCTATTAATTCAGTGATTACCTCGGTTTGCAACGCTTTGGGGGAAGCTTGGTTAGAAAGCTTTGCAGAGGTTCATTATGAAATCTCGAGTTCATTGTCATTAAAACTAGGAAGAAAAGCCTGGCGGATTTTCTCTCAGTGAGCAGCAAAACCGAGCTGCTCTCGCTCACCCGAAACCCAACGCAGCCAAATCATCTCTGCTGGGAGGAAGCTCTTCCCCCTCCTCCAGATCCCAGAGCTCTGCAAGAAAGGCAGAACGAGAGGACAAAACGAATGATACTTACAAAATAATCCTTAATTTCCTCAAACTTGACCCTCAGCTCTCTGAGCCTGGCGGGCAGGAGCTCGGGGAAGTGGAGGCAGGAGGGCTGGGCGCGGGTGGGAGCGGTGCCCAGCAGCAGCAGCAGCAGCAGGATGGGCACGGCTGTGCCCCTGGAGCAGATCCTCATTCTGTGGCCAAGGGCTGCTCCCCTCTGCTGCAGCTCTGGGCTGGATCCCACAGGAGGGTACAAAGCAGATCTGCAGCTTTCACCTTGATGGAGCCCCTCATTTATACTCTCAAAACATCACTCCATTTCCTCTCCCCATTTCCTGACGAGCAATATTGGGGTTTTAAGTCATTCATTAAGCCCAAATGTCATTCGGGTTCCCGTCAACTTGGGTTTCCTGTTCTTTGACCCCCCTCCTCTCCTCACACCCCATCAATTTTTTGTGCTTAGACTCTGCATTTTTTATTTTTACATTTCTTGTTTCTTGTAAATTTAGCTGTGGCTGAGGAGGAAAGCTGCAGAGATACATGAAGAAGCCAAGGTGCTGCTTGAGGTTGCTTTATTCTAACAGTTCCATCTTTTATTTTTAGATAAATGTTGTATGATTAGGGGGAAAAAAAAAAAAAGTGTTGCTACTTTTAAATCTCAGTATCAAACCTGTAGAGAGCATCACTCAGCGGAATTGCTTTTCATGATCTGTACAAATTCTCTGTCTCTTCTTTGGCATTCTAATCTGCAAACACTCATCATCTGAAATCTTCATTTTTAATTCATTTGGGTTTTTTTTTTCCAGTTAATGCACATGTCAGCTGAAGCCAATGTGAATTTTCACTGCTCAGCAAGCTCAGTTTGTGCTCCCAAATATCAGCTGGATGCCAAGGGGATCAGTGGATCCCAGCTGGAAGATTCCAGCCCTGCTCTGGTCCCTTGTGGATCCTCCAGGGCAGGATCAGGATTTCTCCCACTATTTGGATGCCTGATGTTAAAGTGCACAATCAGGTCAAGAAAATTCAGTTTCCAGGCTTTTAAATCTTAGTTTGTTTCCTAGAAATGGACAGCAGCCCCATCCAAGCAGCAGCATGTCCTGTCTTATTGTCCCAGCTCTGATAAAAGTGTCCCTTTGGAGCCACAGAGAATTCCTGTGACGTCTCCTGATTTTCCGTTTCCCTCTCTTTTCTCCTCTCTTTCTGTATCTATTTCAGCCCACGTCCCCTGCTTCCTTGGGATAAAGATTTCACTTCTTTATTCAGGAATTTGGTATCCAAGAAAGTGAGAGGGGAGATAAATTTAGATTTTCTGAAATCAGGATGTTTTCTTTGAAATCCGTCATGTTATTTTAAAAGAGCTCGTTCTGCCCAGTAGGGAAGCCTTCCTCCATTAGGGAACAAATCCCTTAAATTCTTGTCTCCTTCATCACACTGATCTTCTTTCAAGTTGAATTTGTGAACCTCTGAGAGGGAATTTATTGCTGGCAAAAAAAAAACAGCTGGGAAAATGCAAAGTATTGTTTGTTCCTGCATACTGAGAGAGAGATTTTCACTTTATTTTTAGGAGCAGGAGAGAGGAATGTTTGGCATGCACATGTGTAAGAGCAAAGGGGATGAAACATCAGCAACTGGAGAGTCTGAGGTAGGGAAAGTGTGGGATTTTGTGATTTATTTTCCCTTTTTTTCTGTTGGCATTGCCTCTTCCAGAGGAGATGGGGAAGCTGCTGCCGGGGAATCATTGCAGGGACATCAGTGCAGCTGAATCATGGCCTGAGTCACATTTTTGGTGGCCCATTTTTGTTCCCCTTGCCATGGGGTTTCTCCCCTTGACTGTCAGCAGCATCCATCTGAAAGGAGAAGGGCAGGAAGCTCGGACAAAATCTGTCTTAAACTCAATTTCCACAGGCAGGATCCCACCTTTCCCTGGCATCCCACACAGGGAAATGTTTTTGCTTCATTTGAACCTGCCAGGGGTCAATAAATCTTTAGTGCCAGGACCTGGATGGCTGCTGGAGCTTCATCAAGGCATGGGAGCTGATGTGTGAGGTTGGTTTTTGTGATCCTGGATCCTCAAATCCTGGAGCTGATCCCGTTCCCTGCAGGGCAGGAGGCAGCCCCAGGCTCTCCCCTGCAGTGCTGAGGCTCTGCTGTGGCTTTAGGAGCTGGTGTTTTTATGGGATAGGTGGCAGAGGGGCTTTGAACAGAACAGGATGACCAGAGAGAAGAGACCTTGGAGATCATCGAGTCCAACCCGGCCCCAACACCTCAATTAACCACGGCACCAAGTGCCACATCCAATCCTTCTTTAACCACATCCAGGGATGGTGACTCCACCACCTCCCTGGGCAGACCATTCCAGCAATTTATCACTTTTTCAGTAAAAACCTTCAGCCCAACATCCACCCTGGGGGAAATACCCTGGAAACAGCAGGAGATGGAGCAGCCCCACGGCGTTGGAAGCCTCCTTCCACCCTGCCCATGAGCTGAGCGCTCATTTCCAACCTTCTCATCTTTGGAGCCGCCCTGGCTCTCCATGAGGTCACATCTGACATCCCGAGCGTGCCTGGCCGCTCTGGCTCTTGTGCAATTGCCTCCAGCCCGCTGTGGAAGCCCAGGCTGTGTTTTGGGGCTGGCAGCAGCGTCAGGCAGCCGTGCCCGTTCCGCAGAGGAAACTCTGGCGTGCGCAGGGCGATTCTCTGCTGTGTTTACCTGCGTTTCCTCTGCCTCGTCAGAGATCTTGACGGTGCAGTTTCGCTGTGACTCAGCCGTGCTGAGCGCTGTGGAAAGGCGGTGGCTGCGCTACTACACCGAGCTTCATGAATGAAGAAAACACCTTTTCCTAAAGAGTGTCCGGGGGCCGTGGGTGTAGCGCTGAACCTTCAGGAAACAGCTTTTGTCTTTGCCAAGAAGATCTCTTCAGGAAGGAGAACGTGTTACTTGTCGCTCTGTTAGGAACGGCGAGAAGAACGACACAGACTCTCTTAGGAATCGATCAGGAGAATTTCTCTCTGGTTTATTACCTCAGCTCTTTTTTATAGACTGATAGGTGAAAAGTACAGAAAAGAAACTCTTATTGGTTAGTAAACTAACACATCACCATCATTGGTCAGTGGGGTTCACCACCCCTCGACCTTCTCTTGCTAGAAAACAAGGAACAGACAAACAGCACCTGCCAGGCTGTTCTCTATCTCTGAGGATTGTTTTAATTCCTCCTTATGAATTCCCAGGCCACTTTCCCAGGCAAGACTGAGAAAGCTGTGTGGCCTGCAATTTCCACAGGCACTGTGCTCTCTATTTCAGAGTTAGCATCCATAGTTACTCAAAAGCCATTTGTGTGCTTTTACCCCACTCCCACCAACTTCTGAGAGTGGCAGGTTCACAAGAACCAGCGGGGCAGCAAACGCTGCTTCTGCACTAAAACAGAGGCCAGTGGGCAAACGCCTTCTCCCAGAATGTGCCATGGGGAAAGGTTGGTCCTGGACACAGTCCTGGCCAGGGTTTGGGGCTGGATGTCCTCAGGGTCCCATCATTGGAGCAGGGTGGCAGCTCACCCTGATAATTGAAGGGGTTTTTCTTCTCTTGGCAAGGTTTGATGTCACCAATTATTACTTTTCTATTTTGCTTTCTTGGTCTCTGCATTGCTTTTGGACAGAGGGACATTGTGCAGCATCATCCCTGGGGGGGTTTCACCATCCCTGGAGGGGTTTCATCATCCCTGGGGGGGTTTCACCATCCCTGAAGGGGTTTCACCATCCCTGCAGGGGTTTCACCATCCCTGGAGGTGTCCAAGGAACACCTGGACATGGCACTCAGTGTTCTCCTCTGGTGACAAGGCTGGGATCAGTCACAGGTTGGACTCAATGACCTCAGAGGTCGTTTCCAGCCTCAGTGATCTGTGATTTTCTTCACTATCTATTCTAGACATAACTTGGAGGATCCCCTGCATTTCCAGGCTGTCACAGTGGCGTTGTTCTTTCTTTCCTTTTCAGAAATTCCCCATTTCTCATCCCTCCAGATCCGGACGATCTGCTGCCGGTGACGCTTGTGGGGGAAGTAGGGACTTGGTGGCCTTTCCTTCACCCCATGTTTGATGGCATTGCTCTCTCAGCAGCCCAGTGCTGATGACTAACAGTTCCTGGTCAAGCACCAAGTGCTCTGCTTTGTGTTTTTTTCAAGAATTTTTCCAGCTGGCGAGGCGTGACCTCGGATATTTCACATGTGGGAACGTGGCCGGAACGCGCGGCGTGACTCGCGCCGACCTCAACAGATAAATCCCAAATTGCTCTGTGGAAATTTAACCAATATCACCGGTTTATCATGTCCAGAGATGGGTTATTAGTCATGAATTGGTGTCATTGGGAATTTGATGTGACTTCTAATGTGACACAGAGTGAGAGTTACATAAGTTCTTAGAAGGTCCAGAACTTCCACGTGATGTAAATGAAGTTGGAACTGTCTGGAATTGCCACATGAAAGAATCTGGTGATGGAGACTCCTTCCCCTCTGCAGATTCGGTTTTGGTGACTAACTTAACTGAGAAATATTTGCACATTTTAATGGCACACAAACCTACATAAACCTCCCAATATCTGCAATTCTGTTGCAGCCCAAGGCAGAGATTGAATAATATTCAAATTTAATGACCCTCCTGGAATTCCAGGGCGCCCTCTGCCAACCTAGAAGAGCCAGCTGTGCTTAATTCCCTATTTTCCACATGTTTTACCATTTTAAACCTCTCTCTGAGGCGTGTGAGGAGTTGTGGGTGAGGTCAGTGATCATCCACATGGGGCTTTTCCCACTCCACAGAGCAAACAGAGGAGTAAAATGTTGTTGTATTGTCATCTCTTTCATTCTCCCCTGAAATCAGTGATTGGCAGGAATTTTATGAGGCTCACAGCACTGTTCTTAGAGAAACCTGCAGGATCTTGGCACTGGTGTCTCAGGACTGGGGACTCTGCACTCCCCAAGTGAGGTTTCCTCAGTGAGTTTCTTTGCAGACGACTAAAAAGTGTAAAAGCTTGCCACAAACCCCCTGAATATATAATCCATTGCCCCAAATATCACTTTCACTGCCTTTTTTGGGTTTTTTCTGAGCCTTCTGCAGAAGAAATTTTGGGCATCTCCTGCCCTGAGCAGCTCATTGCACAAGGGCTGCTTGGAGGAGTTTCTTTTTTCTAGTTCTGATATTACTTAGGGGTGGGGATGAAATGTGTGGATCTTTTGGATTGACTTTGTCATGATTTATCACCAAAACTCTGACCAATAACACAAACCCAGCCTATTTATAGTGCTGAGGGGTCATAAGACAGAAACTCTTTATCAGGGTTTGAGAAATCAAAGAAGGCCAAGCCACTGCTCGGAATCTCCGCGTGACCCCGGGGTGAATTTCAGAGCTTCACTCCCTTTCCACAGCAGCACCAGCCCCTGTGGCCAGCAGTGGTCTGGCAACTCCCACCGTGGACTTTTGGGGTGGTTTTTGTGCAGGGTTTGGAAATCCTGGGTTTTCTTTGCCACCCCAACCAAGCGCAGCTGGGGATGGGGATGGTGGCTCATCCTCGGAGCTCTGCTGCAGCATCCTCGGTGCTGCCAGGGGATTTTCCACATGCTTCCTCTGTGTCTTTCTGCTCCAAAAGCTTTGCTGTGCTTTTTTGATTAAAAAATGATCCACCAAATGAGCTTTTCAGAGGCTTTTAAAAGTATTCATCACCCCCTTCTGTTTTCTGTTTTGTTTTGGTTTTTTACAGAGGGAACAGTTGATCCAACCTCCTTCTCCTGACTTAATATGGAGACCCCAAGAAAAAAATCATGGAATTATGGAGTGAGTTGGAAAGGGCTGTAAAGATCATTTATTTCCAACCCCCTGCCATGGGGGCAGAAGTTGAGTTATAAAAGGAGCAGAGTTCAATTGAAATCCTGCTGCTCCCCATGGGGGCTCAGGTTTTCAGCTCCACTCCTGCTCAGAACTGCTCTCCTCCAGCTTCTTCAACAATTTCCCTGGGATTTACCATTCTGAGGAAGATTTACTTCATTAACAGCACCAGGCATTTGTGTCTCTGTTTGTTTACTGCTCTCCCTGTCGCTTTTGAGGACTGTAACTAGGAAGTGGAAGATGAAGTTGAGTGGTGGAAAACCCCTCTCACTGTTTAAAAATAAGAAGACATTAAAAAAAAAAAAAAAAAAAAAAGAAGAAAAAAGGTGATCTGAAGCAAACTTCCTCTGCTGTCGGGAAAGGAGGGATGGGAACTTCATCCTCACTCCTCAGCAGCATCCAGCAGTGTCTGCTGAAAATACAAAGTGAAATGAAGAGCTCACAATGCCCCTGATTGATGTTGATGGCTAAAAGGGGTTGTGCAGGGAGGAAATGCTTTGCATTTTCCAGAGCCTTCAGTGTCCTCCGAGGTCAGGGGACAGAAGGCCAAGCTGGTGCTCCTCATGTGTGCCAGGATCAGGCAGAGCTATCCAGGGGAATTGGAGAAGCTTCTGGAAAAATCAACCTTGCAGCAGAACATGATTTTTCAGGAATTTACACCTAGAGGAAAACAAACAATGCCAGATTTTCCTGGTTTTTCCCCTTCCCACAGGACAAGCTATCAAATAAGGCAGGAATTGGTGGAGCCCAGTGGCTGTGCCAGCCTTCCCCACCCATTCCTGAGTGCCCATCTCTGTGCCCTGGGGCCAGAACTCGCCAGGCTCACGTGCATCCATCCCGAAACCAGCCTTGGCTCCTCAGGGTTGTGAAATTGAGATGGGCAATATAAACCCAAAACCGAAACCCGGCGCCGCGAGCCGGTTGCGTACAAAGCCAACAGCGAATTTACTGAAACACAGCTTTCAGTTTTGGTGAAAGCTGAACCTGGCTGGCTATTGGAGTGATTCATTTGCTCCCTGGATCATTCAAAACTGGAGCTGATAGCAGCCAGCTCTCAGTTTCTCCTTTATTGGGTGTCATTTATTGCCTGCACTGTCAGCACGTTTCACCCTCGGGATAAACCCAGGGGCTGCGTGGGACTGGCAGATCCATTGGCTGCTCCAGACACGGCCCAAGCCTGGTTTTCCATCAAAAGAAACTTTTGGGAATATGGTTTAGGGGTGGTTATGGAGGTTCTGTGGTTGGTTTTGGACTAGGTGATCTCAAAAGTCTCCTCCAGCCCGGGTGATTCTGCGTTTCTGTGAAATGCTCCGTGTGACTTTCGCTGTCACAGCACTTTGAGCTCTCCAGAAATAAGGATGGGAGGAAGAGGAGAGCTGGGGATGGTTTGGGAACCCCAGCAGACCCTGGCCCAGAGCCCACAGCTGCTCCCAGCAGTGTTGGTGCTGCTGGTGGCACCGCTCTTGGAATGTGATGGATGATTCCCTCCCCTTTTGGGGCAGCTCCTGAGCTGTTGCAGTTTGGGGATGAAAATTTCCCAAGGGCAAATTGAATTCCCCAGTTGGTCCCTGAACTGGGCAGGGGTGAGCTGGGCTCCTGTGGGGTGGGCCATGGCATCACAGAGAGCATGAAGAGCCTGGGTTTGGGCACAGGGGAACTTTGGGTGGACTCCCATGGACACAGAGGTGGCAGCTGAAACCCAAGTGCTGGATAGTTGAAAAAATAAAAAAAAAGCTTTTTGAGCTGAATGATTTAACTCTAAAAGCCTGAAATATGCATTTCCCTGTGGGGAAGATGCCATTTATGATAACCAAAATATGAGTTCACATTTTGCCAGAGCAGGGGAAACAATTATCTAACCTTCCACACCCCCCACCTTGGTGACTTAAATGCATTTTCTGCAGAACATCTGTTGATGCTCGAGATCCTCCACCACGCTTTTCCTCTTCCTCAAAGATGAGTCTCAGAAGAGGAGGGGGAAAAAAAAGACAATTTCCTTTTATTTATTTATTTTATTTTATTTTTTTACGATTTCTTTCCCCTTTCAGGGTGAAATCCTGTCTCAGCAGCAGCAGCAGCAGTGTCATCGGTGAGTCACAGGGAAAGTGTCACATCTGGGCTGGGCAGGAGCTGGCACAGGTGGTGGCACTGCTGGCACATGTCCCTGAGCTGGCCAAGGACAGGGGGAGCCCAGGGCCACCCCCAGCATGGGGGTGATGCTCCCTGGGGGACGTGGCACTGTCCCCTTCCTGCTGCACCTGGGGACACCCTGGGCTGGGCTCTTGGTGTCTGACAGTGGCAGGAGGAGCCCCAGAGGGACAACCATGGCTGATGCAATAAATCAGGAGGATTCAGGCATTGTCTTGGGGTGAGGGACATTTCCTTGGGGTGAGGGACATGATCTTGGGGTGAGGGACATTGTCTTGGGGTGAGGGACATTGTCTTGGGATGAGGGACATTGTCTTGGGGTGAGGGACATTTCCTTGGGGTGAGGGACATGGTCTTGGAGTGAGGGACATGATCTTGGGGTGAGGGACATTGTCTTGGGGTGAGGGACATTTCCTTGGGGTGAGGGAAATTGTTTTGGAGCAAGGGACATTTCCTTGGGGTGAGGGACATTGTCTTGGGGTGAGGGACATTGTCTTGGGGTGAGGGACATTGTCTTGGGGTGAGGGACATTGTCTTGGGGTGAGGGATATGATCTTGGGGTGAGGGACATTGTCTTGGGGTGAGGGATGCCCGTCCCAGGCTCTCCAAAGGTCCCTGAGCCCCCCAGAGCTGGGAAAGGAGCTCTGCCCATCCTAAAGCTGCCGAGAGTCCTGGCTGCTGTGAACCTCTCAGGAAGAGTCCCGGGAAGCAGCTGAACTTTTGCTCTGGATGTCTCTTGGAGCTTGGCTGAATAAAAATCGCATTTCCCCAAGCCGAGCCACGCTCAGCCTGTTGCTCCCTACGAGGCAGCAGCAGCAGCCAGTGTTTGATTTTCAGAATTATTCGAGTGGTTGTGGTTCGAAACGTGACTGGGGAGAGGGTACACGATGTGCCTCTCCGGCAGCACCTCCTCACTCAGTGTTTTCTGACTCATTTGTCGAGCTTACCGAGAAAAACAATTTTTTTTCTTTTTTACTTCTGTCAGCAGCACTGCAGAGCTGGGGCTGGGCGAGGGCTGGAGCTGGCCCTGGCCAGGCTTTGTGCCCATAATGAGCTGCACTAATTAAGAGAGAGAAGAACAGTCTGGGTGTGAGGGCTGGCAGAGGATGTCTCCATGACAGAGAGTGCCAAGCTCATGGCACCAGGGGTGGCACCTGGAGGGTGCTGCTGTCCGTGCCCGGGCTCAGGAGGATGCTGCCAGGTTAGCGCTCATTCAAACGAGGTTTTGGTTCTGGATTGGAGGGACAGTGATTTCTTTGCAATTAAATATTGGTTTTTAAGGGGCTGAGAACTGTGTTTCACCTTTCCATTGAAGCCCAGCTACGCAGAGGGCAGGGCTGGCTCACAAATTACATCGCTTCAGGTGTCAAAGAAATTACTCCAGTGCAAAAAAAACAGGCAGAAACATTTTCTTCTGCTGCTGAAAACAGAATTACAACTCTGTGATGGGTTTTGGTGAGCTACAGCATTATCAGGGCAGGTATAACACCCCACAATCATTTTTGTTTCACATGGCTGAGTTGGTTTTTGCAGCTCTTTTCCTGAAGGAGATCAGGAAGGGTTCCTGAGCCCAGATATTGTTGCTGGATGTTGTTATTAAAGCTCAATTCCTCCTTTATGAAAATTTCTGGGAGCGTTTCTCTCACTCACGTTCTCTGGCTCTGGGGACCTGAGAAAAACCATTATCAGGCTCATATCTGAAATGATGGTTTGCCTAAAGCTGCTGTGAAATAGGGGCGATGACAAAGAATGTCAGACCAAGGCTGGGCTGTCGAGTGTTATCAGAACTTCTTAGAGTGCAAAAAATGCCTTGAAAGGCACTATTGAAACTGCCTTATCACCCTGAGACACTTTACTGGAAACCTGATGTTAAACGTGATCTGGGACCAGCCCTCGAGATCGGGGAGCCTTGGGATCAGAACAGCTCGATGACAATTCCTTTAAGGATTTTTGGGGGTGTTTTTGGGATGAACTGAATTCTTTGCAATGAATTATTAACGGAGCTGGGTGAGGGCTGCAGGAACTCCCAGTAACACCAGTGGGGTGCACAGGGGATGGGGCAGGGCTGAGTTTCTCAACAGCCGGGGCTGAGTCAGTGTCTCATCTCCTTCCAGTGCCTGGTCCCTGTCACGCTCCCGGGCTCTCCAGGACGGTGTCCTGGGTTAGTCCTGGGTTAGTCCTGGGTTAGTCCTGGGTTAGTCCTGGGTTAGTCCTGGGTTAGTCCTGGGTTAGTCACAGCCCCAAGCCCCGTGCCTGGTGTTTTCTGCCGCCCCGGAGATGTTTTGTCACTGAGCATCATCGCATGCTCCGAGCGGCTCCTTCCTCCCATCGGCATTTCCCAGCTGCTCTGGGGATGTTCCCTCTCATCCCTTCCGTGCCTGTGTGCTCGCCACGGCATTGATTGAGAAATCAATCATTTCTCAGCTAAGCGAATGGCACCCAGGGCTGAGTTTTAATTCCTGAGCTGGCTCACAACCCCTCCCTGCTGCCTTTGCTCGTGGTTTGGGCTGTCAGTACCCTCAGAGCGCCCTGTCACAACGTGCCTGCCATAAAATCCCGAGGGAGGAGCCCTTTCCCGTTAGCTGGAAGTGCTGCTGGGGAGAGGAGCTTTCCCTGCCCCATTCCCGGTGCTGCAGTGCCCCAAAGGTTTAATTCTGCCCGGAGCACCTGCGGGAATCGCTTCCCATTTCACTGAGCTCATCTGCAGCTGGGTCACAGTGCTGGCTTCCAGAAATCCCTGCTCCTTCTTTCCCTCTTCCTTCCCAGAGTGAAAGAGGGATGATTTGCTGTTTTATTGAGGGTGTTTTCATGCTGCTGGAGCTGGCAGGTTGGTGACAGCCTGGGGAAAGCCACGCTGGGGTGATTTGCTTCCATCTGGGTTTGCTCCAACACGTGCTGATGGCTTTAAACGGCCAGAGGGCAGGGACAGATGGGATTTTGGAAAGAAATCCTTCCCTGGGAGGGTGGTGAGGCCTTGGCACAGAGTGCCCAGAGAAGCTGTGGCTGTCCCTGGGTCCCTGGAAGTGCCCAAGGCCGAGCTGGACAGGGCTTGGAGCAGCCTGGGATGGTGGAAGGTGTCCCTAGGTGAGGTCCATCCCAACCCAAACCTTTCTGGGAACCTGCTGTTTCCACCCTGCTCTGAAATGAGGGGCTTTTGGCCACCCCCCATGTCCAGCACTTGGGGTTCTCCATCACCACCACTTCACAGACAGTAAAACCCCAGCATGAAAATCTCTCCAGGCTCTCCCCCACCCCAATGGGGTTTTCCTCCTCCTTGCCCCTGTGCTGGGGGTCCTGCTGTTTCTTTTGACAGGACAGAGAGGCTGAGGGAAACATGCAGAGATCTGTCCAAGGCCCTGGGCCCCAATAATCCAACATTTCCCTCCTGTTCCTGTATCATCCCAGCATGTCTCCTCCACCTCTCCCACAGCCACATCTCTTCCTTGCCTTCTGGCACTTGGCTGACCCATCCTGGGCGTCAGTTCAGTTACCAAAAGGAAAAGAAAACAGAAAGAAAGAAATCCTTTCATGTCATCTTCCATTTACATAATGAAGTAAGAACTCACTGCCTCTTCCCTTGTTTCCTCACCCGGGCTGGGTGTGCACAGGGCTCCCAGGAATGCTGCTACTTCCTCTGCTTCCAGTGAAATTTCTGCTGCAATTCTAGGCAGCAGCTGGGATTTGGGGGAGGGAGGTGGGGATTAACAGCCCTGTTCTGTCCCAGATCCCTCCAAAACCTCAGCCAGGGCAAATCCAACCATCTGTAGCCTGGGCTCTGCCCTCTGGCTGATTTCCAGCAGGCTGAGGCACAGTGGGCACATCTGGGGCAGTTCCAGTAACCCTGTGTGCAACACCCTGACTAGCCTGGGCAGAAAATCCATTTGCCTAGTCCTCCCCTGGTGACAGATCTCTGCTCAAGACTGAGCTTGGTTATCTATAAATTCATTAGTCACCCAGCAGATCCGTGCAGGACAGCCCTGGCCCACAGGCACAGGGTAACCTGCATTGCAACAGGGGCACGCTGGGGCTGCTGCTCCCGGCAGGAACCCGCTCCAGAGGCAGCCTCTGGCATTAGAGGGGTGACTCTGCCACCCCCAGTGCCCTCTAAGTCCAGCTGTCCATCCCTCCTGCTCACAGAAACTCCAGGGGGTTTATTCAGCTGTACATTTTTGTTTGTAGACTGAATGAAGCTCTCTCCAAAAGGGCTCCAGAAATATCCAAACCAACCTCAGAGCCAACAGCACAGAGGTCCAGGGTTTGCAGCAGTGCTGCCACATCCCCATGTGCCCCAGCTGACAAATCTTGGTTCCCTGGGGCTGAAATGCTGCGAGGAGAATGTGGCTGCTCCTTGGCTGCACCAGTTTTGCTCTGCAGGGAAAGCTTGTGGTGGGATGGTCACCGATGTCACTGGCCTGGGGGACTTGGGAAGGTGTCAGTGACATTTCTGTCCTTCTGCAGGGTGACAGATTCGGGCTGTGAACAATCATCACCTGAATCACCTCTGAGCCTGGGAAACAGGGTGGGAGCTGTGTCCTCCAAAGCCCCTGACCTCGCGTTCCTGTGCATCTCCAACACCAGGAACACTGGATGGAGAAGTGTCCAGGGACACTGGGTGGAAAAGTGTCCTCCAGGGACACTGGATGGAGAAGTGTCCAGGGACACTGGATGGAGAAGTGTCCTCCAGGGACACTGGATGGAGAAGTGTCCTCCAGGGACACTGGATGGAGAAGTGTCCAGGGACACTGGATGGAGAAGTGTCCAGGGACACTGGATGGAGAAGTGTCCTCCAGGGACACTGGATGGAGAAGTGTCCTCCAGGGACACTGGATGGAGAAGTGTCCAGGGACACTGGACGGAGAAGTGTCCAGGAACTGAGGAGATTTGGAACAGCATTCCCTGAACCTGGTAGTAGAATCCTTTCATCTGGGACCAGGATTCCCTGAAAGTGGCAGGGGAAGGCCCCTTGTGCCAGGACAATGATGGAGAAAACCCTGGCCTTGAGTTTCACCACTCCTACAGGATCCATTGCCAGAAGTTCTGGGGAGCTGGGACCCCCGTGGGGTGATGCCACTGAGATTCCCACATCCCAACACCTCTGTGAGGAGCTGGGAACGGCCCCTCTCCAGGAGGGGATTGCCAGCATTGCTCCATGTTGGGTGTTTTGGGGATGTGATCCCCAGGATGCTCCCTGCTTTGGGTCACATCCCTTTTCCCAAAAGGAAAGCCACGCAGTGATGCCAAGAGCTCCCGCCTCCGTAGGTGAGGGAAACACCCATAGGAGAGAGAGCTGGTCCCTTGCACGAGCTCATTAATTCAGCAAATTACAAAGGGAAATAAGTGCTGGGAAAAGCAAGAAAAATCCCAAAAGTTAATCCAAGAGTTATTTCCTCCTGGTACCGGGATAAAAACGCGTCCTTCGGAGCTCTCCAGGTCAGACGTCGGTGAGAGAGGTGAAGGTAAAACACTGATTTTATCCCTTTGCTCTATGTCCTTTTGGGTATTTCCTTGTACTCCTATCTCTGAAATACATTTTTTATGAATATCCTTAATTTTCAGTGCTAACAAAACTTGTGTTTGATTTATGCTATTCCAGAGGGAACCTGTTTTCTTTTGGGATAAGACTTTGAAATCTGTTACTTTCAGTCAGTAACCTCCTGTTCCTTCTGTGTCATAAGACTTAAAAATTTAACTTCACTGTATTTATTTTTCTGATAACATTTTTTCAGAAGAACTCTGTTTATTTAGATGCATTTTAAACTAGTATTTTATTTATTTTTCTTTTTCCTTTTGAGCTCTTCTGTTAAATATTTGATTTTATTCGATTTTTTTTTCTCTCTTGCTCATGGGGAGCAAAAAAGAAATGGGTAAGAGATACTAATGAGCGTGGGGTTTTTAGTGCAGATGTACGAATTTTATATAAAATTTATATAAAATTTCTTTTATATAAATTTATATAAAATCCATATTTTCATATGGATCACAGTGGTGTTATTCAGGAAAATAAAGAGGAGTATTCTCTTCCTTGGGCAGGTCTCCCAGGCAGCTGCCATGAGAGGATCCCCCTTGTTCCTCTGCCTCTTCTCCCTGTCCTGCTGGGTGAATTTGATGCCGACAGCTGGGGACAAAATCTTCCACTTTGGAGCCTGCAGGGTTTCCATGAGCATGACAGAGATCAGGGCTGGCTTCACAGCAATTAAAGCCAATATTGTGAGTATTTCCCAGGCTCCTGGGGGACTGGGGGAGCCCCTGGAAGCTCCTGGAGCCCCTCTGGAGCCAGCAGCTCCCTGCTCATCTCCATCCTCTCCGCAGCAATCCAGAGACCCCATCCGGACCCTGAGCATCCTGTCCCACCCTCACTCCCTGCACAAGGTCAAGGTAGGTGGCCCTGGCTGGGGAGCCCTTACAGCATCCAAAAGCAGGTGATTGTGACCTTGGGAAGTGCAATCTGTCATAAATCAGGAATTTTCAGCTTTCTCACACCCCAAAGCACTGGGCACAGTCCAGGTCTCAGCCTCTGATACCTAGCTGCAAAATCAGCTGATTTCCTTTTGTGAGACTTGCTGAGGATGGATCTCCTGGAAAATCAGCCTAAAATGATTTCCCATCTATTTTATCAACTTCAATCAAGCACCACTGAAGAAGCTTTCTCTGAATGAAACTGTCCTGCTGTGCTCAGCTACCACGAGCTTCCTGTCAGAGATGCTTTATCCCAGAGAGTGACTGCAGGTTACACCCCTTTGGAACAACTTTTAGTAACTAAATTCATTTTCTTAGTCTTCAGACAGATGCTGCATCACTCACCAGCTCTTCACCTTCTATGTGGACAAAGTTTTCAAGCACTGCAGGACCGAGGACTCGTTTGTGAACAGGAAAATCAGCAGCATCGCCAATTCCTTCCTCAGTGTGAGGAGGAAGCTCGAGCAGTGTGTAAGTCCTGGGTTCTGCTCCAGCCTGGCTGCATCTCTCAATATTTCACCTGTAAACCAACCTGGGAGATTTAGAAAGCCGCAAAATACAAATATATAAATATAAAATTTAAAAATATAAAATATAAAGCTGGGTTATATAAATGGTTTTAATGAGAATACAAAGCAGAGTCAAGAGTGTTCTGTCCACTGAGAGATTTTTATATTTTCTCACCAGCAAACTCCCCCTTTGGTCCTAAAACCCAATATTTATCCTTGTGTCTGTTACATCAGCTGTTGTGAGCTAAAGCCTGGTTTGGGGTCCTGCAGCCTTTCCCACAGTTCCACAGTGTCTCAGTATATGATGCCCAGCAAAATCAGAAACTGAAATCTTATTTTTAAAAATTAACCGCCCAGACTAATGAATTCATCTTGTTTTTGCAGCATGAGAATAATAATTGTGTGTGTGGGGAGGAATCCACGGAGAAATTCAAGCAAATACTTGCAAACTATGAAGGGGTGAGTTGGTGACTGAGCCTGGTAATTAACACAGGTATTTAAATTCTCGTTATGTTGGGTTGTACCGATGGTCTGTGGTTACAGCTCATTCCTTTGTATCATTTCAGCTGAATGTCACATCTGCAGCCATGAAATCCCTGGGGGAGCTGGACATCCTCTTGGACTGGATGGAGAAATCTCATTAGTGGGTGGCGTTAATTACCCACGGCTGGCTGGGGCTGAGGAGCTGCAGGGGCTTTGCAGAGAAGAGAGGGACAATAAATCACTGCATCAGTGCAGTTCCTCAGCAGTTCCAGCTGCATTCAGGCAAACCTGGAGTGCTTTCCCAGCCAGGGACATCAGCAGAGCCTTCATTAAGACAGAAATAACGAGTTTGATTAAATCAACACCGCTGCTACCAAAGGATGCTCCCAGGGAAAACCCACAAGGGTTTCTCTTGCTGGCAGACATAAAGCTGTGATCATGTCATAAAGTTATTATTTAAATTACAGATTGTTTTGTCTGGGGAATGTGGGGAATGAGTGCTGAGAGCTGGCTGGGAGGACTCTGGTGCAGCTGATGTTGCACAAACCTGGGCTCGGTCTCAGGGCTGCTGCCACTGATGGATCTGGCTGAAATGAGGAGTACAGTGTGAGAAATGCTTCCAAGAACAGGTCCTAGCAGGTATGTCAGGCCTCAGAAATCCCTATTTCCTTTTGAGATGATATTTTCTGCCCTATCAGTAAAAAAGTTTCTGTGTAAGATATGTGGTTGCTGAACAGAAAAAGGTTCTTGAGCGTATTGTGCAATTTACTGACACTCAGTAGTGAGTTTTGTGGAAATTGGGTGTGATGACTGTAAATAAACCCCACTTGAAACTGTGCTGAGTCTGTTGGTCAAAATTCTGGGGAATTATATGATTCTTGCTGGTGAAACTTCCTGAATTCTCTGTGGTGTCCTTTTACAGCAGATGCTGTCAGTCCAGCATGCCAGGGCTGATGCATCCTTCTGGGCACGCCAGAAACACCAAACTCAGACCTCAGTGCCACTAAATTCCCCCAGTTTGTCCCCAAAACTGTGCATTATTTATAGCTCTGGGCTGTTCTCTCCCATTTTGGGTGTTGCTGGTACCCTCTGCGTGCTCTAAATCCCAGCTGGGGCACAGCACCAGCATTTCCCTGGGGCACAAATGTCACCTTGGGTGGCATTTGGTGATTCACTTTCAAAGCAAAGATCTCTCTTTGCTCACTGTCCTCCCTCAGATATTCACTTATGCCAAAGGAAAGCTTCTCTGGGTTTTGATTCTGTTAATTCACTTTCTCAGGGGTTTCATTTATCCAGGGCACAAACAGGTGAACACATCTCCCCGTGCTCTGGCAGTGCTCAGGAGAGCTGATTTTTCAGCTCCATCACTCTTTTAGGAATGAGAGGCATCTGGGACATTTCACAATTCTCAGAAGAACAACCCCTGGGAATGATGCTGGGATGCAGCAAAGTGCCACAGCTCGTCCCAGACCTCAGGAAATCAGCTGGCACCAGCTGAAGGAGCAGGGACTGCTTGGTGAGTCCCTCATGGATCCTTGTGGGCTCTGGATCACAGCCTGAGGGTTTTATTCCACACTTTCAGCTTATGTCACCATCACTGCAGTTCATCCTGTGCATCGATCACACCCTGTGTGCTGCAGCCCCCAGTCCATGCCTGCCTCAGTGCCTCCACCTAAACCAGGGATTTTACACTTCTCTGCCCACTGCAGGGCACCGCAGCTGCCCAGGGCTGCTCCCCTGTGGGAAGGAGATGTCAGCTGGAAGTGCCAGCAGTGCGGAGGAGCGGGGAATGCAGGAGGGGCTGCAGGAGGGATGCAAGAGAGGTGCAGGAGGGCTGCAGCAGGAGAGGTGCAGGAGGGATGCAGGAGGGATGCAGGACGAATGCAGGAGGGATGCAGGAGGGCTGCAGGATGAATGCAGGAGGGCTGCAGGATGCAGGAGGGGCTGCAGGAGGGATGCAGGAGGGATGCAGGAGGGCTGCAGGAGGGATGCAGGAGGGCTGCAAGATGAATGCAGGAGGGCTGCAGGATGCAGGAGGGGCTGCAGGAGGGATGCAGGATGAATACAGGATGAATGCAGGAGGGATGCAGGATGCAGGAGGGATGCAGGAGGGGCTGCAGGAGGGATGCAGGATGAATGCAGGACGAATGCAGGATGAATGCAGGACGAATGCAGGAGGGATGCAGGATGCAGGAGGGGTGCAGGAGGGCTGCAGGAGGGATGCAGGAGGGATGCAGGATGAATGCAGGATGAATGCAGGAGGGATGCAGGATGCAGGAGGGCTGCAGGAGGGCTGCAGGAGGGATGCAGGAGGGCTGCAAGATGAATGCAGGAGGGCTGCAAGATGAATGCAGGAGGGCTGCAGGATGCAGGAGGGCTGCAGGATGCTCAGCCCACCCACCCTGTCAGCTCCCGCTGCTCTCCCGGAGCTCAGCTCATCCCGGCTGCTCCCAGGGAGGCGAGGGAGGAGCGGAGCTGGGGAAAGGCCGTGGGGCAGGCTGAGGAGGAAGAGGATTTGCACAGGGAGAGCAAAAGGGGTTTTCTCCTCTCAGAAATTTCCAAACCGGGCCGCTCTCCTGTCGCCGCTTCCCTCCGGGGACGCTTTCCAGGCTCACGCCTTTCCTGTTGCACCTGAGTCAGGCATTCCCTCCCTTCCAGCGGCTCCGGGCGGGCGCCGACCTGTCCCGGCCTTCCAGGGATCTGTCCCGGCCTCTCCAGGGACCTGTCCCGGCCTCTCCAGGGACCCTTCCCGGCCTCTCCAGGGACCTGTCCCGGCCTTCCAGGGACCTGTCCCGGCCTCTCCAGGGACCTGTCCCGGCCTCTCCAGGGACCTGTCCCGGCCTCTCCAGGGACCTGTCCTGGCCTCTCCAGGGACCCTTCCCGGCCTTCCAGGGACCTGTCCCGGCCTCTCCAGGGACCTGTCCTGGCCTCTCCAGGGACCTGTCCTGGCCTTCCAGGGATCTGTCCCGGCCTCTCCAGGGACCTGTCCCGGCCTTCCAGGGACCTGTCCTGGCCTTCCAGGGATCTGTCCCGGCCTCTCCAGGGACCTGTCCCGGCCTTCCAGGGACCTGTCCTGGCCTCTCCAGGGACCTGTCCCGGCCTTCCAGGGATCTGTCCCGGCCTCTCCAGGGACCTGTCCCGGCCTTCCAGGGACCTGTCCCGGCCTTCCAGGGACCCTTCCCGGCCTCTCCAGGGACCTGTCCCGGCCTCTCCAGGGACCCTTCCCGGCCTTCCAGGGACCTGTCCCGGCCTCTCCAGGGACCCTTCCCGGCCTTCCAGGGACCTGTCCTGGCCTCTCCAGGGACCTGTCCCGGCCTCTCCAGGGACCTGTCCTGGCCTTCCAGGGACCCTTCCCGGCCTTCCAGGGACCCTTCCCGGCCTCTCCACAGACCTGTCCCGGCCCTCCAGGGACCCCTCCCGGCCTTCCAGGGACCCCTCCCGGCCCTCCAGAGAACTGTCCCAGCCTCTCCAGGGACCTGTCCCAGCCTCTCCAGGGACCTGTCCCGGCCCTCCAGGGACCCTTCCCGGCCTCTCCAGGGATCTGTCCCGGCCTCTCCAGGGACCTGTCCCGGCCCTCCAGGGACCCTTCCCGGCCTCTCCAGGGACCTGTCCCGGCCTTCCAGGGATCTGTCCCGGCCTTCCAGGGACCCTTCCCGGCCTCTCCAGGGACCCTTCCCGGCCTTCCAGGGACCCTTCCCGGCCTCTTTAGGGACCTGTCCCGGCCTTCCAGGGACCTGTCCCGGCCTCTCCAGGGATCTGTCCCGGCCTTCCAGGGATCTGTCCCGGCCTTCCAGGGACCCTTCCCGGCCTCTCCAGGGACCCTTCCCGGCCTTCCAGGGACCCTTCCCGGCCTCTTTAGGGACCTGTCCCGGCCTTCCAGGGACCTGTCCCGGCCTTCCAGGGACCCTTCCCGGCCTTCCAGGGACCTGTCCTGGCCTTCCAGAGACCCTTCCCGGCCTTCCAGGGACCTGTCCCGGCCCTCCACGCCTTTCCCGAGACCCAAACCCCTTCCCACTGAGGGGATGCAGCCCTGGGGATGCGGCAGGTGAGCCCTCACCTCCCTCTGAGGGCTGGCAGGAAGGTGCAATGTGGATGTGAGAAGTGAGCAGGAGGGAGACACTGAAAGTTCACAATTCGGGAATTATTTGTGTTTTATCCTCAGTGAAATTCTGGAATCTGCAATGTAGGGATAATTTGTGTTTATCCTCAGTGAGGCCCAGTGTCTGCCAGCTAACCCAGCCTGCCGTTGTCACCTCTTCATCATTGCAGCTTCCTAGCTGCTTTATCTGTGGAATATTCAGCTTTTCCCACCCTTTCTGTGCCTCTCTGGGTGGGTTTTCTTGTGATATCCCACAGACCCTGAGTTCCCCAGTCTGCTGAAAGCCACTGGATTCTTTATTGATCATGCATACAAACACTCCAGACGTGTCTGGCCTGCAGGTGCTGCCCTCAGGTCGGGAAAGCTTAGAGAAATCAGAAGCATCAGATGCTGTTCTAAAGGGTTTTCCAGATGCCTTTAAAAGAAAATGGGATTTTTTTTTTTTCACAATGCTCCTTCTGGCCAGTGAGAGCCCAGTGTAGGAACTGGGGCTGCTGGTGGGACGAGCCACTCGAGTTCCTGCTGTTTCCCAACCCAACCTCCTCACTCAGACCTGCACTTCCAGCCCCCTTCGGAATCAAACCATTCCTCCTAAATCACCACTCCAAGCTGAATTTAAGCAAAAAGAAAAAAAAAAGTCAAGTTATAGCAAACTGTGGGAGCAATGAATTGTGAATTGTGTAGTGATCCTCAAGGTAGAGGCAGTCCCAGGCGCTGCCACCTCCCCTTCAGACCCGGTCCTGGCTGGGGGACACGTCCAGGACTGTGCTGTCCCCACCGGAGCTGCGCTGGGTGATGCTGTCCGAGGTGACGAGGAAGGAGGAGTAGGCAAGGTCAGCGTCCTCCTTGGAGCTCTGGGAAGGACAGGAGCACAGTCAGGGGATGGGGATGGGCAGCAGGGGAAAGGCAGCATTTTGGGGATATCCCAGGATGACACAGGGACACTGGAGGGGTGGGATGATACAGCTGATGTGTCATCCTGGGAGGATCTCAAAAGCTTTTAAGTTTGGGATTCCTTGGCAAGCCTGGATGCTGGCATCCACTCCCCTGTCCTAAAACTGCTAGGCTTTCTTTACTGATCACTCCAGTTCAGCTCCTGGCACTGACAACACCTACACCTCTCCTGTTGGTAGGGGCTTTGAAAGAAAAGTCCCTACAGGCTTGAATCTGGCACCTGCAGCTACTGCCAAATGGTGCCACTGGACCATGACCTTACCCGAGGGGAGGGGAGGTAGAGAAAATTAGGGAAAGGCAGATAAAAGAAAAAAGAATAAAAATAAAATTAGCCCCTGCAATGGCCAAGCCTTCCCTGCTTCCCTGTGTCCCCTGAGCCACTGAGAAGTGGGATGTGATGGTTTCCAGCCATCTGCATATCCCAGTGATTCAAATCTCTGGTAACAAACCCAACCTTCCTGATGCTGCCTGGGGCTGCCTTGGTTCATTTCTTGAAGCAACGTGACATCTGTTAATGTCTCTGCTAAACCAGGGAGTCAGGACAGGGGTGTCAGGATCCACCCACGGGGGCTGGATCTGGGAAAAATGGAGAGCACCAGGGTACAAATAAAGCCCCTGGGAGGAGACAGCCCCTTTGGGACAGACTGCAGGGCTGTGGCCACGTCTCCCAGGTCAGTGGCCTCTCTCCTGCCTCCTCTTACCCTTTTTGCCTTCGTTGTTTCGGCAGCGCTTTCTGGAGCATCCATGGTGGTGGTGGTGGGCTCTGCAGGCAGAGAAAGGAAGGTGTTGGGGAGGGGGCAGTGGCTGGCAGGTGTTTCTGTGGCTTTTGTGGAGTATTTCAGCCTGACCCCAGGGCTGGGCTGGGTTCAGCCACTCACCATCCCCTCCCATGGGGGTGTCCTGGATCTCCTTGGCGCTGTTGCTGGCACTGAAGTCCTTCACGCTCTCGAAGTCTGACATGCTGATGTTTGTCCTGTAGCTCCCCACGGACACCAGGTCTGGTGACAGGGAGGAGGAAAATCCCTCAGGTCTTGCTCAGAGTGGGTGGGAGCACAACAAGACCCAAACCCTCTGTGCCAGGCGATGCTGTGACACAATGGGCAAAGCCCGTGGAGGGCTGGGCTCTGTCTCAGCCGGGACTCTGGGATTTGGAGCTCTCTGGATGGGTCACAGGAGGAGCAGGGGGTTGGAGCTGTCTGGATGGGTCACAGGAGGAGCAGGGGGTTGGAGCTGTCTGGATGGGTCAGTGTGAGGAGCAGGGGGTTGGAGCTGTCTGGATGGGTCACAGGAGGAGCAGGGGGTTGGAGCTCTCTGGATGGGTCACAGGAGGAGCAGGGGGTTGGAGGTCTCTGGATGGGTCACAGGAGGAGCAGGGGGTTGGAGCTGTCTGGATGGGTCACAGGAGGAGCAGGGGGTTGGAGCTGTCTGGATGGGTCAGTGTGAGGAGCAGGGGGTTGGAGCTCTCTGGATGGGTCAGTGTGAGGAGCAGGGGGTTGGAGCTCTCTGGATGGGTCACAGGAGGAGCAGGGGGTTGGAGCTGTCTGGATGGGTCACAGGAGGAGCAGGGGGTTGGAGCTGTCTGGATGGGTCAGTGTGAGGAGCAGGGGGTTGGAGGTCTCTGGATGGGTCAGTGTGAGGAGCAGGGGGTTGGAGCTGTCTGGATGGGTCAGTGTGAGGAGCAGGGGGTTGGAGCTGTCTGGATGGGTCACAGGAGGAGCAGGGGGTTGGAGCTGTCTGGATGGGTCAGTGTGAGGAGCAGGGGGTTGGAGCTCTCTGGATGGGTCACAGGAGGAGCAGGGGGTTGGAGCTCTCTGGATGGGTCACAGGAGGAGCAGGGGGTTGGAGGTCTCTGGATGGGTCAGTGTGAGGAGCAGGGGGTTGGAGCTGTCTGGATGGGTCAGTGTGAGGAGCAGGGGGTTGGAGGTCTCTGGATGGGTCACAGGAGGAGCAGGGGGTTGGAGCTGTCTGGATGGGTCACAGGAGGAGCAGGGGGTTGGAGCTGTCTGGATGGGTCAGTGTGAGGAGCAGGGGGTTGGAGCTGTCTGGATGGGTCAGTGTGAGGAGCAGGGGGTTGGAGCTGTCTGGATGGGTCACAGGAGGAGCAGGGGGTTGGAGCTCTCTGGATGGGTCAGTGTGAGGAGCAGGGGGTTGGAGCTGTCTGGATGGGTCACAGGAGGAGCAGGGGGTTGGAGCTCTCTGGATGGGTCAGTGTGAGGAGCAGGGGGTTGGAGCTGTCTGGATGGGTCAGTGTGAGGAGCAGGGGGTTGGAGCTGTCTGGATGGGTCAGTGTGAGGAGCAGGGGGTTGGAGCTCTCTGGATGGGTCAGTGTGAGGAGCAGGGGGTTGGAGGTCTCTGGATGGGTCACAGGAGGAGCAGGGGGTTGGAGCTCTCTGGGTGGGTCACAGGAGGAGCAGGGGGTTGGAGCTCTCTGGATGGGTCACAGGAGGAGCAGGGGGTTGGAGCTGTCTGGATGGGTCACAGGAGGAGCAGGGGGTTGGAGGTCTCTGGATGGGTCACAGGAGGAGCAGGGGGTTGGAGCTGTCTGGATGGGTCACAGGAGGAGCAGGGGGTTGGAGCTGTCTGGATGGGTCACAGGAGGAGCAGGGGGTTGGAGCTGTCTGGATGGGTCACAGGAGGAGCAGGGGGTTGGAGCTGTCTGGATGGGTCAGTGTGAGGAGCAGGGGGTTGGAGCTCTCTGGATGGGTCAGTGTGAGGAGCAGGGGGTTGGAGCTGTCTGGATGGGTCACAGGAGGAGCAGGGGGTTGGAGGTCTCAGGATGGGTCAGTGTGAGGAGCAGGGGGTTGGAGATGTCTGGATGGGTCAGTGTGAGGAGCAGGGGGTTGGAGCTGTCTGGATGGGTCAGTGTGAGGAGCAGGGGGTTGGAGCTGTCTGGATGGGTCAGTGTGAGGAGCAGGGGGTTGGAGCTGTCTGGATGGGTCACAGGAGGAGCAGGGGGTTGGAGCTCTCTGGATGGGTCAGTGTGAGGAGCAGGGGGTTGGAGCTGTCTGGATGGGTCACAGGAGGAGCAGGGGGTTGGAGCTGTCTGGATGGGTCACAGGAGGAGCAGGGGGTTGGAGCTCTCTGGATGGGTCACAGGAGGAGCAGGGGGTTGGAGCTCTCTGGATGGGTCAGTGTGAGGAGCAGGGGGTTGGAGCTGTCTGGATGGGTCAGTGTGAGGAGCAGGGGGTTGGAGCTCTCTGGATGGGTCAGTGTGAGGAGCAGGGGGTTGGAGCTCTCTGGGTGGGTCACAGGAGGAGCAGGGGGTTGGAGCTGTCTGGATGGGTCAGTGTGAGGAGCAGGGGGTTGGAGCTGTCTGGATGGGTCAGTGTGAGGAGCAGGGGGTTGGAGCTGTCTGGATGGGTCACAGGAGGAGCAGGGGGTTGGAGCTGTCTGGGTGGGTCACAGGAGGAGCAGGGGGTTGGAGCTGTCTGGATGGGTCAGTGTGAGGAGCAGGGGGTTGGAGCTGTCTGGATGGGTCACAGGAGGAGCAGGGGGTTGGAGCTGTCTGGATGGGTCACAGGAGGAGCAGGGGGTTGGAGCTCTCTGGATGGGTCACAGGAGGAGCAGGGGGTTGGAGCTGTCTGGATGGGTCAGTGTGAGGAGCAGGGGGTTGGAGGTCTCTGGATGGGTCAGTGTGAGGAGCAGGGGGTTGGAGCTGTCTGGATGGGTCAGTGTGAGGAGCAGGGGGTTGGAGCTGTCTGGATGGGTCACAGGAGGAGCAGGGGGTTGGAGCTGTCTGGATGGGTCACAGGAGGAGCAGGGGGTTGGAGGTGTCTGGATGGGTCACAGGAGGAGCAGGGGGTTGGAGCTGTCTGGATGGGTCAGTGTGAGGAGCAGGGGGTTGGAGCTCTCTGGATGGGTCACAGGAGGAGCAGGGGGTTGGACCTCTCTGGATGGGTCAGTGTGAGGAGCAGGGGGTTGGAGCTCTCTGGATGGGTCAGTGTGAGGAGCAGGTGTAGATGCTAGCTTTGGAGCAAGCTGCAGGCCCCATGGCCTGCCAGGCCTGCCTGAGAAGCTAGCCTGGGAAATTCATGGGAGGATTCAAAACAATCCTCAAAGACACAAAACAGCCTGCAGGTGCTGTTTGTCTGTTCCCGTGTTTTCCTTACAGGAGAAGGTCAGGGGGTGGTAAACCCCACTGACCAATGATGGTAATGTAGTATTTTACTAACCAATAAGAGTTTCCTTTCTGTACTTTCGACGAACCAGTCTATATAACATGGCTGTAACAATAAACTAGAGATTCTCTCCTGATCTGACTCCCTTGAGAGTCCGTGTCGTTCTTCCCGCCGTTCCCAATTAGAACGACAAGCAGGGGGTTGGAGCTCTCTGGATGGGTCAGTGTGAGGAGCAGGGGGTTGGAGCTGTCTGGATGGGTCACAGGAGGAGCAGGGGGTTGGAGCTGTCTGGATGGGTCACAGGAGGAGCAGGGGGTTGGAGCTGTCTGGATGGGTCACAGGAGGAGCAGGGGGTTGGAGGTCTCTGGATGGGTCACAGGAGGAGCAGGGGGTTGGAGCTGTCTGGATGGGTCACAGGAGGAGCAGGGGGTTGGAGCTCTCTGGATGGGTCAGTGTGAGGAGCAGGGGGTTGGAGCTGTCTGGATGGGTCAGTGTGAGGAGCAGGGGGTTGGAGCTGTCTGGATGGGTCAGTGTGAGGAGCAGGGGGTTGGAGGTCTCTGGATTGGTCACAGGAGGAGCAGGGGGTTGGAGCTCTCTGGATGGGTCAGTGTGAGGAGCAGGGGGTTGGAGGTGTCTGGATGGGTCAGTGTGAGGAGCAGGGGGTTGGAGCTCTCTGGATGGGTCACTGTGAGGAGCAGGGGGTTGGAGCTCTCTGGATGGGTCACAGGAGGAGCAGGGGGTTGGAGCTCTCTGGATGGGTCAGTGTGAGGAGCAGGGGGTTGGAGCTGTCTGGATGGGTCACAGGAGGAGCAGGGGGTTGGAGCTGTCTGGATGGGTCAGTGTGAGGAGCAGGGGGTTGGAGCTGTCTGGATGGGTCACAGGAGGAGCAGGGGGTTGGAGCTGTCTGGATGGGTCAGTGTGAGGAGCAGGGGGTTGGAGCTGTCTGGATGGGTCAGTGTGAGGAGCAGGGGGTTGGAGCTCTCTGGATGGGTCACAGGAGGAGCAGGGGGTTGGAGCTCTCTGGATGGGTCAGTGTGAGGAGCAGGGGGTTGGAGCTGTCTGGATGGGTCACAGGAGGAGCAGGGGGTTGGAGCTCTCTGGATGGGTCAGTGTGAGGAGCAGGGGGTTGGAGCTGTCTGGATGGGTCACAGGAGGAGCAGGGGGTTGGAGCTGTCTGGATGGGTCACAGGAGGAGCAGGGGGTTGGAGGTCTCTGGATGGGTCACAGGAGGAGCAGGGGGTTGGAGCTGTCTGGATGGGTCAGTGTGAGGAGCAGGGGGTTGGAGCTCTCTGGATGGGTCACAGGAGGAGCAGGGGGTTGGAGCTGTCTGGATGGGTCACAGGAGGAGCAGGGGGTTGGAGCTCTCTGGATGGGTCACAGGAGGAGCAGGGGGTTGGGACCTTCCTGCCCATCCTGGTGTGGTACCAGGAGAGAAGCTCAGCCCAGCACTTGAACTCAGTGCTGCTGCTGTTTCTTGAGAGCCCAGAGAGGCAGGGACTCACCAGATCTCTTCAGCTGCCTGTATTTGACAATGGCAAAAGCTGTCACAACAATCAGGATCAGACCAGCAAGAGGGCCCAGCACTAAGGCCAGAGTGTTGGAGCCATGGCTTTCATCAGAGCTGGAACAGAGGGAGAGAAATCTCACTGAGAGCGATGCATGTGAAAATCCAGCAGGCTAAATTTGGGTGGGATGGTAATTCTGAGTGAGCATGGTGCAATTCAATCAATTAACTGGATTCTAGCACATGGAATAAAATAAAACCCAAATAAAAATATAGGCTTGAAGTCAACAGCTACATCAGCAGCTTGGTTATAAATACACAAAGGAAAGTTCTCTAATATTAACAGAAGTACTTTCAAATAGTACCTGGAATTTCTAATAATTTCCTTCTGATACTAATTTCTTGAATTAGAGATTAATTATGAGTCATCTTGCCCTTTGCTCTCACTTTTTATCTTCTCTGACATTTAAAGCAAAATTATTCGGGGCTGAGTTTTTTCTTGTGTTGCTAAACAACACACACAAGGTGTGTAAACACAATGGGATTGTATAAACCCCACAAAAATGAGAAATGGCAGGGGATGGAGGGAACCAACCTTTCTGGGACAGCTCCTTTTCGCACCTCAGCATCGCTGTAGGCTCCTCCTGGGGGAACAGCTCCAGACTCACGGCTGGAATCCACATCCAGGAGCTCTGGGCTGTGCTTGGCATCGCTCCCTGTGTGTCCCAGGAAAGGAGGGTGGTTAGAGAGCAGCAGCATGAGAACTGGACACAAAAACTACAGGGATGTGTTTGGTGGACATGGAGCTGCTGTGGGTTTTGGCTTTCCATGAGAGGATCTTCAAAATGGGGGTTTGAGGCCTGAAATGCTCTCAGGCCAAATATTTTACTGCAAAAATCTCAAGTAGGATCTCTCTGCCTCTGAATTTTAAAAGAGTCTTGCATTTCTAAGTAAAAAGGCTTGCATTTCTGAGTCCTGCCTCTAATAATTTCCAGACTGAATTTTGCATCCTTGCTTTGTTTTTATTCCTGGCTCCTTGCCCACCAAAAACAATGATATGGGGCTGTTTCACTCTGTTTCCACATTGGCCATCACTCACTTAGGGTGGGTAAATATCAGATACCCAGGGCTCTAATCTTTCTCTGCCTCTAACTATATTCCTCCCCCCAAAACCATTTCAATTCCAAAATACTCCACCAAAGCCGAGGCTAAGCCCCTTGCTGTTGGTGTCAGCCTCTCCTGCTCTTTACTGGTTTCCTGTTTATTAAGATAAGAAGTTCCCTGGAGCAAGATCTCTGAACTTGATCATTCCTTTACCTGAAAGGTGCCAGATGTTGCCTAAACTAAATGATGCTACACATTGTGATAGGAGCAATTAACCAGCACGGGGTTAAAAGTAAAATTACTGTGGAAAGAGGCGAGCTTTTTATGACTGGGAAGTCAAAACTGAGCGAACGAAAACGTGAAGGGAAATTGTGCAAATCAGGGAGGGCGCTGCTGGCACCTGCCCGGGATGCTGCGCTTCTGTTTCGAGCTGCTGCAGCCTAGCGGTGATGGAGAGCCCTCCCTGGGCACAAGGGACGAGCAGGGAAAGCCCTGCCCTGGAGCTCACCTGTGCTCACCCGCAGCTCCACGGCCATGGTTTCCCCAAAGGCACCGTTGCGCTTCACCCCACACCAGTACCAGCCTTCATCTTCCTCCGCCAGCGGGTCAAAGCTCAGCACAACCGTCCTGGTGGATGCGTTACAGGTGGCACCCGGCCCTGGCAGCCCCTGATCCAGCGCTGGCAGCATGGAGCAGCCAGTGGAGTTCCACTTGCACCAGTATTTCTCGTAGGAGTAGTACTTGCAGGGGTAAGAGCAGGTTAAATCCACCCTGGAGCCCACTTGTGCCTCCACTTCCTTCGGTCCCGTCAGCGCAGGTTCTCCTGCAAGGACAAACAGGACATCAGTGCTGGGGTTCAGTGGTGGGGTGGCCAGCAGGTAGTGGGGATGGAGCTTCGAGGGAAAATGCTCCTTGTGCTGCTTAATTAACACTAAAGGTGTTGTTTATGGTTCTTCTCTTGCAGGAAAGTATTTCTTTCTAAGAAATACTTCATAAGAATTTTCTGTGAACGCATTCCCATGTCGCCCTGAAAACTCAGCTTCTGAGCTTGCTGACATGGTTTTCTAAGGACTTTCCCAGGACAGTAACTGTAAACATAGATATGTGTACATTCCTTCTGTTCCATGTCTTGTGATGGGCATCTCTCATGGCCAGTGCAGTGAGAAAGTGTTATCCTGACCATCCAATCCCTGGCCATGGTCAGGAGCCTATAAATCCTGGGAGGAAAAATAAACTTTCCCTTTCTCTTCACCACACCTCGACCTGTGATCTATTCATCTTCAGCAGCAACATTCCCACAAAACTGAAACTTTCCCTGTGTCAGTTTTGAAGCTGCTGGGGTGTTTGAAACTGCTTCTGTTTCTCCTAATTTTCTTGGGAATTACAGAGTTCAGGCTTGGAGCTCACGTCTCTTCCCAAAAAGGCAGATTGCTCGCTTGGGGTGGTTCTGTCCCTCCTGAACAGGCAGAGAACTGCCAGGGCTCACCTCTTACCTTCTACAACCTTCAGTTCCGTGGATGACTGCTGCTCCTTCAGTTCATTTGACATGCACCAGTAAAAGCCCTCGTCCTTGGCCTGCAGCTGGTTCAGGATGACGGTGACAGTTTTGTTTTTGGGGTTCTCGAACATGGCCACTCTTCCTTCATAGTTGTACTTCACGTAGCCGGTGTTGTCTATGATCTTGTCACATCCCTGGGGCCTCCACTTGCACCAGATCCTCGTGGAAGATTTCGTTAGAGGATCATAAAGGCACTCGAAGGTTGCTGAACTTCCTTTTTTTCCAGTTACTGTGGTCTTTAACTGAGGGAAGTTTTTGTCTGTTGGCAAGAATGAAATGAGCAGTTATAAGAGCCTCACTTGTGTCCATGTCTCCTAAAAAAAATCAACATTATCAGATCCAACAAAGCTGCCATGGCTAAAGGAAGGCCAAGCAAAGCTCAGGGGTGCAAACATCAGGAGATTGTTCTGACACTGGTGGGAATTGATCCTAAAGGATCAGTCAGGCCTTGCTTTTTCCCAAATTCACCGAGTGCTGTTGGCTTTGTGGACAGAAATTGCAAAGCTTTGTTCCCTTTGCTAGAGGGACCCTCTACATCTGTCAGTTTGAGATTTAAGGAACTGAGGGCTTGAAGAGACAGCTTGCTTGCCTCAGACTGGGGCAGGAAGGTAGAATTTGTCTCCTGGAGTTTTGGGCTGGGGAGCAGAGCTATCCACTTCTGGGAAGGTGAAGTCTGGATACAAGCTTTATTTAGTGATGGTTTAGTACTTACAGGTGGTTAAATTGATAGAAAGAAGTGTGTAGATGAGAGAATAGGATAATAGCAAAGAGAAATTCAAGTTCTTGCTAAATAAAGTGAGACTGCTGGTGATGCTTTTGGAGAAAAGGCGAGAGGAAGGGGAAAACACCCTGGGAACAGCTCACCCTCGTAGATAAACACGTCCAGTTCCTTCGATTTTCCTTCCTTCCCATATTCACCAGCCCCACAGTAGTACAAGCCTGTGTCTTCCCAGTCCATCTGAGTCATGGTGACACTGAAGGAGCCTGGAGGCTCCTCAAAAGTCAGCAGAACTCTCCCTTGGAGATCCGGATCAATGTTCCGATGGCTGTCGATGATGTTCCGGCAGCCGTCCTTCTCCTTCTTGCACAGGTACCTCCTCAAGTCCACGGTGTCCTCGCCAAAGCTGCAGGACACGGTCCAGGTGCTGCGGAGCTTCAAGTAGAAGAGCTCAGCTGCCTCAGGAACAGGTGGGGCTGTGCACAGACACAGTCAGGGGCTGGATGAAACTTCCCTGAAAGCACCTGCGGCTCCCAGACACCCCACAGGCCTCGTTTAAAAGGGAGAGAGGGGGGGAAAATCTCAAAGCAAACGGTATTTTAGGGATTGCAAGATCCATAAAGATTGTAATTACCTTCAGCAATGCTGAGGATGACTCTGTGGGACAGCCCTCTGCCGTTGACCCCCACGCCACACTGGAAGGTGCCGGCATCCTCCGGCCCCAGCGCTGAGATGTTGATCTGGAAGTTCTCGGCCTCGGGGTGGTCGGTGAGGGAGATTCTGCCCTGGTAGTCGGGAGCCACGTAGCGCGTGGCCACGGCGGTGACGCAGCGGGAGCCCACCTCCCTGCACCAGTATTTCCTGTCCTGTCTGTTCACCGCCGTGCCGGGGTAGAAACATTTCACGGTGACCGAGCCGCCCAGCACGCCATAGACCTGCCGAGGGCCGAACACGGGGCTGGAGACTGCGGGGAGAACAGGCTGCGTGTCAGGACGGGATTTCCTGAGCCACATTCAGGCTCTCAGTGGCTGATCTGTTCCCCAAAACACTTTCCCTTGAAACTCCCTCAGGCTCAGGAAATCATGTCCACATCGTGTGTCCCCACAGCTGTGCGGCCTCCATGGCCTGCAAGGCCCCATGACCTGATTAAGATGCTCCCCATGATGTCTCAGAATTTCAGCTTTTGTATTTTTCAGGTCCTGTACTGCATTAGTGCCTAACTCCAAGCTCCATAGAGAGTGTTGGTAAGCTCTCTTTGCATTCTGGTCAGACAAAATAATCCTTCTGAGAACCTCAGGCCTTGAAAATCATAAACAAAAGTGAATTGTGGGGGGAGCGAACTGGGGGAATATGACTTCATTACCTGAAGCTGGAATTGGAGAATTAACCCCTGATATGCAAATGGCCCAAACTTATTTCAGTCTGAGAAACTCATGACCTTGTCCATTTTGGGTGTAACCTCTTGGGAGGCTTCATCTGCCCTTAATGTACCTGAAGGTCCTTCATTAAACTCATTATTATTCATTAAATATATCCACTTTTATCTTTTTAACTTTGTCTGTCCCCTGCTTCTAGGTAAGCCTGTTCCAGGCATCACCCAAACCCTCCTCCTCCCTTCCCAGGGCCACCTCTGGTCCTTGGCCACCCCAAAATCTGTGCCCTGGGTGGGTGACACTCACTGGCTGCCTTGGGGAGGTATCTGCCTCTTGCAGACCCAGCTGGGAGCAAGGCGAGCAGGAAGAGGAACAGCAGTAATGTCATTTTTCTTGCATTCCCTGGAAAAGACGTAGAAGATATTGAATAATCACATTTGCAAAGTGTTAAGAGTCTAATAAGCTTCGTGCTTGGAGGATATGAAGGTTGTGGCTGTGTAAAGTAGAGAGAAACACGGGTTTGGATTGCTCCTGTTGAGGAATTGGATGGGAAAAAAGGGAGTTGATATCTCTGTTCTAACCTGGGCTGCTGCACAGGACAGGACTGCCCATGGATCTCATCCCAACACCCCAATATTCCCTCTGCCACAGAATTCCTGACTGGAGCCTGTATTTGCTGACTCTGTTTCCCTGGTCTCTCCAAGGACACACAAAAGATAAATAGGGTGATATTTTCACCTCTATTTTTTAATTCTTTCCTCAGCTGCTGAGGAATTGAGTGAGCTGTAGGGATTCAGCTCAGCTCTACTCCTCCAAAAATCAGATTTTATGTGTGTTTCCTGAGCCCAGATCTTGATCCACCTGCCTGTTCCAAGTTCATAGAAGGCACCCACAGGAGCTGATAAGAGGTGCCAAGGAAAACCTTTACAAACAATCAGAGAAATTTGATTTCGGGGCATCAAGTGACACGATTTTATTAAGGGTAATTCCCGGCAGAAGAAAAAAAGCTTTTATTTCCCTGTTAAGATGAAAGGTGTTCTGTTGTGCCTCTTCCTTGTATTGTGATTTCTCCTTGCTCAATGGCCACTTGTCCGTGGCTAATAATTAACTCACTGAGCATGAAAAATTCTCTTTCAAACACATCCCAGAAGTAGCCAGCAAGGCAAACATAACAAATTCTGCAGAAAGCAAACACCGTGGCACAAAGAGGGCCTTGATGTTTGCCCCTGGCTGACAGCAGCTCCTCTGCCTCACTGCCCTCCAGCCTGTGGTGCAAGCAGGACCCAGTTCAGCCTTGCCCATTTTGCCAAAGCTGAAATAATCCGTTATCCTGATTTTTTCAAAAATTCCAGCTGCTTTTGGGGTACAGCCCACGTTGTTCTGTCAGCTCTGGAAGGGTTACCAAGATCTCTGCCTACCCAAACCTGTGCTTCCCGTGCTCTTGCACCACCAACACCTACAGCTCTGAGCTGGTTTAAAGTGTAAATGGAACAATTACAACATAATGACCTTTTCTCTTGCTTTCCAGCTCAGGACAGATAATTTTGTTGTTGTTGTTGTTGTCTTCATGTGGTCCTGGGAATGAATAACAATCTCAGTTTTGGTTTGGTGCTGGGCTCTAAACCTCCTTGCAGCTCCACTGCGTGACAAGGACATTTTAGTGATGTGTTTTTAGTGTCTTTACCCTTGACACTGGCTGATGGTAATTTCCTGGGTGTTTCTCTGGACCTGGGTTGGGACCATCACCTTCCTCTCCAGTGCTATTTTATGCCTAAATTTTGGTATTTTCCAGGTTTCCAGCAGCAGTGCTCTCTGGCCAGGCTGGCTCTTCCAAATCTCATCCATTACAAGACTTTCCCCAGGTTTCTGTTGTGCTTTTGGGATTCTGTCAGTCCTAGGGAGAATTATCTTCAGATTTAAATTATCTTCAGATTTAAATTATCTTCAGATTTATAATTTGGAAGAGACCAGGACCTGACCCCATCAAATTGTGCAAACCTGAGCCAGCAGCTGCTCTGTCTGGGTACGGAATATCAGAGTTCAATTCCCAAATTCTGCTGAATTCCTGCTGCAGGGATTGCCAGGGATCAGCCCAGTCCAGCACATTAGATATTAACTATTGCTCCTGACAATGAACAGTGTCAAGGCCATGGGATTGACAAAACACTAAATGTTTAATTGTGACATTTGTCATTCCAGCCTGGGAGCCCTTCTGGATTTTTGTGGAATGTTTGCTGCTATTCAAATAATTGAGAAATAATAATATAGAGGTAATATATTGCATATATTCTATATATTTTATATACAGGTAATATTTCCCCCCTCAAATCCTTTTGATCCATGGGGAAGCTGTGCAGATGCAAATTGTTGTAGAGAGAGTTGTGCTGTGAGGAAGTTCTGGAGGTTTCTGTGCCCAGAAAAAAGGCTCAGCAACAAATTTCATCCTGCACAGGACTGGATTACTCACATCTTCAAATGCCCATCAAGTTCACTGCTAATCTTGCCTTGCCATGGGTTTTATTTTCTGCAGTGGAATGGGGAAAAACCACCATTCCACCCCATTTTCATGGGGTTAAGAATGAGCAATTAACTTGCAGATAAAAGATTGAGCTGACCCAACCACATGCAGAAAATAAACATTTCCACTTCTAAGCAGATGACTCCTTTTCAATATTGAGAAAATAAACAGGAGGGGCTCGTTTGGTGATGCAATGAGCAGAAACACTTTGGTAGAACTTGCTGAAGAGTATCAGGATTTACCAAGAAATCAGCAGTTTTTAGAAATACCTGCAGTGCTTGGGACCCTCTGAACTAAGAATGTTTGTGTCAGTTAAACATATGAGCAACTTATTTCAGAAAAGAAATTAAAATAGAATAAACAGGCAGCTCTCAAGGCAGTGACTGAAATCCCAGCTGAGATTGTGCTGCTGGCCCAATTTTACATTCCTTTCAGCTGCTGGATCCACTAACTAACCTGAGACCTGATTTTATGTTCCTTTCAGATCCTCCATGCACCCACTTGTTGTTTTTCAGATCAGACCTTCATGGTTCATTTGTTCCTTGGGCTGGAGAGTGAAATCAACTTCAGCACCATGAAATTATTTTAGTTTAATTCTCCTCTGCCTGCAAGGAGCAGGAACATCCCATGGCCCAAGAGGCTGGAGGGATGGATGATGCCAGTGTGGATTTATTAACAATTGCAATTAGGTGATGATTATTTGTACTTGAGGAATGTATTAAATCTATAGGAATGTTCCCTGTGCAGAGTGGGAATTCAGGGGTGTAGGACCCTTCACTGGTCTGAGTGGGACAGGGGCTCCTCTGATTTCACTTTTAGGAGACCACGTCCAGTCCATTCATTTAAGCTTCAGGTTCTATTTATCTTCCTGTAACTGTACAAACTTCTCAGGGAGCGTCTAAAGCAGCTCCTTTAGGACACAACTGCAGCAATTCTCTTCTAAAATTTCAAAATCTGATGGTTGGGGTTCAAAAGCCAGCAATGACCTCAGGCTGAGTCACAAAATTCAGATTACTATGGTAATATTTACTAACTTTTATTTCCCATGTTAAAACTTAAAGCAAATATTGTAATGATAATTAATCTGTTGAGGTTTTTTTTTTTTTTAGAAACTAAGTATTAAAAATCTGCTGCAGGGAAGAAACCATAACTGCCATAAGGCTGTTCCTGTGGTTCCTTCAGAAGAAATCAGCCTCCCACCAGTGAGTTCTGAACATGAAATGGTTCCAAACCTTCCCTGCCATGTGAGGAGGGATCCTCAAAATTGGCTCAAGACTCATTTTCTTCTCCTTCCCCATCCCACCACAGCCCTACAAAAGCTCAAATATTTTTTTTTTTTACAAAACCTTAAATCTTTGTGCATTCCCAAAGATGCCAAAGCAGCGTTACTTACACCCCAGGCACTTCTGGCGTTCCCTCTCGGGCGGCTGCTGGGACGTGCTGTGAGTGTCCTGTGTCCCCACGGGGCTGTGGCAGTGCCAGCCTGCTTTAAATACTCCCTGCACCTTCAGCCCTGCATTTCCACCTCTTGTGCCTTAAAGGAACAACATCCAGCAGCGCTGCCAGGTGAGCTCTGCCCATGGCAAAGCCCAGCCCAGCTCTGCTGTCCCTCCAGGGTGTCCTCACCCCAGCCTGGGGGGCTCCCAGAAAACTCCAGGGCTCCTCTGCCTCCTTTGGGAAGGAGCTTGGTGTCTCTCTGTGGTCAAACCCATGGAGAGTCTTTTGGGTGCCTCTGTGCCAGCTTTTTGTTTGGGCAGGACCTGAGCAGCCAGGGCAGCTGTGGTTCCTTGCTTTGCCTCCTTTTAATGATGCAAAAGCAGGAATTCCTTCTGACTGGGGGGGTCACACGGAGCTTTCCTCGCCCACTCTGTGAAAACTGATGTGTTTGAAGAGGATGGCAGCTCCTGCAGTGCCTGGGAGCAGCAAGATCCTGACCCAGAACTGGGATCTTCAACAGATTTGTCACATCCTAAAGCCAGCCTTGGAAATGCCTTTTGTTTAGCTGAGGGTGCTGAGCTCCATTTTTTCCATGAATGTGCAGCTTTTGGGGTGAGGAAGGATCTCTTGGAGTGAGGAAGGAGCTTTTGGGGTGAGGAAGGAGCTTTTGGGGTGAGGAAGGAGCTTTTGGGGTGAGGAAGGAGCTTTTGGGGTGAGGAAGGATCTCTTGGGGTGAGGAAGGAGCTTTTGGGGTGAGGAAGGGTCTCTTGGGGTGAGGAAGGAGCTTTTGGGGTGAGGAAGGATCTCTTGGGGTGAGGAAGGAGTTCTTGGGGTGAGGAAGGATCTCTTGGGGTGAGGAAGGAGTTCTTGGGGTGAGGAAGGATCTCTTGGGGTGAGGAAGGATCTCTTGGGGTGAGGAAGGAGCTTTTGGCTGTCGCTGTGCTTGGTGGGGATCTCAGACTGAGCCACCACCCCCTCTCCTCGATGGGAACAAACCCCAATCCCTTGCACACTTCCCACCATTCCAAACATTCTCCAGGGAATCCTGGCATTGCTTTCTTGCCTCGTGGCCACCGAGCTGTGCTGGCTGGACCACAGTGGACACAGCTGTGTTTGCTCTCCTGGAGCTCCCACTCTCCCAGGCACGGATCCCTCGGGATCCCTTCCCTGCTGGCTCCTGCAGAGCGATGGAAATGTGCTTTTAAGACCTTGCAGAGGAAGGTGGGATGGCTGTGGGCAGAGGAAAACCTGGCAGAAATATGGGCACCTTTAACTCCTGGTGCATCTCAAGGAGGAAAAATGAACCCAAGGCTAATAAATAGGTTTTTTTTAACCAAACCCCCCTTTTCACCCTCAGCATTTCCAGTAAATCCAATCCATGGCCTCATGTAAATATATTTGAAATGTATTTCCTTGCTTTAGCACATGAGGAAGCGTTTCCCTGCCAAGTCACAGGTTCCAAAGCATTTTGGCATCTCCAGAAAACAAACAACCTTCGGATTGCTTTTATTTGGGGAGTGCAGATTGCAGCATGAGCCACGATCCAAGTGTGAAACCAGCGCTGCTGCTCGGGGCTGGGCTGTGTTTGAATCTGAGCTGCTCCTGAAGCTCTGGATATCCCTGCAGGAGAGGTGAAGGAAAAATAGCACTTTGGGAACGTGGGTGGCTGAGAAACTGAAATCAGACGTGGTTTATGTGTTGCAAAATGACTCCATGGATCAGGATTTAAAAAAAACCAAACCAAATAAAAGTAAAATCCTTTTTATTTTTAGTAACCTGCTCCCTTCCAACCCAAACCATTTTGTGATTTTCTGATATTTTGCCTCTCACTGAGCAACCCTGAAGCCACAAAGATCCTTCCCTCCCCACTCCTTTTTTTTACCTTTCCCTCAAGGAAACAACCCACAAATAGCTGGGTTCAGGTGCGTTGTTTTATTCTCTCTTCTGCAAAACACGGAGCAGTTTGGGCAGTGTGGGGGTTCAGCTCTCACCAAAGGGGATTTGGGTTCTGGGAAAAGCACTGGGAGGTGTTGGGGGCTTGTCTTTCCACAGAGAAAATTCCCAGCTCAGGTACCCAGAGGCTTTCACAGCAGATTCTGGCTCAAGTCTTCATCAGGCACCTGGAAAAGTAATTTTTCTCCATAGAGTGACTGTAAAAGAGTGAAACAGAAGAGAAGCTGTGATCTGGCATTGCCTCTCTGTGGTATTTGTAGAAGTCATTTCATAGGTATTTCTGGGTTTATGCCAGTATTGGTATTTTAAATGATATTTTAAGGAGCTCTGGGAACAGAAAGGTGGAGAAACCCAGGTGAGAAGGGACTTCTGGAGCCAACCTCCTGCTCAGTTAAGAGAATTATCCCAGCTTTTACCCCAGCCCAGACATCTGGGAAGAAAAGGCACAAATAATTGCTGGGTTTCATTCTCCCTTTCAGGAGTTTTTCACAGAATGTTGGTTTATTTTCAAGGTTTTAGGGGAGGTGTAATTTTTCTTTCTATTCTTTACATTTAGGACCAGAAAACCCCTGTTGGCTCTGAGTGCATTGGAGTGAGAACATGAAATCACCAAATTTCTGAGCCACTCTTCCACTAATTTTTTATTCAGCGGAGTCCTTCTCACTGCTAGAAATTCCCACAGATCAAATACACTTTAAAATATTTCCCCAGATGATTTTTACAGGAGCTTTTCTCTAAAAAAGCACCAACAATCTGAGACTCTTACATAGACTCTTACATTTGCTGGTCATCCTGATATTTCCAAGGATAGCAGAGATTGTCCTGCACAATAGAACACAGAAGAATGGCATGGTTGCAACACAGTGAACAATAATTACTTCTGTGTAATTCTGATAAGTAATCAGGATTTATTGAAAGAGGCAGGAAGGGTGATAAGAGCTTTACTACTTGAAATCGAAAATTATAATCGACCCTACAATAAATATATAAACTTTATGTAGGATTTAATCCAAGTCTTGTGAAATCCATGGTTTAACGTTCCTTGGTAAGGAATAAAGGCAGGAGTTTGGCGGCAGAATGTGATTCTTGGACTGTGGATTGTAATTCCTGCACTGCAGAGCTGGTGCCTCTCCTGTGGAGGTGTTTTCCTTACCAAGCCACAGATTCCCTGCTCAAAATTTGGTTTATTCTCTTTTATCAAGGGAGGTGATACTGGCAGTGCCAGTTGCAGCAAACACCCACCTACATTTGCCAGAGCCCATCCTGAATTCCTGCTCTTCTCCTGGACTCAGCTTCTCCTCCATCCCTTCCTCCCTTCCAGGGCTCCTCCATCCCTTCCTCCCTTCCAGCCAAAGCTGGCTCCAGGCTCCCCGTGGTGCTTCTTTCTTCTCCTTTAAAACAAAACACAGAGATGCACTGCAGGGAACACCCCCACTAGCACCTCTCTAATTATTCCAGTGTGTCAGACACCAAATGAGGCCATTATTTCACACTTTCCTTCCTGTGAATAAGGAATGTCCCCTCACCACTGTCATGGACAAAGGTTTTCTGTCCCTAAGTTTATTTCTATGGACATAACATGGTCTGGATTAAGACAGATGCACATGTTTTTGCAAATCAGTTATTACACAGGATTTTTTGGGGCTTGTCTTTGTCAGCTTTGCATGGAATAAGCTGGATTTGGCTGCAGAAGCTGCCCAGAGTGAAGCCACTCACACCACACAGGTCCCTCCCTCCAGGATTTTCTATCACCCACAGAGCCACAAACCCTCCAGGCACAAAATCCCAGCCTTGCTTTCAGCAGGGCTTCAGCATTTCCTTCATTTGCTTTGCATTTGAAATTTGAAATCTGCATTTGCAGGTTGAAAACAAAACCAAACAACCCCTCAAGGACTTTGCTTGCAGGTTTGGGGCTGCAGAACAGACACGTGTCCAGGAGATGGAAACATTCCACGGGTCAGACTCCAGCCCTTGGAAATTTAAACCAAAACAACCACTGCCACCCCAAAAGGTGTTTCCTGGCCAATTTACCTGTCTGCTTTTGAAGCTTGATTTTGGCCAGGGTGAGGATGGTGATGGTGATGCAAATCAGCAAAAGCAGAGCTGGTAACACAGCTGGGAGCAGCCGTGGCTCACCTGAGGAGCTGGGAAGATCAACCACCAGGGTTAAATTAGGTTTGGAGTCACCTTCGTGGTTCATGAAGGTGGGTGTTTTCGCACTAAAGAGTAGCAAGGAGTTGTAAGCTCTGACTGAATCAAAGAAAAGTCAACAGAGTCAAGGAGAGTTGCAATCATTTGATCTGGAGTTTGGCTTATGAGGAAGTGATTTCTACGGCTGCCGTGTGGGGTTTGTGCTGCCAGCTGAATTAGTGCCTCCAAAGGGAAAATGAGCTGTTTGCACAATACAAATTCACAAGAAACACATCTTTTGGTGAGTTGTCACAGTTTTGGAAGGTGCCTTCCCTCCTCCTGTCAGGATGACAGGGAGATGTGGCTTGGGGGAAGCTGGGGTGGGGAGGATGGGGGTGGATGCGGATCCGAGGTGCCAATCTCGGGATTGAACTGGATTTGTGGACTTTGCCCAGCTCTGGCTGACCCTGCAATTCCTGGTGCATCTGCACCACATCCCCTCAGCAGGGCTGGCTGGTGGCCACAGCTGGGGGAGAAGCTGGAGCTGCTCACAGGGAGCACAGGAGACAAATCCACTGGGAAGCCGCTTGCACTGGGGTGAGACACAGGAACTGGTGTGGAGAACAACCAGGGAACAATTCCTGGCCAAAACACTGCCAGGCTTTGGCTGAACCTCAGCCAAAGCTCCCTCCTGGTTAAACAGCGAGCTCCCACACTGCCCGTGGGCTCCTGGCTGCTGCAGGGCTCGGGGAAGGGGTGCCCTGAGCTGTGCAGCAGCCACACGTTCACCAGGGCTATTGCTCAAGCCTCAGCAACATTCCCAAGGTCCTGTCCCCATCCTGAGCCCAGGGAATCAGGCAGGAGCACGGCTGTTGACTCTGGCATCTGCTCCACAGGAGCAGCCAGCACCAGGAGGGTCAGAGACAAGTTCAAAGTGTGCAGGGACACGAGGTGACCTCGCCACCTTCTCTCCCTTTTCGTGTCTCCTGGAGGTGTTTTCAGCCGTGCACAACTTCCACAGGGCCCTGGGGAATGGGGCAGACAGGGTGAGGAGCACCAAGGGTGTGGCTGTGGACTCACCTCTCCTGAAAGGCTTCACCTGGGGAGGTGGCAGAGGTGCCAGGGGTGGCAGAGGGTAGCAGGGAGCTGCTGCCTTGGGTGACACTGGCCATGGTGGTGTCCTTGGGGACAATGGCCATGGTGTCCTTGGTGACACTGGCCATGGTGTCCTTCAGGACACTGGCCATGGTGGTGTCCTTGGGGACAGTGCCCATGGTGGTGCCGTGGGTGACACTGGCCATGGTGGTGTCCTTGGTGACACTGGCCATGGTGGTGTTCTTGGGGACAGTGCCCATGGTGGTGTCCTTGGGGACAATGGCCATGGTGTCCTTGGTGACACTGGCCATGGTGTCCTTCAGGACACTGGCCATGGTGGTGTCCTTGGGGACAGTGCCCATGGTGGTGTCCTTGGGGACAATGGCCATGGTGGTGCCGTGGGTGACACTGGCCATGGTGCTGTCCTTGGTGACACTGGCCATGGTGTCCTTGGTGACACTGGCCATGGTGGTGTCCTTGGGGACAGTGCCCATGGTGTCCTTGGTGACACTGGCCATGGTGTCCTTGGTGACACTGGCCACGGTGGTGCTGTGGGTGACACTGGCCACGGTGGAGTCCTTGGGGACAGTGCCCATGGTGGTGGTGTGGGTGACACTGGCCATGGTGTCCTTGGTGACACTGGCCATGGTGCTGTCCTTGGTGACACTGGCCATGGTGGTGGTGTGGGTGACACTGGCCATGGTGCTGTCCTTGGTGACACTGGCCATGGTGGTGCTGTGGGTGACACTGGCCATGGTGGTGTCCTTGGGGACAGTGTCCATGGTGGTGTCCTTGGGGACAGTGCCCATCACATCTGCCATGCTCCCGTGCCTGGCCGTGCTGGGGGCAGCAGGACTTGGTGCCGTGGCTGTTCCTGGGTCCCATGAGGAGCAGGTTCCTACAGAGAATTTTGTTTAATAAAAATTCATTTTGAGGCTTTAATCCCCACTCTTTGGCAGAGGCAATGTGTTTGTTGGATTTACCAAAGATTTACACATTTCAGCTCGCTTCTCACGTGAAAAACCACCAGACTGAGGCATTTCTGCTCTCCTGGGAGTGCTATAGAAAGCACCAGTGAAAACCTGAATACCTGGCAAACATCCTAATTTAACCCCACTCCTTCTGCCTTTGCCAGAGGAGCAGTTCCATGGATCTGGCTGTTCCCACTCTGCAGTTTCTCAAGATAACCTTCAGCTTATCCTCAGAGCCAAACACCTCCCTGTGCTGCACTTGCCAGGACCAGGATCTCAGCTCCTGGGGGTTTGCATCGTAGTGAATCAATAATAGAACCCAAACCTATCCAATTTCTTTAGAAAGCTCAGCTCTCTCACCCCTGAAAACCTCCCCCATCGCCTCGGCTGCTCACTCACAATTAAAGGAGATTTCATTTCCTTTGATGCCGTTTCTCACGGTGTGGAATGGTTTGGGGACCACCCAGGCCGTGCCACCACCTACCCCTGTGGATGAGCAGCTTCAGGGAGGCCGTGAGCTCCGTGTGCCCGCTCCTGGCCCCACACCAGTACCAGCCTTCATCCTCCTCCCTCAGCTGCCTCAGCAGCACCGTGAAGCTCCCGCGCTCGGGGTCGCTGCTGGACATCTGTATCCGCCCTCGGTAGGACTCCAGCACGAACCCCTCATCATCCAGCAGCAGCGGGCAGCTCCCTCCCTGCCACCTGCACAGGTACTTCTTCTCGTAGGTGCCCCTGGGGTCGTGGTGGCACTGGAAGGACAGCGAGCCCCCGACGGTGCCGCTGAGGAATTTGGGTCTCCTGGGAAGGGCAGAGGCTGCAGGGAGGACGCAGAATTAGCATTTCACGCCCCTCAGCCAGCGCTGAGCTCCCCATGCCCTGTCCTACCTGTGGCCACCAGCAGAACCACCTCCTGCAGGCTCTCCTGACCCCTCGGGCCTTGTGTCCCACACAGATACAGCCCCGAATCTTCCTTCTTTAAGTCGTTTAGCAGGACTTTGGAAGCTCCAGAGCTGTCCTGAGGGGTGATAACAATCCGTCCTTGGTACCTCCTGCCCACAAAGCCATCAGAGCTGGCGATGAGAGTGCAGCTCCTTCTGCCCACTTTGCACCAGAACCTCTTGTGGTGACTCTGGGTGTCCCCAGAGGGGCACAGGATGGTGACAGAGCCGTGGAGATCCCCTCGGACCAGCTGGGTTGGTCTGGACACGGCAGCATCTGCAGGGAGAGAGCAGGACAGGGGCTGGCAGCACACAGCTCCCAAAAACTGCCCCATCCTTCGGGCTCTACAGCTCAGGCCATGCCCCTGAGCTCTGCCCTAGGATAGTAAATAGATAAATAATAAATATTCATCTTTTTTAGATTATAACACCTCAAAAATATCCACACACACATAGTTCACACCCTGAATCTCCAGCAGTTATTTCCTTTACTTCTCCAAATCCCCTTCACTCAGACATTTCCCCTGTGCCCTTCCCCGGAGTCTCCAAACCTGGCTTTCCAACGTCAGGAAAGGGTTTCCTTTCACATTTCTGAACAGCTGATTTGGCCAAACCTGGCTGCTTTTATACCCCAAAATTATACATATCATATATCAATATATAACATAGGTATGATAGTTTAGATATAATATAGTATATCAATATTAAATATATAATATATAATATAATATCTATTATATATATGATATATTTTCTATAAATATGTATTTTATAATAGAATATATTAATATAATGTATTAATATTATGTATTACATTTATATATAATATATTTATATATTATATATCTATATATAATATATTCCTATATATTTATATTATATATATTTATATATAACATAAATACAATTCTATATTATAATATATACAATAATATATATTTTGTTATAAATATATATATTACAATATAAATTATAATTATAAATATACAATTATTATAATATAAATATAATGATGTATCAATACAACATATTATATTAATATAAGTTATAATTAATAGCCATATTCTATTAATTATATATTATACAATTATATATATAATATAATGTAATTAATTATATATAATATAATTATAATATAATTATATTATAATATAATTATAATATAATTATATATTATATATTTAATACTATATATAATATAATTATATATAACATTGATTATATTGATATAATTAATAAATATATAATTATATAATAGAATTAATTATATAAAATTATAATTATTAATATAATATAATATAATATAATATAATATAATATAATATAATATAATATAATATAATATAATATAATATAATATATTATAATTATTGTATAATTAATACAATAAATATATTTATTTTTAATAAATACTATAACTAATATAATTAATTATATATAATATACACTATACAATATTATATTAATATTTATCACTACATTAGCAGTAAAACCTGCGGCCCCTTCTCCCAGAGCTGTCCCAGGATCCAGGCCCCAGCGGTACCTGGCAGGACGGTCAGGTTGATGCTGACGTAGAGCCCCTGCTTGGTGCTGCCGATCCCACACCTGTAGGTGCCCGAGTCGCTGCTCCTCAGCCGTGTCATTGTCACCGTGAAGGTGCCGTTCTGGGGGACATCCCCCAGGGCCACCCTGCCGCGGTAGTGGCTGGAGGTGAAGCTGCTGGAGGTGAAGCTGCTGGAGGTGAAGCTGCTGGAGGTGAAGCTGCTGGAGGAGATGATGCTGGAGGAGATGATGGTGTAGCACACCCCGTTCGCTGCTATTTTGCACCAATATTTCCGCTCGTATCTGTTGGCCGGGGTGGGGGAGTAGAAGCACTGGTGGGTGATGGAGCCTCCGAGGCCTCCTGCCAGAGCCCTGGAGCTGTACAGGCTGCTGGACACGGGCTCTTTTGGGGCACAAACACAACAGGCTTTGGTTACTCACAGCCATCACTCCTCCGAGGCAGGGCTGTGCTGCTGAGGGGGACAAGGAGCTCAGGAAATCTATTTTGGATGTGGTGTTTCCCCTCCCCGAGTGCCCCCAGTGTCACAGAACCACTGGCACAGACAGGGAGACCCTCAATGCCCCTTCCAGGACCCCCCCAGACCTGGAGTTAAAGCTCAAAGGCAGAAATTATCGGAAAAACCCTTTGGCATTTGCCTGAGCTGGCAGCATCCTTCCCCTGTGGGAGGATTCTCCTCCCAGCTCTGGCCAGCTCTGCTGGTTCTCTGCAGGTCTGGACTGGGCAGGGGGTGCTCAGACTGGTTTCCAGTGCAGGTGGAGGTGTTTGGTGTCCAAGGGAGGTTCAGCCAGAAGAACACAGCCTGTGTGCCCAGTTCCAGCTGAGCCTGCTCTTCTCAGGGCTGGGACTCGGTGTCTCCCTGACTCACCTCGCAGCAGAGCTGCTAAAAGGAGGAGAAGCACCATGTCCAGCCCTCCGGAGTGCTCCCTCTGCAATCCTCACCAATCTCACGCTGGGGACGGGGTTTTGCTGATTTCTGCGTTATCAAACAAAAGAGAGAGATTGTGGCAACCACTGGAATGCTCTGGGGGCTGCTCAGGGCAGGGCGCTGCCTCCCTGCTGGCTCCGAGTCTCTGAGCTGTCCCAGGCCAGAAAAAGGGGGATTTTAAAAGGAAAACAGATGTTAATGGTGCTCTGCAGATCTCACACTCCTGCTTTGAACTCTGTGCTCTGGGGATGGGGTAAAGGCATCGCTGGGAACGGGAAACAGCCAAAAATGTGTGAGGGACCTGCTGTGGTGCTGTGGCATTAAACCTTCCCTTCTCCATCCTCCCTTCTCCATCCTCCCTTCTCCATCCTCCCTTCTCCATCCTCCCTTCTCCCTTTTCCTTTCTCCATCCTCCCTTCTCCATCCTCCCTTCTCCCTTCTCCCTTCTCCATCCTCCCTTCTCCATCCTCCCTTCTCCATCCTCCCTTCTCCATCCTCCCTTCTCTATCCTCCCTTCTCTATCCTCCCTTCTCCCTTCTCCCTTCTCCCTTCTCCCTTCTCCCTTCTCCATCCTCCCTTCTCCATCCTCCTTTTTCCTTTCTTCATCCTCCCTTCTCCCTTCTCCCTTCTCCCTTCTCCCTTCTCCCTTCTCCCTTCTCCATCCTCCCTTCTCCATCCTCCCTTCTCCCTTCTCCCTTCTCCATCCTCCCTTCTCCATCCTCCCTTCTCCCTTCTCCCTTCTCCATCCTCCCTTCTCCATCCTCCCTTCTCCATCCTCCCTTCTCCATCCTCCCTTCTCCATCCTCCCTTCTCCATCCTCCCTTCTCCCTTCTCCCTTCTCCCTTTTCCTTTCTCCATCCTCCATCCTCCCTTCTCCCTTTTCACTTTTCCCTTTTCCCTTCTCCCTTTTCCTTTTTCCCTTCTCCCTTTTCCCTTTTCACTTCTCCCTTCTCCCTTTTCCTTTTTCCCTTTTCCTTTCTCCCTTCTTCCTTCTCCCTTCTCCCTTCTCCCTTTTCCCTTTTCCTTTCTCCATCCTCCCTTTTCCATTCTCACTTCTCCCTTCTCTTTTTTTCCCTTCTCCCTTTTCCCTTTTCCTTTTCCCTTCTTCTTTCTCCCTTTTCTTTTTCTCATCTCAAGAAACAACAGGAGAAGCTGCAGATCTCAGGGGTGCCAACATCCTTAAACATCTCCTGTCACTCCCTCAGTCATCTCCATTTATATTTATATTTATATTTATATTTATATTTATATTTATATTTATATTTATATTTATATTTATATTTATATTTATATTTATTTTTATTTTTATTTTTATTTTTATTTTTATTTTTATTTTTATTTTTATTTTTATTTTTATTTTTATTTTTTATTTTATTTTTATTGGGCAATGGGAACATCTCAGGACCCCCCAGCTCTGCTCACTCAGGGCAGAGAGGGTTCAGCAGAACCTCAGCACTTCCCTCACTGCAGCCAACAGAGACAGAATTGGGAAAAAAAAAGGGATTTCCACTCAATTCCCACCAGGCTGGAGGACTTGAAGCAATGAGGAGCTAACAAAAATTCCCTGTAAAGAGCTCAATGGCTTTTATCCATCCAAAAAATAAAAAAAGTCAGTAAAAATGTGATTTCTGTGCTTATTTAATATTTTCTGATGTCCAGCAGAGCATTCCTCATTTCTGGTCTGCAGGGCAGAACCCTCAGCTCTGTTTTAATCTCATTTAATGTTAATTTTAAGGCAAGGAGTTGTTTTTTAATGCTAACCCACAAATAAGCATTAAATGTAAAGCAGGAAGAGACAAGAAGGAGCTAAAGAAATCCCAGGAGTAAACCATGTATGGCTGGGCTTTTCCTGTCTTTATTTCAGCTTTATATTGTCAAAATGTTTATAGGATCCATTTTTGGCACCTGATTAAACCATTATCCTGCTGCCATCCAGAACTGGGATGCATTTTACCTCACCCATATCGTTTTTTGGGTGTTCTAGGCCAAAAAGGGCAGAAAATTTAATTTATAGCTTTAAAAGGAAAAAAAAAAAAATAGGCACAATGGGAAGAAAAACCATCATAAATCACTACCTTTATTTTTATAGAAATAATTATGTTGAATTTCAGAATTGTTGCAGACTGTAGGTGAAATCTCTCTCCTACAATCACTCCAAAAATCAGTATTTTAAGGGCAAATTCAGGCTCACCTACCTTTGATTGTGATGCTTCTGGAAATTTTCTCTTCCTCCACCTCCAGCTCAGATTTTCTTTTTAATAAAGTTATTTTTGCAGCTTGCAGCTCAGTCAGTATTTGCTTTTCTCTTGATGTTTTATGTTTTTTTCCATATATTGATGTGTAGATTTTAAAACAATTGCACTAAAAATCTTCTGAGGTCTTGATGTGCATTTCTGAGCAAAGTGGAGATGGTCAAAATACTCAGAGGAGTAGCAGAGATGTCATCAAAAAGACCCCAAAATGATCTTTTTTAGCTATTTGGGATGTGATGACATCATGGAAGGGGAAAAAAAAAAAAAGGATGAAGATGCCTGGAGCAGAAAATGCAGAGTTTGAGAGGAATTCCCCTGCTCTGCAGACAAAATATTGAAATATAAAATACATAGTATGTAATGAAATGGTGTTTGCTGCACTTCCAGGCAGAACTTCACAGCCAGAACTTTGAGAAAGCTTCCTCAGCCACCTGTGGTTTGACTGGACCTTCACTGAGCTCATGTCTGTGTTTTGATCCTGTTTTGGGGTCAAAAAGACGATTTCTGCTTCAATTTTTGTCCTAAACCGGTCGCAGAAGTGTGAAGAGGGTGGGTTCAGATGACAGAGTCTGAAGGTGGAACTCAGGGCAGTTTGTTCCTGGCCACAAACACAATTCCTCTTCTGCAGGAACCAAATCCCTGAGAGGAGTTTGGATGCACCGACAGCTCCAGAACCACGGAGGCATCGCAGTTACTGCATGCCAGGGACTTTGGGCTGCTTTGCCTTGCATTAAAAATGTTTGGCTGCAGAACAAAACCCACCCTTGGCACCTGTGGGGGGGCTCCAGCAGCTCCAGGATCTGCAGAACATCCTCAGGTGAGGAGTGTGAGGGGTTCAGAGGGACATTCAGAGGAACCACACGGTTCTCCAGTCCTGTGGGGTCCAGAGCCTTGATCTTCCCCTCTCAGGTCAGACAGGGTGTGAAGAGCAGATTGTTTCCTGTGTCGGACAATCCTTGAAGGCCTTTGGAACCTCCCTGGCTGGAGATAAATCCCCACCGAGCAGTTTTGCGCTGTTAATCGTGATATGATTTCTTATATGGCAGTAATTGTCGTGTTTTGTACCAAAGCTGAGCCAAAATCCCCCACTTTTGGCTGGGCTCCAGCAGAGCTGCTCTGCCTGAGGGTTTTTATTGCCATGAGAGCAGCAAAGCACCAGGGCTGGCTTTGTGTGAGTGATAAAATGGGATACAAGCGATGGTGAGAGCCCCCTGGGAACACCCAGCGTTATTTTAGAGATTCATAAACCATGGAATTACAGGAGACCCTCCTGGGGCACTGCCTTGCACCTTCCACTGCTAAAGGAGAGTTCAATTTTTTAGAATTTATTCCTCTGGGCTGTGCTTGTGGAGGAAATTCCTTTTCCTTCCTCTGACAAACACGTGCTGGACGGGGAATCTTCTCCCTGGGAGCAGCACCAGGACAGGCAGAGGCTCCATCCCAGGAGTTCCATCCCCGTGCAGATGTGGAGGCTGCTGCCAGCACCTCAGCACAGCCTGCCTGTGCTCAGAGCTGCAATTAATAAATGACAGCAACCCCTGGCTGCTCCACAGTGCCCACTTAATGATTAAACTCCTGCCTGGAAGCAGCCAGGGGTGGTTTTGCTGCACATGAACCCCTCTGCAAGGAACAACACTGCCCCTGTCTGTCTCTTCCTGGACTTCCAGATCCAAAGGTGTTTGGAAGGAAAGAGTTGAGGTTTCAGGGGAGTGGAGATCCTCATCCCCTGCCCTGCCAGGGTGATCCCAAACCTGGGATTTCAGAGCAGGAACGAGGAACACCGGGTCTGGTTCTGGGTGAAGATATTGTTGGGTAAGTTTGCATCACTGGCAAATGGAGGAAATCAAAACCCAAACCAAGAAACCCTGATTGTTTTAATACAGCAGGAAAAGGCTGGAATGTCCCTGGTGGGGCTCCTCTTTGCAGGTTCTTGGTTCTGTGGGGCCAAGCCTGGCACGGGTGGGAGCTGCAGTGACGAGGTTGGGCCTTTTCTCGTTTACAATTCCTTTAGAAACAAAGAACAGGGGCAAAAAGAAAAGAAATGATAATGGAGAGAAGCATGGTGGGGTTGGAGAGGGTTCTTGTCTCCTTGTGAGCAGGGAAGGGCAGAGCCTCAGCTCCAAACCATCCTGGAATGTGGATAAAAAGCCTCAGACATCTCCAGCATCTCCCACAGAGCTGGAGCGAGCCCAGCTCGATCCTGGAGCCCAGCTTTGGTGTTTCAGCACCAGCTTTGGTGTTTCAGCACCAGGTTTGGTGTTTCAGCACCAGGTTTGGTGTTTCAGCACCAGCTTTGGTGTTTCAGCACCAGGTTTGGTGTTTCAGCACCAGCTTTGGTGTTTCAGCACCAGCTTTGGTGTTTCAGTACCAGGTTTGGTGTTTCAGCACCAGCTTTGGTGTTTCAGCACCAGGTTTGGTGTTTCCCAGCTTGGTTCAGCAGCATCCAAGCCTCCCTCCCCACCTCTCAGCCCCAGGGCTCCCCCAGTGCCACCCTAGAGACACAAGAGCTGTTATTAACACAAATTATTTCTGCTGTGGCCTGGTGCAGCTGCTGTTCCCTGACACTGCCAGAATCCCACCAGCCACTGCTCCTGAATTTTTATCTTTTAATGAAAGGTGTTTTTAACTGAGACAGGAGGTCCTGACAGGCTCATGCAGACATGGAAATGACACGTCTGAGCCAGGGTGGGACTGATGGTTAGGAATTAGATGAATATTCTGTGCAAAATGCAAAGCTGGGTGTTTTCTTTGTTGTTTTTAACGTTGTTGACACATAAACTCAGTCTGGATAATCTGCATGAAGACACTGAGGGTACATTTACCAGCTCTTCTGAGACTTGCTGCTTCTGCAAGGCTGTGATCTCTCTTCGTGGCTGTTTTGTGTCTGGGCTCTGCTGGGATTTTGCCTTCCAGGCACAAATCAAGTTAAATATTCCCAGAATAAGATTCACAGAATCATGGAATGGTTTGGGTTGGAGCGGCCCTTAAAGCTCATCCCATCCCCTGCCAGAGCATGAAATCAGATTTTGGTTTCAGGGGTCCCCAGACAAGAACCCAGGAGCTCTGCTGGGCTCTGGCTGAACCTGGGGGTAGATTTTGTGTTGCTTTGTCCCCCACCCAGACTTGGAGCAAGCTGGGATTGTGGAAGGGGAGTGAAACTGGATGAGCTTTAAGGTCCCTTCCAACCCAAACCATTCCATGATTTGATGATGATGACAAAGCAAGAGCCCTTGTTCCTTACAGGCAATTTCATTTCCAAACTACCGCAGGCTTTCCTTAGAGACAGGGACCGACCCGTGGAGGCAATTGCACTAAACAATTTACTGATGTTAATTAACTGCTGGCAGCACTAAGCTGCACTCAATCCCTTCCATCCCTGACCTTGCAGCAGCAGAACCTTTCCAAGACAGTCTGTGAATACCAAAAAGGCTCAGGCTGCCACAAGCCAGGCTTTCAATCCCTCTCCAAACCTCGCTGGAGCTGCTGAGACAAGGGGAGGGCACCCTAGTACAGAGCTGCAGGTGCTGACCCACGGAAAGAATCCAAGGAATGTGAGGTGCTGATGCAGGGAAAGGAGCAGGGAAATGCTGGTTTGTAGCTGAGCAATGAAGTGAATTATTCTGACACAAAGCTGTACCAGGAGGAGAAAAGTCTCCAGCAGCAGGAGGCAGAGGGAGCAGCTGGGCTGCAGGAAAGCACCTGCAGGTGCTCCAGGTGGAGCTGAGGCGGCCTCGGCCCCTGCAGCAGGGGCAGGGGCAGGAGCAGGAGCAGGAGCAGGAGCAGGAGCAGGAACAGGAGCAGGAGCAGGAGCAGGAGCAGGAGCAGGAGCAGGAGCAGGAGCAGGAACAGGAGCAGGAGCAGGAGCAGGAACAGGAATTGGAGCAGGAGCAGGAGCAGGATCAAGACCAGAATAGGAACAGGATCAAGATCAGAATAGGAATAGGAAGAGGAGCAGGAGCAATAGGATCAAGATCAAATCAGGAGCAGGAATATGAACAGGATCAGGAGCAGGGGCAGGAACAGGAGCAGGAATAGGAATAGGAATAGGAGCAGGAGCAAGAATAGGATCAAGATCAGGAGCAGGAATATGAATAGGAACAGGATCAGGAGCAGGGGCAGGAACAGGAGCACGAATAGGAATAGGAGCAGGAGCAGGAGCAGAATCAGGGGCAGAAACAGCAGCAGGAGCAGGGGCTGGAATAGGAACAGGATCAAGATCAGGAGCAGGAGCAGGAATAGGAATAAGAATAGGAATAGGAATAGGAATAGGAACAGGAACAGGAACAGGAACAGGAACAGGAACAGGAATAGGAATAGGAATAGGAATAGGAATAGGATCGGGGCAGGAACAGAAGCAGGAGCAGGAATAGGAACAAGATGAAGATCAGAAGCAGTAATAGGAATAGGAACAGGAACAGGATGAAGATCAGGAGCAGGGGCAGCAGCAGGATCAGGATCAGGAGCAGGATCAGGAGCAGGATCTCTCTGCCAGCAGCAGGGCTCGGCTCTGGGGGGCAGCAGGCACAGTCATGGGCCTGCTCTTGCATAAGGTCACAGCCCTGGGGCATGAACAGCTCCGTTTCTAAGGGCTACAAACAGATCCAGCAGGTAAAATTCCATATTCCCCTTGCAGGACTAGACAGCAACGCCTGCTCGTGGAACGGGGCCTGCCCGTGGTGATTCAGCCCAGAGCATTGGCAGCTCCAGGAAAGGCACAGAAATGTGGAGTTCATTCCCAGAGGAATGACCCTGCTGCTCTGGGCTGCTGTTTTAATTTGTTCTTTTGTTTCCATGTCATACCAGCTCCTGTTTGTGAGCATCACCACGTCACAGATTGATAAGGGATCTTTGGGAGTGAGATTTCCCCTTGGAAATCTGAACAAAACTCAGCTTTCATGACACCAGCACACAATGGTTCTGGCTAAAGCCAAAGATCGGAAGAGAAACCTTTTGTTTCCAAAACAATCCGGTTTAGAAATGTTTAGGTTCTGTTTCAGGGCAAAAATGCTTTGAGATAGTCCTTAATGCTCTCCTCCTTTCTCATTAGATAAACAAGGTGAGATTTCCTTGGGACTTGCATCATGCAGGTGCTGAGCAGTCAGGCAGAGCTGGAATCAGCCCTGGGTGAGACAGAGTGGTCAGAGGAGAGGAGCACAGGGATGAAAATGCAGCTTTAACCCAGGCAGGAGCTTGGCTGACGCTTTTACTCAGCTCTCAACTTGGCATCTCCCACCTTCTGCATTTAAAATCGATCATTTGCACTTGAACATCCCCAGCCTGAGCAGCTCGGGGCTGGGTGGGAGCTCTGCTGCACATGGGGCTGGTTCAAGCCTGCCAGCAAGCACAGGAGCACCGGGAATTCCACAGCCCCTCTTTGTGCTTGCAGGGAGAGCCAGGATTCACAGAATCACGGACCAGTTTGGGTTGGAAGGGACCTTAAAGCTCCCCTTGTTCCTCCCCTTGTCACAGGCAGGGCCACCTCCCACTATCCCAGCTTGCTCCATGGAAGACTTTGCCTGTGCTGGCAGAATAATTCCATTTTATAGGTGGGTCAGACCTGACCTGGCTCATCCTTTGTCTCAGAATTGTTTTCAACTCCGCTATTTAGATTTACCTGACTGCCACATAAATCTGCACCACACGGCCCTTTCTGATCACACACAGGTTTATTAGGGACATCAACCACCTCTGCTCCCCAAGGTGTTGGCAGCATCAGCTGGGCCTGAGAGGTGCCAGGACAGCTTGGAAGGGATGAGTTGGAGCTGTCCCAGCCTTGCATCGGCCCCATTTTGGGCAGCACATCTGGATCTGACACCAGCACAACCTCTGGCTGTCACTTCCTGCAGTCCAAGCCTCTTCCAGGTGCTGGATGCAGGTGCTCAGGGCTGGGTGGGAGAGCAGAGTGTGGCAGGGGAGGCACTGGGATGTCTGTGCAGCCCCCCAGCAGGCAGTGGTGCTTTCAGGAGGCGCTTTCATGTGGCAGGTGAGTGCTCAGGCCTCAGAGGCTGTGATAAAATTAATTAAAAAAAAAACCCACCAAAAAGTCCTAAAGGAGCAGCAAAGTCCAGCAGTTCTTCCCAGAGACGCTTTATCCACAGGCAACCCCTTTGAAAATAAGCCAAACCCTTAATTCCACAGCTTCCCTGTTTTGATGAATCCCCAAATGCATTAAAGCCCTTGCAGGAGAACATTCCCTGTCCACGCTGAGAGATGCTTTGTATAAACAGCTCACACACATCTGCTAAATACAAAATATTCTGTCCACGCAGCGTTCCTTGGCATGGAGCTCCCAACACCTCTCCCACAGCACTGGGGCAGGAGCTGGCAGCAGATGCTCGTGCCCGAGGCCGCTGGATTTGGGGTGAAAAGCCCCTTTTCCATCAGCCCCACGAGCTATTCCTTCAGCAGCCCCAACTTCTTGAGCGCCTCGCGCCGGTTCTCGTCGGCCGCGGCCTTCGGGGAGATCTTCACGCTCACGGCGGAGCGCGAGGGCCTGGGGAAGCTGGGCAGAGGGTGGGATCTCCTCTTGCTGCTCTTGTCCTGCTCCTCACTCTCCTTCAGGCCACCAAAGTCCTTCCCTGGCCCGAGGGAGGTGGGCCGGGGGCGGCTGCCCCGCAGGAAGCTGGGGGCCAGGCGCTCGATGAAGGACATCTTGCCCAGGGAGCTGCTGCTGCTCCTGGAGCTCTGCTCCTTGCTGCTGCTGCTGCTGCTGATGGAGCTGCCCAGCCCCACCCCGGAGCGCTCCAGGGTGTTGGATTTGAAGGTCATCTGCCGGATCCCCGGCACGGAGCCCTCCCCAGGCTGCCCAGGGACGGGGAGCGGCGTCTCCCTGGGGTGGGGATGGAGCTGGGCGCTGGGCTCCCTCCTGGCCTGGGACAGTCCCAACTTCTCCAGAGCTTCCCGTCGGGCTTTCTCCTTCTCCCTGGGGTCGAGGTGGCCCGAATTCCCCTTTTCAGCAGCGCTGTCGCCGGCAGGGCTGGGCTGAGGGGTGGCTGAGGGTGGAGGTGCTGCTTTCACTTTGTTGTGCTCGGTGGGCAGTGGCACTGAGCTGTTCCTGCTGCTTTTCAGGATGATGTTTGGGGGCAGCTTGCGCGGTTTGGGGGCAGTTGGAGGCCCACGCTTGGCATCGGGGTCCTGAGGGGCCTCTTCCAGCGTGGATTTCTCCTGCTGGCCCCACAAAGTCCGGATCTTGGTCTCCTTGGTCACCTCCCCCTCGGTGTCTGAGCGAGGGCTGCGTGACCACTCCAGCTCATCCTGGAAGGGCTCTGCAGGCCGGATAATCACGGATTTCGTGTGGCTTCCAGAGCTGGCTCGCTCCAGCCCCTCCTTGGGCACCTCCTGCGCTGCTTTTCCCGCTGGCACCGTGGGGACCCTTCCTTTGCTGCCAGAAGCTCCATTTGCTGCAGGGATGTTCCTGGGAGCGCTGGGGCAGCCTGGGCTGGAGGAGGCTGAGATGATTTTCCCATTCTGCTCAGCCCCACCACGCTGCTGATCCCTGCTCCGAGCGGGAATCCCATTGCCCACATCTGGGAAGAGAGAGAGGGAGCTGGAGGGGGCAGAGATGATTTTCCCACTCCTCTGCTCAGCCCCACCATGCTGCTGATCCCTGCTCTGAGCATATATATATATAAAATATATATATATAATATAAATATATAATATAAATATAATATATATATTATATAATATATAATATATAATATATAATATATATAATATATAATATATAATATATAACATATAATATATAGTATATTATATATTATATATTTATTATATATTATATATTTATATATTATATATTTTATATAATATATAATATATTAGACATTTTATATATTATATATTATATATTATATGTTATATATTATATATTAAATTTTATATATTTATTATATTTTATTAATGACATTTATTACATAATGAATTATATTATATATAATAATTATATTATCTATAATAATTATATTAATTATATCTTATTTATATACTAAATATATTTATATAAAGAGAGCTTCACTGCTCTCTGCTCAGAGCACAGGGATGCTCTGGGGCTCTGCTCTCTGCTCAGAGCACAGGGATGCTCTGGGGCTCTGCTGCTCTCTGCTCAGAGCACAGGGATGCTCTGGGGCTCTGCTCTCTGCTCAGAGCACAGGGATGCTCTGGGGCTCTGCTCTCTGCCCGGAGCACAGGGATGCTCTGGGGCTCTGCTCTCTGCTCAGAGCACAGGGATGCTCTGGGGCTCTGCTCTCTGCCCGGAGCACAGGGATGCTCTGGGGCTCTGCTCTCTGCTCAGAGCACAGGGATGCTCTGGGGCTCTGCTCTCTGCTCAGAGCACAGGGATGCTCTGGGGCTCTGCTCTCTGCTCAGAGCACAGGGATGCTCTGGGGCTCTCTGCTCAGAGCACAGGGATGCTCTGGGGCTCGGCTGCTCTCTGCTCAGAGCACAGGGATGCTCTGGGGCTCTGCTCTCTGCCCGGAGCACAGGGATGCTCTGGGGCTCTCTGCTCAGAGCACAGGGATGCTCTGGGGCTCTGCTCTCTGTCCAGAGCACAGGGATGCTCTGGGGCTCTGCTGCTCAGAGCACAGGGATGTTCTGGGGGTCTCTGCCCGGAGCACAGGGATGCTCTGGGGCTCTGCTCTCTGCCCGGAGCACAGGGATGCTCTGGGGCTCTGCTCTCTGCTCAGAGCACAGGGATGCTCTGGGGCTCTCTGCCCGGAGCACAGGGATGCTCTGGGGCTCTGCTCTCTGCTCAGAGCACAGGGATGCTCTGGGGCTCTGCTCTCTGCTCAGAGCACAGGGATGCTCTGGAGCTCTGCTCTCTGCCCGGAGCACAGGGATGCTCTGGGGCTCTGCTCTCTGCCCGGAGCACAGGGATGCTCTGGGGCTCTCTGCTCAGAGCACAGGGATGCTCTGGGGCTCTGCTCTCTGCTCAGAGCACAGGGATGCTCTGGGGCTCTCTGCTCAGAGCACAGGGATGCTCTGCAGGGATGGGAACCCCTGAGCCCCCCAAATCCTGCCCCCTGCCCTGGGTTCCGAGGCTGTGGAGGGTTCCAGCTCACCCCCGCAGTCCGTGTCATCCGTGGACACGCCGCTGTCTCCTTCTGCATCCAGGGAGCCAATGGTTTCCTCCAGGAACAGCAAACACTCCTTCTCCTCCACGGATAAATAATCATAGCTGCTGGCACTCTGCAAGAAACAGAAAGATGTGCTCGTGAGAAAGAGAGGTTTATCTTATACCACAAATATATATATACACACATATATACATATATATGAGAGAGATTTACTTTATACCACAAATATATATATACACACATATATGTACATATATGAGAGGTTTACTTTATACCACATATACATGTAAAAGAAAGAGAGATGTATCTCATACCACAAATATATATACACACATATATGTATATATATATGAGAGGTTTACTTTATACCACATATACATGTAAGAGAAAGAGAGGTTTATTTTATACCACAAACATATATATATACACACATATATGTATATATATCTGAGAGGTTTACTTTATACAACATATACACTTAAAAGAAAGAGAGGTTCACTTTATACCAGAAATATATATGCATACACATGTATATATATATACATAGGAGAAGTTTACTTTATACTATATATATATATATGAGAGAGGTTTACTTTGTACCACATACACATGTAAAAGAGAGATTTATCTTATACCACAAATATCTATATACACACATATATGTATGTATATGAGAGAGGTTTACTTTCTTTATGTGTCTTTACTTTCTTTTATGTGTGTGTGAGTGGTTTACCCCCCTTATATATATATATATTCATACCATGAGCAAGAGTTGGTGAATTTTTGTTTTGTTTTGAGCACCAGGAGATGTGTTATTGCAATATCAGATATCAAAGTGATTCCTGCAATCTGTCCTGGACAAAATGAAGCACAGGGCAGGATGGAATGCACATCAGATCAACGAGCACGGGGCAGGAATTATCCCAGGTGGAGTTGTTTTGCAGAGACACCTTATCCAAATCTTCTCCTGTGCAGTATCACAACCAGTTCTTCCATCCCCATTAGACTCGGAGGGTTTGGTTCTGGTTTGCAACACAGCAAATGGAGAAGCTGCCAGGCCTGGGCTGCTCTCACACATATCAATTATGCTCCGAGTCAGGCAGGATGTAATTAGCCCATCAGTCTCGGAATCGGTGCAGGGAGACAAACAAGCTTTAATGGACAGACAGTGAAGAATTCCACATCTACACCCACGGTCCAAACTCATCTCAACTGGGGAAACTGGAGGAGCTCAGCTCGCTCCAGTGCAGTCACTCAGCCCGGCTGCTCTGATCCCGGCAGCCCTGGCAGCACAGCAGCCTCCCCAGGGAGAGGATCCCCACCCCAGGGAGAGGATCCCCACCCCAGGGAGAGGATCCCCACTGCAGGGAGAGGATCCCCACCCCAGGGAGAGGATCCCCACCCCAGGGAGAGGATCCCTACTGCAGGGAGAGGATCCCCACCCCAGGGAGAGGATCCCCACCCCAGAGAGAGGATCCCCACTGCAGGGAGATGATTCCCATCCCAGGGAGAGGATCCCCACCCCAGGGAGAGGATCCCCACCCCAGGGAGAGGATCCCCACCCCAGGGAGAGGATCCCCATCCCAGGGAGAGGATCCCCACCCCAGGGAGAGGATCCCCACCCCAGGGAGAGGATCCCCACCCCAGAGAGAGGATCCCCACTGCAGGGAGATGATTCCCATCCCAGGGAGAGGATTCCCACCCCAGGGAGAGGATCCCCACCCCAAAGAGAGGATCCCCACCCCAGGGAGAGGATCCCCACCCCAGAGAGAGGATCCCCACCCCAGGGAGAGGATCCCCACTGCAGGGAGAGGATCCCCACCCCAGGGAGAGGATTCCCACCCCAGGGAGAGGATCCCCACCCCAAAGAGAGGATCCCCACTGCAGAGAGAGGATCCCCACCCCAGGGAGAGGATCCCCACTGCAGGGAGAGGATCCCCACCCCAGGGAGAGGATCCCCACCGCAGGGAGAGGATCCCCACCCCAGGGAGAGGATCCCCACCCCAGGGAGAGGATCCCCACTGCAGGGAGAGGATCCCCACTGCAGGGAGAGGATCCCCACCCCACTCATCCCATCCTGGCCCAGAGCAGCCCCTGCAGCGGTGAGGGCAGAATGGGAAGGCTGGCAGTGCTCTGGGGCAGGAATTCATCTGGTCCTGGTGCTGTCTCAGGGCCTCCAGCTGCCTCCAAAGCACCGATGGAGAGCGGATTGAGAGCAGATTTGAGCTGAGATCCCCCCAAAATCCTTGTGCAGCTCAGAGGGGCGAGCTGGGCTGGGCTCCCCGGGGTTACTCACCCGCTGTGAGTGGTTGGAGGCCGTGCTGGCCATGCTGTCACAGCTGCCAGAGTTGCAGCCAGCCATCCCCAGCTCCTTCCCAGGCATAGCACGGGCTGCCCTGGAGGCTGCCACGGGGGAAATATCCCGGCTGGAGCAGGAGAAAGGAGAAGGATTAAGTTGTGAGGTTCCCCCAGGGGTGACTCAAGCACGCTGGGAGGGAGGACAGGCAGGCTCTGAAGCTGCTGGATGGAGGAGCTGTGCCCCATCTTAGGCTCCAGGAGAAGGCACAGCTGGGTTTTTAAAAATCATCCTTGAAGTTTTCTCCAAAATAATTGGAAACGGGGTGATCTCTGCACAGCCAGCTCGTGTTGGTGGGTCTCTGATCATCTGATCCATCTCAGAGGGGTGGATAAGGCACAAGACAAAGCTGTAAGCCCAGCTCAGGCTCAGAGAAGCTCAGAAATCCCAGCCCCGACTCATGGGACCTCTTTCCTCTGCCACACCCTGTGCCAGCCCTGCAGCTCCAGTTTATGAACGTGCTGGCCCGAAATGCTGCTGGTTACTCACATCCTCGCTCTGTCAGGGCTTCCTCCTGGCGAGGAGCTGCCTCTGCCACCCTTCCTTGGGGGCCCTGGGGAGGTGTCCCCAGGGAGGTGTCCCCAGGGAGGTGTCCCCAGGCCTTTGGGGCACGCCTGGGTGTGTTTGGGGACGGGGCTGGCACGGCTTGTGGGGAGCAGGGCTGTGCCCAGAGGGGTTGGAGCAGCACCCCAAGGTCCCCTCTGCTCACAGCAGCATCCCACTGATGCTCTTCTGGATGCTTCCATCACCAGAGGGACCCCAGCGTGACAAACCCCTGGGTCTGGGATTCCAGCAGGGTGGCAGAGGGCACAGTTATCCCTGCTGAGCACCCACAGGAGGTGTCAAATGCAAAACACCCAGCTCCCAAAACCTCCTGGCACCGCCAATTAGTCTCCTCCACGTGCACCAGCCCGTTTTTGGGGAGGGAACTGGGCTGTGGGGGCGAGAGGGAGCAGCAAAACAAACACCAACACCCCCTCCAAGACACAGGGACCCACGCGAGAGGATTTGCTCCTCGGGAGACAGAGGAGCCCTTTGTGCTGGAACCTGCCGGCAGGAACACACTGCTGCTTTTTTTTCTCCTAGCAGGATCAGGGAATTAGATCCAGCGATAAGTGAGCAGAACTGGCTGCTTGTTCAGAGCCTTAGACCCTGAAAGAATTCTTTTATAATTGGAATATGCCGCAAAAATCAGATTTCAACACCCACGCCCTGACAGATCTAATCCTTCCATGCAGGAGGAGTTTAATATTCCAATCTCAGCTTTGCATTATTTACTGCTTAAGTGACGTTGCAGTAAGTGGTGGCTTTGGAACAGCAATTCCCTGGATTCTTTGGATTCAGATCCCTTCACAGCCAGGGATTTGAGCTGTCGGGAAGCAGAGCTGAGCTTGGGGGACTTTAGGCCTCTGCACTGGAACATCCACAATGTGAAATTTAGATTTTTATCAATAGATTTATAGATTTGCATCGACTCCTAAGTTGCTGGAGGTTTGACCATGGTTGCTGTGCTGCTCCTGGCTGCCTCCCTCCCAAATTTCTGACAGCAAAACCCTCCTGGGGAAGTGAAAGCCTTGCTGGAACTTGAGTGTGCAGCTGCTTGGGGCCAGGAGGGAGGCATTTTCTCCATGAGGATCCCCCTAACCACCAGAAAATAATTTTCTCTCATTCAAACAGCATTTGCAGGGACCTCAAGCAGCTGCCAAGGCTTTGGCACCCACCGAGCCCCAGCTCACGAGAGGCAAAGTTCAGCCTGAACCCGCCGGGTGAGGAACTGCACCAAAACAAGAAGTTCCTTTTCCTGCCCATTAATTCTCTGATGTGATTACAGCTCCAGCACACTCATCTAACTCAGGAAAGGGGAAAAAATCAGTGTTGAAACCCGCAGTTTTAATGATTCAGAAGGATTTTAGTTCCTTCTTTGCGGTGAGTAACAGCCACAAGCTAAAAACGCGACCGAGCGTTTGATTTACAAGACACGGTACTCAAAAAGCTGTTCTATAGCTGGGTTTCAGTGGTGTAGCTCTCTTCCCCAGCTAAAAACGTATTTGGAAGAAGCTGTTTTTTATCGAAATCCAAAGGCCAGGTCCCTCAGCTGCTGTGGCCGTTGCCATAACTGTCCTTTAAAAGCCCACGGGGCCATCAAAGAGGTGCTGGGTAGCAATTAATGCTAATTGCTTTAGAGAAGAGGCTACTTTCTTCCAGCCAGCACCACTCCAAGCTCTTCATCCCGGCTTAGAAGAGCTCGGTTTTGCTGTCTGGGGCAGAGCAACCAGACCCCTCCTGCCTGGGAAAGGGCACCAAGCACAAGCCAAAGCAAATTCCCCTTCGCAGGCACCGTCCCAGCTCTGAGCAGCCCAGGGGGAAGGATCCCAGCTCAGGGGGAAAGGAGTCAGGGGTAAATCTGAATTTCCTCCTATCTCAGCAGGTAAATGGAGCACCCCAGCAGCTCCTTGAGCTGTTTGCTGGTCTGAGCACAGCTTTCCCCTGCTTTCCTCCCACCACCAGCACTTTCAAACCACCTCATCCTTTGCTGGTGAATCCCCCACCACATTTCACCCTTCCAAAGCAGAGTACCCAGAGCCCCCCAGCCCCTCACCCGCAGCCCATCCAGCAGGAAAAGCACAGAGAGCAAAGAAAAACAGGACCAGAAATTCTTATGAATCTGTTTTGTTGTTTTACCGGGCCGTCCGTCGTTCCGTGCTGCACAATTCCTTGTCCCGGCCGTGCCTATCCCAGGACTTCTTTGCTTTTCTGGGCTAACCAAACACAGCCGGGTTACACATTAACCCTGCTGCAGATAAGGCTGTGCTGGCCAGGCTCGGCAGGTAGGTCCTGACAGGTGATCCCCAGCCCCTCACCTGCAGCCAGGGCGAGTGGAATTCATCCTGCAGCCCTGTGAGGTTCCTTTCCTGCTGCTCCAGCCCCCAGAACCCGTCCGTGCTGTGCCCCAGAGCGCTGGGTGTGAGCTGGCAGTGCCCGGAGTGCTCGGTACCACCCAGCTCCTTCACTTCCCTGCTGTCCCCTGCTGTCCTGGGCACGGCTTCTTTGGCTGGAGACTCCTTAATCCGACATCCTGTTCTGCAGCATAGCTGACAGCAGAGCAGCGAGCTGAGCCCTGACCCCAGCCTTGCACACAATAATTAAAAACCTGGCCCTGCTCTGGGTGTTTGCTCCCAGGAACGCGTCACCCACTGCAGCTTTCTTCTCTCGGGGCAGGAGCTGCCTCCTGCTCGGCTCTCAGAGCAGCCTGGCCTGGGACAGGTCGCTGCTTGCGTTTCACCACAGCTTCCCAGAGGCCAGAAGTTTGCTGCCTGCGAAGGAAGGAGGTTGTGAAGAGAGGCAGAAAGTGTTTTGGAAGGGAAGTTTCAGCGCGGATTTACAGCATGGGGTGCCCAGGTCTGCGCAGCTCCGAGGTTCCTTCTGCCTGTCCCGACCTGCAGCTGCTTTTGTCCCAGTTGGCACCGATCCCTGGCACCAAAACCCTCTGCAGGCTCCTTCCCCATGCAGGGACTCCTTCCCCAGGCAGCCTGAGGTCTGTTCCTGGAGCTCTGGTGGAAGCTAAAGCCCCCCAAGATACCCACCAGACTCATCTTCACACTGACACCTTCTCAGAAACTCTGCTGGGGCATTTCTCCAGCAGCATCTCCTGCTCGGAGCCCCCTGGGTGCCACCTCTGCTGCCTCCTCCCCACGGGGGCCCCGATGTCCCCACCCTGTGCAGGTGACACCGACCCCCAGCCTGGGTGCTGCTGCAGGGGCAGGCAGAGACCGGCAGAGCCTCCTTCTCCCTCTGACTTTCGGGCTGTGTTATTAAAATTGGAGCTTTTCCTGCTGATAAACAATGCTTTGGCCATTCCCCACACACAGCAGGGACTTGTACCTGCTTGACAAGGTGCTGCTCACTGCAGATCTACAAACACCCTGCAGGAAATTTCCAGGGCTGACACAGCTGCCGGATTCATTCACATTTCCACGCTCTGATAGTTGGTTTTTTTTTTCTTTAATTTGTATTTTTAGCAAAAGGCTGCGCTGCCACACAGGTTCCTTGCTCCACAGAACAGGGAAGTGGAAACATCAGCTAATTAAAGCCAGGGGAAGATGGAAGGAGAGCAGATGAGCCAGAGGCTCCCAGCAGCAATGCTGAGCCCAGGAAAGTGCTGTTCCAGAAGGGAACGTGTGCTGGAGAGCAAATCTGCAAACCCAGGCAGCCCCAGCCCTTCCTGCCCTCCCAGGTTGGCCTGCAGCAGGTGAGGGATGGGGATGCAGCACGTTATCCCTGCTCAGAGCTGCTTGTGACAGCCAGGGATGGAGGGCAGGAGTTGTGCTGGCTGCCACAGCATCGACAGAGTTTCCAGGTGATGTTAACTCATGAAGTGGGTTTGATTTGAAATGAATTAATTAAGTTTCATTTAGAGCTGTGGGGTTTGTCAAGCTGTGCCCGGTGCTGAGGATGCTCTGAGAGAGGGAGGGAGTCAAAGCTGGGGTTATTTTGTTATTGCAGGGCCAGCAGGGTGTGAGTGAGCCCCAGCACCGGGCAGGGGTGTCCTGACACCAGCAGGATCCACCCTGGGCAGCCAAACAGGCAGAGCTGGCTGCCTGCAGCCCTGTGTGGCTCAGGAAAGTGTCACAGTCCATCAGGAGAAATCCCCAGCTCCTCTGAATCAGGAGCCCAGAAAGAACCTGTTCTTTTTCCACATTCCTCTCCCTCCAACAAATATAAATAGCTCCAACCCAAAATAAGGTGTGATTTCACATGGATGGCATGAAGGATATGCGAGGAGTCAAATGATGCAGAGAAAACTTCCCAGTGCCCTGGAAGGACTTTGGCAGCTTCACAGCCCTGCTGAGCCTCACCCTGTTCCTAAACACGAGGGCACGAGTGACTCAGGCCCGGCCCTGAAGGAAAAGCATCCACACGGCGTCACTGATAAGATTCCTGTCAAGGTAAGGACATTTATTTGACTCTCTGAGACACTTGGGCACTTTCCTTCGCCCAAATTGCAGGCACAGCCTGTGTGCTGACAAATCAGTCATGGAAAATAGCACAAAGTTAATGGCTCCTGTTGCACAGCACTCATTAAACCTCCCCATGGCCAAGGAGCTCCGTTTACCATCTCTGGTTTACACAGATACAGAAGGGAGGTGAGCTGTTCTCAACACCACAAGTGAGAAGGCTTTAATTGTTCCCCAACGTCTTCCTCAAGACTTTAATTAAAAATAATAGACAAGGGCACTGCGATCTTGGACAACCTGATCTTGTTAACTCCTCTCTGGTGTTCATCTTGGACAACCTGATCTTGTTAACTCCTCTCTGGTGTTCCTGTTTCAGGGAGCTTTTGGTGCCCAGGCAGCTGAAAAGTGATTTCACCCAATCTGAAAGAATTTTATTTGGAGCAAACCTGACAGCAGTTTTAGAGCTGGATGCAAAGTTTGATTTAAAATGCAGCCAGACATTTAATTGCAGCTGCAATTTTCCAAACAGCAAGCTGACAACTTCTAGTTCCTCTTCTAGAGAGTTCCCCTGGCAGGGAGGGGCTCCCAGGGCTGGCCCATGGGTGGGTTCTGCAGTGAAATCAGCCAAACACAGATGATTCAGCACTCGTGTGTCAGTCTGATTTCTCAGAAGCTCCCCCAGCTCCAGGCAGGCAGCAGAGCTGCTGCTCCCTCCTCATTCAGCCCCAAAGGGCAAACACAACCCTGCGGGGTCACAGAGGCTTCAGCCTCACTGGGGGTCAGCTCCCCCAGGGCAGAGCCCGGTCCCAGAGCTGGGACATTCTCCAGGAGAGCAGGATGGGTACAGGAGGATGTCCCCAGGGCTGGGACATTCTCCAGGAGAGCAGGATGGGTACAGGAGGCTGTCCCCAGGGCTGGGACATTCTCCAGGAGAGCAGGATGGGTACAGGGGGCTGTCCCCAGAGCTGGGACATTCTCCAGGTCTCCAGGAGAGCAGGATGGGTACAGGGGGCTGTCCCCAGGGCTGGGACATTCTCCAGGTCTCCAGGAGAGCAGGATGGGTACAGGGGACTGTCCCCAGAGCTGGGACATTCTCCAGGAGAGCAGGATGGGTACAGGGGGATGTCCCCAGAGCTGGGACATTCTCCAGGTCTCCAGGAGAGCAGGATGGGTACAGGGGACTGTCCCCAGAGCTGGGACATTCTCCAGGAGAGCAGGATGGGTACAGGATGTCCCCAGAGCTGGGACATTCTCCAGGAGAGCAGGATGGGTACAGGATGTCCCCAGAGCTGGGACATTCTCCAGGAGAGCAGGATGGGTACAGGGGGATGTCCCCAGAGCTGGGACATTCTCCAGATCTCCAGGAGAGCAGGATGGGTACAGGAGGATGTCCCCAGGGCTGGGACATTCTCCAGGAGAGCAGGATGGCCACAGGAGGATGTCCCCAGAGCTGGGACATTCTCCAGGAGATCTCCAGGAGAGCAGGATGGGTACAGGGGACTGTCCCCAGGGCTGGGACATTCTCCAGGAGAGCAGGATGGGTACAGGGGGATGTCCCCAGAGCTGGGACATTCTCCAGGAGAGCAGGATGGCCACAGGAGGATGTCCCCAGGGCTGGGACATTCTCCAGGAGAGCAGGATGGGTACAGGGGGCTGTCCCCAGAGCTGGGACATTCTCCAGGAGAGCAGGATGGGTACAGGGGACTGTCCCCAGGGCTGGGACATTCTCCAGGAGAGCAGGATGGGTACAGGGGGATGTCCCCAGAGCTGGGACATTCTCCAGGAGAGCAGGATGGGTACAGGGGGATGTCCCCAGAGCTGGGACATTCTCCAGGAGAGCAGGATGGGTACAGGAGGATGTCCCCAGAGCTGGGACATTCTCCAGGAGAGCAGGATGGGTACAGGGGACTGTCCCCAGGGCTGGGACATTCTCCAGGAGAGCAGGATGGGTAAAGGATGTCCCCAGAGCTGGGATATTCTCCAGATCTCCAGGAGAGCAGGATGGGTACAGGATGTCCCCAGAGCTGCGACATTCTCCAGGAGAGCAGGATGGGTACAGGGGGCTGTCCCCAGAGCTGGGACATTCTCCAGGAGAGCAGGATGGGTACAGGGGACTGTCCCCAGGGCTGGGACATTCTCCAGGAGAGCAGGATGGGTACAGGGGACTGTCCCCAGGGCTGGGACATTCTCCAGGAGAGCAGGATGGGTAAAGGATGTCCCCAGAGCTGGGATATTCTCCAGATCTCCAGGAGAGCAGGATGGGTACAGGAGGATGTCCCCAGGGCTGGGACATTCTCCAGGAGAGCAGGACGGGTACAGGGGGCTGTCCCCAGAGCTGGGACATTCTCCAGGAGAGCAGGATGGGTACAGGGGGCTGTCCCCAGAGCTGGGACATTCTCCAGGAGAGCAGGATGGGTACAGGGGGCTGTCCCCAGAGCTGGGACATTCTCCAGGAGAGCAGGATGGGTACAGGGGGCTGTCCTCAGGGCTGGGACATTCTCCAGGAGAGCAGGATGGGTACAGGAGGATGTCCCCAGAGCTGGGACATTCTCCAGGTCTCCAGGAGAGCAGGATGGGTACAGTGGGCTGTCCCCAGAGCTGGGACATTCTCCAGGAGAGCAGGATGGGTACAGGGGACTGTCCCCAGGGCTGGGACATTCTCCAGGAGAGCAGGATGGGTACAGGGGGCTGTCCCCAGGGCTGGGACATTCTCCAGGAGAGCAGGATGGCCACAGGAGGATGTCCCCAGAGCTGGGACATTCTCCAGATCCCCAGGAGAGCAGGATGGGTACAGGGGACTGTCCCCAGGGCTGGGACATTCTCCAGATCTCCAGGAGAGCAGGATGGGTACAGGGGACTGTCCCCAGAGCTGGGACATTCTCCAGGAGAGCAGGATGGGTACAGGGGGCTGTCCCCAGGGCTGGGACATTCTCCAGGTCTCCAGGAGAGCAGGATGGGTACAGGAGGCTGTCCCCAGAGCTGGGACATTCTCCAGGTCTCCAGAACAGGATGGGTACAGGAGGATGTCCCCAAAGTGTCACAACAGCCCCCGCTGTGCCTGTGCTCAGGGAAAGGTGCTGATCTGAGATGTGCCATGGAACAAGATGTTCCTTTTCTCAGTGCTCTCCCCAGCTCTTTTGACAGGAGTTTATTCAGAATTTCAGAATTAGGTTTGTCCTTCAGAAATTCCAGTTATTCCTGATTTTCTCCCCAGACTGCTCTTTCAGTCCATCTCATCCATGGAGTAGATCTGTGTAATACTGGACACAAATATTTGTGAAGTCTACTTAATAATTAATATATTTCAATGCATAAAAGATTCTGGAGGGATGCAAAACTCTCTTTACAGTTGAGTCCTGATATCTCAGGTATCATTATTTCACAGAATCCCAAAGTGATTTGGCTTGGAAAGGACCTTAAGGCTCATCTCATCCCATTCTGATATTCAGAGTTCATCCCACCACTACAAGGATGCCATTTCTGGGATAATTCCCTGACTGTGTCATTAAGGGCAGGAAAATCCTAGTTTAAAACTACTAAAAAACACCCTAATAATATTTTTTAAAAAGAAAAGGAGCTGTGTTTTAAATCTATCCAGACTTTACATTTTAAATAATGGAGATTTTTTTGTTTGGGAAAGTTTAGGAGAGTAAGGAGAAATTTTCCTTGCAGTCAGTACCAAGAACTTGTTCTTTGCCAGCCTGTACCAATATCAGCTTTTACAACCACGAATTACAGGTATTTATTTTTTTTTTAACCAAAGAGATTTTATTTTCTAGGCAACAAAAGAAAACATCCAAGCAGTGATAGTGACACATCTCCCTCCAACAGAACTGATTCTCTCTCAGCAGATTCCCAATGCAAACATGATCTAGCAAAGCTCAACACTCTGGATTAAATAAAGCTCATTTTTCAAATACTGCAACTGAGAAATACCAGAAAAAAAAAAAAAAAGGAAAAAAAAATAAAATGTTTTACACACTTTGAGAAATCCATCCAAGACACAAAGCTAAAATCTAAGGGTTGCTCCCCAAAGTCAAGGCAGACAATAAATATGGATCTTCCACTTGTGTTTCAAAGCCACCTCGTGCACCTCTCTGAGGTAGGAATTGTGTCCATGTGTAGGATGGCAAAGGGGGAGGATCAGCTCCTTGTCCCAGGCACATCCCTGCTTCCCTGGGAAAGCTGAGAGCACGCCTGGGGCTCGCCAGGTCTCCTTCCTAGCCACTATTTCAGCTCAAGTAGTTATAACACAGTGTCATCTTCAAGTTCCTTTCAACTGTCAGCTACTTCTGGAGGTTTTTTAAGCATCAGCTTCTACAGGGCTGGGTTTAATGTTGGGTTTTGGGGGGTTTTTATCTTCATTTCCTAATGACAGGCTAAAAGCAGAGTGGGGTTTAACACTGGAAGCTAAGTGGCTTTCTGCAGGGAACTCCCAACAGTGCTAATGTGTGTTTTAATACTGAATTAAAAACAAACCTGGTCCATAGTGCTCTGGGTGATTCTGGGCTGTTTAATTATTCATGCCTCGATTCAGCAAAGCACTTATGTCATTATGTTCTTTCTTCAGTAAAACCCTCCTGTATTTCAAGATCCAACTGGGAGCCTCTGCTGAGAACTTGAAATATGATTTTTGCAGGAAAGGTGATGTTGCTGCACCAGTTTGGTCAGGTGCTTGAGGGAACAGAGGCCTTTCAAACTGGGTTTCAGGTTCCACGTGGAAAGTGGGTTTATTTCTGCCTCAGTCCGAGGATGCACGTTCTTGTTCCCCAGTCTAAAAGTGCAAGGAAGGCCACTCAAAACAGTAACAAGAATGGCAGGCAAAGAATATTTAAATATTCAAAAAACAAGGATGTGTTGCAGGCATTTTTAAAAAAAAAAACTAAACATAAATCCCCTTCAGTAATATGCACCTTTACAGCACCTTTTAAAAACCCTCAAAAGCACTTGCTGTTAAGCTTCACAACCCCACTGTGAGGTAAGATATTCCAATTAAACCAATTTCACCTTCCCTGATTCTCAACAGTCCGAGGAGTGGGGTACTTTTCCCAGCTTATTTTGTTCTGAATACTCAGCTGCACCCTTCATTATCACAATGAAAGTCTCGCTACTCCACAGTCAGTGGTGACAAAACAAACACATTAAGGCAGAAAGCAGATGGAATTTCAAGCCTCCCTTCTGGCTCTGGCCTTCAGAGGGCAAAACTTTTTACCAGAGAAGAGTGAGAACTCAACCTTAAAGTGCTCATTTACAGTATTTGGAAACTGGAACAGCTTAGTAACACCATGGCCGTGATTGGCTCTGCTCAAGTAAAATATTCAATGTATTTAACAGATGCAAATTAAGTCACTTCCCTAACTACTCACTTCCCTCTTGCAGGAATTTCCAATGCTATTATGAAGAAGAATCCCAAGTATTCCAGGAAACATGCTTATGCTCTGATGCAGTGTAAACACCAGGGGGTTGAGAGTTATTTTTCAAGCAACTAAAAACTACCTACGGAGGATTAGTAAGTTTTATTCAACACTTATCCATCTACTCGTTAATTTAAAGGCTACCTTAAAGCTTAGAGGCCATTGCCTTCCCTAAAGTTCTCTGCACACAAACTACACAGTCTATTCCTGAAGGTACAGGGCAGCTCAGAGATCCTCTTTCCACTACAAACTCTATTTTGATATTGTACTTGCTATTTCCATTACAAATCACGCACCACACGAGCAGTTTCCCCTCCGAGAGCTGCTCGTACGCGCAGAGCCTAATTCTCAGTGTAAGCAACGCTGATATGTGTGTTTCCCAAAGCCTTGGATTACCTGAATTACCCTGAGAATGTACATTCAGCACCTCAGAGGTGGATTTTACACCGGTGTTGGACAAGCCTGGCTGCTCACATCACACACACACACACACACAGAAGGTGATGAAATCAAAGTGTGGCTGCCACTGTCCAGCACCTACCCAAGTGCCATCCCTCAGCATCCCTATTCCCAATCCCCTATTCCCAAACCTGTGCGTTGGCCACCATGAAGTTAATTCGCTTTTCAAGCTCTGTGAACGGAATTTTATGATTACAAACAGCTTATCTGGGGACTCCAGAATTTGATTCCGGAGCGGTGAGGTAGTCGATGGCACCCTCCTCCTCAAGCTGAGCTCACACCTCCCCGAAGTTGGTGTGTCCAGTCTCCTTGGCGTGCTCCCTGGCCTCCAGCTGCCCCGTCAGTCCCTTCTGGCACACCATGCAGCGCAGGGCAAAGCGATTCACATCCGTGAACTGCCTCTTCCTCCGAGCCTCATCCGCCAGCTCCAGCGCCTGCGCCAGCACCACGTCATCGCTGCTGGGGAAAATGGTCTGGGGGGGAACGTCCGAGCCGGGCAGGCGGCGCTCCAGGGGGTCGTAGTGGATCCCGTCGTAGATCAGCAGCACGCGCTTGCTGTAGCCCGCGTCCTCCCCGAAGCGGTCGATGCGCACGGTCTGCGTGTCCACCACGCAGATCTCGCACTGGTAGAACTTGGACAGGATGGACACCTCGATGGCTCCTCCCCAGGTCTCCTCCCTGCGGATCCAGTCACAGTATTCCCTGTTGGTTTTGCCCAGCACGGCCTCGCAGTAGGACTCGGGGTCGCTGGCCACGATCTGGGCGATGAGGTTGCGCATCTCGGGGGCGCAGCCGGGGTCGTACACGCCGCCCTCCACCACGTAGGACACGCTGGTGAACAGGCAGGAATTGTCTGCTGGCACCACCCTCCTGGCCAGCACGGGCACGGCTTCCCTGACTGGCTGGGACATCGCTTTCTTGGCGACCACGGGAGAGTCGGGCTCGGGTTTGGATGTGTCCTCTTCCACTATCAGAGTGTCACCTGCCAGACAGGAGGGACATAAAGGGGACACTTAAAGCTGCTGCTGCTGCTCCTCAAACACAACAACGCGGCTGTGCTGTCACTGCTGAGGATCACAGAAGAGCCATGGAATCATGGAATGGTCTTAAACAGCACCCGGTCCCACCCCTGCTAAGGGCAGAGACACCTTCCACTGGCCCAGGCTGCTCCAACCCGGGCTCGGACACCCCGGCCCGTTCCCCCCGCTCGGGATCCCGCTGGGAAACAGCCGGAGCCAACAGCCGCTGGCACCTCAACGGCCCCCGCGGGACTCACCTGGCGCGGCCGCTCCCCGTCCCCTCCGGCCCCGCTCCCCGTCCCCTCCGGAGCCCCGCTCCCCGTCCCCTCCGGAGCCCCGCTCCCCGTCCCCTCCGGAGCCCCGCTCCCCGTCCCCTCCGGAGCCCCGCTCCCCGTCCCCTCCGGAGCCCCGCTCCCCGTCCCCTCCGGCCCCGCTCCCCGTCCCCTCCGGAGCCCCGCTCCCCGTCCCCTCCGGCCCCGCTCCCCGCCCCCTCCGGCCCCGCTCCCCGTCCCCTCCGGAGCCCCGCTCCCCGTCCCCTCCGGAGCCCCGGGACGCGGCCAAAGCCGCACCGGCGCTCGCAGGAAGCGCAGCCGAGCCGGGAGCCGCCGCCTCCCCCGGGAGCAGGAACCGGCCCGACCGGCGGCTGATGAGGGGCGTGTGTGCCACGGCCTCTTTAATTAACGTAATTGCGGCCGGCGGGGCGGCAGAGCCCGCGAAGCGCCGCCCCCCTCCCTGCTGCCCCCGGGGCCCTCACCCGAGTGGATGCCGAGCTCGCCGAGCCGCCGCTCGCCGTCGCTGAGGTCGAGGCTGCGCGGCGGGAAGCCGTGCAGGAGGCGCTGGGCGGGCGCGGGCACTCCGGTGAGCGCGGCCAGCGCGGCCTGCATGTCGCGGAGGCGGGAGTGCGGCGACAGCCCCGGCAGCGCGTGCGAGCCGCTGCGGGCCTTGCAGCGCAGCCGCAGCATCCTCGGGGCCGCCGCCGCACCGGCCGCCGCCGCTTCCGCTTCCGGCCCGCGCCGCTCTCGCGAGAACACGCGGCGCCCCACCCCCCCAGCGGGCGGCCAATCAGAGCGCGGGAGGGGCGGGGCGGAGAGCGCTCGTCGCTCGTTCATTTGCATAGCGCGCGGCTCATTTGCATAGAGCCGGGCACCGTGCCCCTGCCATTGGTACAACACGCCGGGAGGCTGATTTGCATAAAGACGGTGACACCGCCCATTTAATTTGTATTAATTTAATATGCAACCAGACACCGCCTGCCGTCTCATTTGCATAACGTGAGGTGCTGCCCCTCTCTTTCCCGATGATTACCTCCCATTTTATTTGCATAGCCCGCCTAAATTTGCATAGGGGCGCGAGCTCCGCTCCCCTTTTATCACCGTCCATCTGATTTGCATAGCGCGCGTGCTCCGCTTCACCCATTGCCCTCCCGGTCTCATTTGCATACAGCGCGCGGCTCCCCCCACCCTCCCGGTCTCATTTGCATACAGCGCGCGGCTCCCCCCTCTCTCCCGGTCTCATTTGCATACAGCGCGCGGCTCCCTCCACCCCCTGGTCTCATTTGCATACAGCGCGCGGCTCCCTCCACCCTCCCGGTCTCATTTGCATACAGCGCGCGGCTCCCCGCTCTCTCCCGGTCTCATTTGCATACAGCGCGCGGCTCCCCCCACCCTCCCGGTCTCATTTGCATACAGCGCGCGGCTCCCCGCTCTCTCCCGGTCTCATTTGCATACAGCGCGCGGCTCCCCCCTCTCTCCCGGTTCATTTGCATACAGCGCGCGGCTCCCCCCTCTCTCCCGGTCTCATTTGCATACAGCGCGCGGCTCCCCCCTCTCTCCCGGTCTCATTTGCATACAGCGCGCGGCTCCCCCCTCTCTCTCGGTCTCATTTGCATACAGCGCCCGCCCCCGCGCGCGTGACGCGGTCCCGCCATCCCGCCCCTTTTCCCGCGTGTTCGGTTCCCGGTTTCCGTGCCCGCTCCGCCGGCTGCGAGCTCCGCCGCTCATTTGCATGCGATTTGCATGCGGCGGGCGCGGAGCGGCGGCGCGGAGCCATGTCGGGGGCGCCGCGGGGCTGCACCGGGGCCCCGCGGGGCAGGGCCGGCGAGAAGCAGTGCTGTGAGTAGCCCGGGCCCGGGGGGTGCTGCGGGGGAGGATGCGCGTTCCTTAAAGAAATGAAATCAATCGCGGGAGGGGGATGAGCGCTTGCCCCGAGCCTCGCTCCGTCCCGCGGGGGACCCTGCTCTGTCCCCTCTGTCCCCTCCCTGTCCCTGTCCCTGTCCCGCTCCCCCACAACCTCCCGGCTGCTGCATCCATCCCCATCCCCTGCTTTTCCCCCCAAATCCGCCTCTCCACCGGCGTTTTCCGAGCTCGCTCGGGCTGTTCGCTGAGAGAACGTGACCGTTTTGTTAAAAACATCTTTGGTTCGCCCTTGACGGCTCCTGCCCGGGCGGAAAATGCTTTTAACGCTAAGAGCCCCATTAGGCGGTGGTGCTGCCGCTTCGCCTCATTAGCGAACTGCCGGGAGAGCACGGAGCGGTCACAGCAGCTCATGACAGCGGGGACACACCGCCAGCCCGTCCTGGGATGCACGGAGATGCTTCATCCACCGGGAGATGGGCTGTGACGCCGGGCTGGGTCTCACTTGATGCTCTGCAGCTCCGATCATGCTGTTTTGGGGTGGTTTTGGGGTTGTTTTGTTGGGTTTTTTTTGCAGCATGGGCTTCCTACATGACCAACTCCCCGACGCTGATCGTGATGATCGGGCTGCCTGCGCGGGGCAAGACCTACATGTCCAAAAAGCTCACCCGCTACCTCAACTGGATCGGGGTGCCCACCAAAGGTGGGGCTGTGTGGGGAGATCCCTGCCCTGTGCCAGGCCCCCTGCCAGTGAAATGCCCTCTCACTCTCCTCTCTTGTGTGTGAAGTGTTTAATTTAGGGGTGTATCGACGCGAGGCGGTGAAGTCCTACAAGTCCTACGACTTCTTCAGGCACGACAACAAAGAGGCCATGGAAATCCGCAAGTGAGTCCCTGTCAGGGGCTGGATCGGTCCCTGGAGGGCTGGGGGCACTGAAGGCTCGCCAGGCTGTGTGTCTGAGGAGCACAAAGTAACCCTGAGTGCCTGTGGAAGGAGGAAGGAACAGCACAGCCTGTGCAGGAATCCTGCCAGGGATGCGCGTGGGAGTCTGGGGCTGGCACAGAGCTCAGGGCTGAGAGGGTCAGGTCACACATGGAGGGACCCCAAAGTCTCTGGGGCTCTTGGAACAGTGACACAGGGCTGGGAGGGAGGTGTTTGCCTTCTGCTGGCTCAGCTTTGCTGTGGGAATGCTTTCCATCAGCTGTGACCATCCCTATTTCTGTCCTGCAGACGCTGTGCCCTGGTGGCTCTGGAAGATGTGAAGTCTTATCTCTTGGAGGAGTGTGGGCAAATCGCTGTAAGATCCTCTGCACTAAAAATAGTTTTACATTGGGGCAGTTCAAAGCTGCCTTGGAGCGTTGCTTTGGGGCTGGGGTTTAAAAGCCTTAAGATAAACTTGCTCAGTGCTCCTTCCTCACTTTCTTCCAGGTGTTTGATGCGACCAACACGACTCGGGAGCGACGGGACCTGATCTTAAATTTTGCTAAGGAAAATGCTTTCAAGGTAGTGCTTTAATTATGTGTTTAATTTGCAGTCGCCACACCGAGGGGTGTTGTGGCTCCTCAGCACAGGAACTCTCGAGTTTTGACTCTGAAATGTGTTTCCTTCCAGGTGTTTTTCGTGGAGTCTGTCTGTGATGATCCAGAGGTCATCGCTGCCAATATCCTGGTGCGTGCTGCCCTTCCCAGGGAATTCGGGGAGCTCGTGGGGATCTCTGCAAGTGCCTCCCTCTCACGTTTCACCTGCAGAATAAGCAGCTGGGATTTGCAGGTTTATTAAAAGCCAGAGATGCTGTTATGTGAGACTGGAAATCAAATGGAGCCAGGCAATGAGTGACCTTGAAGCGCTGTCCTGGCGAGGGAGGGAGGGCAGAGCTGGGAGCCAGCGGTGTCTGTCAGGGCCAAGCACTTCAGTGCCTTGAGAGTCTTTGTTTCCTGGCCAGAAGCCGGTTTTTCCTCAGGGCAGCGTTAAACAAAGTGTTAAACAAAGTGGGGAATAATGTTATTCATCGTTGCTTTTGTTCCTACTCGAGTTTGCTTAACCCGGTGTCTGTTGGGCAGGAGGTGAAAGTTTCCAGCCCTGACTACCCAGAGAGGCACCGGGAGAACGTGATGGACGATTTCCTGAAGAGGATCGAGTGCTACAAGGTCACCTACGAGCCTTTGGATCCCGATGCTAATGACAAGTGAGCAGATCCCCGAGGTGCTGTCTGTCCTTGGGCACAGGAGCTGCTTTGCACTGCCAGCACCTCTGCCCTCCCCAGCTGTGACAGGTGAATCACACGCCCCAGGTGACATTTGAAGGGATTTTTCTCTCTGTGTGCTGCAGAATGACAGCATGGGTTGGGTTGGAAGGGATCTCAAAGCCCATCTCTAAGAGCCATGGGCAGGGACATCTTCCACTATCCCAGGCTGCTCCAAGCCCAGCCTGGCCTTGGACACTTCCAGGGATCCTTGTGCCAGGGCCTCCCCCCTCTCCCAGGGAAGGATTTTTAAGCAGAGCAGTTCAGAGCCTGTCCTGCCTTCCCTAGAGCAGGAGTAGCTGGGTGACACCCTCAGCTGCTCATTTTTAAAACCAGCCCTGTGGGTTTTCTTATTTTATGTCGATTGCAGAGATCTTTCCTTCATTAAAGTGATCAACGTGGGCCAGCGGTTCCTGGTGAACCGAGTCCAGGATTACATCCAGAGTAAAATCGTCTATTACCTGATGAACATCCACGTGCAGCCACGCACCATCTACCTCTGCCGGCACGGGGAGAGCGAGTACAACCTCCTGGGCAGGATTGGTGGGGACTCTGGGCTGTCAGCCCGAGGGAAACAGGTACTGCCTGGCCCTGGGGGCTGGGGTGATGCTCTGGGGGCTGGGGGTGTGCCCTGGGGGTGATGCCCTGGGGGCTGGGGTGATGCTCTGGGGGCTGGGGATGATGCCCTGGGGGCTGGGGGTGATGCCCTGGGGGCTGGGGGTATTCCCTGGGGGCTGGGGATGATGCTCTGGGGGCTGGGGGTGATGCTCTGGGGGCTGGGGGTGATGCTCTGGGGGCTGGGGGTGTTCCCTGGGGGCTGGGGGTGATGCTCTGGGGACTGGGGGTGTTCCCTGGGGGCTGGGGGTGATGCCCTGGGGGCTGGAGCTGTGCCCTGGGGGCTGGGGGTGATGCTCTGGGGGCTGGGGGTGTGCTCTGGGGGCTGGGGCTGTGCTCTGGGGGCTGGGGGTGTTCCCTGGGGGCTGGGGTGATGCTCTGGGGGCTGGGGTGATGCTCTGGGGGCTGGGGGTGATGCCCTGGGGGCTGGGGGTGATGCTCTGGGGGCTGGGGTGATGCTCTGGGGGCTGGGGGTGATGCTCTGGGGGCTGGGGGTGCACCCTGGGGGCTGGGGGTGATGCCCTGGGGGCTGGGGGTGATGCTCTGGGGGCTGGGGGTGTTCCCTGGGGGCTGGGGGTGTTCCCTGGGGGCTGGGGTGATGCTCTGGGGGCTGGGGTGATGCTCTGGGGGCTGGGGGTGATGCTCTGGGGGCTGGGGCTGTGCTCTGGGGGCTGGGGTGATGCCCTGGGGGCTGGGGGTGTTCCCTGGGGGCTGGGGTGATGCCCTGGGGGCTGGGGGTGATGCCCTGGGGGCTGGGGGTGTTCCCTGGGGGCTGGGGTGATGCCCTGGGGGCTGGGGGTGTTCCCTGGGGGCTGGGGGTGATGCCCTGGGGGCTGGGGGTGATGCTCTGGGGGCTGGGGGTGATGCCCTGGGGGCTGGGGGTGATGCTCTGGGGGCTGGGGGTGTTCCCTGGGGGCTGGGGGTGATGCTCTGGGGGCTGGGGGTGTTCCCTGGGGGCTGGGGGTGATGCTCTGGGGGCTGGGGGTGATGCTCTGGAGGCTGGGGCTGTGCCCTGGGGGCTGGGGGTGATGCTCTGGGGGCTGGGGGTGATGCCCTGGGGGCTGGGGGTGTTCCCTGGGGGCTGGGGGTGATGCTCTGGGGGCTGGGGGTGTTCCCTGGGGGCTGGGGGTGTTCCCTGGGGGCTGGGGCTGTACCCTGGGGGCTGGGGGTGATGCCCTGGGGGCTGGGGTGATGCTCTGGGGGCTGGGGGTGATGCTCTGGAGGCTGGAGCTGTGCCCTGGAGTGGCTGCCTGGAACAGAGGCTGGACAAGATGAAAAGAATAAGAGTGGGCATTTATTAAAAGCCTTCTGTAGATGCCCCTTGGGCAGTCAGAAGCCTCCCAGAGGCTACACCCATGATGGACAATGGTCACGAGTTCCTCAGACTGAAATAAGTTTGGTTCATTTGCATATCAGGGCTTAATTCTCCAATTCCAGCTTCAGGTAATGAAGTTATGTTCCCCCAGCTCCCTACCCCTGGCTCACTTTTGTTTTCACTTTTTGGGGCCTGAAGCTGCAGGGTTTCTTTGGGTTCCAGCCCCACAGGGATTGTTTTGTCTGACCCAAATGTGGAGACAGTAGTTAACACTTTATTTGGAGTTCAGAGTTAGGCACTGATGGAGTACAGGATTTGAAAACTGTAAAGGCTAAAATCTGAATTCTCCAGAGCTGGATCCTCCCCACTGCAGCCCCCAGCGATGCTCTGAGCAGCTGCAGCTTCCCCTGCCCCCTTGATGCCTCAGGGTTTCAGCTTTTATGTTTTTCATCTGTTTGCAATCCTGCAGTTCTTTCATGTAGAACTCTAAACTCCACACACAGTGTCAGCTGCTGCTTTCCCATTTTGGTCAGACACAAAAATTCCTCTCCAGGCCTGGGGATCAAGGACACCTCCCTGCCTCAGGCCCTGAGAGATGGAAACAAAAGTGAGGTGGGGGGAGCAAACTTGGGGTAAATGACTTCATTACCTGAAGCTGGGATTGGAAGATGAACGCTCAATATGCAAATGGACCAAACTTTTAAAAGTGTGAAAACCTGTGAGCTGTGGTCCATTTTTGAATGTCACCCCTGAGAGGGGCTTTGTCTGCCCAAAATGTACCTGGAGGCCCTTCCATAAATAGAATTGGTTTTCCTTCTCTTCATTTTGTCTGGGCTCTGTTTTTAGGGAGCCCAACAAGGCATCACTCTCCTAACCTGGAGCTTTTCTCCCCAGTTTTCCCAGGCACTGAAGAAGTTCATTGAGGAGCAGGAGATCGTGGACCTGAAGGTGTGGACGAGCCAGCTGAAGAGGACAATCCAAACAGCCGAGTCCCTGGGGGTGCTCTACGAGCAGTGGAAGATCCTCAACGAGATTGATGCTGTGAGTGAGAGGCTGCTTAAAAAACCTCAGCTTTTCTAGGTGGGAAATAATGATTAAAGCCAAATGAATCCCCATCAACTCGGGTGTTTTCTGTTGATTTATAGCCATGTTTTTGTATCTCAGCCATCCAGGATGAGCTTTGGGGTGGTTTGCTGCAGGGCTGAGGGTGTTGAGAGCTGCCAGGTGTTGCTGGGGACATTCCAGCTGGTGTGGAGGAGGAAAATAACACCGAGCATCCCAGACATCTGTCACACCCTCCTGGCTGGGCAAAGGTCGCTGCTCCCACTCTGATTCTCTCAGGAAATTGCAGGGTGGTTGCTGGGGAAGCGAGGGCTCGTTTTTCATCCCTTGCAAACACCAGGGATGTCACCCTGTGTGGTTTTGGGATAAAACCAGAGCCCAGCCTCTTCAAACCAGCCTGGAACCCACACTGGGGGCAGGGCTGGGTCAGATGCAGCACCTAAAATTTCCATGCCATAAAGGGATCCCTGATCTCAGCCTCTGCTTTTCCTTCCCTCCCCGTTGGCTCTCTGATGAAATGAGGTTTGTGGTGAGCAGTTTTTCCTTCCCTCAGGGGGTCTGTGAAGAAATGACCTATGCAGAAATTGAAGCCAAGTATCCAGAGGAGTTTGCCATGAGGGATCAGGAGAAGTATCTTTATCGTTATCCTGGAGGGGAGGTGAGGACCCTAAAAAAAACAACAATACACAGTGCAGTCAACAAATGTGTGGGATTAGAGTTAAAACTGACTTATTTTAAGTTATTCTTTAAGTTATTTAATGAGTTAGTTATTTTTAATTCAAAATATTCTTTAATTCTAAGTTATTCTGCCAATATTTGCGTGCAAATGGAAAACATTAGGATCCCAAATTCTCTGTTGGGGGAAATGTTTCTTGATTTCCCTCACTGGGGTGTGCAGATCCAATTTAAATCCATTAATTTGGCCACTTGCTGCCCTCAGACACCGAGGGGTTCTGCATCCCAGGCCTGAATTGTCACTGAGAAACCATCTGGGAAACAAAATTATCCTGGGTGTGGCCTGGAGTCATTTCTGAGTTTACTTCACAACCTGTTTTAATGAATCACTCACTATTTTATTTGGGTTTTTTTCCTGACTGCACTCAATGAGTTACCAGTAATCTGAGCCCTCCCACGTTCTGAAGGTTCTGACACCGAATTTCACTTTCTGCTGCTGGCTTTTTTTTTAGTTTTATTTCTCCCACTATTTTTACCACATCACCCATAACCTCCTCATCTTGCTGCTGCTATTTCCCTGAATGTGACGCTGTTAATTGCCACCTCTGCTTTACCCCTGTGTTTACACAACCCCTTGACCAATTCCTGTTTGGTTTTCCAGTCCTACCAGGACCTGGTGCAGCGCCTGGAGCCGGTAATTATGGAGCTGGAAAGGCAAGGCAACGTCCTGGTTATCTCCCACCAGGCAGTTATGAGGTGTCTCCTGGCTTATTTTCTTGACAAGAGTGCAGGTACAAAAATAAAGGGATGATGCTTGGGCTGGTTCCCTGCTTCCCCTTTTTGGGAGGGTGGTTTGGAATGTCTGGGTGGATTTTTTATTTTTTTTTTAACGAGGGAAGAGCTGTTTAAAAAAAGGAGGAAAGGAAACATTTCAGTGGTGCTTTAACCCTTGCACTGCAGCAGGGCAAGGAGCTCCCCTGGGGATGTGCTGCTGTTTTTTCTGCCCAGATGTTGTTTCTGGAGCTGTTTTCAGCTTGCAGAATGTGTAGGGGACTGATTTTTAACATAAAGAAAAAGTTTTCTGCTGAATTAAAGAGCCTCAGCAGCCTGGCAGGGTTGGCAGGACTGCTCCATCCCAGGGAAATTTGAAAATTGTGCTGATTCCCTGCACAGCACACACACCTGGAAGGTTCCAGCGTGCTGCAAGCTCCAGTGAGGGGCACTAGAGCTTCGTAAAACTTTTAATGAAGTTAATAAACTTCTAAAGAACTTGATAAGTTTTTAAATACAGCTCTGAATAAATCTCCTGTGGGCCCATGGCAGCTGTTGCTGAGGTGCTTTCCCAGCCGTGTGCCACAGGTTTCCTCTGGCTGGCCCTGTGCACTGGAAATGATGGAATTATGGAATTGTTTGGGTTGGAAAAGCCCTTTTAGAGGGTTGAGTCCAACCCTTAACCCAGCAGTGCCAAGTGTTGGAGAGCCCTGAGCCAGATCAGGCTCTGCTCTCATTTCCAGCTCCTGTATTTGGGGTTTCTGGGTCTCACTGCTGAGTCAAGTCTGGCTGCTTTTATTCCCAGCACAATTCCCATTCAATCCCAGAATGGTTTGGGTTGAAGGGACCCTTCAAAGGGTTTGGTCCAAGCCCTGTGTGATGGGCAGGGACATCCCTGCAGGGGAGGGGACAGGAGGGGGGCTGTGACATCCCAGGTGACCCCATAACACCTTTCTGTGCCCCAGATGAGCTGCCCTACCTGCGCTGCCCCCTCCACACCATTCTCAAGCTCACACCTGTTGCCTATGGTAAATAACTTTATTTTCATTTTTATTTTGGATTCCTGGCCTGGTTTGTGTGTGGGGATGTTGTGGGCAGGTTTGTGTCCAGGTGTGGCAGCACCTGGCCATGCTCTGGGAGGTTTTGGTAATACACAATTAGGTTATTTCCTGCTCAACATCCAAAATGTTCCCACAGAAAAGGTTTCTGGAGGGTTGGGGGTGTTGGATGAGCAGATGAGGAGGTGCAGGGTCTTCTCTCCTGGCCTCTCTTTTAAACAATTGGATTTTCCCTGTGGGTGGGGAAGGCTGTGCCTGCAAACTTGGGGTTCAGTCAGTTAAAATTTGCTTTTCTGTGCAGCCCAAGTAATTCAGGGCTGTGCTCTCACATGTAAAACCACCAAATGAAGTGTGAAATTCTGTTTGTGGGGTGAACTGTGGATTTATGAGCTGCATTATTTTTTATAAATAAGAAATTTATTCCTGTTTGCTTTCCCTGCTGTTTTGTTAATAAAATTACTGATACAAACTTCTCTTTCTCTTGGGTGAAGGCTGCAAAGTGGAGACAATTACCCTGAATGTGGAAGCAGTCAACACCCACAGGGACAAACCCTCCCTGAACTCAGTAAGTTTTGCTGCACCCCTCTGGCTCCACCTTTCCCTAAATAAATCACAAAACCCTCTTGAACACTTGCTAGACCTTCCTGGTGCCTTTCAGTGAGCAGAAGGATTCTCTTCAGGAGTAACCCCCAAAAGCAGAATTAATTGCATTGTGCATCAGTGCTGCCCAGGCCAGGGGGGATATTTTTTCAGAGCTGTTGTGGGGAGCAGAATGGGAAATTTTAGGGCAAATATTTTAAACTCCAGGTGTCATTCTCAGTTTTCAGTTCTCAGTCTGTTGCTGATGCTTATTGGTAATTTCAAAAGGACTTGGCAAAGGGGTTAAAGTGGATTTTTCTCCTTGTCTTGATGGGTTTTCTCGTTCTGAAATCCTCTCTGCCATTATTTAAATGGCTGTTGACCATCCACCTTGTAACCACATCCTAAATCTGGGGGAGTTGTGGATCTTTGAGGTCCTTGGTTTTGCAAACCCTGTTTTGACTGTCAGGGAAATCCTCAGTGATTGCCTCTAATTAATTCCCCCAATTAGGGAGCACAAACCAGCTCTGCTCTGGGAGCTCACAGGAAGTCTGAATGCATCTGATTTTGGGTGGTTTTGGTAGATTTAGGCTTTTTGTTGGATTTTATCAAGGGCTCTTGGATCTGGTTATTCTGTTGTGACGAGGGACTGGGGAAAGCAGGACCTGCAGCCGTGGCTGGAGGGTTTGTGGAGCTGCCAAATGCCAAACTGAGGATGTTGGGCATGATTTGTGTGGATCCTCGTGGTTTCCAGCATGTCCCTGCTCACAGCAAAGGATTTGGTGATTTTTAATTGGATTAGGTGATATTTAAAGGTCCTTCCAACCCAAACCACTCTGGGATTTATCACTTTTCCAACTTCTCTGCTGTCCCTGCATGGAAATCATTGCTGCCCACCTGGAGGCTGTTTCTGTTCTTTGCTTTGCTGGGTAACACAGCTGCTTTGGGGCAGAAGAAGGAGGGAGATTTTTCTACTTGCTTATTTCTTTTTCTCCTTAAATTGATTGTGCAGAGAGAAAAAAAAAATAAATCAAAATTAAAAAAAAAACAAACCAAACCAAAACAGAGCCACTCAAGAAAAACAAAAGTCCCAAAGGGAAGTAAAACTGCTGAAAAATCACTTTCCAGTTGTCTCCAGGATGGATTTAGTTGTTTCCCACGCCGGGGAAGGCGCAGCCCGATGCGGGGTCACCGGGAGATTCAGGGTGGGGTGCTGGAGGTGTGTGACGTGCCTTTAAACTCTGGTTCCCCCTTTTCATTCCTGGTGATTCCCTCTGTGTGGGATCAGCACCACCTCCCCAGCAGGCAGAGCCCTGTGAGGATGAGGAGGAACAGCTTTACCCCGCGGGCCAGCGCCGACAGCGTAAAGCGCCCGCGGCACCACAGCCTGGGCAGCAAACCCCTCCATCTGCTGGGGCCTCTGCCATCCCTGGAAGCTCGAGGGCCTTTCCCATCCCTGGAAGCTCGAGAAGGGGCTGAGCAGCCACAGCTGGAAGTCACTGTCCAGGTGGTACCTTCCCTCTGCTCCCCCTCCCCATCATCACCCGTGCTCCTCTCTGAGATCCAGACCCTTCCCAGCATCTCCAGCAGGGTCTGTGTTTCTGCATGGAAATCACCCAGCCTGGACTGCATTAAGGAAAAACAAACAGCTGGAAAAAGCCCTCAAAACCAACCCCAAAACATAAAAATCCCCCCCATCTAACTGGAATTCTGGTGCCAGTGTTTCAGTGTCAGGCAGGTTTCCATCACGGGGGTTAATTCTGGGTAGGATTTTGCTTCTGGGCTAAAACCTGATTGGAAAAGTAAGAAATTCCCTCTTTGTCCCAGTTTTTTACTGCAGCCAAGTGATGTCCCTGCCTTCTGTCACCTCCTGCTGTGACACAAACCTGGCCTGGGCTGACAGGAAATTTTGGGGCCGCTTCATTCCTCCCCTCATTTGCTTTGCTGCTTTTCCTATTTCAGTCTCTTTTAAGATGCACTGAGAGCCCTGCTGTGCTTCTCTGTTTCCTTTGCAGCCTCCAGAGGGAAATGCTTGCCTCTGAGTGCCACTGCAAGCAGCTTGGGTGTGCTCTCTGTGGGGTTAGTAAGTTGGATTTCTCTTGATTCGTGTTGCATGGAAAGCACTCTGGGCTCCACAAACCCACGGAGCAGCAGGAATCTTGTGCTGGATAAAACCTGAGATTATGGGGGACCTCAATGGGGGATCCAACTGGGTTTACTGGTGCTTGTGCTCGTGCTGGCTGCTGCAAATTGTGTTTGAAGGCCACTTTGCTCCATGCCTGGATCAGGACATGGGGTGGAGCTGAGCAGGGCTCTCCCCTGGGCCCGAGGTGTGGTGATGTTGCTGCTCTCAGGGATTTTGCAGGAGTCACTGGATCATGGATATATCTTTGACTTTCACTGTCTGAGTGTGTTCCTGGTGTCTGCTGGGCCCTGAGCAAGGCAGAGGGAGGAGTTTTATCAAAGCTCTAAGTGTTTATTGCAGTTAATGTGCAGGATGGTCGTTGTGATGGTTCTTGGGTGGTTCTGGAGGTGCAGCTGCCCGTGGAGAAGGGTAAATAAAAGTGAGCAGCCCTGAGTGACCAACCTGCCTCTCTTCTCCACCACTGTCAGCTGGTGTGGGCTCAGGCTGCGATGGGAACACCCTCCAGGAGGGCTGGCAGGAGGCTGGAAGGTGATGTGAAGAGTGAAACAGGTTTTTGTGTGCTCAGATGAAATAAATCCTCAGGTGGTTCCTGCCATGGGCAGCAATTCCATGGAGCTGCATTCACCTCTCCGTGTGCTGAGCTGTTTCCTCCTTTACCCTCTGCTGCCTCCCTTGCTGTGAGCTCTCCTGTTTCTCTTTTCCCTGCAGAAAATGGCCACTTTGGCAGTCTAGGGGTTCCTGCTTTCCTTGGATCCAGCTGGGAATTCCAGGGCCAGGAGGAGCCGGGCAGCTGGGACTGGAGCATCCCCTCGAGCCACCCTGGCCAGTACTCACCTTGAACTGGGACTTTACAGCCTGTCCATGTCCTTTCTTTCCAAATGCTGGAATGTCTGTCCACAGGGCTGGAGAAGATTTATTGTGGAGCTTTTTCCAAGCTGCTTTTAACGCTCGTAAGCCAACGCATCCCCGGGTGTTGAAATTGTGTCCCACGTCTTTCCTCCTGGCCAGGTGCCAAAATTAACCACAGTGGGAGGACAAAATAATCATGTTTTCACTCACTGAGGCAGCTTTTCTTTGGAAGAGGCATTTCCAGGCCAAATCCCCAAGCTTTTATTTCTCTGTTACCATCTCCAAGTTATTTCCAAGTTCAAACTCAATTTTTTCTGTTGTTCAGCCGCCCAGGGAGCTCCAGGTTTGGTTTGACTTTGCCTCCGTGAGTGCTGATGTGAATCCCCCCAATCTGAGCCGGTTCCTTTGCCCTGGGAAGGTTTTTGCTTGGATGTGACACCCAGGCCAGCACATCCATCCCATGGGCATCCTCCTGTGAGGGACAGATGGGAACAAACCCTCCTGCCCCTCTCTGGAAGCAGCACAGCTCCCAGTGCTTTAAATCCCATCTCAATCCCTATTTTAGCTTCTCATCCCAACCTAAACTTCATCCCCTCACTCATTTTTCCTGCATTTTATCCATTTACCCCAGAAAATGGGATTATGGCTGGGACCAGCAGGGCTCCTGGGCAGGGTTTGCAGGAAGCACAAGGTTTTTACCAGTTTTTCTTTATAATACACCAAATTTTAGGCCCACAACAAGCTTTTAACTTGCCTATAAATAAGCTGTGAATGTTCCCAACGCTGCCTTTCATAGTTTTAAGCTGTTGTAGAGTTTAGAGCACAGGTGGTGCAGCTCTGTGTGGCTGTGTCTTAACTTAAATCCCGTCCTTAAATCCCCACCAAACCCCAAATTTTCAGTTCTCTCCCACAAGTCTTGACTTGTGTTTTGCCAAACTCCATTTCACCCCACTCCAGCTGTTCTTGCAATAAGGGCAGGACCCTCATGGTGGGTGAAGAAAGGAACATTTGGGTACAGAGCAGGAGGCTGTTCTGGACTTGCTGTTCCCAGGTGACTCCAGGATTTATCTGAGCAATTTAAAATAAGTTGCTTGTTTTAAATGTGTAAATAATTTCACAGCAGGGAAACCGTGACCTGGCTGTGGAGGAGCTCAGCAGCCCCAGAGCTTGGGGTTTACCTGGGGATTTTGAGCTCAAACTTGGTTGTTTTAAACACTCCCAGAGTTGTAATTCGATAAAACTGAGATAGAGAGGACCAAGGCACTAATCTGGACCCCTCAGGATTTCCGAGGAGCAGAAAAATGTGTTGATCTAAAGCAATTGTGCCACAGAGGAGTGAAATTTGGTGGTGAGAAATTGAGTTTTTATTAGTTTTTCTTCTCAGGGTTTTTAACCCCAGGTCTGGTCTTGGGTTTTAAATGTTCTTGTGCTTAGAAATAAACAAGAAAAGAAAAAATAAATGTTGAAGGAAGAGATTTAGAGCCTGTCCATGGCAGTCCTCACTGTCACACTCCAAAATGCTCTGAACGCACAAACCTGTCCTTGTCAGGCCAGCTCCTCTGACCAAACCCCTCCTGCTCTGTGGAAAAAGGAGTGGAAAATGTACATTGTATGTTGTTTACGCACAAAAATGCTGGGATAACTTGCTGAAGAGTTTATGTTCATATCACTGAGCAGTAAATGATTGTAAGGAGACAAAAAGAAAAATCTATATTTTTACCTGCTGGGATTTGTGAATGTCGCTGTTGACGTGTTGGTGGTTGTGATTTTTTTTTTTTAATCATTGCTGAAAATCGGATGTTTTGCAGTTTGGATCAGTGGCTGGGGGGTCCCTTTTGGGGCTGTGAGATGGAATTTCATCCTTCTCTGCAGCATTTGTGCCTCAGTGCTTTAATTAAAGCTTTTTCCTCCTGCCTTTTTGCCTTGGAAATGTTGTAAGCAAACATGTCTGGAGCAGAGCAGCAGCAGATTTGGGAGCAGATCATCACCCTGAGGGTCCTGCTGAGCCCTCAGGGGTGCAGGGCTGGGGTGATGCCAGGGATTTCCTTGAAACCACCTGACTTCCTTGGCACTGGGCGTGCAAACACCCCAGAATAAACAAACGTTGTGCAACGGGGGTGTTTGAGCTGTTTCTGGTGGAACAGAAACAGCAGCTCGGGATGTCAGTGGGGTCAGCATCGTGGGCTGGGCAGGGGGAGGTGGTTTGGAGTTGGGTTTGGGGGTGGGTTTGGAGGTGTGGAGGTGTGGAGGTGGATTTGGAGGTTGGTTTGGGGGTGTGGGGGTGGATTTGGAGTTGGGTTTGGGGGTGTGGAGGTGGGTTTGGGGGTGTGGAGGTGGGTTTGGGGGTGGGTTTGGGGGTTTGGGGGTGTGGAGGTGGATTTGGAGGTTGGTTTGGGGGTGTGGAGGTGGATTTGGAGGTGTGGGGGTGGATTTGGAGGTGTGGAGGTGGGTTTGGAGGTGTGGAGGTGGGTTTGGGGGTTTGGAGTTGGGTTTGGGGGTGGGTTTGGAGGTGTGGAGGTGGGTTTGGGGGTTTGGAGTTGGGTTTGGGGGTGGGTTTGGAGGTGTGGAGGTGTGGAGGTGGATTTGGAGGTTGGTTTGGGGGTGTGGGGGTGGATTTGGAGTTGGGTTTGGGGGTGTGGAGGTGGATTTGGAGGTGTGGAGGTGGGTTTGGAGGTGTGGAGGTGGGTTTGGGGGTGTGGAGGTGTGGAGGTGGATTTGGAGGTGTGGAGGTGAGCCTGGCACCTTGCTGAGCTTTTCCCCAGGAGTGGGGGTTTCTGTGAGCCCCCAGCTTTCTGTGCCTCTGTTTCAAGGGTGGTGGTGGCTGCTGTCACCTTCAGTGGCACCTGCCTGTCCCTGTGTGTCACTGCAGAGGAAAAGGAGCACTGGGGCTAAAACTGCTCCACCTCTGGGAAAAAAAAACTGAAAAATGGGGAGAAAGAGTTAAAGCCAGCCTGGCTGCTCTGTGTGCAGTGACCCCAGAGCTGCCACCCCTGCCAGGTGTCCCCTTGCTGGGTGACAGCAGAGCCTGGCCTGGCTGCCAAGGGGTTGAGGAGAGGCACCAGCACCAGCCTGGCCAGAGCCACCTGTCCTGGGGGTGTCCCCAAGCCTCACCCCCTGCCCCTGTGGGTGACAGTGCCACCCCTGCTGTCCCCACGCTGTCCCCACGCTGTCCCCACGCTGTCCCCCTGCTCCTGGGTGCTGTTTGCAGCTGCAGCTCTGTCTGGAGTGTTTGTACTCAGCTGCTTGTGAACTTTCCTGCTCTGCTGCCTTCTGAGTGGGTTATTTTTTTAGGTTTTAAAACGCTGCAGTGTCTGTCAGCTCGTGCTGTGTGCTCTGTGCACTTGAGTGTAAATATCTGACAGTGTTTATTTGCAATAAAGAGACTTAAAAAAACACAGAGCATTTCCTCTGTGATTTTCCATTGTTTGCTCGAACTCTCTGCTGTGTGCTGGTTTTCTGAGGAGGTGTGGAACTCAGGGAGTCTCTGGGATGTGTTTGGAGGAAGAGGGGCTGCAGGGGTGGGAATTTGAGTTGAAAATGGGGACTCTTAAACCCTACTGCTGTTCTCCTTCTCTCCTCAGCTTTAAGGGTGTTTTTAGTGGAGTTCAGAATCTCAGGGTTTCCGTGGAACTGAGCTTTAAGGTCCTTTCCAACCAAACTGTTCATGTTCAGCTCTGAGCGATGCTCCCAGGGACCTCCTGTGCTGCTGAGCTCCAGCTGGAGCTGCTTCCATGGGATTTGGTGGGGCTGGCTGAAGAATCCCCTTTGGAATGCTGGCCATGGCTTTCTGAGGCCAGAGGGGATAAACTCAGGGTGAAGCAGCTCTGGGGACTTCCCACACTGTGCCCAAGGTCCCAGTGGAGCAGCTCAGCGAGGATCATTTCAAAGACTTGGCACCTCCACACATAAAAACCAAACAATTTCAACATCTGCTTGGGCTGCATTCAGTTTTGTAGTGTTTTGCTCTGGGGCTGGAATAAACCCCTTCCTTCTTGCTGGGGAGGAGTTAATGATTTATGGGTCAACGGGCCAGCTCTGGTTGGTTTCTGCAGAATTGAAGCTTTGTGGGGCCAGATCTGAGCATGTGGGTGTTACAAAACTCCTCCTTTGCCTGCAGCTGGAGCCTGGGGGGCTGCAGGAGAGCAGTCCCTGGTTCATCTGAACACGCCTGGGCTCTCCCATCTCCTGCCTCCACACCTCCAGGTAAGACAATTCCCAGCCAGGCAGCTCCAAGTGCTGCTCCTGGGAACTGGATTGGAGCTTCTGTGCAGCTCCAGCAGGAACAAAGGTCTGGAAATTAAATCAGGTGAAAGCAGGAGGTGTGGCAAGGATTGACAGAAAGGCAGGGGGGTGAAACAGGCATGGGAAATGTTGGGTTTAGGGCAGGGAGCACTGAGGGGGACCCTCATTTCCAGGAGGTTTGGGAGGGTTCAGGCTCATCAATGACCCTGGATAACACAGAGAGGGCTCTTACAGATCCCTAGGGGTGCCAGGTGAGTGCAAATTGCACTTAAATTCCATTTTGTAAAGCAGTTTGGTTTGATTGACTTGTGAGCTCTACAGCTTGACTCAGGTAATATTTGCACAGAACTGATGAACTTTTTGCTTAAATACTTTTCTCTCTCTCTGAGGGTAATTCATTGTTAGGGAGCTCTACTGGTGACTCCAGCAGGATTTCTTCTGACTAGGACTTGACTTCCAAGAGATTTATCACTACAAATAAAGTGTTTTACCCATCATTTTCCAGAAAAGAAATTCAGCTCCTGCTCCTTCTGCTCCTCTCCTGTGACTGTAGGAACTGCTCAGGGGTGGAGAAATCAGAGCTGTGCATACAGCTGAGTATAAATACCCCTAAATACCCCTCTGCTGTCTTCACAGATACTGCCTCAGGAGGGGAATGTGGTAACATCTGTGGGGTTTCCAGGCAGGAATAAACATGTCAGCCTTGGAGCTGGGGAGGATGAGGAATTGTGCAGCTGTCCTTGGGTCACTCCTCACTGCTGCTCTCATTGTGACTGTCCACAGTAAGTGAACGAGACCATCAGGATGAGCTGAGATTCCCAAAGGAAAACCTTTCCTGGCTTTTACAAGACTTGGATCCTGCTGTTTTCCTCATTGCCTCTGCCTTTCAAGGGCTCTGTAAATCTTTGTGATCAGAATCCATCTTCCTTTGCCTTTTTTTTCCCCTTTCTGTGGGAAGCAGATACAAAACTATTTCAGCTGAAAAAGTGGAATCATTTATACTAAATGAGGAGAAGAAATGCTTCATTTGGACTTTGTGTCCAGCCTTTGAATCTGCTGGCTGAGGTGTGAGGAGCAGGAATGGTGAAGCTCCTCCAGATCCCCACCAGCCACAGGCTGCACTTCTCTTTGCTTCTGGCCTTGAGGAGGATTTGGGGCACTGAGGGCTCCTCCCCTGGAGCTCCAGGGTGAATCAGACCTGGGACCCCGCTGGTTTTTCTCCCAGTTTCTGGTGGGCTCTGTGTCCGCAGGTCTCTGCGCGGCCCCGCCGCGGTCGCAGTCGGCAGAGCCCAAGGATCAGCTGGAGGACACTGGGCTGTTCCCCCATGGATTCAGGATGGAGCTGGTCTGTCGGCCAGGCTACGGGAGAAAAGCTCACACTCCAAACGTCCTCGTGTGCGGAGCCAACGGGGTGTGGCACGGACCCAGCGACATCTGCACCCGTGAGTGTGTTCTGGGTGTCCCTGCTCCCATGGGAGCTGGCCCTGCCCTCCTGCTGGGACAGGGTGATCTTCAGGCTCCCTCCCAAGCCAAACCCATTCTGTGGCTTTTGGTTTTGTTTGCTGATGCTCTCAGCTCCTTCTGTTGGAGCAGTGTCCAAAGGCAGGCCTGGGGATGGTGGCAATGAGTGACCTGAAGGGAAGTTTTGTTCCTCTGGGTGCTGGCAGGAGCTGCAATCAGCTCTGGTGCTGGCTGTGCTCCACTGCTGGCTCCAAGGACATCTTTCTGCTCAGACATTTTGAACTCTCATGTCTAGAAAAGCATGTGAGCTGCAGAGGGGTCACACTGTGTTAGGAACACAGGTGAAGTGACAGCACAGACTCTCTAGATTTAGCTGCAAAAGAGAGCACTTTTTATTCTTCCAGATCTTCTTTTATAGACAGCTCCAAGAAGGTCCAAAAAGGTAAAACTTTAATTGGTCATCAACACATCACCATCCTTGGACAGTTATGAACAACACCCCTCGACTGTTTCTTGCAAGTAAACAAGGAGACAACACCTGCAAAGGTTGTTTTCCTTCTCTAAGGCCTGCTTGGATTCCTCCTCATGATTTCCCAGGCCAGAGTGAGAAAGTTGTGTACTTGACTTTCCCACAGGCTCAAGCCAGTGCCTGAAGCCTAAAAATCTCTTATTTGAGCACTGTCAGCTCACTGTGAGAGGGAGAATCCTTTAGCTGGGCAGAGACACTGCCACAGGTCACTGCACACCCCAGAGGCAGGTCTGGCCAGCATCGGGAGTCACGGAATAACCTCGGGCTGGATGGGAGATCCAGAGCTCTCTGATCCATCCCCTGCCTCACAACTGAGGGATTCTTTGGCTTTCCTGCCAAGAAACTGAGCTGGGAGCTGACTGGAGCCCTGTTGTCCCCAGCCAAGGCGTGCACCTACCCCGGGGAGCCGGCGCACGGCAGACTGCTCCTGCCCGGATCCTTCACTTTTGGCTCCACAGTGAACTTCACCTGTGACACTGGGTAAGCCAGGAGCACCTGAGCCACAGGCTTTCCTCCTCCCCAGACACTTTTCCAAAGTTTTTTCCTGTCAGAGCCTCCCCCCATTAATAGATAATTAATTAATAAATATCTGTAGATAGATAATTAATAAATATCTGTAGATAATTGCAGAAAATACCTTCTGAGCTTTCCTTTGGGAGCTTTAAGACTGCTTGTGAGTGTCTTGATCTCCTGCTTTGAGGAAGTTCTTCCCAAACTCAGGTTCACCCTCCTGGCTCTTCCCAAAAACCATTCCCAAAGTTTCGGTGTCTTTTTGAAGGAAAGATGTGAATACTGAGCTTAGAGGTGTAAGCAGCTGATAAAGTATATTCTTTTCCTTAGAAACATGGAATTTTTTTAATTTAAAGAGTGCTTTTGTCAAAATCCCGTCTGTCCTTGAGAAAATGACACTGATGATGGATTTCTGATCTGCTGGAATTCTGACAAAGGAGCCCAAACCCTCCTGGTGGTGATGTGGGTAACACATCAGGACTGAGTTTGTGGAGTAATTCCCTCTCCCCTGTCTCACACAGGTACAGACTGACTGGACACTCTGAGATTGAATGTGTGCTTAGAAACGAGGTTCTCACATGGAACAGAGACATTCCCACCTGTCAGGGTAAGCAGAGTTCCTTAATTACCTCTTCTTTAATTATCTGGGGTGTGGCTGGATAAACAAGCTGTTGTGTTGCTCTGCTGAGGATTTTGCCATCTCAGTGCACGGTGGAGCCTGGAAAGACATTTTTAATCTGTGTTTCCCTTCCTGCAGAAGGAAATTCACTCTCTGGGAGTGATGCAGCTGCATTTGAGCCTGGGATATCCCAAACCCCCTCAGTTCCCAGTCACAGCTTGGGGCTGGTGCAGCTCCTCAAGACCTGCCTTTGATTTCTGACCCTTCTGCCACCTCCTGTTTCCACCTTTTTCTGGCCAGATCTTTGGTTTAAAATGAATTTAATTCTATTTATGATGACCTTCCCCTCCTTCCACAGCGATTCCCTGTGCACCCCCTCCAGAAATCGCAAATGGGCAGCACAGTGAGATGGACAAGGAGCATTTTGTGTACGGGGATTCTGTCACCTACTGGTGCCACAGCCCCAGGAGGGGGCAGAGACCTTTCTCCCTGGTGGGAGAGGCCACAATTATCTGCACAACCACGGATAACGTGAACGGTGTGTGGAGCAGCCCAGCTCCAGAATGCAAAGGTGAGCTGTTCCCACATCCCTGCCCCTGCACTGCTGCCTGCTCCTGCTCTGCTGCTTCCTCCCTTGGAACCTCCTGTCTCCTTCATCCTGCTGGAATGGAATCACCTCTTGCAGGTGGGACAGGAATTAGGGTCTCCTCTGACGCTGACTGTGGCAGCAGGGATGTGGGAGTGGGATTTTACTGTGCTCACAGGGCAGGAGATCCCTCTCACCTGCTGTAAAATAGAAGTGCTGCAAAACATTCCCAAACCTGTGTTCTCTCTTTGCTTTGCCCTAAAACAGCCTGCAGTAACCCAGGGTAAATCCTACAAACCCACCCCATCACCCTGTCCTGGCCCTTTGCAGCCCTTTTGGTGGCAAAAGGCAATGGGGACTTGTCGCTCTATTAGGAACGGTGAGAAGAACGACACAGACTCTCCTGGGAGTCAATCAGGAGAATTTCTCTCTGGTTTATCACCTCAGCTCTTTTTTATAGACTGATAGGTGAAAAGTACAGAAAAGAAACTCTTATTGGTTAGTAAACTAACACATCACCATCATTGGTCAGTGGGGTTCACCACCCCTCGACCTTCTCTTGCTAGAAAACAAGGAGCAGACAAACAGCACCTGCCAGGCTGTTCTCTATCTCTGAGGATTGTTTTAATTCCTCCTTATGAATTCCCAGGCCACTTTCCCAGGCAAGACTGAGAAAGCTGTGTGGCCTGCAATTTCCACAGGCACCGTGCTCTCTATTTCAGAGTTAGCATCCATAGGGACTTTTTCAAATCCCTGATGTCCCCTCTGGAGCCTAACTGCTGATTGTCTGTGTGCTTTCCCCGGCCCAGTGGTGACCTGCAAGCAGCCAAGAGTGGAGAATGGGAAGCTGCTGAGCGGGTACCGGCCCCACTACAGCTTTGGGGACACCGTGGTGTTCGACTGTGACTTGCACTACAGCCTCAGCGGCAGCGGGGCCTCCAGCTGCAGGGACAGTGACCTCTGGGAGCCCCCCCTGCCCGTGTGCCAGCGCAGTGAGTGTGCAGGGCCAGCAGCCCCTGGGACCCCCCTCTGCTCAGGGAGCATCCCCTGGATCAGGAATTACAGGTTGTTGTAACGGTGAAAATGGTTCTGTGGTCCAAACTCAGAGTTCTGCAATGGTTTGGGTTGGGAGAGACCTTAAAGCCCATCCCACCCACCACTGCCACAGCAGGGATACCTTTCACTGTCCCAGGCTGCTCCAAGCCCTGGCCAGCCTGGCCTGGACACTTCCAGGGATCCAGGGGCAGCCACAGCTTCTCTGGGCATCACCCTCATCAGTAAGAATTTCTGACCTAAACCCAACCTCCTTCATCTTAAAGCCCTTCCCCCTTGTCCTGTCACCCCATGCCCTTGTGACAAGTCTCTCTCCAGGGAAAAAAAAATATTTGTATGTTTTCATTTGTCTCCTTTGCATTCCCTCTTTACCCTTCCTGAACCCGGATGATTCAATGCATCTCAGAATGAACAATGTGAGCCCGTGGTTTTTACCCCAATTCCCTCCACCCCAGGCCCTGTGATGCTCCAGTGCCCCTAAACTGGAGTCTCACCCCCAGGCAGCTGCGATGAGCCCCCGGATGTGAGGAATGCTGTGAAAGCCAGGCTGGCTGGGAATCTGTTCCCTGTGGACACCGTGGTCACCTACGAGTGCCGGCACGGCCACCAGTTCAGCGTGGGGAAAACAACCTGGAACATCAGCTGCCTGCAGGGTTTTGTGTGGAGTGAGCCCCCTCCTCCGTGTGAAAGTGAGTGCCTGGTGGGGTGGGGACTGCCTGGGGGTCAGAGGATGCCCCAGGGCCCAGCTTGGTCTTTGCTGATTCTGGAATTCTTGATTTATTCTCCAGCTGCAGAGTTTGCTTTGCTTTATTTGCCAGTTTTGCTTTCCGGTCCCTTGAACCTCTGGAAAACATCCATTGTGGTCTTGAGGGTGCACCAGAAACATTCCACCCCCCCAGAAAATCCCCCCAGGGATGCTTTTGGGGCAGATTTAATGTTATGATGTGTCTGTGTCCTACAAGACATCCATCCTCATCTTCACAACCATTTTCCTGTCACCAACTTGGCTTTGCCATGGTTTCACCCTTGCTAATGTTTGGCATTTCCCAGGAGTTCATTGCCCAGATCCACACATCCCAAATGGAAAGCCCTTGCACCCATGGCAAGTGAAAGAGGGTTATGAGTACGGAGACAGGCTGGAAGTGGCGTGCAGTGAAGGATTTGCGTTCGAAGGCCGTGGCAGCAGCGTCACCCTCCGCTGTGGCAGCGATGGTGGATGGGATCCAGCAGTGCCAGAGTGCATTCCAGGTGGGACAGAGGGGAGGGATGATCATGATAGAAGCCATGGAGAGCTTTCCCCCACTCCAGGTGGCCCCAGATCTGCTCCTCCTGGGATAATGTGGAATATACAGGGGGCAAAAGATCCAGATGGGCCCCACAGAAAAAGGACAGGGTTTTGGCAGGGCTGAACTGGTGTCTGCAGGGGTGCAAGGGTGGTGTGGTGGAAGCTTCTAGAGGCTTGGGAGGTTCCTGAGAAGCCCTGGGAGACATTTACCCAGCTGGAAGGGGATGTGTTTGGGGCTGCTTTGCTGACACAAGGCTGGGGAGCACAGGATGTTGCCAAGGCATTTCCCCTGTCGGGAGAAAATGAGTGTAAATACTGCTCCAACTCCTGACTCAGAACCACAGCAATAGCCACAAAAGCTCAGGAAAACCTTGCCAGGATGGAAAAACCTGCTCCACTTCCCAGGGCAGCCAGCAGAGCACGGCCAATTCCCTGTACTGACCCTTTAGGGTCACAGAGGCAGCCTGAGACCCACACCTGGGGACGGCCACTTTTCTACCCAGGGTTCAGATTTGTTGGTAGCTCTTCTCCACAGAGAGCACAACTGGAGTTCCTTTTGGAAATACACAACATCCTTTATTCCCTGTTATTCCTAGAGCCACACTGCCCAGAGCCAGACATCCCTCATGGAAAGGAGGTTGGTAAAAGCAGGAGTGACTATCCCGTGGGGGCCCGGGTGAAGCTGGCGTGTCAGGAGGGCTTTGCCCTCAGGGGCTCAGCATCCATCACCTGTGGGGCTGATCTGAGCTGGGAGCCCGTGCTGCCCTTCTGTGACAAAGGTACGTGTGACACTCAGGGGACAGATTGATCTGCCTGCAGCACCTGGGGACACGAGCTCAGCCAGGTGTCCCCTCCCCAGAGCTGGAATTAGAATCATTAAGGTTGGGAAATAGCTCCAACATCATCAGGTCCAGGCTTTGAATCCTACCATGGACCCCAGGAGTGGGGAGGCCACCACTGGAAATATCCTGATATTTCTGGAGCCCTGAGCTGCTGTAAGAGGCCAGAATCCAGGCAGCAGCTTGTGAATTTGCCTCACACCGCCCATGAAGTGACCTTTGTGCTGATTTCACAGAAATGCTTTTGATTCTCACCTGAAGATGACAACTGCACGTGCCTTTCTTTATCAATTCCCTTTGTTCCACAGTCTGTGGGCCCCCTCCACGGATCTCCTTTGGGTACCACTCTGGCAGAGGTGACACAGAGTTCCCTTATGGCACCAAGGTGACCTATGAATGTGAAGAGGGGCTGTCCCTCGTGGGGGACGAGTCCATCTACTGCAGCTCAGATGATGGGAAGAGCCTGGCGTGGAGTGGACCTGCCCCAGAGTGCAGGGGTGAGTGTGGGATCAGCTTAACCCCGGTCCAGGAGCTCCCAGCCCGGAGTGGATGAACCAGTGCAGGTCCTGTGTGACACCAGGACTCCTCAGTGTGCCTTTGAGTGCTGCTGCAGGAGGCTGAGGGTCAATTCCTGCATTTGAGCAGGAGGCTGAGGGTCAATTCCTGCATTTGAGCAGGAGGCTGAGGGTCAATTCCTGCATTTGAGCAGGAGGCTGAGGGTCAATTCCTGCATTTGAGCAGGAAGCTGCTGCAGAGAGGAGCAGGAGGAGCAGCTCTGCCCAGGTTCTGCTGTCCCCAGAGCCCATTCTCTCTGCTCTGTCCTGCAGTGATCCGGTGCCCCAAGCCCGTGGTGGAGAGGGCGAGGATGACCCCACAGACCTTCACCTTTCCCTACGGGCTGCTCCTGCACTTCTCCTGTGATGAAGGCTTCAGGCTGCACGGTGCTGCCCAGAGCCAGTGCCTGGCTGATGGCACCTGGGGCCCTCCCTTGCCCACCTGCCAGCCAGGTGAGTGCCAGCCCTGCCCTGCTCAGCCCAGGGGCTGCTCTGCTGGCCCACAGTGGGAGTTTGCAGCGTGGTTTTTCCTCCATCTCCTCCCGTTATTTGATGTTTTGTGTGCGTTTCCCCCTCAGTTCGGTGCTCCCAGCTCCCGAGGCAGGAGGATGTCGTGGTTCACTTCAACAAGCTGTGGTATGAGGTGAATGAAACTGTGTCCTTCCGCTGCAAACGTGATGGGGCAGCTTCCAAAACCACCTGCTCAGCTGATGGCACCTGGACACCACCACCCTCGTGTGTAAGTACCACCAGCTGCCCCCTTTTTCCCCTTTCTTGCCCCATTTTTCCTGTTTCTTTCCCCATTTATAGCCTGGAATAGCTTTGGTCCAGCTTCACGGTGGCGGTTTCTCTGTCACCCCTCACTGGACTCTCACTCTGCCTTTGTTTTGGTTGTTTTAAAGAAGAAGAGTGATGTGTGTGAGAGGATTCTTCGAAACAAAGCAGCTTTCCAGTGTGGAATTCCTCTGTCAGAACTGAAAACCCTGCTGGAAGTCCAGAAACTCTACCTGGAGATCCAGAAACTGGAAAAGGAGCTAAAAATCGCCACCTACAGCTGACTGGTGGCACTGGCATTGCAAGAAGCATCCTCTGTGTGCTGGATCATGATGCTGGCTGAGGATTTTTGATGACTTTGTCATTTGTGCTAATGCTGAAGTGGCCAGGACAAAATATATCAATCAGTCACAGGTTTGGTCACATGAGGAGTCGATGAGTTGTGAGTTAATTTTTAGGTTCAGTTTGTAGATCACTTTATGCCTTTTAAAGCTTCACATTTCGATCTGTTTAGCTGGCAGGGCACAGCTAGGGAGGAACGGAGTGGAAAGTGAATTTTGGTGGTACAAAAAGGCATGAACATGGTGAGAGCCACTCACTCTCCAGTCCATCCCAGTGGGAACATTCCCTCATTAGTGGGAACAACCCTTTCACTGCCTAATTACTTTTCTCATGGCCAAGAAAACCTCAAAGCCTCTGTCCTAGCAAAGCAAAAATGCCAGCTTTCCTTCCCAAGCATGGGTCCATGGCACTGCCATGTCTGTCTGTGCCCCAAGGACAAATAACTGTACAGAAATAAATGGCTGGTTTTAAAATTCTTTTTCTGCACCATCCAGTGAAAGGGAAGCTCTTGTGTCTTGTGTTGGGACCAGAGATTATAATAAACCTGCAATTGTAATGACAGCTCTGTCTGGGTTTTAATAATCTGCCCTATCTCTAGTAAAGGGAAGTGTTTATGTAATACAGGAAATACATATAATATATAATGTGTATATAATAAATAGATTTATTTACAATGCATGTAAATGTTTATTTACAGTGTAAATAAACAGTTCAATTAGCTGCTGTTCCATGAGTGCAGGGATGTGGGGGGTGTTCTCACAGCAGCCCAACCCCACACCCCACCTGCTCTGGGTGGAAATGAGCTTCAGACACGAGGCCAGGCTGCTGCAGAGCGATTTTGGCTGGAAAACACCTTTATAGATCAGAACATCTGCCTTGCAGATCCCTGCTGGGGAGCTCAGGGCTGTCCCCAGCTTCCCACTGCGAGGAGAGGCCTGCTCAGGACACAAACAGCAGCCTTTTTTCATGGCTTAAATAAAACTCACACCCCCAGGATCCTGATGGCAGATTGTCAGAGGTGTTTGGCACTCCAAGGGCAGAATGACTTCTAGGTTGGGATGGCTTGGATGCAGGAAGAATCCTTCTCTGTTCGTGATTTTCGGAGGCAGAGACCTGCTCCTAGCCATGGGCCCTGGACATGAACGGTGGATTTTCTCCAGGGGAAACAAAACTCACCCCCAAGATCTTGATGTCAGTGTCAGAGGAGTTTGGCACTCCAAGAGCAGCCCGAGTTCTATGTGGGGATGACTTGGGTCTGGGAGGAATCCATTTCCATTTGTAATTTTCAGAGGCAGGGGCTGCTCCCAGCCATGGGCCCTGGACATGAACTAGCTGGGCTAGACCACCTTCAACACCATCCCCATCTTCCTCCTTCAACACCATCCCCATCCTCCTCCTTCAACACCATCCTTATCTTCCTCCTTCAACACCATCCCCATCCTCCTCCTTCAACACCATCCCCATCCTCCTCCTTCAACACCATCCCCATCCTCCTCCTTCAACACCATCCCCATCCTCCTCCTTCAACACCATCCCCATCCTCCTCCTTCAACACCATCCCCATCCTCCTCCTTCAACACCATCCCCATCCTCCTCCTTCAACACCATCCCCATCTTCCTCCTTCAACACCATCCCCATCTTCCTCCTTCAACACCATCCCCATCCTCCTCCTTCAACACCATCCTTATCCTCCTCCTTCAACACCATCCCCATCCTCCTCTTTCCAGAGTTTCTCACTCCAAGGGCAGCCCGAGTTCTAGGTGGGGACAGCTTGGGTCTGGGAGGAATCCTGCTCCATTTCTAATTTTCAGAGGCAGAACCCCGCTCATGGGACACCATGGGCCGCCCTTTGTCCTTTTCCAGGGAATAACAAACTCACCCTCCCAGGTTCCTGATATTGGTTTGTCAGGGGCCTTTGGCACTCCAAGGGTTATTTCATGAGTGCTCCCATTTGGAATTTCAATTCAATTTTCCCCCAGGTACAGAAAGTGGGGAAGAGTTTCCAGGACGCAGAACAACCTCTTGGAGTCCAAATTCCATGGGGGATTTTTCAGAAGAAATCATGGAGCAGTTTAATCTCCTGGCCCTGAAATTCTGCTGTGGCTTCCCAGAGATGTGCTGGATAAAAGGATGGAGCTGCTGTGGTTTGTTCCATCTTTCCCAGGATTTCCTGGCTTTTCCAACCTCAACAATTCCATGATTTTATGACTCTATGAATCCCATTTTAAAGGGACCATTTGGAAGCAAAAAACTCTGCTGGCTCCTTGTGTCCATCCCTATTTCATGAGTGCTCCCATTTGGAATTTCAATTCAATTTTCCCAAAGTTGCCACAGGCACAGAAAGTGGGGAAGAGTTTCCAGGATGCAAAAAGCCTCTGAGGGTGCGAATTCCAATGGGGAATTTTTCAGAGGAAAACCTGGAGCAGTTTAATCTCCTGGCCCTGGAATCCTGCTGTGGCTTCCCAGAGATGTGCTGGATTAAAGGATGGAGCTGCTGTGGTTGATTCCATCTTTCCCAGAGATGTGCTGGATTAAAGGATGGAGCTGCTGTGCTCGGTTCCCTCCTCATTCCCGGGATTTCCTCGTTCCAGAGCCGCTGCCAGCAGAGGGCACGTTGGGACTGAGATATTCTGATTTCTGATCCTCTCCATCCAGAAACCAAATCGGCAGCACCGAGTTTTCACAGCCCTCAGCTGTGAGAATCCCCCCCAAAAAAATCCACCCAAATCCACCCTCCTCCCACTTGAGACTGAAAATTCCTCTGAGCCCCCCAAATTCCTTGGATAACCAAATCTGAGGGGTTTTGGCTGCAGTTTGACAGTGACAAACACTTGATGTGCTCAGAAAGCTTCTGCTGGGCCAGCAGGGAATAAACTGGATTTCTGGGAATGTTTGGCATTGTTTTTTCTCCAGGAATGAGAACTCTAACATGAAGAGTTTAAATCCACGGGGCTGTTGGGTTTTATATTTTATTTAGAGTTTTAAGACATTTTTTTATACTTGAGGAAGATTATTTGCTTGTTAAAGTGTTATTGGCAGCAATTTGTGGTTTTTAAAGATTCTGGAGGTGAAAGTCTTGGAGTTTTCTCCCTAGATTTGTTATTTGGAGGAGGAATCTGATCCAGAAAGGAATTCCCAGTGAGGTGTGGGGATGTGGACAAGCTCTGAGTGCTCCCAGCTGGAATTTTGAATTTTCACAAAGATACCACAGGTACAGAAAGTGAGGAGGAGTTTCCAGGATGCCAAACACCTCTCAGGGTGGGAGTTAAGATATTCCAGGGGGGAGTTTTTCCAGAAGAAAACTCGGAGATGTTTATCCAAACCTCTAAATAACCACAGGGGAGAAGCTGTTCCCACAAAGCAACAAATTCCAGCTGCTGGGAATGCAGGGCAGCAGGAGATAAAGAGGGAATTTTGTGTGCTCCATATCCAGCTCCACTGGAAAACTCTTGGGAGAGTTGGAATTCATCCACAGCCACCCCTGACAGGCAGGAGATTCCTCCCAGCTATTCCCAGGGAATCCTGCATGGCATGGACACCCCATGGCTCCTTCTGGAAGTTTTGCTCCATCAGGATGAGCCTGCAGCAGACACCAGGAGCTCTCTGTGGCCAGACTGGGATATCAGACATCATTCCTGCTTCCAGGATTTGATGGATTTTTGTTTTGGACAGTCTATTTCAACACTCAGTGATGTCAAATCTGTTCCTTCCCATCCCACCAGCTCCTGATCTAACCCACGTCTAATCCAGCAGGAATTTCACCCCCAGCTCCAGGCTGTTCCCAGCCCCACCGGTGACTCAGGGAATGTTCTGCTCCCTCCCATCCCCCTGCCAGGAGTTCTGGGATCCAAAGGGATGAGGAGATGGATCCAAGCTGCTTTTTCCTTTTTTTTTTTATTGTGCAGCTCAGAACTTTATTTTCTGTGGAAAAGCAGATTTTGGGTTGCTGTCAGAACAGGGGAGCTCTGCAGGTTTTGCTCTCTGCACTCCCTAAATCCCCTCAGTTCCTTGGACTCTTCCAGAAAATGGGAATGCTCCTCACCTGCCCTCCTGAAGAGCAGAGGGTGACAAGTTCTCTGGCCAGTGTCACTTTGGACATTCCAGAGGCTGGATAGGACAGTCACTGGAGCAATTCCTTGGGATCAGGGATGCTGGGAATTGTCAGATCCGCACATTCTGCAGAGCCAGGGCTGGCCCAGCCTCTCCTGCTTTATCCAGGGATGATGATGAGCTGGTCCCTGAAGGGATCCTGAAAACTGCCTGGAGAGACTCTGGGAATGGGGACACGAGAGAGGCATCATCCCTGCCATGGATTCCTTTAAGGGATCCCAAAAACTGCCTGGAGAGACTCCAGGAGCAGGGACACGAAGCCTCTGCCTCATTCCTGGCACGGATTCCTCACCAGAGCCTTCTGGAATCTTCCTTTTCCAGCTCATCCTCGATCAGGCAGGTGCAAATACATCATTGAACTGCAGCAATCCCAGAATTATCCCCATTTTCCGAGCCCTGTATCCACATTTGGCTGAGGCCAGGAGCCCATTCCAATCCTGCCTGGATTTTTCCAGGGATCAGAGGCAGGGGCTGGCAGGGGAAGCCACCCCAGCTCAGAGGGACATCAGTGACATGGCAGGAAACCACAGGGGGAAGGAATCCTGCTGCTCCCTGGGCTGGGATGGGCTCTGGGCAGCTCTGCCCAAATTCCCACCTGGATTGGAGCATCCAGAGCCATTCCTGCAGGGTCCTGGCCTGGCTCTGCTTCAGAGCAGGGTAATGGGAAAGTTGGGCAAACTTTGGTTGTGCACCAGAGTTTGCTGATCCCAGCGGGGTTTGGGCTCCTTTATGAGCAATTCCCAATTTCTGATGGACAAGGGGATTTATCCAAATTTTTCTGAATCTCATCCACGGCTGCAAAAATCCTCCCAAGCCGGACTGAGGGGTTTTGGAGATGCTTCCCACGGTGGGGTGAGGGACAAACTCTGCTGTTGGGATTTCCTGACTGATAGAGGTGTGAAATAGGAGCCTTGGGGGCCTTTGCACCTAAAATGGGTTGAATTTTGAAATGTTTTTTGGGGAAAGAGCTGGAGAATCAGCAGGGTTTGACTGTCAGAGCTGAGCAGCTCCTTGGTGTGACAGGATGGGTGACAATAACGGGGGTGACAGTGACTGTTGTCACCTTCTCTTGCTCATTAAATCTGTCATTTTAAGCTGCTGCTGCTTCACTTTGAGAAAATCCCTAAATCCGAGCCTGGAGGCTGATGAAAAGTCCCTTTTTTCTTCCCAGTGGGATCCTGGAAGTACAGAGGGAATGGGGATGGATGAAATGCAGGAAGTTGTGTGAACTCATTGGACCCTCTCAGCAGCTCAAGCTGAGTTTAGAGCTTGGGTTTGGGCTGGTTCTTGTTTGATCAGATCAGTTCCCCATCCCCATTTGCAGATGAAATGAAAATTGGTGCTAGCAGGGCAAGGAGCTGATGAAAGATCCTTGCTAAGAAAAAAGCCTGGGGTTTATTCATCTGTGCTCCAAAAAAAAAATAAATTAAAAAGGATCTTCAGGGAAAGGGGAGGCTTCTCGGGAAGAAATCCTGCAAAAGGCTGGTGGGAGAGGGAGCTTTCTTAAACCACTTGAATAACGTTGGGTTTCTTTCAAGGACCCTTTTTTCCCCTCCTCCCTCAAAAAAAAATTTGGCTTTTTTATGGCTTTTCTTGACTTTAGAATAAGCCACATCCCTAAAAATCATCCTCTCACCCCCTCCCCACCCAGAACTGAACCCACCAAACCCCTGCAGCCCTTTTGGGGTCCTGCCACCCCTCCCCACCCAGAACTGAACCCACCAAACCCCTGCAGCCCTTTTGGGGTCCTGCCACCCCTCCCCACCAGCCTGGCAGGGCGTTTTGGTGTCTCTGGGGACTTCAGAAGCCACAAGGAGACACCAGGGGTGAGGCAGAGATAGGGGGTGGCAGCAGCTGCTCAGGATGTGCTGCTGATTCCGGGACATCTCCCGCTCTTTTTGGAACATCTCCTGCCCTTTTTGGAACATCTCCTGCCCTTTTTGGAACATCTCCCTCCCTTTTTGGAACATCTCCCTCCCTTTTTGGAACATCTCCTGCCCTTTTTGGAACACCTCTTGCCCTTTTTGGAACATCTCCTGCCCTTTTTGGAACATCTCCCACTCTTTTTGGAAATCAAGAGTCAGGAGCAGGTCAGGAGAGGAGGAGCAGCCCCTGATAAATCCTCATGGATGGCTGCCCTAAAGGAGGGACATCCCTGATAAAGTCCCCAGGGATGGCAGCCCCAAAGCAGGGACATCCCTGATAAAGTCCCCAGGGATGGCAGCCCCAAAGGAGGGACATCCCTGATAAAGTCCCCAGGGATGGCAGCCCCAAAGCAGGGACATCCCTGATAAAGTCCCCAGGGATGGCAGCCCCAAAGGAGGGACATCCCTGATAAAGTCCCCAGGGATGGCAGCCCCAAAGCAGGGACATCCCTGATAAAGTCCCCAGGGATGGCAGCCCCAAAGGAGGGACATCCCTGATAAAGTCCCCATGGGTGACAGTCCCAAGAGCCACAGGCTGGAGCTGCACCAGCTGGGAGGCCACGATAGGTCCTGTGCTGTCACCTCCCTGCCCTGGGCATGGGGACAGAGGTTGTGTCCCTCCCTCCCTCCCAGCTCCAGCTCTTCCTCTCTCAGCTGGAGGTTTCTCCAGAATTCTCCATCATTTCCTTTGGAAGTTTCTGCCTTGGCTCGTTGTCCCTCTTGTGCAGCTCCCTGGGGATTTTGAGGGTCCCACCTTGGGATGGGGGGGCTGGGATCCTCCTCTCCCAGGAAATGCAATTTTGAAGAGAGAAAATTAAGTGGAGGAAATATTTGTGGTTAAAATCTTGATCCTGGATCACATCCCTGGATAAAATTTCCCTCAGGCTGTGTCCCTTGTGTGAGGAATTCCATCAGGCAAAAACTGATCTGCTCCAGTTGGGCAGGAAAGGAAAAAGGTTTTATCTCCCCATGGATCTGGGGAAGAGCAGGGGGATTTTAGCTGGAAAAGGCTCAGGAATTCAGAGCTTTTCCCTGATTTTAGCAGGAAGGTTGAATAAGGGACCTTCCTCAGCCTCACCACCAGAGCCGGGTCTGTTTTGGGGGGAAATATTCAAATGTTGATGAAATGATTTCCCACGGGCCTGACAAAGATCCTGTGGCTTGGGGACAGCCGGGGGGGTGGGGGTGACAGGCCACGCTTCACGTGCACACAACTGTCACCTCGTGTCACTTGGGGCTGTTTGCCTTTCTTCTGTGACAAGCGACATCCCCACATCTGGCGGCGGCGGTTGAAACTGTGGCGCGATTTAATCACAGCTGGAGAGGAGGGGAAGGGGTGACAGTGACAAACAGGGGGTGACAGTGGCAAACAGGGGGTGACAATGAAAAAGAGGGGGTGATAATGAAAAAGAGGGGGTGACAGGAAGGGGGTGACAATGACAAACACAGGGTGACAATGACAAACAGGGGGTGACAATGACAAACAGGGGGTGACAGTGACAAGCAGGGGGTGACAGTGACAAACAGGGGGTGACAATGAAAAAGAGGGGGTGACAATGACAAACAGGGGGTGACAATGACAAGCAGAGGGTGACAGTGACAAACAGGGGGTGACAATGACAAGCAGGGGGTGACAGTGACAAATAGGGGGTGACAATGAAAAAGAGCGGGGTGACAGTGACAAACAGGGGGTGATAATGACAAGCAGGGGGTGACAATTAAAAAGAGTGGGGTGACAAACAGGGGGTGACAATGATAAAGAGTGGGGTGACAATGAAAAAGAGGGGGTGACAGTGACAAACAGGGGGTGATAATGACAAGCAGGGGGTGACAATTAAAAAGAGTGGGGTGACAAACAGGGGGTGACAATGATAAAGAGTGGGGTGACAATGAAAAAGAGGGGGTGACAGGCAGGGGGTGACAATGACAAACAGGGGGTGACAATGACAAGCAAGGGTTGACAGGCAGGGGGTGAGAGGCAGGGGGTAAAAATTTCATACAGGGGGTGACAATGACAAGCAGGGGGTCACAAGCAGGGGGTGACAAACAGGGTGACATGCACAGGGTGACAGATGGGGTGACAAACAGGGGGTGACCAACAGGGGGTGACAAACAGGGTGACATGCACAGGGTGACAGATGGGGTGACAAACAGGGGGTGACAAACAGGGGGTGACAGGCAGGGGGTGACAAACAGGAAATGGGAAAAGATCCCCCAAACTGCCCCATTTGGTGGCGTTTTTCCCGCCTCGTGGGCAGGATGCTACAAGCCACAGCTGGGCTGATCCACCCTCTATCCACCCTCAGGAGTGATTCCTCTGGGATCCCTGTGGATCCCATGGATCAGTGGATCCCATGGACCAGTGGATCCCATGGAGAAGTTTATACCCATGGATCAGTGGATCCCACAAATCGATGGATCCCATGGATCAGTGCATTCCTATGGACCAGTGGATTACCGTGGACCAGTGGATCCCATGGATCAGTGGATCCCATGGAGAAGTCTATTCCGATGGATCAGTGGATCCCACAAATTTATGGATCCCATGGATCGGTGGATTCCCATGGACCAGTGGATCCCATGGAAAAGTTGATTCCCGTGGATCAGTGGATCCCACAAATTGATGGATCCCATGGATCAGTGCATTCCTATGGACCAGTGGATTACCGTGGACCAGTGGATCCCATGGACCAGTGGATTCCCATGGATCAGTGGATCCCATGGACCAGTGGATTCCCATGGACCAGTGGATCACATGGACCAGTGGATCCCATGGATCAGTGGATCCCATGGACCAGTAGATCCCATGGATCAGTGGATCCCATGGACCAGTAGATCCCATGGATCAGTGGATTCCCAGGCTGGCAGGACACAGATCTTTGGGTCACTGCTGCAGGAGTGATTCCCAAAACAGGTGGAAAATCCACAAAAGAGGGGAAACTTGGCTTTTGTGCAAGAATGAGGATTTGGGGGTTGGAAACCAGAATTGGGAGTCCCCAAGGAGCTGGATCTTCCCAGCAGGAGCCAAATTTGCTGTCAGGAAATCGAGTTTTTCCAGCCAAACTTCCACTTTGGCTTTTTCCCCCTTCTCAGCTCACCTTTTGCACAGAGTGAACGTTTTAATGGAGCTTTCCCAAACCTTCCCTCCATCCCCTCCTCTCCTGACCCGGTTGTTGATGAGAGCAGATGGGACAAGTGAGAAATCCCAAGATAAAATCCGCATGAAATCAGGAAATAAACGCAAAAACAACAACCCAAAGAGCTGAGCAAAGAGACCAAAGGATTTGGTGTCACCCTCTCTGGAAAGGCTGGAAAGGGTTAACCCAGGGCTGCTGAGAGACCGGAGCAGCCGTTTCGAAATCTGATTTTCTTTTTTGCAACCAAGTGAGGTTTTTATCGACTTCCTATTCGAGAGCAGAAGTTGGATGGGTGCAGGGAGCCCCGTGCTGCCTCTCCTCCTCCTTGCAGCTGCTTGGGTGTGGCAGTGCAGGAGCCACAGCTTGGAAAAATGGGATATTTAGAGCCGGGAACAACTTGAAAATTCAAATTTTTGAAGTGTTTTGTTCCATTTTTTTAACATCAGCCCCCAAACAAGCCCTGCTGCTTGTGCAAGATCGTCTCAGTGTGCACAGCCTGAATTCCTTGTGCCAAATTCGTGGTGGGAAACAACAAACCAACACTTGGTGCCTCTGCCTGGAATGCCCAGGGGATGAGACCTCCAAAATCAATATTTTGGGGGCTTGAAACCACCTGGATCAGCATCAGGAGAGGTGAGGAGCAACTTCCCCTTGGAAACATCTCCATCCTGAATTTTCCTCCTTCTGGGAAGCATTTCCTGGCTCAAGCAGATCCGTGTTTCATGGATGTGGATCTGCAGGCTCTAACCCAGGAGCTTTGTACAGTTTTTGTTCCTCTTTTCCAAGGATTTTTCCTTTGGAAAAAGGCTGTTCCAAGCTCAGGTTTCCATGGGCAGGTTTTGTGTGGGAGCAGAGCCCAGGCAGGCACAGATGGACTCCAGGTTCATGGAAAGCACCTTCCAAACCCTGCTTGGATTTCCAACCTGATCCAAAAAATAAATGAATCAAAACAGGAGCTTTGGCCTTTTTTACTGTCTGATATCTTTAATTCCATTGACAAGCAGAGCCTGGATCAGTCTCACCATTGGAAATACCCAAAAACATCTCAGATTTTGCAGAGATTTCCCCAAATTCCTCATCTTATCTTTATCTCAGCAGCTTTTTCTCATCCTGCAGAGGACAGAGCCAGCCTGAATTTGGTGAGGGGATGTGTGGGTCACTTGTCCTGTGTGGTGTGGCTTGGTCAAAGCAGGGAAAGATGCAATTGGGATTTATTTGGGATGCTCCAAACCCTTTACCAAGACAGGGAAAGAAATCTCAATCTTTGGGATGCTCCAAACTCTTTATGAAGGCAGGGAAAGAAATCCCAATCTTTTGGATGCTCCACATCCTTTATCAAGGCAGGAAAAGAAATCCCAATCTTTGGGATGCTCCAAATACTTTATCAAGTCAGGGAAAGAAATCCCAATCTTTGGGATGCTCCAAACCCTTTATCAAGGCAGGGAAAGAAATCCCAATCTTTGGGATGCTCCAAACCCTTTATCAAGGCAGGGAAAGAAATCCCAATCTTTGTGATGCTCCACATCCTTTTATCAAGGCAGGGAAAGAAATCCCAATCTTTGGGATGCTCCAAACCCTTTATCAAGGCAGGGAAAGAAATCCCAATCTTTGGGATGCTCCAAACCCTTTATCAAGGCAGGGAAAGAAATTCCAATCTTTGGGATGCTCCAAACCCTTTATCAAGGCAGGGAAAGAAATCCCAATCTTTGGGATGCTCCAAATCCCGAGTGCCAAGAGCTGAAGGAGTCTGAGAGCAGCAGTGAGTGGAAAAATGTGACAGCAGCTCCTGCCAGCTCTGGGCTGTGACACTCTCAAACCTCCCGTGCCACATTTTCTCTCCTGCAGCTGCTTTTCGAGCTTGGGGCAACCCTTTAAACCCCACAAAACCCTTTAAACCCCACAAAACCCTTTAAACCCCACAAAACCCTTTAAACCCCATGAAACCCTTTAAACCCCACAAAACCCTTTAAACTCCACAAAACCCTTTAAACCCCACAAAACCCTTTAAACCCCGTGAAACCCTTTAAACCCCACAAAACCCTTTAAACCCCATGGAACCCTTTAAACCCCACAAAACCCTTTAAACCCCATGGAACCCTTTAAACCCCACAAAACCCTTTAAACCCTATGAAACCCTTTAAACCCCATGGAACCCTTTAAACCCCATGAAACCCTTTAAACCCCATGGAATCCTTTAAACCCCACAAAACCCTTTAAACCCCACAAAACCCTTTAAACCCCGTGCAAGCCGAGCTTTGCAGAGCTCAGCCTTGAGCTCAGGACCCCCCAGCAGAATTTCTGCTCCCTGAGCCGTGGTGGATTTGCAGGCTGAGCTCAAATCTTCCCCCAGAAACATCCTGAGCCCCTCAAAGCCAGCCAGGGCTGCAGGTGTGGGGTTGAGAAGAGATTTAGGGGTGCAAAAACTGCTCTGGGGGCACCCCTGGAGTTCTCAGCTGTGCACCCAACCCAGCGGGGCCCTGCAGGTGAGCAGAGATCGTTGCTCAGCATCTATTTTTCACCGTGCAGGAAGTAAATAAACACTTTTGAACGCTCTGAATGCGTTTGGCAGGTAAAAATAAATTTGTGGGGCGCAACGGGCTGAGAGAGGGTTTGTGGGGACCCCCTGAAATCTGTGGGGGGTCTTGTGTTTGAATCTTTTATTTCTTCTCGTCTCCCTGCCACCATCAGGGTGTGCAGGCCCTGAGGGCTGTCCTGGATCCATCAGGGCAGGAATCAGCCAGGATTTTGGTGGTTAGAGCTGAAAAAATTGGGAATTTGGGGTGTCTTGCAGCATTTCTCAACCCTGTTTCACAGGAATTTGGGGTGTCTTGGAGCATTTCCCAGCCCTGTTTCACAGGAGAGCCAAAGATACAGTCCCTGTTTATTATTTGGATATAATTTATCACTTATTTCCAGTTTATTAATTAGGATAATATTCATCTCAAGCAGTGGATCCCTGAAAAAGAGGGATCTCCTGTTTCCCTGGATGGAAAATTGAGTTCCTGAGCCACACAGGAGCGATTTTGGTCCCTGCTTGGGCCACTTGGATGTGTCCCCATCCTTCAGACAGATCCCAATCCCTGTCCTGAGACAATTGGACATCACTTCCCAACATCCCAGGAGCTGCCCTGGCAGGGGGCTGAGCAGAAAAAGCGCAAATTTCAATATTTTTGGTTATTTCCAGTCTCTCACACACGGAGACTGAGGCAGGATGGATTTCCTGCAGGGGGCTGAGGGAAATTGTGGGATTTCCATTCCAAACGCTGCAGTTTGATGGCACAGCTGACTCGGGAAGGACAAACAGATCTTCCCCTTCATCTGCAGGGTGCTGAGAGCTCAGGACAGCCCTCCCTGGGACAGGACAGGGACAGGGACAGGGATGGGACAGGAGCAGGGACAGGGACAGGGACAGGGACAGGGACAGGACAGGGACAGGGACAGGGACAGGGACAGGGACAGGGACAGGGATGGGGACAGGGACAGGACAGGGACAGGACAGGACAGGGGACAGGGACAGGGACAGGGACAGGGACAGGGACAGGGATGGGACAGGGACAGGGACAGGGACAGGGACAGGGACAGGGACAGGGACAGGGACAGGGACAGGGAGGGGACAGGGACAGGGACAGGGACAGGGATGGGACAGGGACAGGGAGGGGACAGGGAGGGGACAGGGACAGGGACAGGGACAGGGACAGGGACAGGGACAGGGACAGGGACAGGGACAGGGAGGGGACAGGGAGGGGACAGGGACAGGGACAGGGACAGGGACAGGGACAGGGACAGGGACAGGGAGGGGACAGGGAGGGGACAGGGACAGGGACAGGGACAGGGACAGGGACAGGGACAGGGACAGGGATGGGACAAGGACAGGGACAGGGACAGGACAGGACAGGGACAGGGACAGGGACAGGGACAGGGAGGGGACAGGGAGGGGACAGGGACAGGGACAGGGACAGGGACAGGGACAGGGACAGGGACAGGGACAGGGACAGGGACAGGGAGGGGACAGGGACAGGGACAGGGACAGGACAGGGACAGGGGACAGGGACAGGGACAGGGACAGGGACAGGGACAGGGACAGGGACAGGGAGGGGACAGGGACAGGACAGGGACAGGGACAGGGACAGGGACAGGGACAGGGACAGGGAGGGGACAGGGACAGGGACAGGGACAGGGACAGGGAGGGGACAGGGAGGGGACAGGGACAGGGACAGGGACAGGGACAGGGACAGGGACAGGGAGGGGACAGGGAGGGGACAGGGACAGGGACAGGGACAGGGACAGGGACAGGGACAGGGACAGGGAGGGGACAGGGACAGGGACAGGGACAGGGAGGGGACAGGGAGGGGACAGGGAGGGGACAGGGACAGGGACAGGGACAGGGACAGGGACAGGGACAGGGAGGGGACAGGGACAGGGACAGGGACAGGGAGGGGACAGGGAGGGGACAGGGAGGGGACAGGGAGGGGACAGGGACAGGGACAGGGACAGGACAGGGACAGGGACAGGGACAGGGAGGGGACAGGGACAGGGACAGGGACAGGACAGGGACAGGGACAGGGACAGGGATGGGACAGGGACAGGGACAGGACAGGGACAGGACAGGGACAGGGACAGGGAGGGGACAGGGACAGGGACAGGGACAGGACAGGGACAGGGACAGGGACAGGGATGGGACAGGGACAGGGACAGGGAGGGGACAGGGACAGGGGACAGGGACAGGGACAGGGAGGGGACAGGGACAGGGACAGGGACAGGATCAGGGACAGGGGACAGGGACAGGGACAGGGACAGGGACAGGACAGGGACAGGGACAGGGACAGGGAGGGGACAGGGACAGGGACAGGGACAGGGACAGGGACAGGACAGGGACAGGACAGGGACAGGGACAGGGAGGGGACAGGGACAGGGACAGGGAGGGGACAGGGCCAGGGCCAGGACAGGGACAGGGACAGGACAGGGACAGGGACAGGGACAGGGACAGGGGACAGGGACAGGGACAGGGACAGGGACAGGGACAGGGACAGGGAGGGGACAGGGACAGGGACAGGGACAGGGACAGGGACAGGGACAGGGATGGGACAGGGACAGGGACAGGGAGGGGACAGGGACAGGGACAGGGACAGGGACAGGGACAGGGACAGGGGACAGGGACAGGGACAGGGACAGGGACAGGGACAGGGACAGGGACAGGGACAGGGAGGGGACAGGGACAGGACAGGGACAGGGACAGGGACAGGGACAGGGACAGGGACAGGGATGGGACAGGGACAGGGAGGGGACAGGGACAGGGACAAGGAGGGGACAGGGACAGGGACAGGGCCTGCTGGCAGTGCTATCACTCCCCATCCCCACACATTTGTTTGTCTCATTTCTCCTTTGAGGGCAGCTGGATTCTGAGAAACTCAGGCCTGGAGCTGCAGGAGCACAAAAAAAAAAGGACTTTTTGCTTTATCTCTGCCCTTTCTGGTCTCAGGGTGGCCCTTGATAACTCCAGGCTGGGGTGGCAGGATTAGACACCGAGGTGCCACCTCCGAGGGGCTGGTGACATCCAGATGTGGCACAGCTTTCCAGACACCACTCCCCAGCTGCTTTCCCACAAAACCGAGGCTCCTGAGTGAATTATCCACGTCTGGAAAGTGAATTATCCACGTCAGGGTGCGGCATCGGTGGCTGGGTTCTGTTCCCCAGGACCGAGGTTGATGAGACAGGGGCTGATTTCTCGTGTTTGGGCTCAGTTGTTTATTCTTTCCTTATTTATATTACATTTTTACAGAGTACAAGGAGCTCCATACCCTAAGGAAGCAAAGTGCAAAATGCAGAGTGAAGAATCTCTCCAAGATCCTTTATGTGTCTATTTATCCAGTAATCAAATGCCAAGTAAATTATTTCATTTAGCGACCCAATGACCCGACACCTGCAGAATTCTTCATCAAATCACTCATTATTACCCAAAAACCCTTAGAAGAAGATGAAGAAGAAGGAGGAGAAAGGGACAACGCCCTGAATCCTCCATCTTGTCTCTTATTCTCTAATACAGCTTCAACCCTAAACTCTGACTTTCTCACCTTAAGAAAAAGACTTAAGAAAACTCTATGTTACACACTCACATTATTAGATATTTTTATTTAACTTTAAAAGCTGTCTCCATGGTTTTAGGCTGAACTCAGAGCTCTCTTGGGTGTCAGAGCCAGGCACCACAGACAAGGGCCTATTTCTGTGCCTCTGACCCCAAAATCTCTCCTCAGTGGGGTCTGAGTCTGTCCCACCGTGGCAGTGCTCAGGTTGAAGAGATCAACCAAAGGATGAAGAATTTATGGGAAAGGGAGGCCAGGCTGCTGGATTGAACTGGATTTTTCTTTAGGAAGCAAAGCCTGAAGTTTTGAAAAGCCTTGGGTCCATCCTGATGGGCAACAGGAAGATTTTTGTGGGATGGGAGGAATTTTCCCTGCCCAGCTCCAGCCTGGCTTCATCCAGAGTGAGGAACCCTCAGGGAGGGTCTGAGTCCTGCAGCCTCACCCCAAAATTCCCCTGTAGGGCATCACAGCCAAGCCCTGCTCCTCCACCCAGCACAGGGAAAACAAGGAGAGAAGGATTCACAGGCAGAAAATCACAGATTTATTTCAGGTGGAAAAAACAACCCCTTCCCAGGCTTTTGGGAGAAAAACCTCTGCTGAAGTTTGGGGCTTTGGGAGGTGAAATCTGATGAATGTTGGGGTTTTAGGAGATGAACATGCACTGAAGGCTGGGGTTCTGGGGGATGAACACCCTGTGAAGTTTGGGGTTCTGGGGGATGAACACCCTGTGAAGTTTGGGATTTAGGAGCTGAACACCCTGTGAAGTTTGGGATTTTGGGAGATGAACACCCTGAGAAGTTTGGGGTTTAGGAGATGAACACCCAGTGAAGTTTGGGGTTTTGGGAGATGAACACCCTGTGAAGTTTGGGATTCTGGGAGATGAACACCCAGTGAAGTTTGGGATTTTTGGGAGATGAACACCCTGTGAAGTTTGGGGTTTAGGAGATGAACACCCTGTGAAGTTTGGGGTTTTGGGGGATGAACACCCTGTGAAGTTTGGGATTTATGAGATGAACACCCTGTGAAGTTTGGGATTTTTGGGAGATGAACACCCTGTGAAGTTTGGGGTTCTGGGAGATGAACACCCAGTGAAGTTTGGGATTTTGGGGGATGAACACCCTGTGAAGTTTGGGATTTTGGGAGATGAACACCCTGTGAAGTTTGGGATTTTAGGAGATGAACACCCTGTGAAGTTTGGGATTTTGGGAGATGAACACCCTGTGAAGTTTGGGGTGTTCTGGGGGATGAACACCCTGTGAAGTTTGGGATTTATGAGATGAACACCCTGTGAAGTTTGGGATTTTAGGAGATGAACACCCTGTGAAGTTTGGGATTTTTGGGAGATGAACATCCAGTGAAGTTTGGGGTTCTGGGAGATGAACACCCTGAGAAGTTTGGGATTTTTGGGAGATGAACACCCTGTGAAGTTTGGGGTTCTGGGGGATGAACACCCTGTGAAGTTTGGGATTTTTGGGAGATGAACACCCTGTGAAGTTTGGGATTTATGAGATGAACACCCTGAGAAGTTTGGGATTTTTGGGAGATGAACACCCTGTGAAGTTTGGGGTTTTAGGGGATGAACACCCTGTGAAGTTTGGGATTTTAGGAGATGAACACCCTGTGAAGTTTGGGATTTAGGAGATGAACACCCAGTGAAGTTTGGGATTTTGGGGGATGAACACCCTGTGAAGTTTGGGATTTAGGAGATGAACACCCAGTGAAGTTTGGGATTTTGGGAGATGAACACCCTGTGAAGTTTGGGGTTTTAGGGGATGAACACCCTGTGAAGTTTGGGGTTTTAGGAGATGAACATGCACTGAAGTTTGGGGTTCTGGGGGATGAACACCCTGTGAAGTTTGGGATTTTGGGGGATGAACACCCTGTGAAGTTTGGGGTTTTAGGAGATGAACACCCTGTGAAGTTTGGGGTTCTGGGGGATGAACACCCTGTGAAGTTTGGGATTTAGGAGCTGAACACCCTGTGAAGTTTGGGGTTCTGGGAGATGAACACCCTGTGAAGTTTGGGATTTAGGAGCTGAACACCCTGTGAAGTTTGGGATTTTGGGAGATGAACACCCTGAGAAGTTTGGGGTTTAGGAGATGAACACCCAGTGAAGTTTGGGGTTTAGGAGATGAACACCCTGTGAAGTTTGGGATTCTGGGAGATGAACACCCAGTGAAGTTTGGGATTTTTGGGAGATGAACACCCTGTGAAGTTTGGGGTTTAGGAGATGAACACCCTGTGAAGTTTGGGGTTTTGGGGGATGAACACCCTGTGAAGTTTGGGATTTATGAGATGAACACCCTGTGAAGTTTGGGATTTTTGGGAGATGAACACCCTGTGAAGTTTGGGGTTCTGGGAGATGAACACCCAGTGAAGTTTGGGATTTTGGGGGATGAACACCCTGTGAAGTTTGGGATTTTGGGAGATGAACACCCTGTGAAGTTTGGGATTTTAGGAGATGAACACCCTGTGAAGTTTGGGATTTTGGGAGATGAACACCCTGAGAAGTTTGGGGTTTAGGAGATGAACACCCAGTGAAGTTTGGGGTTTTGGGAGATGAACACCCTGTGAAGTTTGGGATTCTGGGAGATGAACACCCAGTGAAGTTTGGGATTTTTGGGAGATGAACACCCTGTGAAGTTTGGGGTTTAGGAGATGAACACCCTGTGAAGTTTGGGGTTTTGGGGGATGAACACCCTGTGAAGTTTGGGATTTATGAGATGAACACCCTGTGAAGTTTGGGATTTTGGGGAGATGAACACCCTGTGAAGTTTGGGGTTCTGGGAGATGAACACCCAGTGAAGTTTGGGATTTTGGGGGATGAACACCCTGTGAAGTTTGGGATTTTGGGAGATGAACACCCTGTGAAGTTTGGGATTTTAGGAGATGAACACCCTGTGAAGTTTGGGATTTTGGGAGATGAACACCCTGTGAAGTTTGGGGTGTTCTGGGGGATGAACACCCTGTGAAGTTTGGGATTTATGAGATGAACACCCTGTGAAGTTTGGGATTTTGGGAGATGAACACCCTGTGAAGTTTGGGGTGTTCTGGGGGATGAACACCCTGTGAAGTTTGGGATTTATGAGATGAACACCCTGTGAAGTTTGGGATTTTAGGAGATGAACACCCTGTGAAGTTTGGGATTTTTGGGAGATGAACATCCAGTGAAGTTTGGGGTTCTGGGAGATGAACACCCTGAGAAGTTTGGGATTTTTGGGAGATGAACACCCTGTGAAGTTTGGGGTTCTGGGGGATGAACACCCTGTGAAGTTTGGGATTTATGAGATGAACACCCTGTGAAGTTTGGGGTTCTGGGGAATGAACACCCAGTGAAGTTTGGGGTGTTCTGGGGGATGAACACCCTGAGAAGTTTGGGATTTTTGGGAGATGAACCCAGTGAAGTTTGGGGTTCTGGGAGATGAACACTCTGTGAAGTTTGGGGTTTTGGGAGATGAACACCCAGTGAAGTTTGGGGTTTCTCCAGGCACAGATCCCAGGACAGATTCTGGCAGCCCCACCCTGCCCAGTGCCAGGTCCTGGGGTGCCTCGGGGGCAGCTGGGGTGGAGTCTCTGATCGTTATCTTTGGAAATTTATTCTTATTTTTTCCCCACCGGTTTGGTTTTTAGCTCACCCATTACTTAGGCAGCTCTGATCTCCTTTTGAATTAATTGCAGGAGTCTCACTTTGTGTGTATCTTCTGGAAATGAGCATTTCCTTATTCCTGTTCTTATTCTGTGTGTGGGAACCTCAGGAGCTCAGCAACCCCTGAGATGCTTTTACACAAATTTAGCCCCACTTTACATTAAATCTGGTTTATTTTACATTTCTACTGATTTAAATACAGTCACACCGAGATGGTTTCACCACCACAACATCCTTTGCTGGGTGGTGGAAGAAGCAAAGCTCTGATCTGCCTGGAGCCCACCTGATTTGGAGGCAAATTGTCCCTAAATCCCTTTTCCCAGCAGCTCTGGAGCCAGCCAGGTCCTGTCAGTGTCACAGCTCCTCCAGCCAGGCCAGGCCAGGCAGCACAAACCCCTTGGCAGCTTCTCCCAGGAAACCAAATCCCACATTTCCCCCCTTCCCTGGGTTCTCAGGCAGCTCCTTTGTCCTCCTTATCTCGAGGTTGGCACCTCCTGCGTGTGACAGAGCCAAAAAAAATCCAGATTTTGGCGTGGGGGTGCTTTTATCCCCCTTTAAAAACAACAATATTCCCAAATCCTGGAGCCTGTGCCATCCCTTGGAACAGGCAGGACTTCAAAGTCCTCCTGGGAGTTGTCACTACAAAAGGCAGCGCTGAGCTCTGAAAGTCCCTAAATCCTGTGTGAAGCTGATTAATTTACACCCAGTTAATTACCAGGTGCCTTTCCAAGGGGCTGCTCCAGCCATTTCATTGCACAATGTCATTTTCAAGGGGAATTAAATCCTTTGTTTCTGTGTTTGTGGAGTTGTTTTGAAAGCATCATCTCCCACCTGGGAATTTTCTCTCATCCTGAAGGCCTTTATTACCTTTAATAAAAGAAAACTATTAATAATTAATCACCTAAATACAAATGGGCTTTGTACCCTGGAAGGGCAGAATAATATTTATCAATTTTGATAAATTATAAATAATAATAAATAAATAATAATAATAATAAATAAATAATATTGATCAATTTGAGAGCTCCATGTGGGTATTTTAGAGTACCTGGAGTGTCTGAATTTTATGATCTCACCTGGCTGGAGGGAAACTGAGGCCAGGAGCAGCTAAATTCTCTGAGCAGAGCAAAAAAGAGCTGGCAAATTAATCCCCAATCCCTGGCTCTTCCCAAGATGGATTTTCACCGTGAACATCGACAGCATATTTCCATTACACACCCCCTAAGTGGGAAAAAGCTCATTTTTCTCTCAGGAAAACTTATCTAGGTAACTAAAAAAATGAGAATTTTCTCAACAGGTGCTGCTGGAAGTTTGAGAATGTGAAAAACGAGGTTCACATAATTTTTATAGAATTTAAAATTTAATAAAAAAAACAATTAGGAGAAAAAAATAAAGTAAAATATACAGATCTGGCCGGGTGTCTCTGCATTCACCTTACTAACAAAGGATTGTCCCTTAAATAAAGTACCCTACTACATATCCATAAATTCTCACACATATTCAGACATTCTTCTTAGGATCTTTGGTGTTCTTCTGTTTAGTTTTCTCTTGCCCCTTCCCAATAGATCAATCTTCTTGGCACCATTGAGATTTACATTCCCTGATACCAGAAATGCAATAAATTCCTCCCCCCCAGAGTTCTGGTCACTGCTGTCTTCATCTGGATAAGATATTTACAAATGCAGGAGTTCTCTAGCTATATATATATATATTTTATTTTTTTTCCTCAGTCTTTGGTTTATACAAACAAAAGCAGTTTTTATTTTAATACTATTCCATAGCCTAACATATATATATATATATATATGTATATATGTATGTATTATACCACTATTTCTAAATTTCATCAATAACAGAAATAAAGAAAACTACATTAATACAACAAAAAATTCTCATTTTTATCCACATAACATTCATTTTAATATTTGCAAGAAGCCAACAATATAAAATATATCTATAATATATATATGTATGTATGTATTATACCACTATTTCTAAATTTCATCAATAACAGAAATAAATAAAACTACATTAATACAACAAAAAATTCTCATTCTTACACACATAACATTCATTTAATATTTGTGAAAAGCCAACAATATAAAACATATCTATAACAAGAGGCTGTGAGGAGCTGAGTGATTCCATAGCCTAACATATACATATATATATATGTATGTATTATACTGCTATTTCTAAATTTCATCAATAACAGAAATAAAGAAAACTACATTAATACAACTAAAATTTCTCATTCTTACACACATAACATTCATTTTAATATTTGTGAAAAGCCAACAATATAAAACGTATCTATAACAAGAGGCTGCAAGGAGCTGAGTGATTCCATAGCCTAACATATACATATATATATATGTGTATGTATTATACTGCTATTTCTAAATTTCATCAATAACAGAAATAAATAAAACTACATTAATACAACAAAAAATTCTCATTTTTATCCACATAACATTCATTTTAATATTTGTGAAAAACCAACAATATAAAACGTATCTATAACAAGAGGCTGTGAGGAGCTGAGCGATTCCATGGCCTAACATGTATATCTGTATGTATATATATATATGTATGTATTATACCACTATTTGTAAATTTCATCAATAACAGAAATAAAGAAAACCATATTAATACAACAAAAAATTCTCATTCTTATCCACATAACATTCATTTTAATATTTGCAAGAAGTCTCAATATAAGACGTATCTATAACCAGAGGCTGCAAGGAGCTGAGCGATTCCATAGCCTAACATATATATATATATATATATATGTGTGTGTATGTATTATACCGCTATTTCTAAATGTCATCAGTAACAGAAATAAATAAAGCTACATTAATACAACAAAACCTTCTCATTCTTATCCACATAACATTCATTTAATATTTGTGAAAAGCCAACAATATAAAATATATCTATAACAAGAGGCTGCAAGGAGCTGAGTGATTCCATAGCCTAACATATACATATATATATATGTATGTATTATACTGCTATTTCTAAATGTCATCAATATCAGAAATAAAGAAAACTACACTAATACAACAAAAAATTCTCAATTTTATCCACATAACATTCATTTAATATTTGTGAAAAGCCAACAATATAAAATATATCTATAACCAGAGGCTGTGAGGAGCTGAGGCAGGAGGGCACGGGGAGCTGGGGGGATTTAGGAGCCCCGTTTTTGATGCTGTGTTTTATCCTGGGACAGCACCCCGGGCTCTCCATCCCACATCCATCCCACATCCATCCCCTCCGTGCCCTGTCCCTGTGCCAGCAGCTGGCAGGGCAGCCTGGAGGAAGTGGCACAGCCAGCCCTGCCTGGCAGCTCTCAGCCCCAGGAGCTCAGGGTGATGATGATGAGGAAACATTGCCATGGGCTGTGCTGGTGTCTCCAGGAAACCTTTCAGCGCTCCCACATCTCCTTCCTCTGGCTGCTGATGCCAGCAGAAAAAGGGGGGGGTTTGGTGGGTTTGGGGTTTGGTTTTTTTTTTAAAGTAGAATTTGCTCCTGGCTCTGCTGGAGCCGGAGCTTTTGTTGGGAATTTTTTAAGCCCTTCCGCATCCTGCTCAAGGGTTGAGGGAGCTCGGAGAGCCCCAAACCCAAGTGGGGACAGCAAAATGCTCCTCATCCTCCTGGCCTGGAGCTGCTCAGATGCCCTCCAGCATCTCCCAAGGATTTTCCAGGGGGATCCCAGGGTTTGGGAGGGGGTGCTGGGGCTGGGGGATGCTCCCAGGGTGTCCCTGTGTGTGGCTGCCTGAAGGATAAATCTGGCCCAGGTTAGAGTTCCACACCTCTGGATCGCCTTTATCCCACTTGGCTGCAGGGAAACTGAGGCCCAGAGCAGGGAAATGCTCTGAGCAGGGCAGAAGAGAGCTGGGAATCAATCCCTGCCTCTTCCCAATGTGTATTTCTCACTGTAAATATCGATAATGGGTTTTTTATTATACATCTTGTTTATCCAGGTGAGTGTGAAAACTCAAATTATTCCCTCTGGGAAACTTCAGACGTCCAGACCTGAGTGTTGTGTCTGTGGCCATGGAATTGTAGCTTTAAACTCAATAAAACTCTGTGAAACTTGATCCAGCCTGGAAAGGAGGGGATGTTCCCAAATCCAGCCCCTGCTTCTTCCACTGCCTGGACACAAAAACCCCTGAGCACCTTGGAAAATCCACCCTTGGTGCAGATTTTGGTTTTTCCTCCTCATCCTCCCTCTTCTTCCTCGCTCTGGGATTATCAATCTCCCCATCTTGGGCTGAGAAGCCAAAATCCTTTCCTGCTGAGTTTTGGAGCAGCCTGGCCCAGCCTGGGCAGAAAAAAATGAGGGACACCTTTCCCAGGAAAAAAAAAATTATTCATGAAAAAATAAATAATTATTTAAATTAAATATTATTATATTATTATTACTATTGTTATTTTCGTATTCTTATTCTTATTATTCTTAACATTCTTGTTATTCTCATTATATATTATTATTATTATTGTTATTTTATTATTATCTTATATATATTATATTCTAATTGTCTTATATTATCATTATTATCTTATATATTATTATATTCTTATTATTCTTATAATATTCTTATTATTCTTATGAAGAATAATTTAAGAATATTCTTATCCTTATTCTTCTTATTCTTATTGATTCTTATTCTTACTCCTTCTTCTTCTTATTCTTATTGATTCTTATTCTTACTCCTTCTTCTTCTTCTTCTTTTCTGATTCTTATTCTTATTCTTCTTATTTTGCTTATTCTTCTTATTTTGCTTATTATTATTTTGCTGCTGCTGCTTCTTCTTCTCCTTCTCCTCCTTCTTCTTCTTCTTCTTCTTCTTCTTCTTCTTCTTCTTCTTATTATTATTATTATTATTATTATTATTATTATTATTTGTAAATTTATTTTGAATTTCATTAAAAACCTGCCTCCTTCAGGATTTCCTGTGAGCCCTGCCCTGATTCCCTCTGCCCCAGGACAGGGAATGATTCTCCCGGAGCCCGGCCCAGGCTGGAGCTTAAACCCGGCTTAACCCCCCTGTCCCTGCCCTGAGCTCAGCTCATCCCTCCCCTCCCCTCCCCTCCCCTCCCCTCCCCTCCCCTCCCCTCCCCTCCCCTCCCCTCCCCTCCCCTCCCCTCCGGCTCCATCCAGCCAGGATTTTCCAGTCAGGATTTTCCAGCCAGGATTTTCCAGTCAGGATTTTCCAGCCAGGATTTTCCAGCCAGGATTTTCCAGCCAGGATTTTCCAGTCAGGATTTTCCAGCCAGGATTTTCCATCCAGGATTTTCCATCCAGGATTTTCCAGTCAGGATTTTCCAGCCAGGATTTTCCAGCCAGGATTTTCCATCCAGGATTTTCCAGCCAGGATTTTCCATCCAGGATTTTCCATCCAGGATTTTCCAGCCAGGATTTTCCAGCCAGGATTTTCCAGTCAGGATTTTCCAGCCAGGATTTTCCAGCCAGGATTTTCCAGTCAGGATTTTCCATCCAGGATTTTCCAACCAGGATTTTCCAGTCAGGATTTTCCAGCCAGGATTTTCCAGCCAGGATTTTCCAGCCAGGATTTTCCAGTCAGGATTTTCCAGCCAGGATTTTCCAGCCAGGATTTTCCAGTCAGGATTTTCCAGCCATGATTTTCCAGCCAGGATTTTCCATCCAGGATTTTCCATCCAGGATTTTCCATCCAGGATTTTCCAGCCAGGATTTTCCAGTCAGGATTTTCCAGCCATGATTTTCCAGCCAGGATTTTCCATCCAGGATTTTCCAGCCAGGATTTTCCATCCAGGATTTTCCAGTCAGGATTTTCCAGCCAGGATTTTCCATCCAGGATTTTCCAGTCAGGATTTTCCAGTCAGGATTTTCCAGTCAGGATTTTCCTGCCAGGATTTTCCAGTCAGGATTTTCCAGCCAGGATTTTCCTGCCTCAGTTTCCTTGTGGCTGCTCCCCCATCCCACTCAGACTCCCCACAGCTCAGATTCCCAGATTTTCCTGTTCCTGACCCTTTTTCCCCCCCTCCAGCAGCAGAGCTGCTCCTTCCTGCAGCAAATCCCAGGAAATTCCCTTTGTGCTGCTCGGCTGAGGAGCCCCGAGCTCCCCAGAGCAAAGAAAAATATTCAAAATATATAGATATAAATAATATATATAATTATTAGAAATATTATCATTTATATAGCAATATAACTAATATAATGTATTACTAAATATATTATTAGAAATAATATAATATATAATATTAATATAGAATGTATATTATTATATAGAATATAATATATAAAATATATAATAAAATATAATATAATATATAAATATAGATATATATTTTATATATTACTATACCTAATAATAATATCAAATACATATTATTTTCATATATAATTATATAATATAATATAACTATATATAATATAATATAATTATATTAATATAATATAATATAATATAATATAATATAATATAATATAATATAATATAATATAATATAATATAATATAATATAATATAATATAATATAATATAATATAATATAATATAATATAATATAATAATAAAATATATATTGTATATATACTATATATACTAATACATACATTATTTTCATTATATTACATCTATTCATTCATTATTTTCATATATTATTTTCATATATTATTATGTTATATATTATATATTATATATAATAATATATATAAAATAAAATACATATTATATATATATGTAAATGTGTATATGTATATATGTACATATATATTATACATTACTAAATATAATATATTTTATATATAATTATATTATATAATATATTTTATATTATATATAATATAATAATATAATAATTTATTATAAGTATCAATTATAAACATAAATTATTAATATAAATTAATTGTAAATTAATTTATATTAAAATTATATAAATTTATATAAATGTAAATTATCATGAATTATTAATATAAAATATTAAAAAAATATATATATAAACATCAAAAATAACCCAGAACCCCAAAGTCTAGCGAGATCAGGGCAGGGCAGGAAGGACAAACGAGGGCAGGGCGTGGAAAAGAAGCTGAATTTTCGATGTAAAACATCAGGGCAGTGTTTTTTTCACCGTTTGCATAATTGGTGAGCACAGATAATCCCCTGAAATAACCTAAATTTATCCCAACCAGGGGCTTTCCAAACCCAATTTGTTTTCTGAAATTCTGCTTTCAGCTTTGCAGCTTTTTTAATTATTTTTTTAACATTCTTTCTTTCTTTCTTTCTTTCTTTCTTTCTTTCTTTCTTTCTTTCTTTCTTTCTTTCTTTCTTTCTTTCTTTCTTTCTTTCTTTCTTTCTTTCTTTCTTTCTTTCTTTCTTTCTTTCCTTCTTTCCTTCTTTCCTTCTTTCCTTCTTTCCTTCTTCTTTCTTTCCTCCTTTCTTTCCTCCTTTCTTCCTTTCCTCCCTTTCTTCCCTTTTTCCTTTTCTTTCCTTTCCTCCCTTTCTTCCCTTTTTCCCTTTCTTTCCTTTCTTTCATTCTTTCATTCTTTCATTCTTTCATTCTTTCTTTCTTTCTTTCTTTCTTTCTTCCCCAGCCCAATTCTGGTTTAAAAATCACCAATTTTGGAGCAAACCCGAGCATCCACCTGTGGCCACCTCGCTCCTGTTCCGAGTTTGACTCAGTGAAAATGCGATTTCATTTCAGATTTCCCCAGGAAAAGGGAACCGAGGCACCGAGCAGCTGCGGAAATGACAAACAAAGACAAAAATTGCTCACAAAAATCAGGTGAGATGACACCGAGTGAGCTGGGCCAGCTCCTCTGTGTTCACATCTGGCCCAGCTGCTCCAAAATTCCCACTCCAGTTTGAGCTTTTTTTAATTTACTCCTCAATTTTCTTTAAAATTCTGATTTTTTTTTTTTTTATTTTATTTATTTTTTTGCAGTGAGTCTCTGGTTCAGTCCTTGGTCCCAAATATCTATTTTCCCCCATTTTTCCTCTTTTCAGCCTTTTCTTTGCTTTCTTCTGGAAGCCACCACAGTCAAGAACTTCCCTACATCCATCTCCTTTTTCCCTGGAATAATCCTGGAATATTTGTGAATAAATGGATTTATACCCCAGGAATGGGAATTCTTTGATACCTCTGTGAGCATAAACCCAAAGAGCAGCACCAGTCCCACTTTTTTATTTTTATTTTTAATTTATTTTTCTTTTTTTTTATTTTTATTTTTATTTTGGGATTTTGTTGTTGTTTTTATTTTTATTTTTGTTTGTATTTTTATTTTTTATTTTTATGTTTAAATTTTTATTTCTATTGTTTTTGTTTTTATTTTTATTGTTTTTATTTTAATTCTTAATTTATTTTTATTTTTATAGAAAATTGGGCAAAACTGGGCCAAATTTTTTCCTGATAGAGAGATTTAAGTCAAGGAAAAATCCATGTTTTGGAATATGTCCTGGGGTGACTTTATGATACTGGTATCCCCAATCGTCTGGTTTATGTTATATATTAGGCTCTGTACCTTTAAGACTGGCTCTGAGAGCAAAAGAGGGGGAAAAAGAAGCCGCAGTTTGTGTTAAAGAAAATATAACTCCCACACATCTCGCTCCTGGACTGTGTTGTCTGCAGCACAGACAGACAGCGGGACAGAGCTTCTCCCTGGCTTTTAGTTAGTTTTAGCTAGCTGAGGCAGAAGAATTCCCCGGACCTTTGGTTTTTTTTCCTTTTTCTTGGATCTGTGCAAGCCTGCTCTGGACTGAGCACCCAGCTAAACCCCGGGAGCCCACGCCTGTGGCCCACCAGGGCCTGGGCCTCGGCACTTTTCCAGCGCTGGAGGGACTGATAAGAAACTGAGCAAGCCGAGCTACACACCACATGAAAAGGACTTTTCTTCCTAGATTTGCCATCCCATCGAACAGCAAGAGGTTTTATTATTTAATATTATTCAATTTTCTGTTAAATAAACAGCTTTTTCCACTTCTCTCCAAAGAAATTTTTTCCCTTTCCCGGACCGGTTGGTGGGGAGGGGCATTTCCCTGGGGAAATCCCCATCCAGAGTTTTCCTCCCTAATTTGCCCTAAACTAAGACAGAATATAAAAGCTTGGAATGGGAATATTGGGAAATATCCCCTGGGGCAGAGCTTCAACCTCTGCTGGACCAAACTTCCCTTGGGATCATTTTGGTTTAAAATTGGGAATGAAGGAGATTCCAGAGGGAGGGAGAGACAGCCTGGAAAATGCCTCTGGAGCTGGGAATGGGATGGGAAGGGAATGGGATGAGCTGGGAATGGGATGAGAAGGGAATGGGATGGGAAGGGAATGGGATGAGAAGGGAATGGGATGAGAAGGGAATGGGATGAGCTGGGAATGGGATGAGCTGGGAATGGGATGAGAAGGGAATGGGATGAGCTGGGAATGGGATGAGGAAGGGAATGGGATGAGGAAGGGAATGGGATGAGGAAGGGAATGGGATGAGGAAGGGAATGGGATGAGAAGGGAATGGGATGAGAAGGGAATGGGATGAGGAAGGGAATGGGATGAGAAGGGAATGGGATGAGGAAGGGAATGGGATGAGCTGGGAATGGGATGAGCAGGGAATGGAATGAGGAAGGGAATGGGATGAGCAGGGAATGGGATGAGCTGGGAATGGGATGGGAAGGGAATGGGATGAGAAGGGAATGGGATGAGCTGGGAATGGGATGAGAAGGGAATGGGATGAGCTGGGAATGGGATGAGAAGGGAATGGGATGAGGAAGGGAATGGGATGAGGAAGGGAATGGGATGAGCTGGGAATGGGATGAGGAAGGGAATGGGATGAGGAAGGGAATGGGATGAGGAAGGGAATGGGATGAGCAGGGAATGGGATGAGCAGGGAATGGGATGAGGAAGGGAATGGGATGAGGAAGGGAATGGGATGAGGAAGGGAATGGGATGAGCTGGGAATGGGATGAGCTGGGAATGGGATGAGCAGGGAATGGGATGAGGAAGGGAATGGGATGAGGAAGGGAATGGGATGAGCTGGGAATGGGATGAGGAAGGGAATGGGATGAGCTGGGAATGGGATGAGGAAGGGAATGGGATGAGGAAGGGAATGGGATGAGCTGGGAATGGGATGAGAAGGGAATGGGATGAGAAGGGAATGGGATGAGGAAGGGAATGGGATGAGGAAGGGAATGGGATGAGCTGGGAATGGGATGAGGAAGGGAATGGGATGAGCTGGGAATGGGATGAGGAAGGGAATGGGATGAGGAAGGGAAGGGGATGAGGTGGGAATGGGATGAGAAGGGAATGGGATGGGAAGGGAATGGGATGAGCAGGGAATGGGATGAGCTGGGAATGGGATGAGCTGGGAATGGGATGAGCAGGGAATGGGATGAGGAAGGGAATGGGATGAGAAGGGAATGGGATGAGCTGGGAATGGGATGAGGAAGGGAATGGGATGAGGAAGGGAATGGGATGAGAAGGGAATGGGATGAGAAGGGAATGGGATGAGGAAGGGAATGGGATGAGCTGGGAATGGGATGAGCTAGGAATGGGATGAGCTGGGAATGGGATGAGCAGGGAATGGGATGAGGAAGGGAATGGGATGAGAAGGGAATGGGATGAGGAAGGGAATGGGATGAGAAGGGAATGGGATGAGCTGGGAATGGGATGAGCAGGGAATGGGATGAGGAAGGGAATGGGATGAGCTGGGAATGGGATGAGGAAGGGAATGGGATGAGGAAGGGAATGGGATGAGGAAGGGAATGGGATGAGAAGGGAATGGGATGAGAAGGGAATGGGATGAGCAGGGAATGGGATGAGCTGGGAATGGGATGAGCTGGGAATGGGATGAGAAAGGAATGGGATGAGAAGGGAATGGAATGAGGAAGGGAATGGGATGAGCAGGGAATGGGATGAGCTGGGAATGGGATGAGCTGGGAATGGGATGAGGAAGGGAATGGGATGAGAAGGGAATGGGATGAGGAAGGGAATGGAATGAGGAAGGGAATGGGATGAGCAGGGAATGGGATGAGCTGGGAATGGGATGGGAAGGGAATGGGATGAGCTGGGAATGGGATGGGAAGGGAATGGGATGAGCTGGGAATGGGATGAGAAGGGAATGGGATGAGAAGGGAATGGGATGAGGAAGGGAATGGGATGAGGAAGGGAATGGGATGAGGAAGGGAATGGGATGAGAAAGGAATGGGATGAGCTGGGAATGGGATGAGGAAGGGAATGGGATGAGAAGGGAATGGGATGAGGAAGGGAATGGAATGAGGAAGGGAATGGGATGAGCAGGGAATGGGATGAGCTGGGAATGGGATGAGCTGGGAATGGGATGAGGAAGGGAATGGGATGAGAAGGGAATGGGATGAGCTGGGAATGGGATGAGGAAGGGAATGGGATGAGAAGGGAATGGGATGGGAAGGGAATGGGATGAGGAAGGGAATGGGATGAGGAAGGGAATGGGATGAGGAAGGGAATGGGATGAGAAGGGAATGGGATGAGAAGGGAATGGGATGAGGAAGGGAATGGGATGAGGAAGGGAATGGGATGAGGAAGGGAATGGGATGAGAAGGGAATGGGATGAGGAAGGGAATGGGATGAGATGGGAATGGGATGAGCTGGGAATGGGATGAGGAAGGGAATGGGATGAGGAAGGGAATGGGATGAGCTGGGAATGGGATGGGAAGGGAATGGGATGAGGAAGGGAATGGGATGAGGAAGGGAATGGGATGGGAAGGGAATGGGATGAGGAAGGGAATGGGATGAGGAAGGGAATGGGATGAGCAGGGAATGGGATGAGAAGGGAATGGGATGAGGAAGGGAATGGGATGAGGAAGGGAATGGGATGAGCAGGGAATGGGATGAGAAGGGAATGGGATGAGGAAGGGAATGGGATGAGAAAGGAATGGGATGAGAAAGGAATGGGATGAGGAAGGGAATGGGATGAGAAAGGAATGGGATGAGAAGGGAATGGGATGAGAAAGGGAATGGGATGAGCAGGGAAGGACTGGATGAGCAGGAAGATTCCTCAGCCGTGGGCTCAGGAGCACCTGAGATGGGCCAAGGTGTCCCTGCGCTGTCCCAGCTCCTCCCAAACCTCCTGCATGGAATCTTGGAATGGTTTGGGCTGGAAAGGACCTTGGGGATCATCCCAAACCCTGCCAGGGCAGGGACACCTCCCCCAGTCCCAGACTGCTCCAAGCCCCGTCCAGCCCGGCCTTGGGCACTGCCAGGGATCCAGGGAATCTCCAGGGGGTTTCCTCTTGGAATCAGGAGGAATTTCCTCATGGAATCAGGAGGAATTTCCTCATGGAATCAGGAATTTCCTCATGGAATCAGGAGGAATTTCCCCATGGAATCAGAAGGAATTTCCTCATGGAATCAGGAGGAATTTCCCCATGGAATCAGGAGGAATTTCCTCATGGGAAGGGTGTTCAGGCCTCGGAAGACCCCAGGGAGGTTTGGAGTCCCCATTCCTGGAGGTATCCAAGGAATTCCTGGATGTGGCACTGAGTGCTCTGGGCTGGGGACGAGCTGGGGATTGGTCACAGGTTGGACTCGATGATCCTGGAGGGATTTTCCAGCCCCAGCAATTCCAGGAAAATGGATAAATGGCATCAGGCTCCATCTGTGCACTGCCAGAACCAGCCCCACATCCACACTGCCCTTTGAAAACTCCCACTTTTCCCCTCATCATCAACATTCCAAAAAAACAATCCCGATTTTATGATTCAGCAAAGACCAACCTCACCCGGCCGAGCTCCTGGAAGCCACTGGGGTTTTGTCATTTCTACTCCCAAGGAATTTCCTTTTTTAACCTTGCCCAAGCCAGGAAGCCGCCTATCTATGGCCAGCAGTGCCCAAAATTTGGTTTTCCTGGAATTTTCCCCCCTTTCCCTCCGCACACCCACACGATTCAGGCTTTTTAGGATGGTGCAGTCTAATTTGGCATTTCCAGCCTGCTGCTGTGGCTTGCAGAGAGGCTCCACTTCTGCCCCGTCATCCTCCTTGTGCAACGCTCCCTTCCCCCTTTTGTGGGGCCACAACGACCCCACAACCACCGGGAACAGGAGGAAACCCAGGAAGTCTGGGGCAAAAAAAAAAAAAAAAAAAAACCAAAAAGAAGAAAAAAACAAACCTGAAACTTTCAATTTCCAAAGACACAGCCCCAAAACCAAAAGGCCCAAAAGCCACCGCTGTGGTTTCCCTTTGCTGGAGTCAAGAGCTGCTATTTTTGTTAAAAATGTGGGATCTGGGGCCCTTCTCTTCCCCTGCAGGAAGGGGGGGATGCTGCACCCCGGATTAAAAGCAGCTGACTGATCCACAGGGCTCTCTCCCATGGATTCCTCAAATATTTCCTGCCCACACTGCGGGAAGATTTTTTTGTAAGGTGAAAGAAAGTTGGGGGGAAAAGGGAGGTTTTTGGGAAAAATTCCGTCTTTCTCATGGTAATTTATGGAATTTTCTCCCCCCTTTCTTTCCCTTCAGTTCTGCATCATCCTTGGGTTTCTCAGCACAGCAAATCCACGCCGATGACATCATTAAAAACTTGCCATCCATAAATTGCATAAATTGCAATAATTAAATTGCATCAATTAAAGCCACGTGCCCGGGGCAGGAATGGGATTCCTGCACTTGGGAAGAGCGGTGTGGATGTGACCTCGCTGTCACCGGGGGCATTTTGAGCCTCTAAAGCTCTGATCACAAAGATGGTTTTCATTTTCAACAACTCCCAAAAAAATCCTGAGCTGACAGAACAAAGACTTCGGGCTTGTCTTACTTGCTCTTATTAATTTGAGGTGTTCTTTTGTCACTAAAAGATTCTTTAGATGACAAAGAAGCGCCAAATGTGTCAAAATGGCACAGGTGGAAGCGGCTTAAGTGTCACTTGTGAGTGTGGGAGCAGCTGTGGTGGCACATCTTTGTTCCTTAACCTAAAAATGAATTTATTTACAGAGGAATATTCCAGCAGGATCGGTCAGAGGTGTCCAGAGGAGCCCACTTTGGGATCCTTTAGGGATTCAGGTTTTGCTCTGGGATTCCTGCAGCTCCCATTGCTCCGTTCCTGAGTTTTGTGTGGACAATCCGCTGTTTATTTTATATATTTTATGCTCTTTTCTGACGCTTCCCAGCAACAAAGTCGCAGTTTCTGTAGCCAGTGACAAAAATCAGGGAGCGAGCCACAGCTTCCCAAACCAGTCAGGCTCAAAGAGAATTCCAGTGGCTCAAAGAGAAGCAGGACCAGGTCCCAGCACAGAGCTGGGGAAGCCACGGTACAAAACTATTTGAAATTCCTTTGAGGACTGAGCAGCCTCGTACTTCTCAAAGGTGTTCCCGAACAATTGTGAATTATTCGGCTGACAAAGCCTTATCTCGGCAGCCCCCGCGCTTCTAATCTCCCCCGGAGCCGCAGCAGGGTGAATTTTGGAAGCCAGCAGGCTCGGCACGGCGCGGCTCCAAGCATGTGCACAGCTGATTATTTCCACAGCCTGGAAAAAAAAAACCGCGCTAAAAAAAAAGAAAAAAAATTAAAAAGTCATAGGATTCAACACTAAAAAATAAAAATTAAGTGTCAGGCAGGGACAGAGGGCTGGGAGCGGGGAGATAAAGGGGATGGGACGGAAGCGGGTGGCGGGGGGTGGCGGGGACCGCGCGGTGTCCCCGTGTCCCCCCCCCCAACATGGCAGCAGCGCCCGCCGCGCCCCACGTGCGCCCGTCCCGCCGGCGCGCCCCTGGCCCCGCCCACCGCGGGAGGGCCACGCCCCCTTTTTGGAGATCTTGCCTCTGATTGGTTTAGAGCGTGTGTGACCACGCCCCTCAGCGCGGCGGAACGCTCTGTGATTGGCTGCGTTGCGTTGCGGCCCCGCCCCGCGGCGCTCGGCGGCGCTCGGGGCCCGGCCGGGAGCGCCGCCAGTTCCCGGCGGCCCGCGGCGGAGCCGGCGGCGGCTGCAGCGCCTCGCTCCGCCCGCTGCTCCCTCCTGCACCTTCCTGCACCTTCCTGCACACCTCTACTCCCTCCCGCACCTTCCTGCACCTTCCTGCACACCTCTGCTCCCTCCCGCACCTTCCTGCACCCTCCTGCACCCCTCTGCTCCCTCCTGCACCTCTCTGCACCCTCTTGCTCCCTCCTGCACCCTTCTGCACCTTCCTGCTCCCTCCTGCACCCTCCTGTACCCCTCTGCACCCCTCTGCTCCCCTTTGCACCCTCCTGCACCCCTCTGCTCCCCTCTGCACCCTCCTGTACCCCTCTGCACCCCTCTGCTCCCCTCTGCACCCTCCTGCACCCTCCTACACCCCTCTGCTCCCTCCTGCTCCCTCTGCTCCTTCCTGCTTCCCTCTGTTCCCTCCTGCACCCCTGTTCTCCCCCTGTTCCCCGCTCCTGTCCCGCTGCCGGCCGCTCCATCCCGCTGGGTTCCGGGGCCCATGGAGCTGCTGTGCTCGGAGTCCGCTCCCCGCGTTCCCCGCGCCGGGCGGGACCCGCAGCTGCTCGGGGACCGGCGGGTGCTGCAGAACCTGCTGAGCCTGGAGGAGCGCTACAGCCCGCGCCTGTCCTACTTCCAGTGCGTGCAGCGCGACATCCAGCCCTACATGCGGAAGATGTTGGCCTTCTGGATGCTGGAGGTAGCGAAATACAGCGGGGTCCCCGGAGCTGCGGAGGGGACGGGATGGGGACAGCGGTGCTGTCCCGGTGTCCGGCCGGGGGGGTGATGCCGCTGCGGGTGCAGGCTCCGCATCAGCTCTGCAGCCTCTCCCTGAGTTTGGCTGTGCTGGAATTGGGATTTCCCCATGCAGGACCCTCCCCCGAACCCAAAACCAGGGGGTGAGAGACCCCCCCCCCCCCCCCAAAAGCTCCGCTCTGCCGGGCAGCCCCGAGGCTGGGGAAAATAAGAACGCTACTATTGACTTCCCTAAATTAAAAGTGAATCTGGCTCTCTCCGGGATGGAGTTCGGAGCGGGGGGGATCTCATGGTGGGCTCGCAGGGAAAAATCTCAATAAATGAGGATTCTGCAGGGCTGGCTCCTGTCTTTTCCCAGCAGGAAGCTCTTCCAAAGAAATAATGAATATTTTAATTTTAAAGGGTTTTTTTTCCCGCCCTGCTGTCACTCTGTTCCCGCAATCCCCTTTTCAGGAAGGGTTGGTTGATAAATGCCGCGTTGGAAGCCGCTCCTGTGGAGCCCTAAAGGCAGAGATGACACTGGCGGTTGTCACGACCTTCGTGTCATTGTCCCCATGGCCGGGACAGCCGCGGCTGGCAGGAGGAGGAGGAGGGTGGTGTTTGCTGCAGAATGAGGAGAAACCGCAATATTTTTATGGTTATGTCGAAAGAAGGAAGTTCAGAGTGACAAGTGTCATGATGCTGGTGGCAGATAAGAGCACAGGGCTGAAATTTGGACTTGCTGGACTCTGCTGGTGGCTGAGGGAGGGAACTTTGGGGACTCGGCGTTGATTTGGGTGCTGCCATTGATTCTCCTCGTGTCCCTGGGGTGCTCCAGGTGGAGCTGCCAGCCCTGCATCCTTCTCTCCACTCTCCAGCTGGAGCTGCTCCTTTGCTCCAGAGCTCCCCAGGGCAGGGGTGGCAGCTGGCTGGAGCCATCCCCAGCAGGTCACAGCAGAAACGGGGCCAAAGCAGGCAATTTCGGATTTATTCATGCACTCTTTGGAGCTGCAGCTCGGTTCTGCTGCTTTCCACAGGAAGATGAAGCCTCAGGATGCGACGGGGGCGATGCCTGCGGCTCCTTCCCTGCCGAGGCCGCCTGCCAAGTGTGAAACAGCAGCTCTGAAGCTGTGCTGAGCTCTCCTGCGCTCACCAAAACTTCCTTTTCTCTCGTGTCTCTGCCCCCGGGGCTGGCCAGGTGTGCGAGGAGCAGAAGTGTGAGGAGGAGGTTTTCCCGCTGGCCATGAACTACGTGGATCGTTACCTGTCCTCCGTGGCCGTGCAGAAGAACCACCTGCAGCTGCTGGGAGCTGTGTGCATGCTCCTGGCCTCCAAGCTGAGGGAAACCATGCCCCTGACCGTGGAGAAGCTCTGCATCTACACCGACAACTCCATCACGGCCCAGGAGCTGCTGGTAACGCCCTGTGCCCCTCCCAGCTCCTGCTTGGCATCGCTGTCCTGCTCTCATCCCATTCCTCTCCTCCTTGGGGAAGGGTTTTCCATCCTCCCCGTGCTGGGGAGCAGAGTTGTCCCTCGTGGTTGTGGAGGAAGTTTCCTGTGCCAGCACTGAGCTGTCACTCTGAGTTTGTCACTCCAGTGATGTCTCCAAGGCTCCAGGCTCTGGTCAGGCAGGTCTGGTAATGCCCTGTGCCCCCTCCCAGTGCCCAGCTCCTGCTTGGCATCACCCTCCTGCCCTCCTGATCCCATCCCTCTGCCTTCCCTTCTCCTTGGGGAAGGGTTTTCCATCCTCCCCGTGCTGGGGAGCAGAGTTGTCCCCTCCTGGTTGTGGAGGAAGTTTCCTGTGCCAGCACTGAGCTGTCACTCTGAGCTGTCACTCTGAGTTTTGTCACTCCAGTGACATCTCCGAGCTCTGGGTCAGAGTTCTGCCTCCCCCCAGCTGCAAAAAGCAGGGAATGTGGGAGATTCACTTCCACAGCAGCAGGAAAAATGGGATTTTAGGTGCAGAGTGAAGCAGCAGAGTGGCTGTGAGGGGTTTCTGGCCTGGGGTGCTCCTGGGAAGGTCACTTGGTGTTCCAGGGTGGTGGCAATGAGTGGAATTCCTGCTCTTCCCCTCCATTTCTCACCCTACATCCAGAAAGTTCCGTTCTGAGGCTCTGAAAGGCCAAATGTTCGCTGGTGGTGTCTGATGAGATCCAAACCCGTGAGCTCAGCCTCTGCCACGAGGCAGGAAATGGGAGAAAAGCCCTTTTTTTGGGGCTTCAGGAGGGAGCAGTGACCTCCCAAAGCCTTTTTTTTGGGGCTTCAGGAGGGAGCAGTGACCTCCCAAAGCCCTTTTTTTGGGGCTTCAGGAGGGAGCAGTGACCTCCCCTCGGTGACAGAACATCCCTGGGGACCGTGGGCTCCGGGAATCTCTCGGGGTTACTCATCACCGAGCTCAGCAGCTCTGGTTCTTTCGGGCTGGGCTGATCTGAGTGTGATCCGTGCCCCAGGTGGGCAGCCAAGCCACAGAACTTTCAGGTGTGACTCGAGGGCAGTTCTGGGAACTGCAGAGCTCTCTGAGCTGAGCCTGGTTTTTCCCAAGGCTGGGGAAAATCCCCTCCCCTCCAGAGCCCTCTGCCTGCAGTCATTAGTGGGTGGTGATTGCCTTAATTAGCCCTCAGGAGCTGATGAGTGCTGAGGATGCCCACAGGAAACTCATTTTTCCCTGGATGCTGAGCCCTGTCCCCATCCCTGACTCCTTCAGCTCCCAATTGTGGCTCCCAGTTGGGTTTAATTCTGATTTTTGGTGAGGATTTGCTGTTCCCAGCTCAATCTTGAGCAGGTGAGGAGTGGGCAGAGCATCCCTGGAGGTTCTCCCTCATTCCCAGGCTCCAGGGTTAATTCCTGCTGGTCTTTCCTGCTCCTTCCTCCTGGGAGCTGGGGATGGAGGAGGAAAACTCTGCTCCCTGTTCCTCACTCCTGATCCTGCAGGTCTCAGTCCTGGAATTCTCCTTCCATCCAGTTTTTCCTCCCATGATCCTGGGTCGCTCTTGGATGCTTCGTGATGCACTCCAGAGTCGATCTGGATGAAAACAGCTTTAACTTGGGAGTCAAAAGAGCTTTTTGGGGGGGCTTTTCCAGGCAAACTGGATCCTTTTCTTCTTTCCTGATGGGAATGTGAGCGCTCAGCAGAGCAGAGGTTTATTCCTGTTTATTATCCAAGGGCTGGACAGAGGAATTGGGAACCAGCCTGGCCCTAAGGGAGGGAAACTGAGGCACTGGGAGATCCCTGACCATGGAGAGTCCCTGGATTTCCGTGGATTCCAACTCTTTTTGGAGCACATTCTGCTCCAATAAAGAGGGAATTGAGGGAATATCCAGGGATCTGAAGGATTTGCCCTGGCTGTGGGACCTGAGGGAATTAAATCCGGATTACAACACCCATGGGAAAAGTCATCTTCCCTGGATTTCCATGGATTTTATGGATTTTAACCCCTTTTGGAGCACATTCTGTTCCAACAGAGAGGGACTGGAGGGAATATCCAGGGATCTGTGAAGGATTTGCCCTGGCTGAGAGCCCTGAGGGAGTTAAATCTGAATTACAACACCTCAGAGCTGCTGCTTCCCCCTCTGTGCTCATGCCCTGCTCTTTCCCAACCCCCTGGAAGAGGGTGGGGAGAGCAGGGGCAGGGGAGCTTCTTCAGCAGCCTCTGGACAATCCTGGCCTCCCTTCCATGGCCCGGGGCCATCCCAGCAGGAAGCTGGCTCACATTCCCGGGGGCTTTGCTTCCTCCTCCTCCTCCTCCTCCTCGGGATGCTTGGCAGCAGCTCAGCCCTTCAGAAAGGACACAGAACCTCGCTGGAGTTATTCTGGGGGAGAAGGAAATGATGCAAGGAGGGATTTGTCCATTTGGAGGAAGTTGGATTTCCGTCCAGGCCGTTCTCTAACCCACCTTGCTTTTTTTTTTTTGTAATTCTTTCTTTTTCATGCTTTTTTTAAATTTTCTTTATCTTCATAAAGAGTTTTCTGGCCTGGGGGAGAGGGGGTTCAGCTGCTCAGAGCTTGGGGAGAACAGCTGGAAATCACCTCCATCCTCCTGCTTTGGCTTGGAAATCTTCAGCCTCGGTTTTGCCAAGGGATTCCCTGGAAAAAGAATGAGGAGCCTCCAGGGAGAAGATGCAGGAGCAGCAGTGGGGAGTGAAAATCAGGGAATAAGAGCTGAGTGGGTGTTCCCAGAATTTGTGTTTCCCTTCTGGTGGCTCAGCTCCATCCTGAGCTGTCACCTGTCCCTTCACACCCTGACCTCTGCTCAGACCGTGGAAATCCAGCCTTTTCCCCACATTTTCCATCTGCAGATGGATTTTGGTGCTGCAGCTCCCCCAGCCCCTGGGAGTGAGCTCAGGAGTGTCCGCAAGGATGTGACAGCAGCGAGGGCCCTTCCCACCCACAGGGCCAGAACCCAAAATCGCTCCCAGCGAGGGCAGGGCTGGCTGTCACTGTCACATCCCAGCTGGAGCCAGACATTCCCTGCCCTCCTCTGAGGCTGCTGCAGCTTTTCTGGCAGCACCAGGACTCTTCTCACCTGGGCAGAGCAGGAAAGGCTCTGGGAATTTTGGGAATTTTCCTTCCTCCTTTATTTTTTGGGGTTTTTTTTTTTTTTTTTTGGTTGGCTGAGGTTTTTTGGTTGGTTTTTTTTTTCCTCTGGGGTACAACCAGGAGAGATCAAACTCACACCCTGCCTGTGATTACCAGCCCCACAGAGCCCTGCCCTGGGGGGATCTGGCACAGGGGAATCTGCTGCATTCCCAGCCCTGGGATGGGCAGGGAGGAGAAACAGGAGAAACAAAAGGACATTTTCCAGTTTCTTCCTCTGCTCCACTCCCCGGGCAGGGGCTGATTCCGTGAGGAAAAGCCAGGAAAAGGATGTTTGATGTTTGCTCCATCAGCTGTCCCTGGCCTGGCCTGGCCCAGCCGCTTTTGTTCTGTTCCTTGAAGGGATCCAGCCCAGATCCCAATCCAGAGGCTGCTGGGGCAGAGGAGAGGGACGAGCACGGGGCAGCTTCGGCAGGAGAATCTGCCCTGAGCTCTGTCCTGGCCCCTGGGGACAGTCCCTGGGCCTGGGGACAATCCCTGGCACCTCCAGCTGGCACTGCCAGGTCAGGGTGGCCTCAGGGATCTGAGGGATAACGAGGAGCCAGAGCTTGTCCGTGGGCAGGATCCATCCCTGGGACAGGCTGTGCTGGCTCCTGTGCCATGGCTCAGGGTGGCAGGGCCTCTGCTGGGCATCGTGCTTCCCTTGGATCTGGGGAAAATCCTTTGGGGTTTGCTTCCCTTGGATCTGGGGAAAATCCTTTGGGGTTTGCTTCCCTTGGATCTGGGGAAAATCCTTTGGGGTTTGCTTCCCTTGGATCTGGGGAAAATCCTTTGGGGTTTGCTTCCTTTGGATCTGGGGAAAATCCTTTGGGGTTTGCTTCCTTTGGATCTGGGGAAAATCCTTTGGGTTTTGCTTCCCTTGGATTTGGGGAAAATCCTTTGGGGTTTGCTTCCCTTGGATTTGGGGTTTGTTTCCCTTGGATTTGGGGATTCCTTTGGGTTTTGCTTCCCTTGGATTTGGGGATTCCTTTGGGGTTTGCTTCCCTTGGATTTGGGGGAGCATTTGGGGTTTGCTTCCCTTGGATTCAGGGATTCCTTTGGGGTTTGCCTCCCTTGGATTTGGGGTTTGTTTCCCTTGGATTTGGGGATTCCTTTGGGTTTTGCTTCCCTTGGATTTGGGGATTCCTTTGGGTTTTGCTTCCCTTGGATTCAGGGATTCCTTTGGGGTTTGCCTCCCTTGGATTTGGGGTTTGTTTCCCTTGGATTTGGGGATTCCTTTGGGTTTTGCTTCCCTTGGATTTGGGGATTCCTTTGGGGTTTGCCTCCCTTGGATTTGGGGTTTGCCTCCCTTGGATTTGGGGATTCCTTTGGGGTTTGTTTCCCTTGGATTTGGGGATTCCTTTGGGGTTTGCCTCCCTTGGATTTGGGGATTCCTTTGGGGTTTGCCTCCCTTAGATTTGGGGATTCCTTTGGGGTTTGTTTCCCTTGGATTTGGGGATTCCTTTGGGGTTTGCTGTGTGAGGAGGGAGCTCCAGGCCCTGCTCCAGTGGGGAGGGACTGCCAGACGTGTCCTGTGTCCCTTCCCAAGGACCTGGAGCAGCTTTCCCAGCCCTCTGGAGGCTCCTGGGTGAGGGAGAGCTCTGCAGTGGCTCTCCCCACTGTCCCTTGGCTGTGTGTCCCACTCAGGACATTCCACACCCATCTTTCCTCCTTTTCCCAAGCCTGATCTTCCTCCTCTGCTCCAGTCCCTCCCTCCACCCTTGCACTTGATGATCCTCATCCTCTGGAGCTCTTTCCCAAAGCTCCTTTTTGCTTTTTTCCCGTGGATTTGGCTTAAAAAACTCCCAATCCTGGCAGGCTGGGCATCCATCTGGGAGGTGGGAGGCAGGAATGGATTCCTGGGGGGAAAAGCAGAGGCTGGGAAGTGGCAGCTTGGGCCCAGGGTGGGGGTTTGGAGCAGGTTGAGCAACGTGTTTGAGCAACTCAGGGTGGGTTTGTTGTGTAAGGGGAAAGAGGGAAGGGGGGGAACAATAAGAAAAAAAGGGGAAAGTGAAGATCTGAGCTTAGGAAAAAATGTCACTTCCTCAAATCTGTCTGTTCTGGAGCTCTGGAATCCTGAATTTTTTGGGGAAAAAGGAGATTTGTGCTGGGCAGGGTGAGATCCTGAATTGGGGACACTTGACATGAGCTCTGGACCCTCAGCTTCAGCTCCTGGGGGGTTTTCCTTTCCCAGCAGTGCTGCTGTCCCCTGTCCTGGGCAGGAGGGACCTGGGGACACCCTCAGGCCTTTCTGAACCCCAGATCTGCTGCTGACCCACGGGATGAGGGGAAAAGGGGCTGGAAGAATCCTGGGAAATGGGGGAATTGATCCTGGCAGAGGTGACAGCAGTGACAGCCCAGCCTCCTCGTGTGTGGCCCCCAGTTGGATTCAGCTGCTGCTCCAGCCTTGCCAGAGCCGGGATTTGAGGGCAGGGATCCCAAATTTTGTGGGATCCCAAGTGGGGCTCTCCTTGTGTTCACCTTGGCACCCCCTGAGCCCGGGAGCTGTGGGGGGATGGCTCTGCCAAGGGTTGTCCCCGTCCCTGTCCCTGGCAGGAGCAGAGCCAGGAGGGGCTCAGGAGGTTCAGGAGCAGCCGGAGCTCCAGCTGGAGCTCAAGGGGCTCCAAGCCTTCCACCATCTGCTCCCAGCCTGGCTGGCTCCTGGAGATCCCAGAAATCCCTGCTGGATTTTTGGAGGGAACACCCCAGGCTGGGTTTGGAGGTGTTGGCAGCACCTGGGAACGCCCAGGGGGTGTTGGTGTGGCTGATCAGTGCTGGGGATGATCCAAGCACACTTGGAGGCTTTCTTGGTGGAGAAAAGGGATTTTTTCTGCCAAAAAAAGAAAAAAATAGCATTCCCAGCCTGGAATTCCCTCCTGCCTCAGGATTTGTGGGGCAGTCACAGCCCTGTGGTTGCTCTACCCTGAGCTGGATTGTCCTGGGAGCCTGGACATCAGCCTGTCTCCTTGGGAGTGGGGAAGGGATTGGGAATGGTGTCCCTGCCCTGGGTTTCCCTCTGTCCCTGCCTTGGATTTCCCTCTGTCCCTGCCCTGGGTTTCCCTCTGTCCCTGCCCTGGGTTTCCCTCTGTCCCTGTTCTGGGTTTCCCTCCCTGGGCTCTCACAGCACCTTGCAAACCGAGCAGTGTCCAGGGCTAATCCCTGCAAAGCAAAATCCACATTTTTTGCTCTGCTCCCGGCTCTGAACAGCCCAGGGCTGGAATTGTGGGCACAGCCCCTCTGCCCTTCCCCATCCTGCACTGGCCCCGGAGCCTCCTGAGCCATCCCATAACGTCCTGTCCTCGCTGACCCCACAGCACTGGGAGCTGCTGGTCCTGGAGAAGCTCAAGTGGGACCTGGTGTCGGTGATTGCCAACGATTTCCTGCCTCACATCCTGCACCGGCTGCCGCTGCCCGCCGACAAGGCAGAGCTGGTGAAGAAACACGCCCAGACCTTCATCGCCCTCTGTGCCACAGGTGGGTGCTGGGCTGGGCCCAGGGGTGCTGGGACACCTGGGATGGGCTCCCCACCTTTTCTGGGAGCTGGGTGCCTGCCTTCATTGCAGTCAGAGCCGTTCAGGGCGGGATAACGCTCCTGGGGGCTCTTAGATGCCGGGAGAGCTGTGCCAGCCTCTTGCTGTGCCTGTGGGAGGCTGCCCAGGGTTCAATCCCAACTTTTCTCGGCCTCTCCCTCAGCCTCTGGAGCCACCTCATCCCAGGACTTCTCCTGAAGGCCCTGGTGCTCAGCCTGTTCCATGCTCCTCCATCCCAGTTTCTCCCCGCCACGCAGAGCCCTCTGCGAGGCTCCCAAGCTCCCCAGGGAAAATCCCTCTCCCAATCTCCCCCTGCATCCTCACTGACGGCTCCTTCCCCGCTCGTGTCCCTGTGCTGGCTCCAGACTACACCTTTGTGATGTACCCCCCGTCCATGATCGCCACGGGCAGCATCGGAGCCGCCATCCACGGCCTCAGCCTCTCCCTCAACGGCTTCAGCGGCGAGGCCATCACGGAGCTGCTGGCCGGGATCACGGGCACGGAGGTGGTGAGTGGACACCGGCAATTCCAGCTGCTGGGATCCTCCATTCTTCAGATTTTCCATGGAGGGTGGGACTGGGGAGGGTGTGGGGTGTCTGACCTGGATGTGTCCCCGTGTCACCTGCTGCGGGTGGCCACGAGGAGGGACAGCCTGGGATGGACTGGCTGTGGTGATGGGCAGCCAGGCACAGGGATGGGCTCCAGAGGGCCCTTCCAGCCCCAGCTCCTCTGGGATTCGGTGGAATTGTGCTGTCCAGAGTGGTTTGAGGAGAAGCAAGGGCTGTGGGATGATCCCAAACACAGCCCCGGGCAGGGCGGGCTGGGCTCGGAGCCTTTGAAATGGCACACAAAGGGCAGGATCTGTTCCCTGCCGGGCAGGTGGTGGCAGGATCGGGTTCTCTGCCTGGGATGGGGACAGGGACACGTCGGGCTCGGCATCTGCTCCCCTCAGTGTCCGGTTGCAGGTGCCCTGGCTGGGGGGGGAAAGGGGGCTGGGACATGAGACATTCCAGCTTTAGGGACATCAGGATGGGGGGGTTCTCCAGCCCCTCTGCCACCCTTGGAGCAGGGACAGGGATCCCACTGGGCTCTCCAGGTCACTCCAATTGGGAGTTTTTCCTCTCCCCTTTGATCTCCTCCCTGCCCAGGTCAGTTACAGGAGCTGGATCAGGGGTGGGGGTGGCTGCCACGGGGCTTTGTCCGGGCGGGAGGCTCCCGATCCGTTTGTGCAGATGGAATTTTTTTGTTCTCCTTTTTAAAGAGAGAAATCAGTGCAGCCACCTGCTCCCAACCTGCTCCAGGAGGTCGGGGCTGTGCAGGGAACAGGTGGGAAGCAGGGAGGGTTCTGTGGAGGGAGAGGAGCTGAAATGGAGCCCAGCACCCTCCTGTCCCTCCCCAGCATCTGCTGTGCTCCCTGCCCAGGTGTGGGGTGCCTCACAAACAGCTCCAGCCCATTCAGGACCATGGCAGCTCCTCCTGGGATGTGTCCACAGAATTTGGGGCTCCTGGGAGAGCACCTGGGCTCGGGCTCCCCCACCTGTGGTGCTGCTGCTTCTCCCTGAGCCGAGACACAGTCACCAGGCTGTGACTCAGTTTCCCTTCTGGAGGAGCCATCCCCTTCCTGCAGCTCCCAGGCCCAGCTGGGCAGTGTGGGAATGCAGGGATGGTGCTGCAGGGCTGGGCCAGCTCTGTGGCCAGCGGGAGCCTGGCTGGGTGTGACCAGGCTGGCTTTGGCATCTCAGCCAGAATTACTGGTGGAGAGCTGGAAGAGCCCTGGGATGGTCTGGCCTTGGGGATGGAGAGCCTAGGATGGTCTGGCCGTGGAGATGGTCAGCCCATGGAGATGGTCAGCCCAGGGATGGTGCTGGACAGCTGGGGATGGTGATAGAGAGCCCAGGATGGTGGTGGACAGCCCCTGTCCAGGTGTCTATAGTGATGGTCAGCCCCTGTCCAGGTGTCCATGGTGATGCACAGCCCCTGTCCAGGTGTCCATAGTGATGGTCAGCCCCTGTTCAGGTGTCCATGGTGATGGTCAGCCCCTGTCCAGGTGTCCATAGTGATGGTCAGCCCCTGTCCAGGTGTCCATGGTGATGGTCAGCCCCTGTCCAGGTGTCCATAGTGATGGTCAGCCCCTGTCCAGGTGTCCATGGTGATGGTCAGCCCCTGTCCAGGTGTCCATAGTGATGGTCAGCCCCTGTCCAGGTGTCCATGGTGATGCACAGCCCCTGTCCAGGTGTCCGTGGCACTCAGGGCTGGGGCAGGAGGAGTTGTGCTGATGGGGAGCCAGGGAAGGGGAGCTGGGCGTTGCTATTTTCACTCACCACATCCTCTGTCAGTTTCTAAGAAGTGCTGGCGGATTCCTGGTAAGAGATTTCGGGTGTGACAATGTCCCATGAGGTGCAAACTGCCACCGGGCTGAGCCGGGCTGTGTCCGAGTGGGAGTTTCCTCCTCTGCTTACAGCTCATGGGGAAAAAAACAGAGCAGGGTTTGCATTTGTGGCAAGTGCTGCTGCTGTTGGCAGCCCCCTGCGCCTTCCTGTGCGTGTCCCCCAGCTCAGGGTCCCCTGGGGGGTGTCACAGAGGGGACAGGAGGGTGAAAACCTCCTGAGAAGCTCGGTAGCCACAGCACCGTTCTCCCAGCGTGGGTGGGAGGGGGTGTAGGGTGGATTTTGGGCCAGGGAGGGTCCTGCTGCCTCAGGGGCATCCAGCAGAATTCTGGCTCTGCTGCAGGATCACCCCGAGCTCTGGGAAAGCTGGGCTGGAGCTGGAGGGGGATCCAAGGACAGCCGTGTTTTTGGGATGGGGGAAGTTTGGGCTGTGCAGAGCTGCCCTGCCCTTGCCACGCTGCCGGAGCCACACCCTGGCTCCAGGACTTGGGGAAGCTCTGCTGGACACAGCATTCCTGCAGAATGGGGTCAGCAGGGAGGGGGGAGGACAACCAGAGTGTGGGGCTTTGCCTGGGGAGGGACAAGCTGATGGAGAAAAATCTCCTTTTTCTGGAAAAAATGCTCTGGGGGGTCAGAGGCGCAGCCCAGCAGCTGCTCTGAGCTTTTCCTAAAGCTCCCAGCCCTGAGGAGCAGGAATCTGATGCCTCCTGTGTGTTTCCCTGTTCCAGGACTGCCTGAAGGCCTGTCAGGAGCAGATCGAGGCGGCCTTAGCCGAGAGCCTGAAGCAGGCATCCCAATCCCAGCAGGAATTCAGCTCCAAGACGGCGGCGTACGGGGGCAGCCAGCCCACGAGCACCCCCACGGACGTCACCGACGTCAACCTGTGACCAACCGCCCTTCCCCAGAACTCCAGCCCCTCCCTGGACACCCCCAGCTCGCTGCATCCCCCCTGCCCACCCAGCACCTCCGAGGGGCCCTTCCCAGGCTGGGATTGTGGAGCGGGATCCGAGCTCGGAGCTGCTGCAGGTGGCCGGGGGGATGTGACCGAGGTGGTGCCAAGCCACAGGAATGCTGGGGACAGGGAGCAGGAGCCTGGATGAATTTGGAATTGTTTCTGTGTTGGTGTTCCCTGGCTCTTTGGGCTGTTCACGGTGACTTCCAGCCCTGTGAGGGACAAAAATCATGGAGAGCCAGCCCTGCAGGACCCCAATCCTCGTCACCGCCAGCTCCTGCGGGGCTCGTGGAGCAGCTGCTTGGTGGCCCCTCGGTCCCCATTGCTTCGTGCCACATCCCCACAGCTCCTGGGGAAGTCGTGCAGCTGCTTCTGCTTGGAGAGGACCTGTGGGGCTTGTTTGTTTTTGCTGTTGGATGTGGGATTTTGGGGATGCGCTCCCCGTCCGTGCCTTGCGAGGAGTTGGGGGTCGGGCGTCGTCCCCTCGGCTTTTCCGCCGGCCCACGGAGGCTGCTTAATTTATTGTTCACTGCTGGGAAATGGGGAGGGAGGAGAGCTGGGATTCCTCAGGGTGAGGTGCCACTCTCCTCTCCTTCCCAAAAAAGTGCCTTCCCCCTTCGCCCCTTCCCTGGCTCCCTGGGCAGTGGGAGACTCTCCTGGGAGGCTGCTGGGTCCTTTGGTAGCTTAGGCATCAGACTAGGATTTAAGGAAAACCTTTGAATGTGCTGCTATAGTCTGGGATGCATCTCCACTCTTTCCAGGGCAGGGATTTCGGATTATGCTCAGGAGGGGGCTGTGTTCACCCAGGTGGATCTCAGCTGCCTCCTGAGAGGGTGGAAAAACTTTGCTGCGCACTTGAGTTGGAAAAGCAATTACTGCATTTTTGTATTGTTGTTGTTGATCCTGTTAGTTTTTTATAAAAATTGTTGTAAAACAGGGAAAAAAAAAAAATAATGCTGCTTTTCTATGAGAAAACCATTACAGAGTGGAATTAACCAGGAGAAGCCGGAGACTCCACAGCGATGGGAGGCAGATGCTGCTGCTGCCTGGGGAACCTCTGGACATGTGGCTGTTGTCCTCCCGTGGGGGATGTGGAAAATGAGGCAGAAATCTTCCTTTTTGGATGCCACCAGCCACAAAAAAATCCGGCGGAAAAAGGTGGGGCTGCTGCTCCTCCCTGAGCCTGCCTGGTCCGGAAACCCACGGAGCCGCTGCCTCCTGCGAGCAGGAGGGCTGGGACAGAGCCTGGCTGTGCAAAAGGAAATGTGTTTCTTTTTTATATATATATATATATAAATTGAGTTTTTAATTTAAGAGTAAACTGGTTTTGGTGTTCACTCGCACGAGTCCCGCTGCTGGGAGAGCCAGAGAACCCCGTGATGTTGCAATAAAATATTTTAAACAAAAAAAACCCCAGTGGCTCGAGGGTTTCCCTGCGCCGTTCCCAATGCTCAGATCTTTCCCTGGTGCTCCCTTGGGAGCTCCAGCCCTGCTTTTCCCAGGATGGAACAGGGCAGGCAGGACCCTGAGGGACACCCAGGGTAGCTCAGGGATGGTGATGGAGCCGAACACCTTCCTGCAGGTGAGGTGCTGCCGGAGCTGAGGCAGCACCTTCTTCCCAGCAGGTTGGAGGGTGGTGGGCACTGGAGCAGCTCAGGAGTGCCACGTGCTCTGTGCCAGCCCAGGCTCCCTCTTGTGCCATCAGCTTTTGGCTTTAAGAGAAAATGGGGAAGTCACGGAAGAGGCGGTGATGTGTGGGGACCCAGCTCCTGCTCCTGCCGTGGGAGGTGACAGCAGGAGGCAGCTGCCCTTGGCACAGCTCAGGGTGCAGCAGGGGCTCCTCGCCGTGGCCCAAAGCTGCAAGGCAAAGGCCTGGCAGTGGCAGCAGGTCCCAGGGAAGTGCAGCCTCCTGGGAAAGTCCCCCCTGGGCTTTGCAGCAGAGGTGGCACTTGGGCACAGTGGCAGGAGCAGGCCAGGCAGGTGCCCTCATGGCCAGGTGAGGATGGTGGCACTGCAGCTTCAGGAGTTAAACCCTGAGGGGCTTTGAGTGTTTGGGAAAACCCCTGGACAAGGAGCTCCAGAAGCTGGTGGGGACAGGGACAGGCTGGGACTAAGCTGGGCAGACCCAGCCCTGAGTGGCTGACACAGCTCTGGTTTTATTTCCGAGTACAGGGACAAGCCAAAGTGTCCCAGTGCTGGTGGCACCGGGCTCCTGGGTGGGACAGGGGCTGCACAGGGCGCTCGGTGCAGCTCTGCAGGCACAGTCTGTTCCCAGTGAGTGATCCAGGAAGGATGCTCCTAATCCAGGATCCCAGCAGCGTCCCAAGGGCAGGCCAGGCTCCAGCATTTCCCTGCTCATTCCATGGCCACTGGCTGCTCCCCTTCCACGTCCCTCGTCTTGGAGTTCATCAGCTCCCGGCGGATCTCTGGCGAGATCTGCGGGTGGCTGTGGAACTTGAGCAGCTCCAGCAGGGCCTCCTTCTGCTCCGAGGACAGGTCCTCCTTGTAGCGCTGGGCCAAGGCCAGGAAGCTCTGGTGCCACAGCACGGGCAGGAGCCGCTGGTCCGTGCGGAAGGCGAGGAAGTGGAAGACCAGGGCATCGAGCACGCGGAAGGGCAGCGCGTACTTCTTGTCGATGAGCAGGCGCAGGAAGATGCTGTTGGCACCGCTGTACTGCATCTCAGCCAGCTTCAGCAGCACCGCGCTGCGGGACGGGGACAGCTCAGGGGACAGGGCCATGGGGACACAGAGAGGACAGGGGACAGGAGACAGGGCCACGGGGACACAGAGAGGACAGGGGACAGGGACACAGGGACACAGAGAGGACAGGGGACAGGGCCATGGGGACACAGGTGAGGGGGCAGGGACATGGGGACACAGGAGAGGTGAGGGGACAGGGCCACGGGGACACAGAAAGGAACAGGGGACAGGGGACAGGGCCACGGGGACACAGAGAGGTGAGGGGACAGGGCCACGGGGACACAGAGAGGACAGGGGACAGGGGACAGGGCCACGAGGACACAGAGAGGACAGGGGACAGGGCCATGGTGACACAGGTGAGGGGGCAGCGACATGGGGACACAGGAGAGGTGAGGAGACAGGGCCACGGGGACACAGAGAGGTGAGGGGACAGGGCCACGGGGTCGCATAGAGGTCAGGGGATAGGGGACAGGGCCATGGGGTCACATAGAGGTCAGGGGACAGGGCCACGGGGACACAGAGAGGTCAGGGGACAGGGCCACGGGGTCGCATAGAGGTCAGGGGATAGGGGACAGGGCCATGGGGTCACATAGAGGTCAGGGGATAGGGCCACGGGGACACAGAGAGGACAGGGGACAGGGGACAGGGCCACGGGGACACAGAGAGGTCAGGGGACAGGGGACAGGGCCACAGGGACACAGAGAGGTGAGGGGACAGGGGACAGGGCCACGGGGACACAGAGAGGTCAGGGGATAGGGCCACGGGGACACAGGTGAGGGGGCAGGGACATGGGGACACAGGAGAGGTGAGGGGACAGGGCCACGGGGACACAGAGAGGTCCGGGGACAGGGCCATGGGGACACAGAGAGGTCAGGGGACAGGGCCATGGGGTCACATAGAGGTCAGGGGACAGGGCCACGGGGACACAGGTGAGGGGGCAGGGACATCGGGACACAGGAGAGGTGAGGGGACAGGGCCACGGGGACACAGAGAGGACAGGGGACAGGGCCACGGGGACACAGGAGAGGTCAGGGGACAGGGACAAGGGGACACAGGTGAGGGGGCAGGGACAAGGGGACACAGGAGAGGTGAGGGGTCATGGCATGAAGCCACAGGGACACAGGAGGGGGTTTGGGGCCAAGGGACAGAGCCATGGGGACACAGAAGGGGGTGAGGGGCCAGGGGAGCCAGGCTGGAGCCACGGGGACCGAGGGACAGGCATGGCAGTCTCAGGGTCAGGGGACAGAGCCATGGGGACAGAAGAACGGGCACAAGGTCAGGGGGTGCTGGGTTGAAGTCATGGGGACCAAGGAATGGACATGAGAGGGACCAGGCTACAGCCACAGTGAACAAGGATGGAGGGGCAACCAGACTGGAGCCATGGAGCACCAGGCATTCAGGCACAAAGCTGAGCCTTGAATCTCAACCCCAGAGGGAGCTGAGCAACCCCTCACCATCTCCCAGGGGCTGGAGAAGCTGAGGAATGGATCCAAGGCACTTCCCAGGGTCCCTGGAGGAGAAGTTGCTCCCCCCAGCCCCTCAGGGCCTCACCTGGAGTGCAGGACGGGGATGGAGCACTTGGTGAGGATGCTGCCGATGATGATGGCCTCCCTGAGCGTGCACGTGCCGGACTCACACAGCGGGATGAGGATCCCTGGGAATGGGGACAGTCAGGCACCGACCACCTTCATCCACATCCCATCCTCCCTGGGGCTCAGCCCCTTCTCCCCAAGCCCAGGAAATCATCACTCTCGCAGCAGCAGCTGGAGGGTCCCTGCCATGCAACAGCCCCCCAGGTACCCAGCCAAGCCCCAGAGGGGACCCTGCAGGACCCCTACCCTTGAACCAGGCTGCTGGCTTGAACAGAGCCTTCTTCAGAGCCATGTACAGGTGGAAGTTGAGCCGCTTGTACTCGGCGATGTCGTCCCGGATCCGCGGCAGCAGCACCAGGTTGTAGAACCGCTGGGCCATCCTCTCCTTCAGGTTGGAGGAAAATATCCTGGCAACAGCAAAGCATGAAGGGATGGATGAGGAAAGGAGGCCAAACAGGGGGAAAAAAACCCCAAAAATCCCATGGCAGAGGGTCCCTGAGGTGACCTTACCTGGTGGCCTGGTACATGGCAGCAGCTGTCCACGTCTCTGGCTCAGTGATGTAGAGGATCTGCTCCCAGTTGGACAAGGCAGGAATGATTTTAAACGCCTTGGGGAGCTTCCCACTCCTGTACTTGGACAGCACCTTCAAAGACAGGGAGGGACACGGGCCAGGACGTGAGAGGGGGCAGTGACAGCAGGGACACGAATGCGTTGTCCCCTCCCTCAGCACCTCAGGGTGGTGGCTGCGGGTTGGGCTGCTCCAGCCTCACCTCCCTGACACCCCTGTAGACCTCCAGGACACGGGGGTCGAGCTGGGGCATGGGGCAGCCTGAGAGCTCCGACAGCGCCGTCTCCACCTCCGTCTGCTTCTCCGTGATCTTCTCCATAATGATATCGGCCAGGGTGCGCCTGCAGCCGGCACAGGACACGGTCACTGGGGGACCAGGGAGGGGACAGGGGCGAGTCGGGGGCTGACAAGGGACGGGGGCGAGCTGGGATCTGTGCAGGGCCGACACGGGACCAGGGGGAGAATCGGGGGTCGCCGGGGGATGACACGATGGGGCTGAATTGCGGGTTGATGTGGGACAGGGATTGAGTCAGGGGCTGAGACAGGACATGGGGTGAGTCGGGGGTCGCACGGGGCCGACACTGGACAGGGCTCAGTCGGGGTCCCTGCCTCGGTGCAGCCCCCTCCTCACCTCAGCGGCGGGTTCTTGTTCATGAACATCTCGATGGCTTTCTCGTCCTCAGGGTCCACCTCCACCTCCCCGCCGTAATCCCCGCCCCGTCCCGCGGCCGCCGCCGCCTTCTCCAGCGAGGGCCATTCCTCATCATCCTCCGAGTCCGAGCCGGGGCCTGCGGGGAGCGGCGCTGCCTTAGCCCGGGGCCGAGCACGCTCGGGGGTCCCGGAGCGTGCCAGGGGTTACCGGGGCTCACCGAGAACCGCGCTGCGCTGCCGGGGGGCTGCGGGCGCTCCGGGGCCGTGCTCGGCCTCCAGCTCCTCCTGTTGCCGCCGTGCCTGCTCCAGGATGCGCCGGGACAGCCGCGCGTCCACGAACCCGTCCCCGCCGCCATCCCCGTCCTGCTCCTCCGGGGCCCCGCGCTTCGCCCGCGCCCGCGGAGCCGCGTCCTGCAGGATCTGCTCGGCCAAGGGCAGCGCCGGGGCCGCGCCGGAGCCCCGCGCCCGCCGGGCCTTGGGCATCGCGCCGGAACCGGGGAAACACCGGCTCCGGACCGGGGAGACACGTGGGGCCTGTCCCCGCCTTTTCCGGGGCGGCTCCGCCTCTTCCCGGTGCCTCCGGTCCCGCCCGTTCCGGTGGTGGCACCGGCACCATGGGGGTCACCTGGTGAGAGCGGGGGGCTCCGGGACGGGCTCCGGGACGGGGGGGACGGCACCGGGAGCGGCTCCTGGAGTGGGGGGCGGCACTGGGATGGGCTCCTGGAATGAGGGGGGGACCCGGGAGGGCTTTGGGTGCGGAGCAGCCCCGGGGACACGGGAGAGGTTCCGGATGGAGGGTGCGGAGCAGCCCCGGGGGAGAGTGTCCGGATGGAGGGTGCGGAGCAGCCCCGGGGGAGAGTGTCCGGATGGAGGGTGCGGAGCAGCCCCGGGGACACAGGGAGAGTGTCCGGATGGAGGGTGCGGAGCAGCCCCGGGGAGAGTGTCTGGATGGAGGGTGCGGAGCAGCCCCGGGGACACGGGGAGAGGTTCCGGATGGAGGGTGCGGAGCAGCCCCGGGGACACGGGGAGAGTGTCCGGATGGAGGGTGCGGAGCAGCCCCGGGGACACGGGGAGAGGTTCCGGATGGAGGGTGCGGAGCAGCCCCGGGGACACGGGGAGAGGTTCCGGATGGAGGGTGCGGAGCAGCCCCGGGGACACGGGGAGAGTGTCCGGATGGAGGATGCGGAGCAGCCCCGGTGACACGGGGAGAGTGTCCGGATGGAGAGTGCGGAGCAGCCCCGGGGACACGGGCAGGGCCGGGGGGCGGGCGGCGGTGCCCCGGTGGGTCCGTGAGCCCCGGGCCGTGTCGCAGCGTGTCGCAGGTGCCGGTGGCCGAGGGTAAGAGCGTGCAGCAGACCGTGGAGCTGCTGGCCCGGCGGCTGGAGGCGCTGGGCGCGGACAAGCAGGGGACGTTCGGCGTGGACTGCGAGACCTATCACACCGCGGCCGCCCTCGGCACACAGGGTCAGCAGGGCCGGGGGGCAACGGGGCCAGCCCTTCTCCATGCTCCTCTTTCCCTTTTCCTTCCTGTGCTTTTCCTCTTTTTTCTTTTCTCCCCCTTCTCCTTCCCCACCTGGCCTGGAGGTGTGGAGGAGGCTCCTGGATCTGATGCTGGTTGATGTGGTTGAGGGGTTACAGTGGTAGCACTGGGCTGAGGGTTGGACTGGCTGATCTTGAAGGTCTCTTCCAACTTTCATTAGTCTATGATTCTACAGTTCCTTCTTCCCTTTCTCCTTTTCCCTTTTCCTTTCCCCTCTTCTTGTCCTTTCTTCCTGTTCCTTTTCCCTTTCCCTTCATCTTCCTCCCCTTGGGTGCCCACATCCCTTTCAAGCACTGATTTATGTGATGTTCACCACACTGCACTGAGCCCCTGCAGCCCCAGCTCTGCTCAGCCATTGCTCCCGGCCAGACCCATTGGAATCTTCCAGAGCAGCATTTTCCTGCTTTTTTGGCAGCTGGAGCTTGGAGGAGAGGCAGAGCCCAGCTCCCTCCATGCCCGTGGGAGGTGGGTGTTCCTGGGGTTCTCCTGTCACCTCCCCTCGAGCCATGCTGGTGTTTTATCCTGTTCCTGCCGAGGATTTCTTTCTCCCCATGAATCTCCAGAAAGAAATCCAAGCTCTTCCCTGAATGGATACCACAATAAACACGTGAGGATCTGGAATTACAGGCAGGAGGAGGAGCTGCTTAAAGGCAGGAATATTGGTTTTCCAGCCCTGCTCCCTCGCTGTCGTTCCAGGGCAGACAGGGAAGCTGATGTACGTCATGCACAACACCGAGTACCCCCTGAGCTGCTTCGCCCTCTTCGAGAACGGGCCCTGCCTGGTGGCCGATGCCAACTTCGACACCCTCATGGTGAAGCTCAAGGGCTTCTTCCAGAACGCCAAGGCCAACAAGATCGAGAGCCGCGGCACCCGCTACCAGTACTGCGACTTCCTGGTGAAGCTGGGCACGGTCACCATGGGCCCCAGCGCCAGGGGCATATCTGTGGAGGTGAGAGCCATTTCAGAAGGGTGGGGAATGCATGGATAGGTGGGGAAATTCCATGGGAGAAGCTGGAGAAGGTAGGTTTAGGTGTGATCTAATTGAGAGTGTCTGATGTGAGCCAACAGGGAAGATGGAGGGAGATGTTTTATTTATAAGGGCCTGGAGTGTCAGGAAAAGTGGGAATGGCTTCACACTGCTAGAGGGCAGGGACAGATGGGATATTGTGAAGAAATTCTTCCCTGTGAGGGTGGGAAAGCCATGGAATAAATTTCCCAGAGAAGCTGTGGCTGTCCCTGGATCCCTGGAAGTGTCCAAGGCTGGGTTGGACACTGGGGCTTGGAGCAGCCTGGGACAGTGGGAGGTGTCCCTGCCCTGGATGAGCTTTAAGGTCCTGTCCCCAAACCATTCCATGATCCTGTAATTCCCTGTCTGTCCCTGTCTGTGTCCCAGTCATGTTGCTAGGGCAGGAGGCAGGGTTGGATCTCCTCTCCCAAGGTTTAATCCAGGCAGGTGCTCTGGGGCTGTCCCTGCACAGGGAATCCCTGCAGGAATGCCATCCAGATAAAAAGCTGATTAAATTCCAGCTGCACAACACGAGCACCATCCCTCAGGATGGCCAAGGGGATAAAACAACCTTTCCAGTGCTAATTCCCTACTGATTTGGGCCTTGCTGTCCTTCCCTTTGCATTTTACCTTCCCTTCCCTTTGGAAAGAGTCCTCTTGCATGTTCCCAACATGTCCTGTCTCATTTATATTTACCCATCTTTGTTAGATGGTGAATATTTTGGGGTGTTTCCATGAAAAGCCTTCCCTGCAGGAAGGCTCCAGGGCTGTGGGATGTGTTCCCAGGTGGAATACTACCCCTTCCACCAGCTCCAGGGCTGTGGGATGTGTTCCCAGATGGAATTTTGCCCCTGCTGTCACCTCCAGGGCTCTGGGATGTGTTCCCAGGTGGAATTTTGCCCCTGCTGTCACCTCCAGGGGCTCTGGGGTGTGTTCCCAGGTGGAATACTGTCCTTCCTGCCAGCTCCAGGGGTCTGGGGTATATTCCCATGTGTAATTCTGCCCCTGCCACCAGTTCCAAGGCTGTTCCCCAGACGGAATAGTGCCCCTGCCAGCTCCAGGGCTGCTTCCCAGGCGGAATAGTGCCCAGCTCTATGTGTTCCCAGGTGGAATTCTGCCCCTATCAGCAGCTCTGTGGTGTTTGAGGTGTGTTCCCAGGTGGAATTCTGCCCCTGCCACCAGCTCCAGAGCTGTGGGATGTGTTCCCAGGTGGAATACTGCCCCTGCCACCAGCTCCAGGGCTGTGGGATGTGTTCCCAGGTGGAATACTGTCCCTGCCACCAGCTCCAGGGCTGTGGGATGTGTTCCCAGGTGGAATACTGTCCCTGCCACCAGCTCCAGGGCTGTGGGATGTGTTCCCAGGTGGAATACTGCCCCTGCCACCAGCTCCAGGGCTGTGGGATGTGTTCCCAGGTGGAATACTGCCCCTGCCACCAGCTCCAGGGCTGTGGGATGTGTTCCCAGGTGGAATACTGTCCCTGTGTGATTGCCAACGACTGCTGGAACCTGCTGATGGAGTTCATGCAGAGCTTCATGGGCAGCCACACGCCCGGGATCCCGTCGGTGTTCGGCTCCAAGCACGACAGCGCCTACAGCCCCGGGGACACCATGGTGCAGTACATGGAGCTCTTCAACAAGATCCGCAAGCAGCAGCAGGTGCCCGTGGCTGGAATCAGGTGAACAGAATTCCCTGGAGCTCCTGGACTGGATCAGGAATCCCTCCAGAGTGTAGCACAGGAGGCAGCCCCAGGATTTTTTCCCTGCTTGATTTTTCCCATTTCTATGTTTTCCGATGCCATGTGTAATTCTGGGTGTCCTCCATGGTTTGGGATTATTGGATCCGTGGTTCTTTGGACAGTGTTTCGTGCAGGGAATCACTGTTTATCCACAGGGAAAAGAGAAATTCCAGCCAAAAGCAAGGGCAGAGCTTCTGTGACTACAGCTACAGGAGAAATCTCTTAAATTTATATTTTTTTATGTGCTCATTGGTGTTTTGTTGTATTTCATGCCAATAAAACACTGGATTTTGGGAGGAGGAGTTGTCCCTGCACAGTGAGGGTTGTGCTGGTTTGTGTTGTTTATTTACAGACTCTTCCCTTGGATCTGCTTCAGGAGCTTTATGCCCCCAAAGCAAACATTTCCCTGTGAAAAAAAAAATCCAGGATTTCTTGCATATTCCCGTTCCTGGCACATTCTTACCTTGCCTTCATCCTCTGTAGCTGATGGGAATGTCAAAATCTGCTGGCTCTCTATGAAGGCTCTGGATAAATTAAAAAATAAAATGAATGAGCCTGGCAGGAGCTTTTTCGGTCACTGAGAGAATTCCAGCAGCTTTATCCCATTGTTTTTAAGATAGGTAATAAATATCCTGTCCCTGCACACCGTTTGAGGAATCCTGATGGCTTCAGATTCAATGGAATAAGGAAGGATTTGGGCACTACCAGCCAAAAATTAATTTTAAGACATAATGGTATCTCTTCAATATATTTTTTTCCTTCATATTCCTGGGAAGGCACCAGCATTCCAGAAAAAATATAATTGGTTCCTTGCCCATACGAGTCTGAAGAGCAAAGAAAACAGAAATAATTTATCTTGAACAGGTTTTCTTTCTGAAGCAAAAAGGAAAAAAAACCCAGCTGATTGGTGGCTTGATTTTATAATATGATTTAATCATTCTTACCTGCAAACCTAATCAACTGTTGGAGTGCTCAGAGCTTTTAGTTGTGAGCATTTAATAAATTTAATCAGCACAGGACCCAGAAAGAGCTGGTTCATGAGCTATAAGAAATGGCACAATGTCCCTTAAGTGTGGTAGCATGAGGAATACACTGAATTTTTGCACCTTTTAGCCCCAAGTTCATGACTTGTGTGGAACTGTTCAGTGGTGAAAATTCACCTAGTTCAGCTGGGAAAACTTACGGGAAAAAAACTAGGATTTGTAGGGATGGTTATCCCTGTCCTGTTTCCCATTACAAGCCTTACAGTTAAAAAAAAACCCCAAAACCCTCTTAATGAGCAGATTAGTCACGGTGAATGTTGGTAATGCTTTGTTAATTCCCGAGGCTGCTCCGGAATGGGAGATGTCAAAACTCTGCTCGTGTGCCTAAAAAACATGGAAATGTGTGCTGGGATCCCTGGGGATTGCTGGGGTTTTATTAATACATTGTGCTGTTCCTGGAGCTCCAAAAAGGGAGCCCTGGAGCCACGTTCTGCCTTTCATTAACCCCTTGACGTCAGTGGGTTTCCAGAGACGTGAGGATGAGGAGGATTTAGTCCTTTATGTCCCAGCCAAGCCTGTTGATCGTGGATCCTTTTTTTTTTTTTTTCTCTGCTTCTGCACCTCTCAAAATCTCTGTCAGTGTTGTTTCATTCCCTGAACTGAAGCCTGACCAAGATGGAACAGGGGTTTGGGGAATGAAGGCCTCAGCCTTCATTCCCAAAAAATATTTATTCCTAAAAAATATATTCCTAAAAAGTATTTATTTATTTATACAGGTGATATATAAATAATGCATTACTTTATACAGATATAAATATATACTAGTCATATCTAACTTGTATAATATATAACAGTAATAATATTTATCATAATAATATAAAAATTAGTTCTATATTATATATAATTAAGGTTTATACAGGTATAAATATATATATAAATATATATTTATACAGGTGATAATATAAATAATAATTTATTTATTTATACTGGTGATGTTATCAGGGTCACGAGCGGTTCAGTGGCAGAGCCAGTCTTGCTGCCACCCCAGGGGATTTTTGGGGCTTTTGTTCTGTTGTGCTGTGGCATTTTTTTAATCTCACAAGTGAATGTGGCTCATTACTCTCCAATTTTAATTTAGATGTTGCAGGCTCATTGCAGCTGTGGATTTCTGTGCAGGCACAGGGTCAGAGTGGGCCAGGCACTGGTGCCACCATCGCCTTGGGGTCTCTTGTCACCTCAGGGGCCATGTGGGGTATGACCCCCTTAATCTCAGAGCCCCCATCTCAGCTTCTCCATCACCTCATGGTCCCCACAGCCCCCTTTGGACCCTTCCCATCACCTCAGAGACCCTTTGGGGTGTCCCCTCAGGGTCTCCATCGCCTCACAGACCCTTTGGAGTGTCCCCTCAGGGTCTCCATCGCCTCACAGACCCTTTGGGGTGTCCCCTCAGGGTCTCAATCGCCTCAGAGACCCTTTGGGGTGTCCCCACATCACCCCATGGTCCCCACAGCCCCCCTTGGACCCTTCCCATCACCTCAGAGACCCTTTGGGGTGTCTCCTCAGGGTCTCCATCCCCTCAGAGACCCTTTAGGGTGTCCCCACATCACCTCAGGGTCTTCCACCGCCCCCCCCCCCCTTGGCCCTTCCATCACCTCAGGGACCCTTTAAGGTGACCCTAAATCCCCTCAGGGTCTTCACCACCTCAGAACTCCTTTGCCCCCCCCCCACCTCAGGGCTCCCCTGGGGTGCCCCCTCATCCCCTCAGGATCTCCATCTCAAGGTATCCATCACCTCAGCGCCCTCACAGTCTCCCCTTGTGCCCCCATCACCTCAGGGACCGCCGTGGGGTGCGCCCCCCCAGTCACCTCAGCACCCCCATCACCTCAGGGCCCCCGTGGGGTACCTCCCACCCCACGCCACCCCCTCGGGGGCCCCCGCGCCGCCCTTTTAAGAGCCTCTTTGTCTCCGAGACACCCTTATTTACCCTCCCGTGCCTCAACCGAACTTCGGCCCCGCGATTCACAAAGCCCGGTACGTCACGGCCGGGGGCGGGACTCGAACCCGCGCCGGCCCGCCCCCCCCGGCGCCCATTGAACAGCGCCCCCTGCCGGCTGCGCAGACTCCGTACGCCCCGACACCGCTCTGCCCGCGGCGGCGTACGCTACGCCAGCGGGGTGCGTACTCTACGTTCACAGCGTAAATACCCGCGGTCTTAGCCTGTGTGCCGCGCTACGCAATTGGAGTAAGCGGCGGAGAGGGAGGCGGGTATTGGCGTTGAGTGACGCGAACTGCAGCCAATGGACTGGCGGGGCGGGGCGCGGTGGCCAATGGGCGGGGAGGGGGCGTGGTCGGCCGGGGCGTCTCGCGCTGGGTGACAGCTCGCGCGTGCTGGTGATGGCGGTAAATAAAGGGGACGGGGGGGCGAAGGGGGGGGGACACACGGGACGCGACCCCTCCTGAGGACAGAGAGGGAGAGAGGGGTGGGGGAAAATGGGGGCTGAGGAGGAGGAGAGGAGGGGTCTTTGCTGCTCCCCCCTCAAAGGGACCCCCCCGCTCTCCGTGGTGCGGTTGTGGGGCTGAGGCGGACCCCGCTACCCCCCCCCATCCATCACGGGGGTCGCCGCCTTTGTGTGCGGGCGGGACCCCCGCGCCGGGCTCGGCGGCTCCGCAACTTTCCCTTTGTTGAGGGAACATCCTCCCCTCTCCACATTATCCCCCTCATCCTCGGGATCGACTCCCACCTCCCCAGACCCCCCTTTATCCTCCCCAAGACCCCCTTCCTAAAATCCTCCAAACCCCCTTCCACCTCCTCATACCCCCTTCCCGGGACCGTGAGGGGGTGCTTGGGGTCGTGGCTTTGCTGGGAGGGAGGAAAAAAAGCCCTTAAAAAACTCCCTTTAAACCTCCGTGCTAAGCGTGGTGGAGCGGGGAGAGGGCACGAAAACGGAGAAAAATCGGTGCGGGTTTGTATTTATTTAGAAAAAAACCCCAAAAATCCGTGAGTTTGTGTCCCCAAGAGGGGGAAAGAGCTGAACTTGATCCGCGGGAGGCTTGGTGTCAGCTCCAGGCAGCAAAACTGCTCCAAAATCCCCATTTTTAAACCTCCAAGGGGATTCCCCTTGCTACGAGGACTCCCAGAGCCACGGGAATCACGGATCAGGGATAACCGAGCCCCTACAAACGGGAATCCAGCCCTGGAAAAGCTGCTAATTTTAGGAAAAAGCGCCCGTTAATCGCTTTACGTAGGGAACAAGGCTGATCCCTGTGTCAAAACAGCTCCAGGTCGAAGAGCGTGGGGAAAGCATCCCGTTATCCCGAAATACTGAAGCTGGGAGAGTGGGAAGTTGTCTTTACTTTGCGGAGTTCTTTGCTGTACTTTTTAGTCAGGGAGAGATGCCTGGAGTCGCTGGGCTCGTCTGGTGTGAAACGATGCAAAATTTGGTCCTTCCACGCTCCGCTGCCTCGGGGAAGATGCTTGTGGAGCCCAGGGAAAGGTGGTGATTCCAGGGAAAACTGATGGATTTCAGCGGGAATTTTTCCTGGAGTAGTCAGTCGTTCTTTTGAGGGAGAAAGGCAGAAACCAGCGGATTAAAAGGGATGATTTGGGGGGCTGGAAGCAAAAAGAAGGTGTTGGGGAGGGGGCTGAGAGCTGAGCTGCTGCTGGAGCTGAGGAAACGTGGCTGGGATGTGGGAATGAGGATGGAAAAAAGAGCTGGAGGATGAGAGGGGATAAACCAGTGGAAATGTGAATTAAAAACTCCGTGTGCATGCGAGCAGCGTGGATTAAACTTGGATTAAATGACTGTTGCTGTAAAGTGTTGGGAGCTGCCCCGTGTGGAATTTTCACTGAAATTTGGCTGCTCTGCCTTGGGCAGCTGCACTCAGGGGCTCCTGTGGCTTATCCAGGGTCAGAGAGGTTGAGTGATACTTAAAAACCCAAAAAGGAGAAGGCAACAAAAGCGTTTGGGGTTTTATTTGGTGTTTTTAATTGCCTTGAGAACGGGCTGGGTGCAAATATTTGGGAGTGATGTGCCAAGTGTGAGCAGCATTTGATGTCTCTGAGCTTTCAGCAAACCATAAATGTGCATTTATTCCTCCCCTGATCATTCTCCCAATGAATACGAGCTGAGTCCAAGTGGAAGAGGGTGTTTTGAAGTTGGCAGATTTTCTCCAGCGAGGAATAATTCTGGGGTTTGTGCAAGCTGGGTTTGTTAAAAGAGAATTCTGCTTGTTCAGGAGCAGGGCTTGCACAATAGTCACACATGCAACGGGTTAAGGGCTAGAAAAGAGCCAAAAAGCCCAAACTGGGGATTTGTTTGGCTGTTGTGTGTCCAAGGATTGTTAGGAAGGAATCTCTTGCTGCAATTCCTGCCGAGATGCCGGCTCCATGTGGTCCAAGGCTTGTGAGGATGGGGAAATTTGGGATCAGCCTCGTGTGCTAGGGCTGGGAGGAGCCTTTGGGTTGGGAAGGGAATGATGACAATTGCTCAGTGGGGACAGAAAAAGGCACAATCAGTTTCTGGATGTCTCTTTTTTTTTCAGAGGATTTCTTGTGGCTGCTGCAGCTCTGCCCACATCACACGCTGCAGGTTGTTTTCCTCAGTGCTAAAACACACTCACTTGTTAATTATTATTTTTAAGCAGCCCTGTGTTGTCTCAGCACCTCTAAACACGTGACAAGAAGCACTTTCTCAGCACCAAAAGTCGTTTATTCAGTATAAAGGACTGAAAATGTCTTTTAGATCCTGTTTTTCTTGGCCTTTTTTTCCCTTTGTTAACTGTTTTTATACTGAAATGTCACAGGTCTTCTGCTGGGACTCATAAAGTGAAATTTAGTGCTTTCTCAGCCCTCAGAATATGTTAATGGATTGATTTAGAGCAGTTAACAAATGGAAATACTTCAAAATACTACAAAACTCTAAAAAATACTACAAAATTCAGCTGTTGGTGTGTAAGTGTGGATTTCTTCCTGAGTGTTTTTAGCTTTGGGGAAGTGGGAAAGGTTTTCTGAAGTTGACCCCAGCTCTGAGGCAAAACAAAACTGAGTGGTTTGGTTTAAAATGGTTATAAATAAACAGAGAAATAATAAGTTGTCTGACAACTTTGCCTGTAACTTGGAGCAGTGATTGAGGTCAGGACCCCCTCCAATCCTTTATTTTCTGCAGGAATCCTTTCTAGTGAGAATGAGAAGTTTTCTCACTTTGTTTAACAACCTTTGTGGTTTTCAGCTTGAATATTTCATCAAGGGTTGGGTTTGTTCCTGGGTTTTTGTTTTTTTTTTTTCCCCTTTGGGGAATGAAACCTTGGGAGATGTTTTTATCTCAGCAGCCTGATATTTATAAGTCCTTCACTTTTCCCAAACCCCTTCACCTTTCCCCAAACCCTTCATCCCAGGCTCTTGTCTAGGAAAAAGCCCCCCTTGAATTCCAGTGAAGGAAAGAGGATCCTCGTTAGTGTGAAACCTTTAATGAGTCTTTGCTCCTAAGGGTGCTGAGCAAATCCAAATTGTTGAACAGAAATTATTTTAAAATCCTATTCAGAGCTGAAAATATCTTGGTTGTTGGTTGATGTTTCCCTGTGTGCCCACAAATGCTCTTCACTTTGGGGTTTTAGGAGATTTTAGCTCAAAGATGGATCAGGTGAGGCTTTTGTGGCTCAGGAGCCAGGGAATTCCAGCACAGAGCAGCCAGAACACCCCATGAAAACAAAACAGATTAAAAGGCAGAGGAGGTAAAACTGGAGGTGAGATTCTGCCCTTTGCCAGTGTCTTTGGGATGGAATTTTAGGTGGGCTAAAGCTGATTATTTGTTTGTTTGCTGTAATTGATATCCTGGTGCACTGAGGAAAATTCAGATTAAAGCCCACTGTTCTGCTGGGTGTGAAAGGAAAAAAAAAAAAAATCCCTTTTTGCAACAGCATTAAGGAGTGTCTGTAGTAGGCAGAAAATGACACAAAGCTGCCAAGTTTATATTTTTTTCCTAATTGTTGTTAATGAGCTTTTAGCTTGCAAGATGATAATGAGGAGCACGTGAGCTGTTACACCTCCAGTTGGTGACAAATCAGCTGAAATCCCTCAGAAAACGGCAAATTGTTGGGACATACCTTGAGATTTTTGAAAGAACACTCACTAGGTGAGTTCCTTTAATTAGCTAATTATGCTGTAATTCACTGAGAGGTCTGGCTTTGCTGAGGAAGTAAAAAATATCTGAAAACCAGGAGCTTTTCTTGTTCCTCCCCACGGTGCTCACACTTTGCTCGGCTCTGTAATTCAGCTTTCAGCTGCTTTTCCAAATGGAGACAGAGAGCTGGAATCCAGGGATGTGACAGCTCCAAGTTCCTCTGCAATGTGTCTTGTGTGACGTGTCAGTCGTGACAAATGGACTATTTAAAGCAAGATTCTGACTAAGGAGGTGTTTTTTCAGCATTTTGTGGAGTTTGCTGACTGAAATGCCAAAGGAAAAAGCACATCCTCAGGCACGGGAATCCCCCCAGAAGGCTGGAATCGCTAAATAACTTGAATTTTAAAGGAAATAATTGTTTGGGGGGTGATGTAGACCATAAAAACTTTCACACTGAAAAAAAAAAAACAAACAACCCAACCTGTTTTTCCCCCTCTCTGGGTGCAGCCAGGGATGGGTTTGTTTATTTTTTTCCAAAAGACCAATTTACTGCAGCAAAGCTTTAGTGCATTTCTGCCCTTTTCAGGCAAACCATGGAAGATCAAGCCAAGAGTTATGGGCTGCAGCTGTGGCCCTGCATTGAGATGTTCTATAGGGGATCAGCTGAGCTGATTAAGGCACGGTGAGCACAGCTCCCATCCCTTTTTCCCTGTGAAAGGCAAATCCATCCCCTCCATGGAGCAGCGCTGCCTTGGGACCGCATTTTCCCACTCGCTTTCAGTGGGCGGCTTTAGATTTGATGAAGAAATACTGTCCTCTAATTGCATTCTGCCCCTCTCTCCCAGGCTTTGAAAAGCCTCCGAAGACAATTGGAGGGTTTGGAGTTGAAATAAAAGCGGTGTGGAAGGAGCTGGGCTGGGTGAGGAAGTGATAAGTGGCTTTTAGCTGGAAATCCTAAAAGTGTCCTGAGGGGAGCACTCGCTGCTGCCTTGGGGGCTTGGTTCCCATTTTTTATTTCCTGCCAGGGATGGGTGTCTGTGAGCCTGACTCCATTCCAGTAATTTCTGACAAAACTGGGAACCTTTCTTGTATTTTGTGATTTGTTGTTTTGTTAAAGCTCAGAATCCCAGAATGGTTTGGGTTGAGAGGGGCCTTAAAGCTCATCCAGTGCCATGGGCAGGGACAATTCCCACCATCCCAGTTTGCTCCAAACCCCATCCAAGCTGGCCTTGGGCACTTCCAGGGATGGGGCAGCCACAACTCCTTGTACCAAGGTCTCCCCACCTTCAGAGGGAAGAATTTTTCCAATCTAAACCTGTTCCCTGACAGTTTAAATCCATCTCCTCTTGTCCTGTCACTCCATGCTCTTGTAAATCCTTTATTTGGATGTGCTGGAACCATTCCAGCTCTTGCCTGGTGCTGGAATTGACTTTATCCAGGAATTTCAGCTGGCTTAGAGCAGCACCTTGTGCTGCAGGTTAAATAACAAGTGCTGTGTCTATGAGGAAAATGCTGTTTTGTCTGACTCCTACATCAAGCATTATCTTATTATTATATTTTTATTGATAAATTCTGTATTGGGGTCCCCCAGAACCAAATCATTTCTTCATGCACTGAACTTCAGCAAATAAAACTGGTCATGGAAACTTCCCCCCACCTCAGATGTAACTCATGGATTGAGGAGTTCATGGGTTTTATTGATTAATTTTGTTTGCATTTGTAGTCACTGTGGGGATTTATCAGGGTTCTGGGTGGAGGGAGGGGTGTAAGGATTGAGTTACACAAATCCAGGGATATATTTTAATATATATGGATATATATTTGTGTGTGGTGGTAGAACCGAACAGCACAGTCTGATTTTGGATGTTTAAGGGCTTTTCAAGTCATTAACAGTAAGAAATTAAATAATTCAGACATTGTAGCTGGCTCAAAGGGCTGCTTTAAGATGAATTAACTGAAATTTGGGCTGTGCTATTTAAAAACCCCTTGATTTGGGATGAGGGGGTCTCAATCCTGGATTTCAGCATCCAGTGACCTCCCAAGGCAGTTACAGGTGGGGTTATTTTTGTTCTTGAAACTCCTCTTAGTGGCTGCTTCTCCTGGTGGCATATTTAGAATATTTAATGTTTCATTTAAGAGCAAACCATGTTTAAATGTCTGCTGGTTGCTGTATAGAAGTCAGGATTTGGACTTCCATGATTTTTGTGAGGATATTCTGTGATTCTGGGAATTTTTTGTGTCTTCTGCAGCTGGAGAAAAATAATGGCAATATCATGTGGGAAGAGGAGGTTGATCCTGTGAGGAGAACAAAGTGGGGGTTGTGTCCTTTAAAACCACACAAGCACAAAAAACATGTTGTAATTTTAAGGACAAACATTATAGATTTAGAATGGCACTAATTATGCTGAAAAAAAATCCATGTAAAACTCTGCTATTCTTAAAAAACCCCCTGAAATCAGCTGTTTATTCCCTGGAGTTGTGAGAAAGAGCCCTGAGCTTGGATTTAATGATGTTTAATCATTCTTTCAAAAACACAAAGGAAGCACTAAAAGCTGTTCAGCTGAGCTAGAAAGAACTAATAGCTATAACTCAGATTCAAAAGTGATTTAGTTCCAGAGGTAAATCCATAATCCGACCAGTCAGGAGTTAATCTGTCATCAGACTAAGACTAGAAATAAATCTGTTTAACCAAGAATAGTTAATTCACCTGAATCAGAGCAAGGATGAAGATCCTGCTCACCAGAGTTTATTTGGAGGAAATAAAATATACTCATGATGGAGAGTGGAAACAGCAAGTGGTTTTCAAAGGAGCGGGGGGAAAAAACCTCCTTTGGAATTTGTTCTGCTCTTTTCCTGCACTTCCCAGGATGGTTGGAGCTTCTGGTTTGGGTAATGTGGAAATGAGTCAGAGTAAGGAAGGAAATACCCTATTCATCCCAAAATTGGAAGGGTTTAGGAACAGCTTTTTGTAGCATCAAACCCAAATTCACCTCTCCTTCTTTACTCTCCTTGTCCTGTTGTTGTTTCATCTCAGGACAAATTGAAGGGATGAACTTTAACCTCTTAGGAGGATAATTTATTAAAATAACAGATGCTGCAGAATGGGGCCTGGCTTGATCTGCAGTTCTTAAGGAAGATTAACAACCTGGGAGTTCACAAATCGGGGTCCTGCTTCCGACCTCGGCTTGTGAGCAGGACAAAGGCAGCACTCACATCCTGTAGTTCAGGAAAAAAAAAAGGATTTCAGCCAGAGCAGGATTCCTAACATGCAAATCAGGAATCATTCCATCAGGAAACGGCAGGGAAAGGTAATTTGAACAAGTGAAATTCTTCCTTTTGTACCAGAAAATAGAGGCACAAACCTTGGGTGAGGCTGGGGCTGAAAACACAAATTTCAGTTTTATTGATGCCACTTCAGATCCCTGTTTGGACACTGAGGAAGAGCAGGGATTGCTGGATGGATTGGCTTTTCCCAGCACAAACCAGGCCCAGCAGCTGAGCAGGGGAAGAGGATGTGTAAATCCCTTAATTCTTTGTTGGCAAGAAAACACAGAAGCCCTTGCTGGAGGCCCAGGGTCCAAATGGAGGGCTCAGAGATTTTCTGTTTCCAGAGCTGGGTGTACAGCAGCACTCTCCATATGGGAATTTGGGAATCCTTACGGATCCTCTACAGAAATCCCATCGAGCACCTTGGGGTTTGCTGGGCAGACAAATCAAACACCAAAATTCTCGCTGCATTTGGATAAATGGCTGTGATTTACTCATTTTTACCAATTCACAGCATTCATAAAACCCACAGAAATTTTTCTGCTGTTACAAAACCCACAGAAAATTTTCTGCTGTTCTACCTCACTCATTTGGGGTTAAAAACCCCAAATAATTGATTGGCGAGTGAAGGCAAAGCAAATGATGGAGAGGGCAGTCAAAACCAGGCGTTATTTTTGTTTCTGGATCCTGAACGCATCAGAGGCTCTTTCCCTGCTCCGAGCCCAGGCTGTGGAATTGTGCTCTCCTCTTGAATGCTCTGTTCCTTCTGGCTGGGGAGAGAATCAGGCACAGCCTGCTGGGCTTGGCTGGTGTTTTATTCACTCTGAGATGGCTCTGCCACCTTGCTGTGACCCATGGCTCCCAGATCCGCTCCCAGGATGGGCTCCTTCCTAATCCGGCAGAGATTTCACCAGCATGGATCTGAGTTTTGTTCCAGAAAGAACAGCAGAGGACACCCCAGAACTCAGCAAGTGTTGGCTCTGTGCCGTAATCCCTCTTTGTGTCTGTCACAAAGAGATCCTGCGAGAGGCTGGGATTCCGCTGCCGAATCCCCAATCCCGCGGCTGCTCGTGGATCCCTGCGGCCGACCGAGGTGCCAGAGCTGCCAAACTTCCCCTCGTCCCTGTGCCATGGAGGGGTTTGGGGTTGGTTTCATTGAAATTCCCTGAGGTTTGAGACAGAATTAATCAGGTTTGGGAATGCTGAAGGTGCTCAGGGTCAGAATGTAACCGGCTTTGCTTTTCAGTCATGGAATTGTTGAAACTGGAAAAGACCTTTAAGGTGATCGAGTCCAAAACGAGGTTGGATTTTGTTGTTATTGGGAAGCTGGATGGGATTGGAGTAGGATTTTCCCTGTGAAAAGGCTGATTTTTGGTATTTTTAATCCATCATCTGTGAACTGTTGCTGTGAACCTCAACTCTGGATGTGTTGTTTTCCTGCAGATTGGTGATAAATGGGATGTGCTGAGTGGGATCATAATGGTTCAAGAGCATGGGGAAAAGCAAAAATGCTTCCAGCAGGCTGGAAAATGTAGGGATTTGTGTGGCTGGCTGTGATTTAAAGGAATGATAAGGCAGGGAAAGTGGGAGTCTGAGGGAAGGCTGCTGATCTCTGCTCCTGCTTTGTCACCTTGGGATGATTTGGTTTAACCTGTCCCTGGTTTATTATTCCATGGCACAGATCCCTGGAGCAGGATCCCCAGGCAACAGGAAGTGTAAAAGGAAGCAAAGATGCTGGGTGTGATATGAATCCAAACAGTTTGGGGATGGGGGGCACAAAAAAAAGTGGATTTCCAGTGGATTTGGAGTTTGTGCTGCTGATTTTGTGCCCCTAAAGCTCCTCTCCTGCCTGCTGTAGCTGAGCTGTTCCAGGAGGGAAGTTTGTGTGGAAAACTTCAGGATATGGGATATCACCCTCTGCTGTTGTCACCTCTGTGGACACAGAATTCTTTGGGAATTCCTGGGTTGTGCCAAGCTGACTGTAAATTGAAATTAGAACTTTTTTTCTCAGTCAAAATAATCTCTCAGCCTATTCTAATTCCATTCTTTTTCCTGCTCCAGGCTGATAATTCCAATTGTGTGGTTTTGCTGTAATTCCTTCAGGCTTCTGCAGATGGAAGAGGCAGGGAAATGCTGTGAATTCCAGCAGGGAATTGCTGTGAACTCCTTCCTTCCCTTTGGACTGGTCCAGGAGGACTGCTCAGGAAAGTAGTGAATTGTTTTAATGCCAGATCAGTGTTCAGCTCGTGTTTCCCAGTTTATTGACCCTTCCAAAAGCCATCCCAAAAATAAAACCTGGATGGAAAGAAAGGGGAGAAGGGATTTTTATGTGCTGGAGTAAACAGAGAAATTAACTTCTAGAAAGCTGTGAACTATGACTTAAATAGCATTTTAACAATGCTTTTTAACATCCAGGGTCATGACATAGAAATTCCCACATTTTCACAGATTTGTAGGGTATGGATCTTGTTTGTTTGTTTTCAGTGATTCTAAGGAATGTATAGACAATATTTCACCTGGAAATGGAATTTTAAAGCTGAAGTCAAGAGGTGAAAATTAAAAATACATCTACTTGAGGTTTTAGTTACTTTTGTTCATCTCTCTGATGAAAAACTGAGCTTGGCTCAATAAGAACATTCGAATTTTTAAATTTGAATTAAATTAAATCTTTAAAATACATTAAATTTAAAAAACATGAAACTCCCATGGCAGTGCAAACACACAACAACTCATCCCTTTGTGGACTGAAGGATTTCACCTCCTCTTTGCCTTTTCCATGATTATTTCCAAACCCTGCTCCATTCCCAGGGATCTTCATCAGGAAGGAATGTGAATAGAAGACACATGTGCAGCCCTTTGTGTGGAGTTGGAATTCCAGCTCTTGGAAGAGGCCAAGGCTTTTGGTGGAGTCATAAATTTCTCTCCCAACCAACCCAAAAGGAGTTTGGTGCCTTCTCTGACTCCTTGGAATTCACCAGGAAAAGCAGAGAGAGGAGGTTTTGGGGTAGTGCAGCTCCACCAGTTCCCCAGGAACAAAAAAAGGCAGAATTTGATTGTTTTATCCATTCCAGCCTTTAGGAATGGGAATGTTTAATTCCCTTTTCACTGTAGGTGAGGTAACAGCACATTCCAGTTCACAGAAATCCCCAAGTTGTATTTAAAGCGCTCTTGAAGGCCTTAAAGGCTTTTCTAAAGTGCTCAGAATTCCAGAGTTTTTAGGAAAGGAGCTTTTTCATCCCTGGGACTCCATTCCCTGAGCGTTTAAATTATCTGGAGCAGTTTGGTTTGTGTGGAGGTTGGACCTGGAAATGCTTCATTTTTATATTTGTTGTGCTCCAAAGTCAAAGATGGATCAAAATCTGCCAACTTCAGCTTCCTGACAGGATCCAGACAACCAAATCCTGCAGGAATCCTTGTTCCCACCAGGAATGCTGCCAATGCAGGGAATGGGATTTTCCTAATCTGAGTACTTTGGGTTTTTTGACTCTTTTTTTTGGGTTTGGTTGGAATTTTTCAATATTCCTTTGAAAACTGATTCCTGACAATTCCAGCTTTGAGCCTAGAGTGGATTTTGGGAGCTCCCAGGAAGAGTTGGAATTAACTGGGAGGACTTTGTAAACCTGAACTGGCTGGCGAAGCTGGCAGGAAAATCCCATTTTCCTCAAGCTCCCCTGTGGCCAGAGCTGGAGTTCAGCACAGCTGGATGGGGTGTGGAATCCTCCAATTCCTGTATCCAACAGCTGAATCCAGCAGGAATTCCTCCATGGCTCCTGTGGCATCCTGACTCCCTCCTGGCATGGGAAAGTTGGGAATTCTCAGGATTTGGTGAGATCCAGGTGTGGAGGATTTGTCTTCCTCTGTTTTCCTTGTTAATTTTCCTGTACCCAGCTGGCTGTTGTGCCAGCCTGGAGAGAGGGAAAGCAGCAATTCTAGGCTAGAAAACCTGAGAGTTTTCAGGAAAAGAGCTCCAGAATCATTGGAAAAATCTCTCTGGAAAATCTCTTGCTCCTCAGGGATGGAATTTGCAAGTCAGAACCCAGCGGGGTTTGAAGGAGAGGCGTAAAGGGAAGAAACCCTGCTGGATTTTTGGAGAAAAGAGCAGGAAAATGAGATTCCTGCGTCTTTTCCTGGGAATTTTCCATGCTCTGAGTGAGTAATTCTGGAGCACGAGGTCTCTAAGGACAGAGTATAAGAGGGTGTGGTGGTGCTACTCCTTCCTTGGAGCATCAATTCCTATTTTCTAACAGAATATCAATTATATGAGAGTTTTTTTCCTTGGAAAAGTGTCATTTCTGGTGTCTTTGGGAAGCAAGGAAGAATTCAGGAGGAATTTCTCCACGGAAGGGGCTGCCCAGGGAGGTTTGGAGTTCCCATCCCTGGAGGTGTCCAAGGAATGTGACAAGCAAAGCTTGATGATCCTGGAAGTTTTTCCAGCCTCAGTGATTCTGGAATTCCATAAATAAAGGATTTTGCCTTGGCTGCCTCTTGGGACAGCTCCTGCCAGAGCTGGAATGGGGATGTTGGAGCAGGATTTTATTCCCCATTTTCTGGGCAGCTCAGATTACAAGTTTGCATTTGCACATCTGTTTCAATAATTGGTGCCTCACAAACAGGGAGGTGAAAACAATCAGGGGAAGAAAGTTTTGGTTGTTTTTTTTCTTTTGTATGGAATTCTAGGAGATTGCTCTGATACCCCCAGATTTCCATTTTGGAGTGTTTGCAGGAGAAATTGGAGAGTTCCACATAAAAAGTGGTTTATTGGGGTGGGAACTTGGGTTTTGCATCCAGGATTTTTAAACCTATTCCATAGAATCCCAGAATGGTTTAGAAAAGGGATCTTAAAGCTCATCCAAGGCAGGGACACCTTCACCTATCCCAGGCTGCTCCAACCTGGCCTTGGACACTTCCAGGGATCCAGGGGCAGCCACAGCTTCTCTGGGAATTCCATTTGACCCTCCCAGGGAAGAGTTTCTTCCCAATATCCAACCTAAACCTTCCCTCTTTCAGTTTGAAGCCATATCCTTTGTCCTGTCACTATGATTTGACCAAACTCTGTCTATTCCTTATGTAATTTTGGTGGAAAACAAGACTATCCAAGGATTTTTTTTCCTACAGTGCTGCAAAAAATTGGTAAAAAAAAGGCAAGTGTGCTTTATTTAATGTGGCACCAACTCTCAAAAGTCTCTGTGCTTCACTTCTGCCATTCCCAGGAGAGGGATGAAGGAATGAGTGAAAAAATCCTTCAATCTGGGCTTCCCACCTGTCCTGGCAGACGATTCCCAGGAGGTTGTGCTCTCTTATTTATTCTGGAATCACCTTTTGGACAAATAAAAGCAGCATCATTCCAGGGCTGAACATCCAGCACCTCTCCTGGCCCCTGGACTGGTTTTTTTTGGCTTCTTGCAGATTGATTTAGAAAAAGAAAGTAGCTGTTGTCACCAGATGCCTGCAGATGGCTTTAATCAGGTTCCAAATGTGCAACAATGGCACAAAGGAGCAGAATGAGCTCGGGTGGTTTCTTGTAAGGCTCTTATAGGGGCAGCAGCCAAATTGTTGCTGCTGCATTTGGTTCTGGGAGCTGTTAGAGGATCTCACCACGAGTTTTTTCCAGGATTCTGAGCCATGCAAGGCAAGAAAGTGGGGTTTGCCCCAGTGTTTTAAGTGATTTACAAGGTGAGAAGTTTTCAAACAGGCTCTAAAATGTTATTAGCTGAACTAATACCCCTGTTTCGCTTTTATTCCCTGGTTTTTTTTATTTGTGTTTTAGTCATCTTTAGTGGATTGCGGTGCTCCAAGTGATTCCTTCTCCCTCTTTTCCTTCCCCCCCTCCACGAAGAGCAACCACGTGATTCCTCCTCCCTCTTCTTCTCCCTCTTCTTCTCCCTCTTCTTCTTCTCCCTCTTCTTCTTCTCCCTCTTCTTTTTCTCCCTCTTCTTCTCCCTCTTCTTCTCCCTCTTCTTCTCCCTCCCCAGCCCTTCTCTGGAAAAGATCCAAGTAGGTGAGAAAAGGAAGATTTTATAGAGATTCCTTAAAATCAGCTTAGGTGGAAAAAAAAAAAACAAACAAAAACCAAACCCAGGAGTTAAACCTGTAATTACAGAGAGCAGAGCTCTGAGTGTTTCTTTCCAGAGCTTTTAAAATCCAAGGTGTTCATTCCCTATCCTTAAATCCTGGCGTTGCTCATGGCTTATCCCATCCACGGCAGCAATTTGGGATCTCTGGGGCAGCTCCAGCCCTGTGATCTCTTCAAGGTTTGTTTTTCCCTCACCTCGTGCCTGTGTTTACAGCTCCTGACTCACAAATCCTCCTCTCCTTTAATCCCAGCCTTGGAATTCCCCCTGGGAGCTGCAGCTCTGTGTTCCCGGGAGGAGATTGTGGCAAAGTGTTTGTGTACATGTGGAAAAGAGAGGAAAACTCCTCTCCTTATTCCTGTGCCAGCGTTTCCAGGGATTTGTTCCACTCTGCGGTGTGTGGGGGGTGCAGGGCTGGACCTGCAGCTGCTCCAGCTGCCTTTGGAACATGTGAGAGTTGATTCCAATCCTTCTTTTTTTTCATGGAAAGAGTCAAAAATATGAGTCAGCAAGAGAAATCTTGAAAGTGAATGAGAGCTCTGAAGCGTGCTGGGTGGAGAAGCTTCACTTTCGAGGAAAAACCTCTCATTCAAGCGGTTTGGGGTTAAATAAACACAATTCCTTCCTAACTTTCAGATGCACATGGAATTACAGCTTGGATCTGTAAGGGAATTATCTGCAGATACCTAAAGAGAACCAGGTTGGGGATATCAAATGTAGCATCAAAGGTGCTTTTGTGCTGAGAATTTCTGAATTTAGAAGTAACAAAGCTGCTTTGTCAGCTGACTGAGGTGTTTGGAACCTCTTCCCTTTTCCAAGCAGGAAATCTTCTGGCTCAGCACAGGAAAAGTCAAAGCACTTGACAAAAGGCTGCTGATTTATCTCCTGCATGTCAAACAGGATTCCTTAATCTGTATTTTTTGTAATTCCCTGGATCTGCTTGGGCAGTGATTCCCTGGGAGCCTGAATCCAGCAGCTCTTCCTCCTTGGGAATTGAGGAGAAATTCAGTGTTTTTTGAAAATTTTGTGTGCTGAGACTTTGCAGAGCCTGTGAGCGACCGGCTGTTTGATGAACCCCTAAAAAATGGTGTCTTTCAGGCCTATTTTTTGTTCCAAACTATAAATCTGGTGTGCTGAGGAGGCTGAAGGGTTAAATTCCCCACACTGTCGCATATGGCAGTGAGCAGAATCACAGATGTTGATGATACAACATAATTAGTATTCTTTTATGTAAATGAAGGCTGTCAATGTTACCACAGTGTCTGCACTCCTGCAAGCTGGAATTTCTGCCACTTGCTCTCACCGAGGCTAGACAGGATTCTAAACAAAATTCCATGATTTTTATACCCACCCCTGAGGAGGAAAATGAAGAGCAAAGAGGAGAAAAAAAGCTCAAGGAGGGGAAAAGGTGGGGAAGGGGTTTTTCCAACTTGGAAAAAAGAGATCAAATCAATCCTTTGTTTAAGTGAGGATTTCCAAAATCCTGTCCACGTCCTGGGATTTGGGAGGGAATGAACCCAGCTCAAGGGAAATGTGGGAATTTCTGAGCTGGTTCAAATAAAAACCTCGGTGGTTCTTTGGGTGCTGAAGTGGCCACTTGAGCTTTCAGTGGAGTCCAGGAGAAAAAACTGAAGAGCTTTGATTTTTCTCTAAGAGATTCCATCCTCAGCAGCAATAGCACTGATAAAGGTGGTAATTAAAGCAAATTTGTGTCATTTAGGGCCACTAAAAATGCATTTCCTTCATCTGGCCAGGTCCCTGCCACCCACGCAGGTGAGGACTCAGTCCCTGCCTCAAAACTCTGGCAAGTGTTAAACTTTACACCTCATAAAATGATGTTTTAACCACATATTCTGTGTGCCAGGTCCCTGTGTAACCAACTGAATTCAGATCTGTTACTCCAGTCTTTTCTACCTCTGGTTTTTTCCCATTTTTCTCTCATCTGTGGTTCTTACTTTGTAGCAGTTCAAACCTGCCAACTCCTCATAGCTTCCTTTTTATTGTTTGGAAAAAAAAACACCTAGAAATGAAATTTAACTCAGCACAGCTTTTGTTGTTTTTTTTTTTTTTGTCTTTCCCCCTTCTCCTCCCCCTGTCTCTCACCAGGCAATAGAAGCAGCCAAAAAAATCCAAGTGATCACAGGAGGGGCACATTTTTCCTCCTGGTTTTTTGGTTTTTTTTATTTTGACTCCCATTTTTTCCCTCTGCCATATGTTGGGTCATCCACTACAAAAGCCTCACCATGAAAAGGCTCCATGTGATCAGCAGATTTTTACAGCCTACCAAAAAAAAAAGAAAAGAAAAGAAAGCAGAGAATGAAATGGAATGGGATTCTGTGTGTGACGTGTCTCCACATCTGAGAATTCGGGATCCTGGGGGTAATTCCAGAGAATTATTTCTGGAATAAATGAGTTCTGCACTGAGGGGTTAATGATGCTCCTGCCAGCGTTTCAGGGTTGGTTTCTTTGCATCACCAGGATATTTTCCCTCTCTCTCCAGGGCTTTGAAGCTGCCTGGCAGTGAGGACTTCCCAGTAATTAAATTCTCCGGGATCCGTGGGAAGATGGGGCTGCTCCGCGCCCGGGACGCGGCGTGGCGGAGGAAAGGATGTGTGACCTGCACTCCGTGAGTAGCCTGGCTGCTCTGACCTCCTTCCCTGCCCTCAGAGCCTTGCAAGGACTGGAAAAAGGGATCCACAGCTCACTGGGAATCTTTTATCAATCTGATGCTTTAGGATTTTAGCTTTTCTATTTTAGAAAATGGAATAGTCCTGCAGTTGTTCAGTGGATAACTCTAAACTCCACACACAGGGTCAGCTGCTGCTTTCCCGTTTTGCTCAGACACAACAATTCACTGCCTCAGGCCCCCAGAGATGGAAACAAAAGGGAGTTTTGAGGGTAAATGACTTCATTACCTGAAGCTGGAATTGGAAGATTAAGATGGGGGATTTGGGGTGTCCTGTGCAGGGCCAGGAGTCAGATTTGATGATCCTTTTGGCTGCCTTCCAATCAGGATCTCCCATAACCCTACAATCGCATTTCAAATCCACATTGCAGCTCTAAAATCCTTTTCCTTGTGTTCTTTGCCCCCCAAAAGAGCAGTGACACCTCCTGTGAGACATGGAGAGATGCAAACAGGAGAAATTTGGGGTGTCCTGAGCAGGATCAGGGGTCAGGCTTGATGACCCTATTGACCCCCTTCCAACTGGGGATATCCCATGACCCTACAAAAAGATTTCAAATCCAGGTTGCAGCACTAAAACCTTTTTCCTTGTGTTTTCTTGCTTCCCATGGTCAGAGTAGTGACATTTCCTGTAAGAGACATGGATAGATGCACATGTAGGGAATTTAGGGTGTCCTGTGCAGGGCCACGGGTCAGATTTGATGATGCTTTTGGCTGCCTTCCAATCAGGATATCCCATAACCCTGCAATGACATTTCACATCCACATTGCAGCTCTAAAATCCTTTTCCTTGTGTTCTTTGCCTCTGCAGGTGAAAACAGCAACACTTCCTGTAAGAGACATGGATAGATGCACATGTAGGGAATTTAGGGTGTCCTGTGAAGGGCCAGGAGTCAGATTTAATGATCCTAACCCTTCCAACGACCCTACAAGGAGATTTCAAACGTGTGTCACGGCTCTAAAATCCTTTTCCTTGTGTTTTTGCCCCCCTAAAAGGTCAGAGCAGCGACGCCTCCTGTGAGACATGGATAGATGCAAACATGTGGGGCGGCTACGACTCGCCCAGGACCACTCGATCCTGAACCCCCAGAAGTGGCACTGCGTGGATTGCCACACCACCGAGTCGCTCTGGGCCTGCCTCAAGTGCTCGCACGTGGCCTGCGGCCGCTACATCGAGGAGCACGCCCTGAGGCACTTCCAGGAGACCCGGCACCCCTTGGCCATGGAAGTGCACGAGCTCTACGTCTTCTGCTACCTGTGCCAGGATTACGTCCTGAACGACAACCCCGAGGGCGACCTGAAGCTGCTGAGGAGCTCGCTGTCGGCCATCAAGGGGCAGAGGAGCGGCAGGACGCTGCGCTCCATGGCGCTGGCGGAGGATGCCTGGAGGAGGAGGAGCCCTCAGGGCCAGTCCCAGATGCTGGTGGCGCTGTGGCACCGGCGCCAGGCCCTGCTGGCGAGGGCTCTGCGCACCTGGTTCCACAAGAGCTCCCGGGGGCAGCTGAAGCTGAAGGAGAAGAAGCAGCTGGAGGAGCTGGAGAAGAAGAAGGAAGCGGCTCGGCAGCGGCGGCAGGAGATGAAGAGGCAGCTCCTGGAGGAGCTGGCCAACACTCCCCCGAGGAAGAGCGCCAGGCTGCTGTCCCACGTGCACAGGGAGAGCTTGATCCCAAGGAAATTCAGGGAAGTGGCCACAGCTTCCCCTACCTCAAGGCAGGTGCAGAGCAGCAGATTCAAGCAGTTCTACTCCATCCGGCGCCAGCCCCTGATGACGCCGGGGGTGACGGGGCTGAGGAACCTGGGCAACACTTGTTACATGAACTCCATCCTGCAGGTGCTCAGCCACCTCCAGAAGTTCCGAGAATGTTTCTTGACTCTTGATCTCTGTGAAACAGAAGAACTTTTAGCTAAAACTGTGAACGGGAGGGCCAGGATGCCTGGCAGACTGGCAAACGGGGCTGCTGCCGGCGAGCCGGGGAAGCCTGACAGGGTGGGATCATCCGGCACGCAGAGCTCTCCGGCCAGCCTGAACGGCGGCTCCTCCATCAGCCGCAGTTTAGAGCTGATCCAGCCCAAGGAGCCCAGCTCGAAGCACATCTCCCTGTGCCACGAGCTGCACACCCTGTTCAGGGTGATGTGGTCTGGCAAGTGGGCCCTGGTGTCCCCCTTTGCCATGCTGCACTCCGTGTGGAGCCTGATCCCGGCGTTCCGCGGCTACGACCAGCAGGACGCTCAGGAGTTCCTCTGCGAGCTCCTGGACAAGGTCCAGCAGGAGCTGGAGTCCGAGGGGACCAGGCGCAGGATCCTCATCCCCTTCTCGCAGAGGAAGCTCACCAAGCAGGTCCTCAAGGTGGTCAACACCATTTTCCACGGGCAGTTGCTCAGTCAGGTATGGAATTGCTTTCCCACAGGGATCAGCTGAGGCTTTAACACCGAGGAGCAAAGGCTCTGCATGTTGAGGATCCCATTTAGAAGTGTCTTAGGAATTCCCAACATCCCAATTCCTGAGGAAAAAAAATCCCTTGGGTTGCTGTGCAGGTGCCACCGTTTCCACCCTTGTCACATTTGGCACAAATTCACTTCAGTTGTGCCACTTGTGGATGAAACCTGCACAAGCACAGAAGCCCTGAGCCCCTGGTTTTAGGGTTTCAATGTGTTTTTAAGGTGCCTTTGCTTTTTTTTTGCCCCTTTCTGGTGGTGTTTCTGTGCCTGGGAAGAGCATGGTGAGACACCTCTGTACAATCTCTTTGTGATAATTTGATTTTTGCTGGCACAAGAGATGCTGAACATACTACACCAAGGTTCCTGTAGGAGGTGAAGGTGCCTGTGGTGCTGTTTGATCCCTTTTTCCTGTGCTGTTCCTTGCTGGAAACGTTTCATTCCCCACAAGGCAGAGCCCAAGAGCCCCAAAATCCCCAGGAATTCTGGAAGTTCCAGCTCCCTTTGGTTTCCAGGAGAAATGGATGGGGAGCAGAACTGGTGGTTTGTGAGATCAGACACAAAGTGTGTTCTCTGTTTGTGGTCAGGAAAATTTCTGTCACCCTGCCCCGAGCCACTGAGCTCAGCAATATTTAGGACTTTGTGCTTGTCAGAGATTAAAAGGTGAATTTTTCCACTGAAAACTTTTGACTTTCAGGGAAAGGATGCCTGAAGTTATGGTTCATAGAATTATTGAATATCTTGAACTGGAAGGGACCTACAGCGATTTTTAATTAATTTACCTATTAAATGTTAATTTAATAATTAATTTAATTAACTTACTTTTAATTTATTAATCACTTTAATAAATTTAAATTTATTAATTTAATAATTATTAATTAATTTATTAATTACTTTAAATTATTAAATTAAGTTATTAACAAATTATAAAATTACTAAATAACCAATAAATTAGGGGTTTATTATTTTTTTATTAATTTATCTTATTGTATATTATATATTATATATTAATATATTTTAATATATAATATATTTATATTATATATGAATATATTATATATTTCTACATATTAAATATATATTTATATTATTAATATATAATATAAATATGTAAAATATAATATATATAATATGTATTCTATATAATATGTAAATATATATAATACATAATTTATATAAATATTTATAATACATAATATATTATATATATTATGTATTATATATAATATATATAATATACATATATATGATATTTATTTATATTATATATTATATATTTATAATATATATAGATATATATAATACATAATATATTATGTAGTATGTATTATATATAATATATATAATATATATATTATATTTATTTATATTATATATTATATATTTATAATATATATAGATATATATAATACATAATATATTATGTAGTATGTATTATATATAATATATATTATATATATTATATTTATTTATATTATTTATATTATTATATATTATCACTTTTTTATTTTATTTATTAATTTTCAATACTTTTTATTAATTTCAGTAATTAACAACCAGCTAAATCCATGCACAACACCTCCTAACACCACATAAAAACAATCCCACACGTACAATAACATCCCCGTGCAGCTCCACACCCAGCTGGCTGTCCCTGTGTCCCCTGCAGGTCACCTGCAGGACGTGCAACTACAAATCCAACACCGTGGAGCCCTTCTGGGACCTTTCCCTGGAATTCCCGGAGCGTTACCATTCCCTGGAGAAAGGCATCGTGCCCCTGCCCCAGGCTGAGTGCTTGCTGACCGAAATGTTGGCCAAATTCACCGAGACAGAAGCCCTGGAGGGGAGGATCTACGCCTGTGACCAGTGCAACAGTGAGTGCCACTTCCTCCCCTTTTTAAAGCACAAAGCAGCAGGGAGAATAAAATATCCAATATTTGTGAGCTGGAATTCACCTGCTGGAACTGCTGCAGCCCAGGATATCTTTGGCTCGATGTTTCCTGGTGTTTTTCCAGCAGGAACAGCTCAGAGGTGACAAATGTTTGTGTGATGAGGAGAAGGGAAAGTTTGAATCTCACAGAACTTCTGGAGGAATTTAGAAATATTTATTCCTGTGGCCATCCCCGTGCTGGAAAAAGGAAAAAAAAAAAAGAGTTTACCTTGTGCTGGTTTTTCTCCTGGGGCAATTAACAGAATCCTGATAATCTTTGCCTTGGGGGTTTTCTGGGGGGGTTTTTTTGACAGGCAAACGGCGAAAATCTTCTCCCAAACCTCTTGTTCTGAGTGAAGCTAAAAAGCAGTTGCTGATCTACAGACTACCTCAGGTCCTCCGGCTGCACCTTAAACGCTTCAGGTGAGGCACTGGGCCCTGCATTTTTGGGGGAAAAAGTGACCAAAAGTGGGCCTTTAATTTCCCTCAATTTCTGCTGAAAGCAGCTGTGTAATTTCTGAGCCATCAGGTTGGTGAGAGCCCCTCCCATTACCCATTTGCAGGGCGTTTTTCTGCCACAATTTAATATTTTGTGCATATTAATCCTTAATTTCCTCGGGTTTGACTCGAGTTTGCAGGCAGCTTGGAAGGAGAAACAAGCTGATGAAAGATTTGGTGAAGGTGGGAGATTGAGAGAATTAAATTCCTTAAATTACCTGTTAAATAGAAAGTAGAAAAAGCTGAAAATGTTAGGACAAGTTTCTAAAGTGGTTAGGCTGGGCTTGGGGAGGTTATTGGTAGAGCTGAGGATTTTTAAAGGTGGTCAGAGGAGAAATCTGGCCCCAAAATGCCCCACCTAAAACAAAAAATATCAATGCCAGGGGGAGACTCCACCTAAAATAAAAACCTTCAGTGTCAAGAAACCCCATCTATAAAAATCCTCAGTGGTAGAAGGAGACCTTAAATCTAAATCTAAAATAAAAATTATCAATGAAAGAAGGAGACCCCACCTAAAATAAAAACCTTAAATGGCAGAGGGAGACCTACCTAAAATAAAAACCTTCAGTGGCAGAGAGAGACCCCACCTAAAATAAAAATCATTTATGGTAGGAAGAGATCCCACTAAAATAAAACCCCTCAGTGGCAGGGGGAGATCCCACCTAAAATAAAAACCTTAAATAGCAGGGGGGGTAAAATCCTTCAATGGCAGAGGGAGACCTTACCTAAAATAACAACCCTCAGTGGCAGAGGGAGACTCCACCTGAAATAAAAATCATCCATGGTAGGAAGAGACCCCACCTAAAATAAAAATCATTGTTGGTAGGAAGAGACCCCACCTGAAATAAAAACCTGAAATGGCAGGGGGAGACCCCACCTAAAATAAAAATCATTGATGGTAGGAAGAGACCCCATCTAAAATAAAAACCTGAAATGGTAGGAAGAGACCCCATCTATAATAAAAATCATTGATGGTAGGAAGAGACCCCATCTAAAACAAAAGTCATTGATGGTAGGAAGAGACCCCACCTGAAATAAAAATCATTGATGGTAGGAAGAGATCCCACTAAAATAAAAACCTGAAATGGTAGGAAGAGACCCCACCTGAAATAAAAATCATTGATGGTAGGAAGAGACCCCCACCTGAAATAAAAATCATTGATGGTAGGAAGAGACCCCACCTGAAATAAAAACCTGAAATGGCAGGGGGAGACCCCACCTAAAATAAAAATCATTGATGGTAGGAAGAGACCCCACCTAAAATAAAAATCATTGATGGTAGGAAGAGACCCCATCTAAAATAAAAATCATTTCTGGTAGGAAGAGATCCCACTAAAATAAAAACCTGAAATGGTAGGGGGAGACCCCACCTAAAATAAAAATCATCTATGGTAGGAAGAGACCCTACCTGAAATAAAAACCCTCAGTGGAAGGGGAGACCCCACCTAAAATAAAAACCTTAAATAGCAGGGGCAGTAAAATCCTTCAGTGGCAGAGGAAGACCCTACCTAAAATAAAAACCTGAAATGGCAAGGGGAGACCCCACTAAAATAAAAATCATCGATAGTAGGAAGAGACCCCACCTGAAATAAAAATCATCCATGGTAGGAAGAGACCACATCTATAATAAAACCCCTCAGTGGCAGGGGGAGACCCCACCTAAAATAAAAATCATTTCTGGTAGGAAGAGATCCCACTAAAATAAAAACCTGAAATGGTAGGGGGAGACCCCACCTAAAATAAAAACCTGAAATGGCAGGGGGAGACCCCACCTGAAATAAAAATCATTGATGGTAGGAAGAGACCCCCACCTGAAATAAAAATCATTGATGGTAGGAAGAGACCCTACCTGAAATAAAAACCCTCAGTGGAAGGGGAGACCCCACCTAAAATAAAAACCTTAAATAGCAGGGGCAGTAAAATCCTTCAATGGCAGAGGAAGACCCTACCTAAAATAAAAACCTGAAATGGCAAGGGGAGACCCCACTAAAATAAAAATCATCGATAGTAGGAAGAGACCCCACCTGAAATAAAAATCATCCATGGTAGGAAGAGACCACATCTATAATAAAACCCCTCAGTGGCAGGGGGAGACCCCACCTAAAATAAAAATCATTTCTGGTAGGAAGAGATCCCACTAAAATAAAAACCTGAAATGGCAGGGGGAGACCCCACCTGAAATAAAAATCATTGATGGTAGGAAGAGACCCCATCTAAAACAAAAATCATTGATGGTAGGAAGAGACCCCATCTATAATAAAAATCATTGATGGTAGGAAGAGACCCCCACCTGAAATAAAAATCATTCATGGTAGGAAGAGACCCCACCTAAAATAAAAATCATTGATGGTAGGAAGAGACCCCACCTGAAATAAAAATCATTGATGGTAGGAAGAGACCCCATCTATAATAAAAAACATTGATGGTAGGAAGAGACCCCATCTGAAATAAAAATCATTGATGGTAGGAGGAGACCCCATCTAAAATAGAAGTCATCCATGGTAGGAAGAGACCCCACCTGAAATGAAAGCCCTCGGTGTTAGGGGGAGCCCCCAGCTGAAGGCCTCGATGTCAGGAGACCCCAGCACAGGCAAGGCCAGGAGCAGCAGCAGGAGCTGCAGGGTTGGGGGAGGTGTCTGCTGGGGATTTTGGGGTGAAGAGCCGGGATGCAGTGATGCTGAGCAGCCCTGAGTGTGGGATTTGTGTTGGCAGGTGGTCTGAGCGCAATCACCGCGAGAAGATCGGGGTCCATGTCCTCTTTGAGCAGGTATTAAACATGGAACCTTACTGCTGCAGGGACTGTCTGCCCTCCCTTGCCTCTGAGACCTTTGTGTATGACCTCTCGGCTGTGGTGATGCATCACGGCAAGGGGTTTGGCTCAGGACACTACACAGCCTATTGCTACAACACGGAGGGAGGTGCGTGTGCTGGGGGCGTGGGGCAAATCCCATCCCCATCCTCTTCCTCCCCTCGGCATTCCCTGCATTTCCCTCTCTGGGAATCCTTCCCTGGGATTCCATTTCCTTAGGATCCGCTCCTTGCCCTTCAGTAGTTTGTTTCTCCCCATCCCTTCCCCATATTCCTATATTTTTACTATACTTTTTTTAATTTTTTTTTATTTTTATTTATTGATTTTTGTTTATTTTTATTTCTTTTTGTTAATTTTTATTTTTATTTATTTTTATTATTTATCTTTATTTATTTATATTTATATTCATTTTTATTCTTATTTATTTTTATTTATATTTATTTTTGGTCATTTTTATTTATCTTTATTTATCTTTATTTTTAATTTATCTTTAATTATTTATTTATTTTTATTTCCTTTTATTTCTTTTTGTTAATTTTAATTTTTATTTATTTATTTTTAGTATTTTTTTTGTTCATTTTTATTTATTTTTATTTATCTTTATTTATATTTATATTCATTATTATTTATTCTTATTTATTTTTATTTATTTATTTTTAGTATTTATTTTTGTTCATTTTTATTTATTTATATTTATTTTTGGTTAATTTTTATTTATTTTTATTTATTTTTAGTGTTTCTTTTTGTTCCATTTTATTTATTTATATTTATTTTTGTTCATATTTATTTACTTTTATTTATCTTTATTCATATTTATATTCATTTTTATTTATTCTTACTTATTTTTATTTATTTATATTTATTTTTGTTCATTTTTATTTATTTTTAATTTTTTTATTTATTTTTAATTTATTTTTAATTGTTTTATTTATTTTTATTTCCTTTTTTCTTTTTATTAATTTTTATTTTTATTTATTTTTAGTATTTATTTTTATTTTTTATTTTGTTCATTTTTATTAATTTTTATTTATCTTTATTTTATTTATATTAATTTTTATTTATTCTTATTTATTTGTATTTATTTATATGTATTTATATTTATTTATTTATTTATATTTATTTATTTATATTTATTTCTTTTTATTTATTTATATTTATGTTTAATTTTATTTGTTTGTTCATTTTTATTTATTTGTATTTATTTATATGTATTTATATTTATTTTATTTATTTATATTTATTTATATTTATTTCTTTTTATTTATTTATGTTTATGTTTATTTATTTTTATTTATGTTTATTCATTTTTATTTATTTATTTTGTTGTTTCAATCAGGGATTTTTTTCCCTGGGAATGGTGTGAATTCTTCATCCTGCCAGGCGGAGCTGCTGCAGCTGGGTTTGCTCAGGATCCTGGGGATTGAGGAGATGAACAGAAAGTGTTTTGAGGCTGGGAAAAAACAGGAACTATTCATGAATAACATCCGCAGGGGGCTGGGAGATCCCAGCAGCTGGATCAGGATGGGCTCTGCCTTCCTGCCGGGCCCCAGGGAATCGCTGGCTGCCTAATTGAGTTCTTGGGCTGATTAAATGAAGAGCTGATATTTCTAAAGCACAAAAAAAAATACATATATATTAAAAAAATGACATTAAAACCATTTTCCAGGTTAGAGGGAAAGACAGAGGTTCCTTTTCTCCTGTGGATGTTTCCTGTGAGCAGTTCCAGAATCCAAAGGGATCCTGCCTCAGCTAAGAGCTTTTTTTTCCCTTTTTTCCCAGGTTTTTGGGTGCACTGCAATGACTCCAAACTGAATGTATGTAGCGTGGAGGAGGTGTGCAAGACCCAGGCCTACATCCTCTTCTACACTCAGAGAACGCTGCAGGACAAAGCTGGAATCCCAGAAAAACAACTCCAAGCTCAGGTGTTTGCCACCCAAAACCAGTGACAAGGACACAAGACTGACATTCCCACGAGGGGAAAACACTGCCAGCTTCTTTTGGGAACTTCTGGTGTTCATCTTCCCCTTCTTTGTGGGGAAAACTGCAGGAATGGGATCAGAACAGGGATGGGATCAGAGTGGAAATGGGATCAGGGCAGGGATGGGATCAAGGAGGAATGGGATCAGGGCAGGGATGGGATCAGGGCGGGGATGGGGTGGGAGCAGGAATGGGATCGGAACTGGGATGGGATCAGGGCAGTGATGGGATCAGGGCAGGGATGGGATCAGGGCAGGGATGGGATCAGGGCAGGGATGGGATCAGGGCAGGGATGGGATCAAGCTGGAACAGGATCAGAGCAGGGGTGGGATCAGGGCAGGGATGGGGTGGGAGCAGGAATGGGATCGGAACTGGGATGGGATCAGAGTGGGAATGGGATCAGGGCAGGATTGGGGTTGGGAGCAGGAATGGGGTCAGAACAAGGATAGGATTAGGGCAGGGATGGGATCGAGCAGGGACAGGATCAGGGCAGGGATGGGATGGGAGCAGGACTGGGATCAGGGCAGGGATGGGATCAGAACAAGGATTGGGATCAGGGCAGGGATGGGATGGGATGGGAGCAGGAATGGGATGGGAGCAGGAATGGGATGGGAGCAGGAATGGGATCAAGGCAGGAATGGGATCAAGGCAGGAATGGGATCAGGGCAGGAATGGGATGGGAGCAGGATGGGATAGACCAGGAACAAGATTGGGGCAGGATGGGAGGGATCAGGGCAGTGATGGGATCAGGGCAGGGATGGGATGGAAGCAGGACTGGGATCAGAGCAGGAATGGGATCAGGGCAGGAATGGGATCAGGGCAGGAATGGGATGGGAGCCGGAATGGGATCAAGGCAGGATGTTTGGAAAACCACCTGGAGCTGGGCAGTTCTGATTTTGGGCACAATCTTGGGTTCCAAGTGTCTTTTTGGCTCCAAAAACCCAAAACAATGAAGTTTGATGCTGCTCATTCATCCCCTATCAAAGAGGAATGAGCACAAGCAGGAAACAGGAGAATCCCCATGGATCAACACCCTTCAATCCCTAAAAGTCCTGAGCCAGCTCCAAGAGGAACAGGTACAGTACCCTTGAGTGGTGAATCCCAATCCCTGGGAAGCTCCCAGAGCTGTTCCTGCTGGGAAAATGTTTCAGTTCTTCTCAATTCCTCCCTCTGCTGCCCCTGGGACACCAATTTCTGTGCCCTGGCTGAAACTGCCACTGGGGCTGCGCCACATTCCAGGATTTTCTGGGAACTGAACTCAGCTGGCAGCTAAATTCCCTCAAAAATGGGATTTTCATGGAGTTCTGCTGTGGAGAAAATTTGGTTTAACCCCCCCCAAAATTAGTTTTATCCCTCAAAAATGGGTTTTAACACCCATAAAAGTGGGTTTTAACACACAAAAATGTGTTTAACCTACATAAAGGGGTTTTAACACCCAAAAAAATGGGGTTTAACACCCAAAAAACCCCTCAGGAATGTCCCTGAGTGCTGTGGCAGCAGAAGGTGGAATTTTTGGAAAGTTTGGAATACAAAATCCCCTTTCTTTAATATTTTTTGGTACAAACGTGGCTGTTTTTCCTCAGGGGAACAGGGTTTGGGGTGAAAAATCAGTGAAAAATGTCATTTCTTGAGGCTGGCACTGGGATGGTGCCACCCTTGGATGTCTCAATTCCTGCAGGGCCACCCTGAAGGGAGGAATGTGAAATCCCAAATTCCACGTGGAGCTGGAAAAGCTACAAAAACAAAAAGTCTGTATCTGAAATCAGCCTGATTTTGTAATTTTTGGGGAAAACAGAGCCTTAGTTGGATTATTTCCAGGCACTTCTCAGCCTACAGTTGCACCTCAGGTGTGGTTTTTTGTCATTTTGGGGCTTGGCTGTTCACATTTCACCTTTTAATTTGAATATTAGATCTGCTGTTTGTTAATCTGGGTTATTTTTATTAAAATAATTGAAAATATTAGGGTTTTTTTTTTTAAAAAAAAAAGAAGTTTTCAGGCAGGGAAATTCTCCAAGTGTTTCTCCTCCTCCCTTTTTGCTCCTTTTGTCTCATCAGATAAACACAAGCTGCCAATCTTTGGGAAAAGCTCCCAAATCCCACTTTTTCCTGGGAAATTAGAACCTCCTGTCCTTGGGCAAAGTGAGCACAGCAAGCAAAAAACTTGGATTATGTCAAAGAAAAATTCCCATTTTCTGCCCAAGATGCTGCTTTTTGAGCCTAAAAGAAATGTCATTTTGAACAAATATCATTTTGGGGGTCATGTTCTGTTATTTTATATTTTTTTTTGGAGATCTGGCAGTTTGCAGCAGTGCTGATAAAAAAAAGTTTTGCTTCTCTAAACGTAGCAGGATCTGGAAGGATTCCTTAGGAATGGCTTGGGGAAGGAATATTTGAAGAAATCAAATTAATCTCAATAAAATGGGAGATCCAAGGGATAGGAAAATGAGCTCAGCCAGGGAAAAGTTGATATTCCTGAAAAAATTGGAAATATTTGTGCTTCATGGATTAATTCAGGAGCAAAACTGGCTCTGGGGAAGAGAGAAAACAAAAATGAGAATGTAAAAATTAAAATTAAAGGTGTCAGAGCCACATCTCCAAGTGACTTGAGCTGAAATTCGCCCTGATAGGGAAGGAATTTATTAAATTTACCTTTCCCAGCACCATGAGGTTCCTGGGATATTCAACTTTTCCTTGGAAGCGACAGCATTTGGCATTTTTGGTGCTGTTTGGTTTCAATTTGGCTGCTGCAGGGTTGGGATGAGCAGAGCCCGAGGTCCCCTCTGTGTTTTGGGGTGTTCTGGATTTTTCTGGATTTTCCTAGGGGTTTTTAATTGGATTTTTCAGCAGTTTTAAATCAGATTTTTCTAGTTTGTTGGTTGGTTTTTTTTCCCCCAGCAATATTCAATCAGATTTTTCTGGGTTTTTCCAGCAGTTCTAAATCAGATTTTTCTAGATTTGTGTTTTTTGTTGTTTTGGGTTTTTTTTTCCCCAGGAATATTAGATCAGATTTTTCTGGATTTTTCAGCAGTTTAAAATCAGATTTTTCTGGATTTTTCAGCAGTTTAAAATCTGATTTTTCAGGATTTTCCAGCCATTTTAAGTCAGAACAGCCTCGAGTTTCTGCTCCAAGCTCATTCCTGATGTCACTGCCAGTGCCAGGCCTGGAGCATCCTCAAGGACAGCAGCAAGTGCCAAGAGAATCCAATCAATTAATTAATTAGGGGCTGTAAATGAAGGGCCTTGAGGGGCCTGAGGCTGATCCTTATGGGTCCCTTCCAGCTCGGGATATTCCCAAATTCCTGACTGTTCCTGGCTATTCCTGACTGTTCCTGACTATTCCTGACTATTCCTGACTGTTCCTGACTGTTCCTGACTATTCCTGACTATTCCTGACTATTCCTGGCTGTTCCTGACTGTTCCTGACTATTCCTGACTATTCCTGGCTATTCCTGGCTATTCCTGGCTATTCCTGACTGTTCCTGACTGTTCCTGACTATTCCTGACTGTTCCTGGCTATTCCTGACTGTTCCTGGCTATTCCTGACTGTTCCTGGCTATTCCTGACTGTTCCTGACTATTCCTGACTGTTCCTGACTATTCCTGACTGTTCCTGACTATTCCTGACTGTTCCTGGCTATTCCTGACTGTTCCTGGCTATTCCTGACTGTTCCTGACTATTCCTGACTGTTCCTGACTATTCCTGACTATTCCTGACTATTCCTGACTGTTCCTGACTGTTCCTGGCTATTCCTGACTGTTCCTGGCTATTCCTGACCCTGACTGTTCCTGACTATTCCTGACTATTCCTGGCTATTCCTGGCTATTCCTGACTGTTCCTGGCTATTCCTGACCCTGACTATTCCTGGCTATTCCTGACTGTTCCTGGCTATTCCTGACCCTGACTATTCCTGGCTATTCCTGACTGTTCCTGACTGTTCCTGGCTATTCCTGACCCTGACTATTCCTGGCTATTCCTGACTGTTCCTGACTATTCCTGACTGTTCCTGACTATTCCTGACTATTCCTGGCTATTCCTGACTGTTCCTGGCTATTCCTGACTGTTCCTGACTATTCCTGACTGTTCCTGACTATTCCTGACTATTCCTGACTATTCCTGACTGTTCCTGACTGTTCCTGGCTATTCCTGGCTATTCCTGGCTATTCCTGACTGTTCCTGACTATTCCTGACTGTTCCTGACTATTCCTGACTATTCCTGACTATTCCTGGCTATTCCTGACTGTTCCTGACTGTTCCTGCCTGTTCCTGGCTCCTCAGCAGTTTGGTTTGTTCCGGATCACGCCCGGATCCGCGGCAGTGAGAGCGGAGCCGAGTCTGGAGTGTCGGGATCCGTTCAGGAGAGGGATGAATTCCCGTTTTCCCAGGATGATCCCGGCTCAGGGCGCGCTCACACGGCTTTGGGCAGAGCGGGCTGGGGTGGGGAGCCCAGGGAGGGGCTCCAGGGCTCCTCCAGGGCTCCTCCAGGGCTCCTCCAGAGCTCCTCCAGGGCTCCTCCAGGGCTCCTCAAGAGCTCCTCCAGAGCTCCTCCAGAGCTCCTCCAGAGCTCCTCCAGGGCTGCTCCAGAGCTCCTCCAGAGCTCCTCCAGGGCTGCTCCAGGGCTCCTCCAGGGCTCCTCAAGAGCTCCTCCAGGGCTCCTCCAGGGCTCCTCCAGGGCTCCTCCAGGGCTCCTCCAGAGCTGCTCCAGGGCTCCTCCAGAGCTCCTCCAGGGCTCCTCCAGGGCTCCTCCAGGGCTCCTCCAGGGCTCCTCCAGGGCTCCTCCAGAGCTCCTCCAGGGCTCCTCCAGAGCTCCTCCAGGGCTCCTCCAGGGCTCCTCCAGAGCTCCTCCAGGGCTCCTCCAGGGCTGCTCCAGGGCTCCTCCAGGGCTGCTCCAGGGCTGCTCCAGGGCTCCTCCAGGGCTGCTCCAGGGCTCCTCCAGGGCTCCTCCAGGGCTCCCCCAGGGCTCCTCCAGAGCTGCTCCAGAGCTCCTCCAGGGCTCCGGCCCCAGCCCCGAGCAGCCCCGCAGTGTCCCAAGCTCTGAGCCCCGGGAAACGGCCAAAGAATGTCAAACCACGGGGCGGCTGCTGCTGCTGCACCGCGGAGCTGGGGTGTAACCTGTGAGTAACTCACAGCAGCTGTGTAACCTGTGAGTAACAACCTGTAACTCACAGCCACTGTGTAACCTGTGAGTAACAGCCACTATGTAACCTGTAACAGCCGCTGTGTAACCTGTAACTCACAGCAGCCACTGTGTAACCTGTGAGTAACTCACAGCCGCTGTGTAACCTGTAACTCACAGCCACTGTGTAACCTGTGACTCAGCCGCTGTGTAACCTGTGAGTTACAGCAGCCACTGTGTAACCTGTGAGTGACTCACAGCCGCTGTGTAACCTGTAACAGCCGCTGTGTAACCTGTAACAGCCACTGTGTAACCTGTGAGTAACTCACAGCAGCCACTGCGTAACCTGTAACAGCCACTGTGTAACCTGTGAGTAACTCACAGCAGCCACTGCATAACCTGTAACAGCCACTGTGTAACCTGTGAGTAACTCACAGCAGCCACTGCGTAACCTGTAACAGCCACTGTGTAACCTGTAACTCAGCAGCCGCTGTGTAACCTGTGAGTGACTCACAGCCGCTGTGTAACCTGTAACAGCCGCTGTGTAACCTGTAACTCACAGCAGCCATTGTGTAACTTGTGAGTAACTCACAGCAGCCACTGTGCAACCTGTGAGTAACTCACAACCTGTAACTCACAGCTGCCACTGTGTAACTTGTAACAGCCACTGTGCAGCTTGCAACTCACAGCAGCCACTGTGTAACCTGTGAGTAATTCACAGCAGCCACTGTGCAGCTTGCAACTCACAGCAGCCACTGTGTACCCTGTGAGTAATTCACAGCAGCTGCTGTGCAGCTTGCAACTCACAGCAGCCACTGTGTAACTTGTGAGTAACTCACAGCCACTGTGCAACCTGTGAGTAACTCCCGAGCTGTGAGTACCCAGGGCACCCAAAGCTATGCAACACCCAAAGGCTCCTCCTCCCACCACAGCCATCATTCCTTCACCTGTCCCAGCTCTCCACAGACTTTTCCCAGGAAACTCCGAGCTTGGGGTTTCATCCCAGTCTGGATTTTCCCTGGATGATGGATCCCAGGGCCGGCTCCCTCTGGCTCTCGGGTGTGAAATAGAAATCATGTTTTTATTTTATTTTTTTTTTTTTTTTGGTAAATCTTTACTCTTTTTACACCTTGTTTTTGTAAGCTGAAGTTTCTTATTAAAAAAAAAATAAAAACAAAGAGAAAAAATAAAGAAATCCCAGTGGGTTGTTATTCCATAAATTTTAATAAACATCTGGGGGTGGGGGGTACAGCAGGAAATTCCGTGCACATCCTCGAGGAAACAATTCCTGAAGGGATGAATCAACGGGAAACCAAATCCTCCGTCAGTATTGAACCTTTTGTCCTGCTCCAGGCAGGACAGGTGGGATCAGAGCAGCTCCAGGTGGGATCAGAGCAGCTCCAGGGGGATCAGAGCAGCTCCAGGTGGGATCAGAGCAGCTCCAGGGGGATCAGAGCAGCTCCAGGTGGGATCAGAGCAGCTCCAGGTGGGATCAGAACAGCTCCAGGTGGGATCAGAGCAGCTCCAGGGGGATCAGAGCAGCTCCAGGTGGGATCAGAGCAGCTCCAGGGGGATCAGAGCAGCTCCAGATGGGATCAGAGCAGCTCCAGGGGGATCAGAGCAGCTCCGGGTGGGATCAGAGCAGCTCCGGGTGGGATCAGAGCAGCTCCGGGTGGGATCAGAGCAGCTCCAGGGGGATCAGAGCACTCTGGGTGGGATCAGAGCAGTTCTGGGTGGGATCAGAGCAGTTCTGGGTGGGATCAGAGCAGCTCCAGGTGGGATCAGAGCAGCTCCAGGGGGATCAGAGCAGTTCTGGGTGGGATCAGAGCAGCTCCAGGTGGGATCAGAGCAGTTCTGGGTGGGATCAGAGCAGCTCCAGGTGGGATCAGAGCAGCTCCAGGTGGGATCAGAGCAGCTCCAGGTGGGATCAGAGCAGCCCCACGGCTCCAGTCCTGGTGGGAGGGTGAGCTCTGCTCCCAGCAGCTCCAGCTCCTTCCTGGGATAGGGATTCAGCAGGGTCAGGGGAGCTGGTTCTGCTTTAATCTGTGTAAAGAGGGGCTTCTGTGGGGTGTGGGGCCCCTGGGGTGTGCTCAGCCCCGATTTGTGTCACCTCACGTGGTGACAGCGCTGTCCTGCGGGCTCAGGGTGAGTCTGAGGCCTCAGAGGGCAGCGACACCACCCAAGGGAGGGCTGGATTTGGGAGATTTAGGATGGATATTGGGAAAGGTTCCTCCTCCAGAGGGGTTTGGGGCACATTCCCAGAGCTGCAAGAGTGTTTGGACACCTCTCCAGGGATGCCCAGGGTGGGATTTTGGGGTCTGTGCATGGCCAGGAGCTGGATTTGATCCCTGTGGGTCTCCTCCAGCTCAGGATATTCCGTGATCCCACCCCCCCGGAGCGCTCCCCGAGGACTGACCGCTGCTACGGGACGGGCTGCGGGGCCATCAGGTCGATGTCCGTCAGGTTCCGGGCGACCCAGACCCCCGCGGCGAACAGCCCCAGGTTCACCAGCAGGTTCCTGGAACAGGAAAATCCCTCAACCACTGAGGCTGGAAATGACTTCAGCCCATCCAAGCTGTGCCCCGTGCCCACCCTGAGCCCTGAGTGCCACCTCCAGCTGCCACCTCCAGGGACGGGGACTCCAAACCTCCCTGGGCACTTCCAAGGCCTGGCCGCCCTTTCCATGAGGAAATTCCTGCTGCTGTCCAAGCTGAGCCTCCCCTGGCCCAGCCTGAGGCCGTTCCCTCTCCTCCTGTCCCTGTTCCCTGCGATAACATCCCAAATCCCCCCCGGCTGTCCCCTCCTGGCAGGGACTTGTGCAGAGCCAGGAATTCCCCCTGAGCCTCCTTTTCTCCAGCCTGAGCCTTCCCAGCTCCCTCAGGATTCTCCAAACCCTTCCCAGCTCCCTCAGGATTCTCCAAACCCTTCCCAGCTCCCTCAGGATTCTCCAAACCCTTCCTACATCACTCAGGATTCTCCAAACCCTTCCCAGCTCCCTCAGGATTCTCCAAACCCTTCCCAGCTCCCTCAGGATTCTCCAAACCCTTCCCAGCTCCCTCAGGATTCTCCAAACCCTTCCCCAGTTCCCTCAGGATTCTCCAAACCCTTCCCAGCTCCCTCAGGATTCTCCAAACCCTTCCCAGCTCCCTCAGGATTCTCCAAACCCTTCCCAGCTCCCTTCCCTTCCCTGGACACGCTCCAGACCCAAAATGTCCTCCCTAGACTGAGAAGCCAGAACTGGACACAGGGACCGAGGTCGCTCCCAGCTCTGAGGGACAATCCCTGCCCTGCCCCGGACACAGCCGGGGACAGACACCGGGCCCCGGATCCCGATCCCAGCTCCGACCGCCATTCCGGTCCCGGCCTCGATCCCGACCCTCATCCCGATCCCGATCCTAATCCCGGTGGCGGTCCGGACCTGCGGAAGTCGTTGCGGTCGGTGGCGAAGCGGAAGGCGCTCCGCAGCCAGGCGCCGATGCCCCGCGGTGGAACCGCGGCCGCTCCCGCTGCCCCCGCCGCTCCCACCGCCGCCATTGCTGCCGCCCGCCCGCGCCGCGCGATGACGTCACGCCGCAAGTGACGTCACCGCCGGCGCGCGGAGCGCCACGTGCGAGAGGGGATCGGGATCGGGATCGGGATCGGGATGGGGATCGGGATTGGGATGGGGATCGGGATCGGGATCGGGATCGGGATCGGGATCGGGATGGGGATCGGGATGGGGATGGGGATCGGGATGGGGATCGGGATTGGGATCGGGATCGGGATCGGGATGGGGATCGGGATTGGGATCGGGATCGGGATTGGGATTGGGATCGGGATCAAGACCGGGACTGGGATTGTGATTGGGATCGGGACTGGGACCGGGGTCGGGATTGGGATCGGGATCGGGATTGGGATGGGGATCGGGATAGGGATTGGGATGGGGATCGGGATGGGGATCGGGATCGGGATCGGGATCGGGATTGGGATCGGGATCGGGATTGGGATTGGGATCGGGATCAAGACCGGGACTGGGATTGTGATTGGGATCGGGACTGGGACCGGGATCGGGATTGGGATTTGTTATGAATGCACTCAAGAGAGTGATATGATTCAATCAAAGAAAATTTTATTAATTACAGCAAGCAAGCAATAAGCAAAAATAAGCAAAAAATCAGCGCTGGGCGACAGGGGAGTCCCCGCTCCGCCGCTGCCGCGCTTCCAATTTCCGTGTTCCCCCTTTTCAGTGGTTCGGCTCCCGGGTTCCGTGTCCTTCCTCGGGTGTCTCTGTGCATGTGTCTCCAGTTTTTAGGGGGTCGTGTTCTCCCTTCTGGTGGTCGCGGGATGAAGATCAAGAGTCTTCCTCAGTCCTATCCCTTTGACCTTCCTTCACTGTTTCCTTTTAAGGCTTATCTTGGTAACGTCCTGGAATGATGATAACAAGCGTCAGCAGCAGCCTTCACCCTCATCCTGATTCCACAAAGCACAGTTCTGCAAAGCATCGAATCTGCGTGTTTAGGCGAACAAAAGGGTCTCTGTTTATCACAGGATTGGGATTGGGACCGGGATCGGGATTGGGATCAGGATCGGGATTGGGGTCGGGATCGGGATCGGGATTGGGATCAGGGTCTTGATCAGGACCGGGATTGGGATCGGGACTGGGATTGGGATTAGGGTCAGGACCGGGATTGGGGCCGGGGTCCGGGTCGGGATCAGGATTGGGATAGGGAAAATACTGGGACTGGCATGGGGATCGAGACCGGGATTGGGATCGGGATTGGGATCTGGATGGGGACCGGGATCGGGGCCGGGATTTGGGGTTCCTGGGAGCAGCCGGCTCCTCGGGAATCGCCGTGGGAAGCTTTGGGATCGGGGGAGGTTCCCAGGAGCAGCCAGGGAACTGCAGCAGTTTCACTCGAGAATCAAATATCTGGATTTCGAGAAAAAGAACAGAGACACAAAGGGGAAAAGGGGGGTTATGTTAAAGGAGTTTTAGGAATTGGGGTTTGGGGAAGTTTGTACCTCTCAATACCTCAGCCCATGGGAAAAGAGAGAGGAAAATGAGGATAAAAAGGAGGCTGGATCCCCTAAAAGTTTGAGAAGCCCCAAGGGAAATGCCCCATGGCCTTTCCCTTCACTTCAATAAAGTTACAGAACTCCTCTGCCTCCTTTTTGGACATAAACCTCTGTTTGTGGTGTTGTGAATGAAATAAGACAAATAGCTCTGTTGAATTAACAGCAATTTAATTAAAAATTAATACAACTCAGTGAAAGAATACAATTTAGTGAATTGAATATCGATTTGATATAAATGAACACAAGTTAGTAAAAAAAAAAATACAATTTATATATATGTCTGTAATTTGCTAGTAATTAATTATGATTAAAACATAAGCAAAACTGACTGGGGTGTAAAGAGGGCTTCTCACCCTGCCTCACATACAAAACAAAGCAATTCAAACTGAGTTTACATACTGTATATATAAATATATATACTATATTTATATACTATATGCTTATACATATTCATTGATGTTTGCTCTAAGTTTCCTCCCACTTTCAGTTCTTAAATTCCCCGTCACTAATTCACAGTGCACGCCTCACTTGTTGCTAGGGGGTCTTCATTCTTCTTCTGGTGGTCTTTGGATGAAGGCTCACACTCATCCTCGCTGTCCTCTGGGTAACCTCACAGGTTGTGCTAAATGTTGTGTGAGTATTGTGTTCCACTAATTAGCTTTGCATTCCATAAATGAATAAATTCAAAAATAAAACCATAATTTCAGGCCCTGTGCTTGAAGTCCTTCCAACTTTGTCCATCTCAAGGTCATTTCTTATCTTAAAAGCTACATCCTGTATTTTTATCTATTTTTAACATGGAACATCTGCAAAGGGCTGCATCTGCCCTGTAACACCAATTCCCTTTATTGCTTTTTAATAATAACTTTCCAAATAGTTACAACTCGGTCATCACAAATCATCTCCATTTGTCACAGGATTGATTCTCCTGACACTTCTGGGGTTGCAGGTTTTAAACACAGCACTCCTGACATTCCTGTACTTTATACTCCACGATTTTCTCTCTCTCATTTACTCTCTGGATTATCAGAATATTTACAACGATGGGAGCAGATCCTTGTCCTGCAGCTTTTGTGTTCTCCTGTGCCTGGGAAAAGCAGCTCATGGCACAGAGCTGCTGCAGGAGGAGGCTCAGGTGGAGCCCCAAACCCGAGAGTTTCACATTTTTGGGGTGCTTGGTCCATGCCATGGGCATGGGGGGGTTGTTAAAATCAGCTGTTTAATAATTGGCTTTTGCTACAATGCATTTGTTAGTGCAAGTCATTGGAGTTGCCTGTAAATAATTTCAATTGTGGTATTTACAATAATGAATTGTAAGTGTTTTTAGATCCAGTCCAAGACTGCAGTGGGGTTTGTGGGAAGCTGGGCTGTCACAAGAGATGCATCACAGGAAAGGGCTGCTCCTGCAAAACCCAAAGCAGCAAAGGCAGAAACGATAAAAGGAGGAAACCGGGTGAGAGGGGCCTCAGAAAAGCACCCCAGAGTGCCTCCCTGACAGATCTCAGACACTGCAGCTGCGGCAAAACCGGGGCAGAGTTGTGGCAAAGAGCTCTGAAAATTGGCAGAGTCATTTGGGGAAGTAATGCAGACACAACAAAAAAAAATATTTAACATTGTCCATCAGAACCCCATTTAAACTCCTTACGTGCATCTTGAAGCCATAAAATAGATAGCCTTCGAGAAATAATGGGTTAAAACATAGAATATGAAGGGAACATCTGGAAGTAATAAACACAACGACAGGAGGGAAAGAGAAGGATAAAAAAATCACCGGACTAAGCGTAATTTAAGCCGAAGCTAAAGCATGCCTAATGTCAATATGATAAGTTGGCCCTAGGAGGTTGGGAACTCGGCCAACTACACCGGGAAAGGACCAAATTTGGAAAGAAGTTCAAAAGTTTAAGGAGGAAGACTCCTCGGAGACCCTCGCCCACGATGAAGGCCGACCGGAACGACCCCCGAAAAGATCCTCAAAACAGAAGTTTCCGCCCACGCCCCGCCTACGGCACGCCCCATATGAATATGCATGGCTATGATGTAATCCCAAACCTAAAACTGTATAAAAGGCACGCTTTTGTTGTAAGACTTTGGAAAACTCCCTTTAGAGATTTCCCCAACATGCACGTTGCTAATAAAATACCTCCTGTCTATCTGACTTAAACTGCGTCTCTTAGACAGTTATTTATCGCCTTTTGGGGCAAAATTCGGCATCAGTTCTGGCGACCCAGATGGGACGAAACAGGAGACTCAGACTTTGAGGGGTTCCCTCCGAGGAGCCGGTCCGGGGCCGGGACCCTCTGGGGCCCCTGACGGATTTTTGTCAGAAGAGACTCCCCTCCCGGACCAGCGCTCTTCGGCAGAGGAAGGATTCCCTGCATCTCCTGCTCCAATTAAGAGGTATTTTTAATTGTTTATTGGTTTTGGTTTAAAGCGCTTTATTGGGACACGGGGGTCAGACGTGACCACCGAAGGGTAAACCAGGGGACGCCCTGGTAAAAATCCCTAATTGGTACCATTTGTGTTCGATATCTCGGACATCATAGGTTTTGGTACTATTGGTGTTTGTCCCTAATTGGTACCATTTGTGTTCGATATCTCGGACATCATAGGTTTTGGTACCATTGGTGTTTGTCCCTAATTGGTACCATTTGTGTTCGATATCTCGAACATCATAGGTTTTGGTACCATTGGTGTTTGTATGTGTTTTGTGTGTTCGTTTTATGTGTTTGTTGCAAAGTTTTATAGGAGACATCTTGTCACTCTTTATGTAATAGATTGAAACGCGCATTGTGCTGTCTACGTGCCTTGAATTCGGGAAGCCGGTACCTCACAGTTTGTGGGCGACTCTTTTGTGACCAAACCTGGTAAAACAATTTTATTTTATAAGTGTGTGTTGTATGTGAGGGTGAGTGAGACGCAGCGTAGCTGCGAAGCGAGAGGGAGTCCTGCTCCGCATTTCCTGTTCTTCGCGAGAAGCCAGGTCGGAAACGGACGAAGCGATTGAGACTGTGTGCATGAAGTGTTAAAATATATCAGCATATCGTGGTTGCGAGAGAGGGACTGTTTCGGTTAACAGAAAACGCAGATACAGGGGATAGTCATGGGGGGTCAACAGAGTAAGGACGTAAATATGAAAACCCCCTTAGGGTGCATCCTAAAGCATTGGAAGGACTTGGGAGGGATTCCGGGAGGAAACATAAGTAAAAAGACACTTCTCAAATATTGTACGCAGTGGTGGCCATTGTATAAGTTAGATGATAATGAGAAATGGCCGCCCGAGGGAACAATTAAATATAATACCATTTTACAACTAATGCTTTTCCTCCGCCGGCTCAATAAGTGGGATGAGGTGATGTATGCAGACATGTTTTTCACCTTAAGGAATAAACCTGAGTGGCAAAAAGAGTGCGGAATTAATGTAGCCCCTCAGGATCCTCTAGTACTAGCCCTGGAAAAAGATAAGAAAGGTTCAAAGCCCAAAGAACGCTGCTGCGATGCATGTAGCATTGGGCAACAATGCCTTAAGTTAACGAGAAGGGACAGTGGAAAGGAGAGCGAAATAAGCCTGTGAGAATACCATCCATTTGCCCCAGGACGAGAAGGACCCCTCCCCAGGCCAAAAGAGGAACAAGGGGATCTTACCCCATTAAAGGAACTAGAACGATGGTGGAGATCTAAGTTTGGGCACAGCCCCCAGAGGATAGACAACAGTTGGGAGGAGGGCGGCCCATTAAAATCAGGGATTGACGAGAGGAAAAACAACCCTCAGGGACTAGATAGTCCACAGGGGTCAGGGAGCTACATGAATGCTGACAGCCCACCCACACTGGAGGTTGAGGGGGAGGAAGGCAGTGGGTCAGGAGCAGAGAGCCGAAGGGAGGCACGTAGCATACCCGAGCTCAGTCCATATGGAGATAGCAACACCTCCAGAAATGGAGGCGTCTGTAGAATGGAAACCAGTGCACCAAGGACTGGGGATAAAAGCAATTCACCGGGAGGCGACGTCCCTAAATTGAGATACAGCAAGAAGAATGATAATGAGACATGCGAAAGGGAGGCAGAGAGTAACTCACAGAAACTGAACATAGTAATTCAGATAGAGGATAAGAGAAGTGGAGGGGGAGCAGAGGATGAGAGGAACCGCAGCCCGGGACAGGATAAGAGCTGGCAGATACAAAAGAGGCGACAGACGCAGGATGAGAATCGGATGGATTGTGTGATAGAGATAGGAGAGGAAAATGAAGAGCAGGAAGGGGGAAAGAAGAAAGAGAAGAGAAAGAATAGGGAAGGCATTGAGGCACAGGAAGAAGATCCCGGGGAGGGGACCAGTCACTCGTATTACACCAGATCTGTGGCACGGGGGGAAGCAAAGCAAGGGGAGAAAGGGAATCACACGATAGCTCCTCTCCGACAAGTTATGCCAATAGTAGGGGAAAAGACTAGAGTAAAGGTGCCATTCTCGACGAGTGATTTGAACAATTGGAGGGATGAGGCAAGGAACTTCAGGAGAAATCCAGAGGGAGTAGCAAAGAGGTTTGAACTAATGGCAAAGAACTTAGATATTGATTGGGAGGATATAGAAGTGATGTTGTCAGAGTTGACAGATACGGAAAGGGAACTCGTATTGGAAACGGGGAGACGACATGCCCAACTATTATCGGGGAGACTAGAAGATAATTTTCCCAGCAGTAAACCAGAGTGGGACCCGGGCAACGCGGAACACTATCAACGGCTAGTGCAGTATAGAAAATTGATAGCGATGGGCTTGCGTAATGCGATCCCTAAGGCTGTCAATTGGTCGATGCTGTATGATGTCAGACAGGGAAAGGATGAGACCCCGTCAGAATTTCTGGATAGGCTTAGGGCAGCAATGAGACAATACACACCCCTGGACCCAGCAACAGAGGAAGGGAAACAGCATTTGTTAGGGTTAATGATGGGACAGAGTAACCCAGACATCAGGAAGAAATTACAAAAGCTCGAGCACCCGGCAAATAAAAACCTAGAGACACTGCTGAATGAGGCGTGGAAAGTATACAATAATAGAGAAGTTGAGGAGAAGAAAAAGGAGGACAGGAGGATAGCTCGAGTAGTGGCTGTAGCAGTGGCAGCTCAGAAGACAGGCTACTCGGAACCAGGGGAAGAGGTAGAGACAACCCAGTAGGAAGGGGAAGGAGGCTCCAGCCCCATTCAAACGGGGTAGGGCCGAATCAATGTGCGTACTGCCTGCAGACGGGACACTGGAAGCGAGAATGCCCCCAGCTAAGGGAAAGGCTAATGGCCACCACTACTACCACGCCTCAGGATAGTGAATGAAGGGGACCGGTGGGCCGTACCCTAGCAGACCCACTGGTTAAGATAGAGCTAGGGGAGGGTAAAAAGGAATTAGACTTTTTGATTGATACGGGAGCAACCTTTTCGGTTTTAAATCAAGAATTTGTACCTAAAAGTGATGAATTTGTGCAAGTTGTGGGAGCAACAGGCCAACCAGAAAAGGCTTACTTTTTGAAACCCATTAAATACAAAATTGGGAAGCAAATGGGAATTCATCAGTTCCTGTATTTACCAAATTCACCAAAACCCCTACTAGGGAGAGACTTATTGGAGAACTTGGGGGCCATAATAAAGTTTAACAAAGACCAATTGGAGTTTCAAGTGAATGAAGAACAACTGATTACAGCTCTAAGCCTAACGATCAGTTGTGTAGAGCCTAAACCTGAAAGCCACAATTTCGAGCAAATCCTGAGCAAGACGTACCCATTGGTGTGGGCTACTGATATACCTGGAAAATCAAAGCAAACAGCACCGATTGTCGTTGAACTTAAAGCTGGGACAAAACCGGTGAGAAAGAAACAGTACCCTCTGAGGATAGAAGATAGGAAAGGGATTGAGCCCACAATCAGGAGGTTTATGGAACTGGGGTTATTGGTAGAATGCGAATCAGATTTTAATACACCAATCCTGCCAGCCAAGAAACCTAATGGAACCTATAGGTTAGTCCAGGATCTGAGAGCAGTAAATGAAATAACTAAGGCATTGCATCCGGTAGTTGCTAACCCATACACGCTTTTGACCAGACTGAAGGAGAATTTGGCCTGGTTCACCGTATTAGATTTAAAAGACGCGTTCTTTTGCCTCCCCTTAGCTCTCGAGAGTCAAAAGATTTTTGCCTTTGAGTGGGAATCTGTAGATAGTGGAAGAAAGACCCAACTCACCTGGACAGTGTTGCCCCAAGGGTGGTGCAATTCCCCTACGATTTTTGGGAATCAGTTAGCCAAGGAACTAGAACAGTGGGAAAGGCCGCTGGGAGATGGCACCCTTCTGCAGTACGTAGACGACCTCCTAATAGCAACAGTGACAGAGGAAGAATGCATTGAATGGACCATTTCCTTGCTGAATTTCCTGGGTTTAAGTGGATATCGAGTCTCTCGACAGAAAGCACAGCTGGTACAGACACAAGTGGTGTACCTGGGATACGAAGTCTCCAGAGGACAGCGATCCCTGGGAGCAGCTAGGAAAGAGGCCATCTGCCAGATGCCCAAACCAGAGACGGTGAGAGATCTGCGCGCCTTTTTGGGGATGACAGGTTGGTGTCGGCTATGGATCTACCAGTACGGGATACTCGCTAAACCACTGTATGATTTGTTGAAGGAGGCTAAGAACATCCTAGTTTGGACTCCCGAGGCAGAAGAAGCCTTCAAGAAGCTGAAGATGGAACTAATGAGAGCACCAGCCTTAGGTCTCCCAGATGTATCAAAACCATTCTGGCTGTTCTCCCACGAACGACAAGGGATGGCCTTAGGAGTCCTAGCACAGCAGCTGGGACCGCACAAGAGAGCTGTGGCCTACTTCTCTAAGCGATTGGATGAAGTAAGCAAAGGATGGCCAGGCTGTCTGAGGGCAGTGGCCGCAGTGATAATTAACATAGAAGAGGCCAGGAAGCTCACGCTGGGCCAAAAGGTGACTGTACTAGTATCCCACACCGTGTCAGCTGTGCTGGAACAGAAAGGCAACCATTGGTTGTCGCCTTCCAGATTCCTAAAATACCAGGCCGTTCTGGCTGAATCAGATGACGTAACCATTCAGGTAACTAACATTGTGAACCCAGCTTCATTTCTAGAAGGAAGAGCCCCGGCAGAACCCATCGAACACAACTGCCTGGAAACAATTGAAGCTGTCTATTCCAGTCGCCCGGACCTCAAAGAAGAGCCGTTCGAAGATGCGGACAACTGGTTCTCAGATGGCAGCAGCTTCGTGAAGCAAGGAGTAAGAATGGCTGGTTATGCGGTCACTACTACAGAAAGGGTAATTGAGTCGAACCCCTTACCCACAGGAACTTCAGCCCAGAAGGCAGAACTGATAGCTCTGACTCGAGCTCTGGAATTGGCAGAGAACATGCAAATCAATATATGGACAGACTCTAAATATGCCTTTTCTGTTGTACATGCTCATGGAGCCATCTGGAAAGAAAGAGGACTGTTGACTACACAAGGAAAAACAGTCAAACATGCAGAGGAGGTTCTGCGATTGCTAGAGGCGGTCCAACTCCCAGCTCAAGTGGCCATAATGCATTGTAAGGGACATCTGAAAGGCAATACTATTCCAGAAATAGGAAATAGAAAGGCAGATACAGAGGCCAAATTGGCTGCCACAAAGTCTAGGGAAGTGGGAATAACGGCCCTAATACCAGGAGACCTGGATATCAGTATCAAGCCAGATTACCAGGAATCAGACCATAGATGGATTCAAAGAAATAAGGGCAAAATATTAGAAAATGGTTGGGGTCAATTGGAAACAGGACAGTTAGTAGTACCAGGAAATGTGATGTGGCAGTTTGTAAAAGCAGAACATGAGAAGGCCCATTGGGGTTTGGATCCGCTTTACCAATATTTGCAAACCAGGATAGCAGGACCGAAATTATTTACTACTATAAAGCACGTAACATCCCAGTGCGAACGGTGCCTGAGAAATAACCCGAATACGGGAACCAAGATACACCAAGGAGCCATAAGTCGAGGTAAATTCCCAGGTGAAGTATGGCAAATTGATTTTTCTGAGCTCCCAAGAAAAGGGGGGCTCCGATATTTGTTGGTATTAACTGATACATTTTCTGGGTGGCCTGAAGCATTCCCTTGCAGGACAAACAAGGAAAGAGAAGTGACCAAAATACTGTTGAGTGAAATCATTCCGCGGTTTGGGGTACCGAAGAGTATTTCCTCGGATAGGGGTACACACTTCTGTGCGAAAGTGGTGAGAGCAATAAGCAAAGCATTACAAATCAAATGGCAATTACATACACCTTATCATCCACAGGCCAGTGGACAAGTAGAAAAAATGAATCATCTTATTAAGCAGCAAATTGCCAAAATATGCCAAGAGACTAATTTGCAATGGTATCAAGCCTTGCCTATTGCTCTGCTGAGGCTGAGAGTCAAACCAAGGTCAAAAGAGAAGCTAAGCCCATTCGAAATCCTGTATGGTAGACCTTATGCTATGCAAGTTGTAAACGGGGATGCCATAGGCCAAATCGGTAACCAGTACATTTATGATTATGTAATTACAGTAGGGAAACAATTGGATAAGAATGCTACCGTGGTAATAGAGCACCAACCTAAACAACCTGATTGTAAATCGCATCCGTTTAACCCCGGTGATTGGGTGTATGTTAAGAATCTTTTAGGAAAACCCCTACAAGAGAAGTGGGAAGGACCTTTCCAAGTGCTGCTGACTATATTTTTATGTGGTGGAAGCTAAGGATCATAATGAAAAGGACCCAAATGGTTTGGGCTATGGTACGAGCGCATCAGCGCTCTTAGGATCAGACATCAGCACTCTTAGGATCAGACCTTGACGAAAGAATTTGTAAGTCATAAGAAAAGGGGGGAATGAAGCCATAAAATAGATAGCCTTCGAGAAATAATGGGTTAAAACATAGAATATGAAGGGAACACCTGGAAGCAATAAACACAACGACAGGAGGGAAAGAGAAGGATGAAAAATCACCGGACAAAGCGTAATTCAAGCTGAAGCTAAAGCATGCCTAATGTCAATATGACAAGTTGGCCCTAGGAGCTTAGGAACTCGGCCAACTACACCGGGAAAGGACCAAATTTGGAAAGAAGTTCAAAAGTTTAAGGAGGAAGACTCCTCGGAGACCCTCGCCCACGATGAAGGCCGACCGGAACGACCCCCGAAAAGATCCTCAAAATAGAAGTTTCCGCCCACGCCCCGCCTACGGCACGCCCCATATGAATATGCATGGTATGATGTAATCCCAAACCTAAAACTGTATAAAAGGCACGCTTTTGCTGTAAGACTTTGGAAAACTCCCTTTAGAGATTTCCCCAACGTGCACGTTGCTAATAAAATACCTCCTGTCTATCTGACTTAAACTGAGTCTCTTAGACAGTTATTCATCGCCCTTTTGGGGCAAAATTCGGCATCATCTGAATTTTCCTAGCTAATACCTCCTCTTTAGCAAGTGTCTTACGGGTTTCTTACTGCTTCTTTATATTCTTTTTCATTTGTTTTCATGATTCATTCTCTGAAAGTGGAATAAAACCCCTCCACATCTTTAATTTATTTTAAAGGACTGCCTGATAAAGAAGTGGCTCTTCCTTTTGCTTTATTGATTTGTCCCTGATCATCCCTTTTACCAATTTTCAGGAGTGGGTTTGGTTCCTCACAGAGTCTTTAAGGATCCTTTGTGGCATGAGGACTGTGGTTATAATGAGGTTTATTACTATTATTACATAAATTTTACCAATAAAAATATAAATACAATTTTTAGATATGTATTATATATAATATATAAAATATAATATATTATTTATATATTTTATCTATATATAATATATTATTTAGAATATAATATACATTATTTTTATTATATTTATATATTATATTATATTATATTATATTATATTATATTATATTATATTATATTATATTATATTATATTATATTATATTATATTATATTATATTATATTATATTAATTATATATTATATAGAATTTATTATATATATTATTTATATTATCTATATAATATATTATATATGGTATATTATATATTATTTATATTATATATTTTATACATATAATATACTATCTATATTATATTATATATAATTTAGTTATAATATAATTTAATTAATATTCATATTATATATTAATTAGATATATTTAGTTATATATAATTAATACAATGTAATTTATATTATATATAATATAGATTGATGCCGAATTTTGCCCCAAAAGGCGATAAAATAACTGTCTAAGAGACTCAGTTTAAGTCAGATAGACAGGAGGTATTTTATTAGCAACGTGCACGTTGGGGAAATCCCTAAAGGGATTTTTCCAAAGTCTTACAGCAAAAGCGTGCTTTTTATACAGTTTTAGGTTTGGGATTACATCATACCATGCATATTCATATGGGGCGTGCCGTAGGCGGAGCGTGGGCGGAAACTTCTGTTTTGAGGATCTTTTCGGGGGTCGTTCCGGTCGGCCTTCATCGTGGGCGAGGGTCTCTGAGGAGTCTTCCTCTTTAAACTTTTGAACTTCTCTCCAAATTTGGTCCATTCCCGGTGTAGTTGGCCGAGTTCCTAAGCTTTGGCCAGGCTCCTAGGGTCAACTTGACATATTGGCATTAGACATGCTTTAGCTTTGGCTCGAAGTATGCTTTGTCCGGTGGTTTTCATCCTTATCTTCCTCTCCTGTCATTGTGTTCCTAGTCCTAGCCAATTTATTGCTCCGGATGTTTCCTATATGCTTCACATTCTATGTTTTAACCCATTATTTCTCGAAGGCTATCTATTTTATGGCTTCAAGATAATATAATATTATATATAATATATATCTTTTTAATATATAATTTATATTTCACATAAATTTTAACTATAAAAGTAACTCATTCTTGCACAGAATTTCTGGAATGCTGCTGGACCCTGTTCCCAAATCCCATCCAGCTAATTGATTTACGGCAATTAGGGGCTCTCATTAAGGGACCATCTGGAGATGCGGGGAGCATCCCTGGGGTCTGTCCGGAGTTTCCCGAGGGTTTTTCTCCTCTTGTCTGTGTTTTCCCGTTCTCTCCATGCCCTGGTGACATTTGGGATGACTTTTGTGCACATTTGGGATGAGCGGTGCCTCCCTCCCTCCCTCCTCCCCCGCTCCGGGAGGGACTCCCGGGCTGTTCTCACCTCCTTGCGATGCAGGAATTGGCACGGCCGGACCAGTTCAGACCAGTTTGTTATCGGAGCGTGGCAGCCGCCCCCAGCGCAGCCGGGGATGTTCCCGGCCCGGGGAATGGGAAAGGCGCAGGGGGCAGGGCGAGCCGGCCGTGCCTTGAGCCGAGCCCGGAGCGCCGCTCCCAGCGGGGGGAACGGGGGGAGGAGAGCCTGGAGGCGCCGGGCCGGCCCGGGAGGGGATGAACTGGGGGGGGCAGCGGCTTTGGGAGACCCTCAGAGCAGGAGGTGACAGACGCCTTGGGAGGTGACAGCCACCCGCCCGGCCCCGCCGCTCCCCCGGCATGGCAGAAAAGGTGGGTGCGACGGAGCCCTGTCCCGCCGGGGCCCTCCAAACCCTCCCGCTCTTCCCTGTCCCTTCCTCGATCCTGCTCCAGCCCCGGGAATGGGGGCCCTGCTCCCCAAAATATCCCGGGACAAGTTTGGGAGCGCCCCGGGCAGCGAGCGGCTGATGCTGGAGCTGGGGGGCGGCAGCGGGCCTGGTGCCCTGGGGGCGGGGGACCCCCACTTTGGACAGATATTCCATTCCCTGGGGCTGCAGGATCCCCAGGATCCCCTTTTCCATGGATATTCCATTCCCTGGGGCTGCAGGATCCCCTTTTCCACGGGTATTCCATTCCCTGGGGCTGCAGGATCCCCTCTCCCATGGATATTCCATTCCCTGGGGCTGCAGGATCCCCAGGATCCCCTCTCCCATGGATATTTCATGCCCGGGAAGTGCAGGATCCCCAGGATCCCCTCTCCCATGGATATTCCATTCCCTGGGGCTGCAGGATCCCCAGGATCCCCTCTCCCATGGATATTCCATGCCCGGGAAGTGCAGGATCCCCAGGATCCCCTCTCCCATGGGTATTCCATTCCCTGAGGGTGTAGGATCCCCAGGATCCCCTTTTCCACGGGTATTCCATTCCCTGGGGGTGCAGGATTCCCAGGATCCCCTCTCCCACGGGTGTTCCATGCCCGGGAAGTGCAGGATTCCCAGGATCCTCTCTCCCATGGATATTCCATGCCCGGGAAGTGCAAGATTCCCAGGATCCCCTCTCCCATGGATATTCCATGCCCTGGGCATGCCAGGACCCCCTTTTCAGGGAGTCTCCGGCTGCTGTCGGGGTTCAGGTTGCGGCTCTTTGTTCCCAGATTCCCGGAGGAATTTGGCTGTCCCGGGGGGAGCGGCGCTTTCCGGGGTGTGCGCGCTCCTCTCGGGGCCGGAATGTGCCAGGAGCGGGGTGGGAAGAGGAAGGGAAACCCCCGGGGGAGGGACAGGAGAGCTCGGGGTGAGCTCCTCAGGAGGGATCGGCTCCCCCCGGACACTGGTGTGGAATGGGAGGGGACAGGATTGGGGTGCAGGATAGGGGGTGCAGGATTGGGGTGCAGGATTGGGGTGCAGGATTTGGGGTGCAGGATTTGGGGTGCAGGATTCGGGGTGCAGGATTGAGGGTGCAGGATTGAGGGTGCAGGATTGGGGTGCAGGATTTGGGGTGCAGGATTTGGGGTGCAGGATTCGGGGTGCGGGATTGGGGTGCAGGATTTGGGGTGCAGGATTCGGGGTGCAGGATTGGGGTGCAGGATTTGGAGTGCAGGATTGAGGGTGCAGGATTTGGGGTGCAGGATTGAGGGTGCAGGATTGGGGTGCAGGATTCGGGGTGCAGGATTCGGGGTGCAGGATTGAGGGTGCAGGATTGAGGGTGCAGGATTGGGGTGCAGGATTCGGGGTGCAGGATTTGGGGTGCAGGATTGAGGGTGCAGGATTGGGGTGCAGGATTTGGGGTGCAGGATTCGGGGTGCAGGATTGAGGGTGCAGGGTTGGGGTGCAGGATTGGGGTGAAGGATTGGGGGTGCAGGATTGGGGTGCAGGATTGGGGTGCAGGATTGGGGTGCAGGATTTGGGATGCAGGATTGAGGGTGCAGGATTGGGGTGCAGGATTTGGGGTGCAGGATTTGGGATGCAGGATTGAGGGTGCAGGATTGGGGTGCAGGATTGGGGTGCAGGATTTGGCGTGCAGGATTGGGGTGCAGGATTGGGGTGCAGGATTTGGGATGCAGGATTTGGGGTGCAGGATTGAGGTGCAGGATTTGGGGTGCAGGATTGGGCTGTAGTTGTGAAGTTACAGGTTTGGGGTGCCGGGCCTGGGTAAAGGGGCGCAGGATTGGGGTGCAGAGGTGCAGGGTTGGGGTGCAGAGAAGGGTTGGGATTCAGGACTGGGATTCAGAACTGGGATTCAGGATTGGGATTCAGGATTTGGGTGCAGGGCCCTCCCCCCCCACCCCCCTCCATGCTCCAGTGCTGCTTTGCAGGACCTGAGGCTGACACCCCGCAATTTAGGGACAAAAGTGGGGTTTCAGGCTGGCGGGGGGCTCATCCAAACTCCCATGTCCCAACACCGGGATCCCTTGGGGACATCAGGGGGTGACCCACGGTGACACGTGGCAGGCACAAGCAGAGCCTCGGGCAGGCACAGGGGGTGCCAAGGCATTGCCAGTCCCGTGTCACCCCCGGGGGACAGTTTGGGGGGCTTTGTGTCCCCAGATCCACTGTGTCCTCGCTGGTGGCCACACCGGGGTCTCTGGAGGTGTCCCAGGGTCTCTGGAGGTGTCCCAGGGTCTCTGGAGGTGTCCCAGTGGCTCTGGAGGTGTCCCAGGGGCTCTGGGGGTGTCCTGCTGGCTCTGGGGGTGTCCTGCTGGCTCTGGAGGTGTCCCGGGGTCTCTGGGGGTGTCCTGCTGGCTCTGGGGGTGTCCCAGGGGCTCTGGAGGTGTCTTAGGGTCTTTGGGGGTGTCCTGCTGGCTCTGGATGTGTCCTGCTGGCTCTGGAGGTGTCCCAGGGTCTCTGGAGGTGTCTCAGGGTCTCTGGGGGTGTCCCGGGGTCTCTGGAGGTGTCTCAGGGTCTCTGGAGGTGTCCTGCTGGCTCTGGGGGTGTCCCGGGGTCTCTGGGGGTGTCCCAGGGTCTCTGGGGGTGTCCTGGTGCTCCGGGTGCAGGGCTGGCAGCACCATGGGTGGCACCTGCCTGGCAGCGTCCCCAAGCCGGCAGTGACGTGCTGGGGGCCGTGCTGACCCAGCCTCTCCCTTCCAGCAGATCCCGCAGCTCCTGGAGTCCCAGTCGGGCCCGGGCCGGGGGCCAGGGCGGCCCTGGGGCAGGATGTTCCCCCCCCGGGGCTGCAGGAACGGCTTCCCCAGGGAGGTACGTGGGGCTGGGGCTCTGCTGGGGCTGCACAGCGGGCTGGGAGCGCCCCTGGAGCTCCCACCGTGGAGCTGCTCCATCCCTGGGGATGCTGAGGGTCTGGGGAGGAATTGGGGACAGTCTGGGTGTTCACAGGGTGGGCTCCTGCCTCCCCCAGCCCTGCTGGGGCGAGCCTGCCCAGGGGTCTCAGGGCTCTGATCTCTCCACAGCCCGGCCCGTGGTGGGATGGGCCACAGCCAGGTCCCCGTCCCGGTCCTGAGGACACCTGGGATGGGCCACCCTGGGATGGGCCACCCTGGGATGGGCCACCCTGGGATGGGCCACCCTGGGATGAACCACCCTGGGATGAGCCACCCTGGGATGAGCCACCCTGGGAGCACCAGCACAGGAGATGCCGGCACAGGAGGCACCCGGTAAGGGACAGGGCTGGGGGGAGATGTCCCAGGGATGTGTCCCAGGCACGGTGGGAGCGTAGGAGTTTGTCAGGGAGACCCTCCCAGGCACAGAAAGAGCCTCTGGCTCCTTAAACTCCTTCCCCAGAATGAGTCTGGACATGTCTGGATCCAGTCGTGGACTCCCCCAGGCACAGAAAGGAACCCCTGGCTTTCTGAATTCCCAAAAGGAGCCTGGAAACGTCTGGATCCAGCTGTGGAGCTGCCTGGCCAGCAGTTTGTGTCTAAAGGGCTCCACAGCTTCATCCCCCAGGGCTGAGAATGGCCAAACAAATATATTCACATAGGTTAAATGGGTAATATATATATCTATGATATATTATTATATATCAGTGGATGGTAAGGGTTGCACTAAAGGATCCCAACCAGTTATCTGCAGTGCACTGTGGATGGTTATAACCAGGGCACTGTTTATTAAATCAATAGTTTCAAAGTTAATTAGCAATTATGAAGTTTAGATTGATGTTGCTCACCCAGACCCACAGAAATCTCTTTGGCTCAGCCTCCAGGAGGGAAGGGCTTCAGAATGGAATCCACACTCAATCCTGGGAGGGCCAAGCTGGGAATTCTGCTGTTCTAAAGTGGGGTTGAGCTTTTACAGGATGGGGTGATGGGGGTTTTGTCTGTTCTTCAATAAGGATTGCTGCCCTCTGGCTCCTCCCAGGAAACGTTTCCTGCCAGTGCCAGTTGCTCTTGGGGTTTCATATCCTCTTGAGGTTTCATTTCGGGGTGTTTGAGTCAGGCTGCTCTCAGTGTTCCCCCACCACTGGCAGCCTGCTAATTTTCTCAGGTGAAATCTGAGCTAATTTTCTCAGTTAGGTGAAATCCGAGCTGTTTCACCCTAATTGCATCCTGCAGCAAGGAGGGATTCACGGACACATCCAAAGCAGGGCAGAAAGGAGAGGCAGAAAGAGCCGAGGGTCACAGTGGGGAGGGGGAACAGCAAGAGAAGCAGAAAATCCCAGCAGTGGCCGTTCCTATTTCAGCCCAGGGGCTCCAGACCCTTCCCTGGCTCCGGTGATGCCCCGTGGAAGGAGGAGGAGAGATGGGCACCCCACTACTGCCCCCCACCACCCCCCTGGGGTGACAGAGAAGAATTCCAAGGGCCTGAGGATGGCTTTGGGGACAGCTGGCACCTGGTGAGGGGGACATGGGCTGGGGGTGGCAGCCACAGCAGCGAGCGGCTAAAATGGGGCACCCTCGCTGCCCGGGTGACAAGGACAGTGTGGGGACCCTGTGCAGTCACAGCATGCCCTGCCCCATTCCCTGCAGGATGTTCTCCCTGATTCCTGGCCTGGATTCCCTGAGGAGGAGCAGCCCCCACCCTGGCCCCCCGCCGGCCCTCCACGGTGGGTGCCGTGCTCGGGGGGCCCGTGTGGCTCTGGGGTGACAATGAGGGACACCAGGAGCGCTGGAAGCTGCACAGAGACCCCTCCCAACCTAAACCCCCACCCTGGGGCTGTGCTCCTGCAGGAATCCAGGAGCTTTCCCGGAACACCGCCCGCCCTGGAGCCATCACCCGGCTGGGGGACGCCGCCTCCGCAGGAGCCACCACCGGCAGCTGACCGTGGTCCCCCGGGCCTGGTGTCCCCCAGCCCCCCGAGGTCTGTGCTGACCCCGTGCCGGATCCTCGGCGCTCTCCAGCCTCTCCCAGGGCAGGGTGAGGAGTCTCTCCCGCTGTTTCCCACCCTGCAGGGCACAAGCAGCACTCCAAGCCCCCTCCTGCCCTCTCCAACACGAGCCAGGCAGCGGCCAGGAAGGAGCCGCAGCCCCCGGATCCTGCCCAGCCCCCTGCTCCCCTCCAAGGCGCTGCGGAGACGCCGGAACAGCCGCAGGTTGTGGGGTTTGACCTGTCCCCTCTATCCCACACCAGGAGTGTGCTCACCCTGAGCCTTGCACGTGTCCTGGTTTCCTGCAGGATGTGCCAGTGGGGACTGGGAATGTCCTGGAGCCCCCCAGTCCGGCTGGGAGCCCTCTGGAGAGCCCGGCTGCCGATGCTGGTGCTGCGGAGCCGCCGGTAGGAGATTCCCCCGCTGCCAGGGGTGCTCCCACCTCAGGAGCTGCCTGGATCACGGGTCTCATTGAACATCTCTCTCCTCTCTCCTCCAGCTCTTCCCCTCTCCACCTCGCTGTCTCTTTGCCAGGCATGGAATTTTTCCAGGCTCTTCTTTCTCTGGGATTTCCTTTGGGTTTTAGCGCCCTGTCCATCCCATCCCGGGACAGTCGCGTGTCCTCACGCCTCTGCCTCTCCCCAGGTTGAGCTGGAGGCTGGGCAGACCCCTGTGGGCAGCCAGGATCAGGATCCCTGTGCTTTGGGGACAGATCCAACCCCTCCAGAGGAGACCTCCAGCTATCCCGAGATCCAGGAGCACCTTGAGGTATGGGACTGCTGGGAAGTGGTGCTGGACCAGCTCCAGGCTCCCCAAATCCTCCCCACCAGCAGCAGCTTCCTCTAGGGATGTGTTTTATTCCCACCCTAAAGCAGAGTCTGGAGGAGGCACAGCCCCTTTCCCAAGCCTTTGTCCCCCTGTAACATTTGCACAGGTAGAGCCGTGCAGTCCAGGTGTCCCCAAGGCTGGCACCGCTCATGGGTCACATCCCCAGAGCCCAGCAGCCCCTCCACACCCTGCCAGGAGGGAACTCCTGGAATCCAGCTCCTCTGGAGAGGCAGGGGCTGAGCTCAGCCCACAGTCCTGGGAGCAGCCTCCGTGTGGAGCTGGAGAAGCCGAGGCAGAAGCTGCCCAGGATGGGGTGAGTTTGGGATGTGGGGCAGCTCCGTGGTGCGTCCCCACCCCACGTTAGAGCCCCCTGAGGCCACTGCTGTCAGTGGGGCTGTGCTGGCAGCACTGTCCCCCTGTCCCTGCACAGCCACTCTCTGTCCCTCAGCCTCTGCAGAGCCTTCAGCCGCCCAAAAACCCTCAGCTCCCTCCAGCATCTGCAGCAGAACCCGAGGCCCAGCCCAGCCAGGCTTCTCCTGGTGCCTGCACCACACCAGAGACCTCTGCAGGGCCCCAGCACCTGCCTGGGTCCGGTGAGACAAACCCGGTACGGGCTCCGGGTGCCCGCCAGGCACCCCCAGGTGCCCCCAGGGGCCGGTGCCCTGGGCTTGGGGACATTGCCACACCCAGAGGGGGATCCCTGTGGCCTGCAGGATCCCGGGCTGGGGTTAAAGGGCAGCTTTGTTTGGAGGCAGAGCCCGTATCGGCCCCGCTGCCGGCTGTGCCGGAGATGCCGATAAACGGGAGACGGCTGGGAAATAAGCCAGGGAGGTAACCGGAGGCTTGGAGTGCTGGAGTGTGAACAGCCCCAGGACTGGAGCTCTGAGGAAGCCGAGGAGAGCTCTCCAGAGCAGCTTAATTACTGCCTAACGAGGGAGAGAAATTGGGGCAGAGGGGGAGCGGGGGCCGCTCTGGCACCGGAGGGGAGGGTGGCAAACCAGGGGCTCCTTCCACAGGGTGACCAGTCCTGGGCTAGTGACCAGCACTGGCAGCCCCAGTTTGGCTCAGTCCCTTTCCCCTCTGACCCTTCCTTGCCTTTTCCACCTCCCAGGCTGTGTCTGGCCAGCAGCAGCTCTGCTCCACGCTCCCCACACCATTCCCGGCCGGCGTCGACTTACGCTCTGCCACCGTCCTCGCCAAGAAGGCAGAGATTGAGCAGGTGAGTCCTGGCAGCCCCTGGATGAGCACCTGGAGGTCTGGGAGAGGCTGCAGGATGCGGGATCTCACCTGAGGATCTTCAGGAGCGATGCTGGGTGGTGGGGGGTGTGAATTTGTGCATTTTTGGGGGGCACTGGTGCTTGCAGAGGGAGGTGCTGTGGGCAGTAAGGAGCTTGCAGGGGCTCTGATGATGTTTGAGGGTTTTAGGACTAAAAGTAGGGGTTTGTTTGGTGCTGGTTGTGGGGTGCTGACCTCGTGGCCCTCCCCTGCAGTCATACCAGCAGTTCAGCCTGACCATCGCCGTGGTGGCCACGATGCTGCTGCAGAAGGAGCCCTCGATGGAGGCGGCGCTGGGGCTGGCGCTCAGGGCCAACCTCCGCCAGTGCCGCCTCTACCACCTGCAGCAGCTGGAGGAGTTCATCGACATCATCGACTCGGCCACCGCCAGCCTCTGATGGCAGCCAGCCCCTCCTGCCAGCTGGGTGAGGGTGATGGGGGCTGTGACAGGGCTGTGACAGCGCTTTGGGGTGCTCAGGAGGGTGCTGAGCCTGCGGGGCAAGCTGGAGAGGTTGGCAGCCCCACTCGACCTCTTGGAAGAGGGAGGGCGAGCAGGATATGTTTGGTTTTAGCCCTGCCCAGACTTCTGAGGGCAGCAAAAGTTTTACTGGGGGGTGATGGGAGGGAGGGTAGCAGTGCCTCTCCTCCATTCCTGCTTGCCAGGGATGTGTCCCCAAACCCCAGTGAGTGTTTTTGGGTTTAAATCTAAAATTAAACCGTGTTTTCTTTGCAGCCCTTGCTCTGCCGTTGTTCTGTTCTCACTCTCCTGGGGCTGTAGGGGAGAGGTCCCACAGTGAACCCCGGCTGTGGCAGAGGGCAGAGGCCACCCCTGGGGACCTCCCTGCCCCGGTGACATTGTCAGTGTCACAATGGGCTGGGAAGGAACAGGACAGACCCTGCGTTCAGATTTCAGCCAAACTTTATTGGAGCTTCATCATCGGCAGCAGCAGAGCTGCGCCCCAGGTCCCCTCCCCGCGGTGGCAGCGGTGCCACAAGGGACGGAGAGCAGGTGGCAGTGGGGCACAGAGGAGTCCAGGGAAGGATCCCACCCAGCAGTGGGGTGATGCAGGCAGCTGCCCTTGTCTGGAGTTCTGGCCGCTCTCCCTGGAGCTGCCGCCTTGTCGGAGGCGCTGGAGGCCCGGCCCGGCCGCCGGCCCCGCTCCCTTCCTGCTTTACCTGTTCCTAATTGCGGGAGAGGCTGGCAGGAATTGCAGGCTCTGCTCTGCCAACAGCCGCCGGGGGGGAAAAGATCCCAGCAGCTTCTCCCACCAGCCTTGGGCCGCGTCCAGGACACACTTGGAACGTGTTGAGGCTGTGGCAGGACCTGGCAGGACCTGGCAGTGCCACTCGGGGAGCCCGGACCCCGCTGTTAGGACACACTGCAGTGCTTGGCCGTCCTGCCCCTGCCCCTCCCCGGGGGCTCCCTGCCCAGGGAATTCATCCCAGGCTTGGGGATGGGCTTCCCAAAAAAGAAACCCTCCTCCTCTGAGTCCGAGTCCGAAGATGAGGAGCAGGTGGGACACCAGGAGTCCTCCTCCTCCTCCATGCCATCCTCTGCCCGGGGGCTGTGTCGGGGAGGGGAGTGTGGGTTTCCATTGCCTGTGGCTGTTCGGGTGTCAGGGCCCCCCAAAAGCGGCTGGCCCAAGGCTCCAGGCTCGTTGGGCTGCTCTGGGCTGGGCTGGGGGGCCGAGGGGTGGCCGGCTGGGGGTCCCAGCATCCCTGGGTGCTCCTTGGCAGCATCGCTGCTCCGCTCCCGTGCGGCTGCTCCGAGATCCTCGGGGCTCCTGAACGCAGGGTGCACTGGGGCCTGATCTGAAAACGCCTCTGGAAGAGGGGAAATGGGTGTAAGGGAGGAAGGAATAGCTGAGCCTGCCCTCCCACAGCCCTCCCACAGCAAGGGTTGTCTCGGGACACAACAGGGTGGCACTGAGCCACCCCCAGCTCCCACCGTGGGAGGTGGGCTGGGGGTTTATCCCCACTCCCCCCCGTGTGACATTCCCAATGAAGTCCCCAGGGGCTGGGGGTTTATCCCCACTCCCCCCTGTGTGACATTCCCAATGAAGTCCCCAGGGGCTGGGGGTTTATCCCCACTCCCCCCTGTGTGACATTCCCAATGAAGTCCCCAGGGGCTGGGGGTTTATCCCCACTCCCCCCTGTGTGACATTCCCAATGAAGTCCCCAGGGGCTGGGGGTTTATCCCCGCTTCCCACCATGTGATATTCCCAATGAAGTCCCCAGGGGCTGGGCAGAGCCTGCATTTGCTCCCATTCCCGTCCCAGCCCATGGCAGTGGGACCCTACCAGCCCCTTCCCCCTGCTGCCTGCAGCCCCCCGCAGCCGAGCGGGACAGGGGCGTGGAGTCGGGGGATGGAGCGGAGGCGAAAGCGGAGTCGGAGGAGTCGGAGGCGGTGGAAGAGGCGTCCTGGCCGCGGCTGCAGGTGTCGGAGCAGAAGAGGCGGCCGCGGCGGCAGGTCAGCGGCTGTCCCCGCAGCGGCTTGCGGCACAGGCTGCAGCAGAAGCAGGCGGCTCGGGCGTGCCAGTGCAGCCCCTGGTGCGTGACCTCCTCGCTGTCAGCACCTGCGGGGCAACCACAGGTGAGGGCAGTGCCAAAATCCATCCTCGGAAGGCTCGGCGGCCAGGGGAGCCCCCGGGGGTCGCGGCCGTACCGATGGGGTCCCCGCAGGCCTGGCACGGCTCGGCAAAGAGGCTCTCGAAGCAGCCCCGGCAGCAGGGCCGGCCGCTCCTCATCACGTAGCGCTGCCCACGCAGGGGCTCGTCGCACTCCAGGCAGCAGAAATGCTCCAGGTGCCAGCGCCGGCCCTCGGCCTCGATGCACTCCTCCATGAAGATCAGCTGGAATGGGAAAACAGCCTTAGAACCCGCGGTGCTTCGCTGTGCTGAGGAGTGAGGAGGAGCTGCCAGCCCGTGGGGCTCCCTGCAAGGCTCAGGAAGGAATATTCCTCCAGCCCATCGGTGGTTCTCATGGATTTGGAGCCCCCAGCTGAGCTCAGGGTGTTTAACATCCTCAGGGAGGTCAAAGCCTGCCCCTGGCCAGCACCCACCTGGTCACAGGAGGCACAGCGGGGTCGGAAGAGCTCGGCGTGGTGCCGGCCGCAGTAGATCCTCCCATCCTGCTGGAAGTAGATGAGATCCACCAGCTGCTGGTGGCAGAAGTGGCAGGAGAAGCAGGACGGGTGCCAGAATTGGTCCCCCAGGCGCGACGCTGAAATCCCCGGGTCCCCTTTGTTCAGCCTCCGGCCGCACTGCAAGGCAGAGGGATGGCGGGTTTGGGGCCGGGCTGGCTTTTGGGGCCGGGTCCCTGGCAGGGAATGGGCGCTGGAGGGGACAGCTCACCTTCCTGCAGGGACAGCCGTGGCACGGAGCTGGCACGGGACACGCCAGGCCCTGGCCCAGAGCCTCCTGCCTGCGGCGGGCGCTGAAGGCTCGGAGCTGCCGCCGCTCCTCCTCGGCGAGGTCGGGGCAGTACCGCTCCTGTGGGGCACCGGGGACAGGGGATTTTAGCTTTTCTATTTTAGAAAATGTAATAGTCCTGCAGTTGTTCAGTGGATAACTCTAAACTCCACACACAGGGTCAGCTTTTTGCATTTTGCTCAGACACAACAATTCCTCTCCAGGCCTGGAGTCGCTGTCTCAGGCCCCCAGAGATGGAAACAAAAGTGGGGAGCAAACTTGGGATAAATGACTTCATTACCTGAAGCTGGAATCAAAAAATCAACCACCAATGTGCCAATAGACCAAACTTAGAAAAGTGTGAAAACCTGTGACCCCGTGGTCCATTTTTGTGTGCAGCCCCTGGGAGAGGCTTTGTCTGCCCAAAATGTACCTGGAGGCCCTCCAATAAATAGAACTGCTTTTCATTCCCTTCATTTTGTCTGACCTCTGCTTTTAAGTAGTCCCAAAAAGCATCAGGTGAGCCTGGGGAGGGGAGCAGCACCCAAGAAAAGGGGTTCTTACATCGCAGTCCTGAGGAGGCAGCTGCTGCAGGAGGGCTCTGCTGCGGGTCCTGTCAGAGGGAGAGCCAGGCTGCGGCGAGCGGGGCCCGAAGCACGGCAGCACCTTGGGAGAAACACAATTTCACAGGGAGATTCAACTGTGTTTAGCTCAAAGCTGCTAAAAATGTGTGTTTAACCCCAAGAAACGGGGTGTTCTGGTGTGGGAGCCACCCAGGGCTGGGGGAGAGGTGGGTGCTGCCCACCTCGGGGGGCGCGGGCTCCGCGGAAGGTTCCAGATACTCTTCCAGGGCACAGCCGGAGTCGCTGTCGGACGAGGCCGGGGGGAGACCGGTGGTGGTGCCGCAGGGGGAGGGCTCGTCCTGCTGGGGCCATGCAGGGCTCGGCAGGGACATGAGCTGGGGACAGAGAGGCAGAGGAGGTCAGACACGAGGCAGGGAGCAGGGCTCGGTCCCTGGGTACGTGTCCCGTGCCCACGTGGCAGCAGAACAAGCAGCTCCTCATCCCCTGGAGAGACCTTGGGGCATGTCCAGCTGGGATGATGCTCCAAAACACCAGGACCTCCAGAGCTTCGGCTGAAACACTGCAGGAATACAGGGGATTGTGGGGGGGCTCCTTTCTCTTTGGGGGTTACAGCAAACCCACAATGAGGGGATGGGGATGGGATGGGAGGGGATGGGGATGGGATGGGGATGGGATGGGGATGGGATGGGATGGGATGGGATGGGGATGGGATGGGGATGGGGATGGGATGGGATGGGATGGGGATGGGATGGGGATGGGGATGGGATGAGGGTGGGATGGGATGGGGATGGGATGGGATGGGGATGGGGATGGGATGGGATGGGGATGGGATGGGGATGGGATGGGGATGGGATGGGGGTGGGATGGGGATGGGATGGGGATGGGGATGGGATGGGATGGGGATGGGGATGGGATGGGATGGGGATGGGATGGGGATGGGATGGGGATGGGATGGGATGGGGATGGGATGGGGGTGGGATGGGGATGGGATGGGGATGGGATGGGGGTGGGATGGGGGTGGGATGGGGGTGGGATGGGGGTGGGATGGGGATGGGATGGGATGGGATGGGGATGGGATGGGATGGGGGTGGGATGGGGGTGGGATGGGGATGGGATGGGGATGGGATGGGGGTGGGATGGGGGTGGGATGGGGGTGGGATGGGGGTGGGATGGGGGTGGGATGGGGGTGAATCCAGGTAGAGAAGACCCCAAGTGCCCAAGCTCAAGCTGGAACGGTTTTTGGAAAACAGCAACACCCACAGCAGAAGCTTTCCCCCAGCTGGCACACCTAATCCCAGTGCTAGCTGCCCATCCCTGAGTGGGAACAGACTGAGGTTGAGCCCAATTCAGTGGGAAATAATTCCTTCCCCTCGGGCTGCCATTGTTCTGCCCAGGGCTGTTCCTGCCCGGCTGTCCCAGCCCACACCGCACGCCTGGCTCGGGGTTACGCAGTGGAAACCCATCCGGTGCCGTCCCCTCCTTTCCACCGCGCTTCCTTCCTGCCCTGGCTTCCCAAAACAAAGGCGAGATGCTGATGTGGTGGCTCCTGGGGTTCCCTGGATGCCAGCCCAGAGCCTGACGCCCTCAGCCCACGTTTCCTGCCCTGGCATGGGCAGCCAGGGTGGGCTGGGACTGAGCTGCTGCTCCCCGTGGAGGGAAATCACGGGGCTGTGACCAGGGATTCACCCCTGCAACGCCCACCATGGACAGGTCAACCCCTGTGGAAAATGTTCCCTGCATCAAATGATCTCAGGGATGAGGGGTGAGAACCCCCAGGCCATGAAATGTTGGTCCTCCTGCACCTCTGCCACCACAAGGACCCATTCCCTGCTCCACACTGGGACGGTGCTGCTGTGTCCCCCCTGTCAGGGACATCCCAGTGTCCCCACTGCTGCCACCAAACACCCCAGTGCCCTTCCTGGGCAGCACCTCGGGGTGCTGGCATGTGGCACCCGAAGGGGGCACCTCTGGAGCCGGGAGCAGATGGGATCAGCAGGGACAGCTCAGGTTTCCCTGCCCTGCTGCCGGGTCAATGATTAACGCTGCAGATCGGCTAATCAGAGAGATAAAACAAAAGGCCTGCTGGCTTTTTCCTGGCATTTGGGGTCTGGAAGCCTGGGGCGGCCCGGGGGATGCAGGGCTGGTTGTAGGGTGTTGTTCAAAGCTGTGCTTTGGGATAGGGATGAAATAATCTGGTTTAACTGTGTATTTGCTGCCCAAAAAGAGCCCTGGCCTTGCTGGCTTGGGTGAGGGACCGGGAAACAGCTTTGGCTCTCCAGGAGGAGCAGGGTTGTGAGAGATGCTGAGGGGGGACCCTCGTGTCTCTGCTGCTGCCCGCTTTGGGACAGGTGTCCCCGTGGGAGGTGGGTGCCATTCCTGTGCTTGGCTCATTAAGCCTCCAAGCTGCATTTGTGTAATCTCTTGGAACTTTGCTGCTAATTAGACCCCTCCGAGGCTCTGGGGGCTCAGCGGGGCTGGCAGTGCCGGCCTGGCCCCAGCCCAGTGAGGCACAGGGACCCCCCTATCCCTGAGGTGGGGTGACACTGGGGGACAGCGGCTCGGGCAGGGCTCCCGGCCGCTGTGAACGCACGGGGATGTGCTGGAGAGCCCAGCCCAGCCCAGTTTGATGTGATTACGCTGGCTGGCAGCCGTCTGGGCTGTAAACAAGTCCCTGTAATTAGCCCCAGACGGTGACAGAGGTACGCACCTCCCATGCTAAAGAGCCAGGCAGCCCCAACAGGTCTGGCTCCTCTGCTCCCCGGCCCTGTCCCCTCTTCCTTCCTGCCCTCCCTGGCTGCCCCCGGGCACTCCCTGGCTGCCCTGCCCCGCTGGGATGCCAAGGGATACAGGGATGCTCCCAGCCTGCCCCAAACCGGGCGCCAGGGGAGCTGGCACCGTGCTGGCACTTTGGGGGAGCAGCCAGCAAGTCCCCGAGAAGGGACGTGTGACAGACCGGTCGGGCAGGCTGGGTGGCACTGGCTGTCATTTGCCTTGGCTGGAAATCCTCTTGTCCTGCCTGTGGGAGCTCCTCCGGATGCGTTTGGCCAAGCTCCTCTTGCCCTCCAAAGGATCGGAAGCTGTCGCAGCTCCCCGAGCACAAGAGGCTGAAATTCCTGGGAATACTAATCTGCTTTGGCTCCCCGGGAGCAGCCCCTGTCTCCAGCTGGCTGTGGGAGTCTGTGTGGGCTCCCAGCCCTCTGCTGCCAAGGTCACACATTAACTTGGAGCCCAGCCACCCCAGCCCGCTCGGAATTCAGCACAGGCTCCCTGTTCCCAGCACGGCCAGGGAGCCTCATCCCTGCCTCAACTTGGCTTTCACAGAGTCCCCAGGAAACACAACATCTCCAAAAAGCCCCTCAAAGCACCCGGCAGCGCCGGCAGCTCCCAGAGGCGCAGCTCCATGCTGGCCTCACCCACGGGATAACCTGTTTTTGCTTCAGCTCCCGTCAACACAGCTGCGCTGGAGGAGAGTGGAATAAAGATGCAGAGCAATAAAGATGCAGAGCAGTAAAGATGCATCTTTTGGGGCGAGATAAGCTGAGGTCTGGCAAGGAGAGCCGGAGCAGCAAGTCCTGCCCGACCTGGAGCCGGTCTCACCCAGGAGCCCACGGTGCCTTTTGGACCTGGGGTGGCACCAGGTGGAGCAGCCCTTGGTGCCACTACTGGGCACAGCAGCGTCGTGGCTCTGGCTTTAAAAAAGGCTTTTGCTGCCCCCCAAATGATGGGGGAGGGTCTCAGCATCCTGCTCTGCCGCGCAGCACCAGAGGGGAGCGTTCTGTTGGCTCACCAGGGGATGTGCCAGTGCTGCAAATGGCTTTTCCTGCTGTGTTTTCCCTCCATCCCGCAGGCACGGCAGGGAGCAGTAACCCATTAACCCAGCCTGGCTCACCCATTCGTACATCCGCAGCTACGGACCGAGACCCCCGCCCCTCCTCTCGCTGCAGCCACCGGGATAAAGATCCGCGACCCCTCCTCTCCCCGTGGGGTGAAAACCCCTCACCCCACCCCTCCCTGTGGCCACCAGATTTCAGCCCGGCGAGTTTGGAGGGGCCCAGCTCCATCCCCAATCCCGAAACATCCCATTCCCGGCCGATGCCAGGGGAGCAGGGATGGGGGAAGCAGCCCCGGCCCCGGAGCACCTGCCCGCTGCGGGCTGGCAGAGCCTGGCACGATGGAACAGGCGGAACCTCCTGCTCTCGGGGGACATTTACCCGACAACAAAGACCGCGGGGGCAGCGATATTATCCAATATCCCAATATCCACCCCCCCAAAAAATCTCCAAACAGCCAAAATCCCCCTGCTCCGCCTCGCTCCCGTCCCCTTCCCCTCGCAGCAGCTCGCTGCCCCCTCCTCTCAATCTCAATCTCCCTCTCCCCCACCTCCATCTCCCCACGGAGAGCCGAGCCCGGAGTCCCTTCCAGCCGCATGTACCTGCCCTTTCCCGGTGCTCCGGGCCCCGCGTTCCGCCGCTCCGGGCTCGGCCGCCCGCTCCAGCCCCGCGCCGGCCGCCGCTGTCCCGCCCTGCTCCGGAGGACGCGAGGGAATGGAGCCTGGGCTGGGAAAACTTCGCAAAGCGAAAGGAAAACATCCAAGCTCAGTCAGGGAAACGTTGATATTTTTTTGTTGTTGTTGGTTTTTTTTTCTTTTTTTTTCCTCTCTTTTTTCCCCCTGCCTGCCCAGGCACTGGCTCCGCGGCAGCCGGGGTCCTAATTAGAGGCTTTTTAGCCTAAACCTCGGGAGCCAGCCAATGGCTGGAATTCCAGGGCAGGCAGGGAGGGGAAGGGGGGGGGGACATTAACCCTACAGGGGAAAGAGCTGCCGATGACATCTGGCTCGCTCCTACCTCTCATTTTCCGAGCGCCCGCGCCCTTCCCTCCATCTGCGGCTCGGTTCACCCCAGGTTGCCGTTTGATGACTTTTATGATCCCGCGCGATGATTTATTTCCCTGCCGAGATCAGAAAGAGTTGAAGCTTCATGAAAGAGGGGGAAGTGTCATTACACCCCAATTTAGAGGTGGAGAAACTTAGGCTGGGCTCTCACAAAGGAGTTAGCCAGCGGCAAGTCAGGATGTCCTAGTTTCCACAAGCCCTGAACACCTGACGAGGCTCCTCCAAGCCATTCCAGACCGGCTCTGGCTGCAGCAATTCCACCCGGGCAGGAGTCAGGAGAAAATTTATCAGAGCCTGACGCGAGGCACAGCGTCATGGCTGTGTTTCTGTGCACTTCTCACCGCGCTGTAAAATTTTCCTGCCCGCTGATGTGACTTTGGGGATGAGAAGGGACACAGCATCCCCAAAAACCCCTAAATCTGCCAGGATCCGGCTGGATCTCTGCCACCTGCGTGGTCCCGGGAGCTGTGGCGGCTTTTGGGAGCCCCGAGGGGTGCAGATGGCTCGTGTAGGTTCTGGGATCAGGGTCGGGACTGCAGCCAAAACGCACAGGGATGGTGATTTGGCAGAGAAGGTGCCAGGCTCCGTGACAAGCCCGTGGCACCGCTGGGCGAGGCCGTGCAGGGCGGTGTTGGGGCACAGGTTATTGTGCTGCTTTATGGAACTGGTTGCCCCATCCCTGGAAATGTCCAAGGCCGGGTTGGACAGGGCTTGTGAAGCCTTAGGATTTTAGATTTTCTATTTTTCATACATTTATAGTCCTGCAGTTCTTCAGTGTAGAACTCTAAACTCCACACACAGTGTCAGCTGCTGCTTTCCCATTTTGGCCAGACACAACAATTCCTCTCCAGGCCTGGGGATCAAGGACACCTCCCTGCCTCAGGCCCTGAGAGATGGAAACAAAAGTGAGTTGGGGGGAGCAAACTTGGGGTAAATGACTTCATTACCTGAAGCTGGGATTGGAAGATGAACCCTCAATATGCAAATGGACCAAACTTTTAAAAGTGTGAAAACCTGTGAGCTGTGGTCCATTTTTGAATGTCACCCCTGGGAGAGGCTTTGTCTGCCCAAAATGTACCTGGAGGCCCTTCAATCAATACAACTGCCATTTATTCCCTTCATTTTGTCTGGCCTCTGTTTTTAGGTAGCCTGGGTGCTTGGAGCAACCTGGGATAGTGGAAATTTTCCCTGTCCATGGCAGGAATGGGATTTTCAAAGTCCCTTCCGAGCCAAACCATTTGAGGATCCTCTGCAAAATCCCCTGAGCAGGCGGAAAAGCAGGAGGAAGAGGAGGAGGGATGGGCACCTCCACACTTTGCTGTTGTCCCTCCCTGCTCGGGGGTCCCACCAGGGCTGTCCCACCGGGGCTGTCACTGCCCAGGGTCCCTTTGGTGTCACGGATGTCCCCACGCTGTTATTCCACTGCCAGGAGCTTGGTCCCTGCAGCTTTATCTCGGCCCGGTTGCTGCTTTGGACTTTGTCCCCGCGGGTGGTGACAGGACCCCCCCTCGTCCCCTGCTCCCCCCACGCTCCTCCATCCCTCCCCAGAAGGATTCCTGGGCAAAGTCCTGCTCGGGGACAGACGGGTCACTCGCAGCTTTCCCGAGGTGACATCAGCCACTGCTCCATGGCAACAGCCCGGAGCAGCGCGGTGTCCCCGCGGTGTCCCCGCGGAGGGCAGGACACGGCTCGCTGGCTCCGTGCTCGGACCCGCAGCTCCTGTCCCTCCGAACGCAGGGCTGATGTCCGGCAGCTCCACCTCGGAGCCCTGGGTGAGGGTGGAACTGGAAAATCGTGGAATGGAAATTGTAAATTGTAAAATCTGCGGCTCGGGTAAACTCTCCCCGAGCTGTGCCCCATGCCGGGTCAAATGCGGCGTTCTGGGCTCAGCCGGGATCCGGCACAGCCTGAGCACAGGCAGCCAGGAGGCCCCCGAGATGTTCTGGGGGTGCAGCGGGACCCCGGCACTGCTTTAGTGCTCTGCTCTGCTGGCACCGGGCCGTGCATGGGGACGCTGTGACAGCTTCAGCCCCCGAACCCCCTCCTTCCCCAGAGCTCCCGATGCGCCTCTAAAGTCTCCCTCTATTCCAGACCCCGCTCAAATCCCCCTCCACTCACCCCCGAGGGCATCCCTCCAACCCGGACCCTGCAAAATCCCCCTCCACTGACCCTTCCTTGAGCGACCCTCTAGCCCAGATCCCTCAATTCCCCTGCACCGACCCCCAGACCCTCTCCTTCCCCAGATCCCTCCCCAGTTCCCCACCACTGATCCCCCACGACCATCCCTCAACCCCAAATCCCCTTCCACCGACCCCCAGCTCCCCTCCTTCCCCAGACCCCTCCCCAGTTCCCCACCACTGATCTCCCTCGAGCATCCCCCGAACCCCAAATCCCCTTCCACCGACCCCCAGCCCCTCTCCTTCCCCAGACCCCTCCTCAGTTCCCCTCCACTGATCCCCACGACCATCCCCCGAACCCAGACCCCCAAACCCCCCGAAGCGCCCTCTCCTCCCTCAGACCCCCAAACCCCCCGAAGTGCCCTCTCCTGCCCCAGACCCCCAAACCCCCCGAAGCGCCCCCTCCTGCCTCAGACCCCCAAACACCCCGAGGTGCCCTCTCCTCCCTCAGACCCCCAAACCCCCCGAAGTGCCCCCTCCTGCCCCAGACCCCCAAACACCCCGAGGTGCCCTCTCCTGCCCCAGACCCCCAAACCCCCCGAGGTGCCCTCTCCTGCCCCAGACCCCCAAACCCCCCGAGGTGCCCTCTCCTCCCTCAGACCCCCAAACCCCCCGAAGTGCCCTCTCCTGCCCCAGACCCCCAAACCCCCCGAAGCGCCCCCTCCTGCCTCAGACCCCCAAACACCCCGAGGTGCCCTCTCCTGCCCCAGACCCCCAAACCCCCCGAGGTGCCCTCTCCTGCCCCAGACCCCCAAACCCCCCGAGGTGCCCTCTCCTCCCTCAGACCCCCAAACCCCCCGAAGTGCCCTCTCCTGCCCCAGACCCCCAAACCCCCCGAGGTGCCCTCTCCTGCCCCAGACCCCCAAACCCCCCGAAGTGCCCTCTCCTGCCCCAGACCCCCAAACCCCCCGAAGTGCCCTCTCCTGCCCCAGACCCCCAAACCCTCTCAGTGACCCCCCCCAAACCCCTCCCGTCCATCCTCCTCAGCCAGACCACGCCCACCCAAGCCCCGCCCACCGTGAGGCCCCGCCCACCCTGCCCCGCCCCCCGGCGGTGCCGCGCCCCCCTGGCGCCCCCTGGCGGCCCCGCGGCGCTCGCGCGGTGTCGCTGCTCCGGCGGGCCCGGCCCGGCCCCGATCGCTCCGGGCCCGACCGGGGACCCCCGGACCCGCCGGGCCGGGCAGGGGCAGGGCCGGGCCGGGGGCCCCGACACGCTCCGGTCCCCGGGAAGGGCCGGGCCGGGGGCTCCGACACGCTTCGGGCTCCGGGAAGGGCCGGGCCGGGGGCCCCGGGCCGCAGCTCCCGGACGGCGGAGCCGGGAGCGCCTCAGGTACCGAGCCGCGCCTGGAGCGGGGCCGCGGCATCGCCCCCTGTCCCCTCCCCTCGTGCCCTCCCCGGGCTCCCCCGGCCGCCCTCGCAGCCAATTCCCCGGTACCCCCCGGGACTCGCCCCTTCCTCAGGCCCCTCGTTCCCACGGGCTTTGCAGGCCCGTCCTCATCCCTCCATCCCCTTCCTCATCCCTTCATCCCCTTCCTCATCCCTTCATCCCCTTCCTCATCCCTCCATCCCCTTCCTCATCCCTCCATCCCCTTCCTCATCCCTCCATCCCCTTCCTCATCCCTTCATCCCCTTCCTCATCCCTCCATCCCCTTCCTCATCCCTCCATCCTCTTCCTCATCCCTCCATCCCCTTCCTCATCCCTTCATCCCCTTCCTCATCCCTTCATCCCCTTCCTCATCCCTCCATCCCCTTCCTCATCCCTCCATCCTCTTCCTCATCCCTCCATCCCCTTCCTCATCCCTTCATCCCCTTCCTCATCCCTTCATCCTCTTCCTCGTCCCTCCATCCCCTTCCATGTCGCTGCAGCCCCATCCTCCTCATCCTTGCAGCCCCATCCTTTCCCCATCCCTGCATCCCCTTCCCCATCCCTGCATCCTGCTCTCCATCCCTGCATCCCCTTCTTCATCCCTCCATCCCTTTCCTCCTCTGTCCATCCCCTTCTTCCTCCCTGCAGCCCCCTCCTGAATCCCCCATCCCTCTTCTCGTTCCTCCAGCCCCTTCTCCTTGCCCCTCCTGCCCCCCTGCTCCCTCCTTTTCCTGGGAGGATGTGTTGGGTCTGTCCCTGCGTGTCCTGGAGGGCTGGATGTGGGACCAGGTGTTTTTCCACGCCAGGTGTCCGTGTGTCCCTGTGTGGGGGGTTTTGGGGTGCCCTGATCCTTTGGGGTTGGGGGGGATCCTCTTCTCCAGCTCTGAGTTTAAGAGAAGGGCTGGCAGGAGGGTGAAGGCACGAGGGGCTTCTGCAGGCTGGGAATTCGGGAGAGCCTGGTCCAAGCAGGGCTGAGGAGGGTTTAGGTTGGGATCCTGGGAGTCTGGGATAGTGGAAATTTTCCCTGTCCATGGCAGGAATGGGATTAGGAGGTGGCCTTAGGAGGGACCCAGTCCTGCTGTGGGGACCGTGCTGGGCTGTTGGGGTGGTTTTAGTGACTGGCTGAGCTCTGAACTGGCAAACAGGTGTGAGAAGGTGAGCTGGAAGTGCAGAGCAGGAGCCTGGAGACTCGGGAATCTCAGTGTCTGTGTGAAAGGGATGCTGATGAAACATTCACCAGCGAGGAGCAGTGGGAAGCGCTGAGGGAGCGTTCAGGTGGTGGTTTTTTGGTTCATTTGCTCAGTTCTCACTGTAAAAGCTGTCCTTGATAAGCCACAGCACTTCAGGCTGACCCCTCGTAGATGGGGGTGGAGGGAGAGAGGAATAAAGAGGAGGCAAAGGCAGAATGTTTTCTCCCAGCTGTTATTCCCGAGGGAATCACTGCGGTGGGAGAGCACAGCCACAGAGGACACAGATCACATGGAGCAGGATCTGTGCTGAATTATTGACCAAAGCCTGGGAGGAGAATAAATCCATGCTGGCCTAGGGAAAGAAGCAGGCTGGCAGGGGCAGGGTGTGGGGTGGCCCAGGGAAGGGCTGGTGGTGCTGCAGGGCTGGCAGGTGTGTGCAGGAGGGCAGCTGGCACCGGCTTTGTTTGTTCTCAGCTTGCACAGAAGGAAACTTTCCTCTCCCGGGCTCTTGGCAGGGTTGGGGCGTGGTGGGGAATTCTCCAAGGGCCAAAGTGACGGCACAGAGTGCGGTGGGAGGTGATTTATGAGCTGTTTTGATGTAAAAATGGAGTGGGACCCTTTGGCAGCTCAAGTGGGGCTCTTCCTCCTCCCTCCACACTGGAAGGGGCCCAGGGCAGCTCTGCCACTCCACAATCCCTGGTTTAACTTGGAGGAGGGGGAAGGTGGATTCTGGCATGGCAAAAGGAGAGGCTCCCAATGGAAAAAGGGTCCAATGGAAGGAGAATCCCAATGGAAAGAGATTCCCAGTGGAAAAGGGTTTCCAGTGGAAAGAGGCCTCCTATGGAAAGAAATTCCCAATGAGAAGAGGCTCCCAATGGAAAAAGGTTCCCAATGGGAAGAGATTCCCTATGGAAAGAGGCTCCCAATGGAAAGTGGCTTCCAATGGAAGAAGATTCCCAATGGAAAGAGGCTCTCAATGAAAAAAGATTCCCAATGAAAAGAGGCTCCCAATGGAAAGAGGTTCCAAATGGAAAGAGGTTTCCAGTGGAAAGAGGTTCCCAATGTAAAGAGGTTCCCAAATTGCCATTTATTTCCCTGCTGCCAGGCTCTGGGTCCTGCTGGATCAGGTGGAGACACTGAGCTGCTCTCAGGCCACACCTGGCATCATCCCCTGTCACCTGCCCAGGTTCCCATCTGGGATAGCAGAATTTCACATTTCTCACTATTATTATTAATTTAAAAAACCCAGGAGTATTTCTCACTCCCACTGCGTGCAACTCCTGCCTGTCTGATCCTCGCGCTGACTGGGTCAGATATCAGAATTGTTGTGTTTTTTGGGTCAGATATCAGAATTGTTGTGTTTTTTGGGTCAGATATCAGAGTTTTTGTGTTTTCTGGATCAGATATCAGAGTTTTTGTGTTTTCTGGCATTTTTTTTTTTGCTTCTACTCCAAAGCAGAGCAGCTGCTGGTTCTCTGACCCCGAAGGACCTTCCCTGCACTGAAGGCACCTTCACATTCCTCAGCAGCAGCTGCCTCACCACCCCTGGCTGCTCAGTTTTATTTTCTTCACCCTGGCAGGGCCCACTCCTCTGTAGGATCCCAAAGCCAGGAAATAAAATGTCTCTTATTTATTTTTATTTTTTTTTTTTTTCAGCTGTGTATTTTTCGTTGTTGTGCAGAGTTTTCTGCATTGATATAAATGTAATTAATTAAACACAAAATGCACCCGTTTTCCTTGGGATGTCTGAAGGGATGTTCAGTCACTCTCCCACCCCCTGCTTTCTAATTTTCTCTGCTTTTATAATTTTTTAATTGTGTTCTCCTTGGCAGGTGGAAGATGGGAGTGTTCCCCTCGTGTTTTAGGTGAAGCCTGCTTGCCATGAAGTCCCGAGGGAGCTAGAAGGACTGCAGTGGGAATCCCTTCTCACTCCTCCACAAATCCAACAACTGCCTAATGGTAAGAAACCTGTTGGTTTTAATTAGTGTTGCACTTAGAGCTCTCGTTAATCAAGGAACAGAGCAAAGAGTTGGAGCTCCAAACCCACTGGGATGGGGGAGGGCAGAGCTGGAGATGCTGGGAGAGGGTGGCAGAGTTGCCTGGAAATCTGATTGTGCCCCAATTTGTGTCCTGTCCCCAGGGATTGCCTCTCTGCCTGGCGTCATGGGGAGCTGCTGCAGCTGTCTGTGCACAGACAGCATCCCAGACAACCATCCCACCAAATTCAAGGTAAATTGTTGCCCTTCCAACCCCATCAGAGGGCCTGGGACAGCTCTGAGTGCACAAGGCGAGAGCAAACTTCTGTCCCTGCACACAAACATCCCTCCAGAGCATTTGCAAATTCATCACTTCTGGTTTGGCGGGGTTTTATTCCCCCTTTCCTTAAGAAACTCCTGCTGTGAATGTGTTTGTATTTGCTGCTAAATTGCCTCTGCTTGGGAAATGCAAGGAAATGGGGGACTGGAGAGAAAAACCTTTTATTGCTCAGGGCAGTGTTCCAGAGCCGGGGCTCAGCCACAGCAGCTGAGCTGCCAAGCCCGTGGGCTCCAGGGCTGACAGCTCCTGCCAGCCATGAATCCCTGCTCCCAGCTGGGAAAAGGCAGCAGGAAATGGAGGGGAATCCATTGGAATCCATGGAATTGCCCAGCTTGGTGGCTGGGCTGGGCTGGACACTGCTCAGGGGCACCTGGAGGGCCCAGTCCAGCTCTGGGCAAGTGAGACATTTTGGGGCTGGAGCATATCCAGGGAAGGGAATGGAGCTGAGGAAGGGACTGGAGAGTCCTGAGGGAGCTGGGGAAGGAGCCTCAGGAGGGATCTTCTGATTCCACAACTCCCTGACAGGAGGGGACAACCAGGGGATGATTTGGGATCTTACCCCAGGGAACAGGGACAGGATGAGAGAGAACAGCTGCACCAGAGGAGATTTAGGCTGGAAATCAGGAGGAATTTCCTCATGGAAAACACATTCAGGCCTTGCAATTGCCCAGGGATTTCCCCAGCCCTCAGTGTCCACCTGGCAGTGAAAGCAGAGATTTGAACTGGCTGCTCCCAGAGCCCTTTCCCAGCTGAGCTGATCCGTGGCTCTGATTTCCCCGCTGTGTCCCCTGCAGGTGACCAACGTGGACGATGAGGGGCACGAGCTGGGCTCGGGGGTGATGGAGCTGACGCAGAGGGAGCTCATCCTGCACACGCACAAGCGCGACGCCGTCAGGTGGCCCTACCTGAGCCTGCGCCGCTACGGCTTCGACTCCAACCTCTTCTCCTTCGAGAGCGGCCGCCGCTGCCACACCGGCCAGGGTCAGTGATTCAGGGGATCCCTGGGGATCTCGGGGGATCTCTGGGGATCTCTGGGGCAGGGTCAGTGATTCAGGGGATCCCTGGGGATCTCGGGGGATCTCTGGGGATCTCTGGGGCAGGGTCAGTGATTCAGGGGATCCCTGGGGATCTCTGGGGATCTCTGGGGATCCCTGGGGCAGGGTCAGTGTTCCAGGGGATCCCTGGGGATCTCGGGGGATCTCTGGGGATCCCTGGGGCAGGGTCAGTGTTCCAGGGGATCCCTGGGGATCTCGGGGGATCTCTGGGGATCCCTGGGGCAGGGTCAGTGATTCAGGGGATCCCTGGGGCAGGGTCAGTGCCTGGGGGTCCCTGGGCACCTCTGGGGATCTCTGGGGCTCCCTGGGGATCCCTGGGGCAGGGTCAGTGTTTTAGGGGATCTCTGGGGCAGGGTCAGTGTTTCAGGGGATCCCTGAGGATCTCTGGGGCAGGGTCAGTGTTTCAGGGGATCCCTGGGGATCTCTGGGGCAGGGTCAGTGTTTCAGGGGATCCCTGGGGATCTCTGGGGCAGGGTCAGTGCCTGGGGGATCCCTGGGGCAGGGTCAGTGTTTTAGGGGATCTCTGGGGCAGGGTCAGTGTTTCAGGGGATCTCTGGGGCAGGGTCAGTGTTTCAGGGGATCCCTGGGGATCTCTGGGGCAGGGTCAGTGTTTCAGGGGATCCCTGGGGGCAGCAATGCTGAGTTTTCTCTCCCCATGACATCTTGGGAGGCTCCCTAGAACAGAGGCTGGACAGAGTTAAAGGAATCAAGTCAGGGTTTATTAAAAGAATGAAAAGTTAATGATAATATTAATAAAATAATAGTTTAAAACTTAAAATTTAAAAATAAATAAAATAATATTATTATATTAAAAATAAATAAAATAATACTAAATAGTATTAAAATTAAAAGCCTTTCCAAGGATACACCTGTGTTAAAAGTGTTAAGTTTGGCAGAAATCTGATGGCCTTGCCCTGCTGGTGCTCCTGGGGATACTGGTGAAGCATTTTTGGGGTTGTTACTCCGTGCTTTGGTGCCCCAGTTGGGGCAGGAGGGTTTGCTGGGCCTTCCTCAGGAGCTTAAAAGCATTTGCAGGACTTTGTTAAGCATCTTTCAACTCAGGATAAAGCAGCACCTGCACCTTTCCCCATAATTTAGGGTTATTTATTCCACAGAGCAGCTTTTGTTTGAGTTTTGAGTTTTGTTTTCCTCAGTGCTTTTCCCCCACCTTGGTTCTACCCAGAGCTCCAGTTTTGGGTCTGGCAGCACTTTGTGACAGAGGAAAAGGAATCCCACATTTCCCTGATGTTGTGAGCATGGAGAGGGAAGTGACTCACCCAGGAGCTGATGCCAAGTCACCAGCAGCACTGGGAATAGTCTGGGAACAGAGGAATGAGTTTTACAATGGTGCCTCTTGGTTCCTCCACCAGTCTGTTGCTTTCAAAAAGAGCTGAACATTTCCTTGGCATCTGCATCTCCTGGGAGAGAAAAAAAAAGAAGTTGTTTCCTCATTCTGTTAATGTGTTTGTAAACTCCAAAAGGACTCCCCTGAGTGCTCAGGGTCTGTGTGAATCTGCTCTGGCATCTGCTGCTCTTTAATATTTATTTTAATGGGGTTTTCCACTCCTATCAGGGAATTTGTCCTTGGGTTTCTGCTTTGCCTTTTGCAGGGTGAGGATCAGTGGTGACAATTTAATCCAGAGATAAAAATTCTGCCCTCTGCGTGGTTTGGTTCTGTTCAGGTCCAGGCAGAGGGGATGAAGCAGAGCTCTCACACCCTGCAGAATTTTTATCAGGCACTCTTTAAGCAGAAATGAGAGGGATGATGTGTTTTGTTTCCTCCCTTCCTTGCAGGATTTTATCCTGCTTATTAATTTCACCTGGAGCCCTCCTTGCTGATGCTGCTCCCCACCTGATGCAAGGCAGATCCAGCTGGATTCTTTTTTTTTTTTGCCAGAAGGTGGAAAACGTGGATCTTTGGGAGCAGCCCTTGTTGCCAGGCTGTTCCTGTTGCCATGGTTTGGTGTGTGCGTGTGCCAGCCTGGGATTGGCTCCTGGGCTGGGCTGCTCCTTTGGGGAGAGACTCCTCAATCCCAGAGATTTTTAAAAACGTGACGTTCCCGTCCCTCCCTCCCATGCACAGGGCCCGGTCCAGCTTTAAGGAGTCACTGCCTGGATTTTCCCCTGGGAAAGGATGGAGTGGGTGCCAGGGGAGTTCAGACAGGAGAGGTGAGCAGTTCCCCTGGCCCTCCACACCCGTGTGCTGTGAGATTCCAGCACTGAGGGGGTTTAAAGCCAGGCTGTGTGGAGCTCTGGGCTCGTGGCAGGCTGGGAGTGGAACTGGCTGATCTTTGAGGTCTCTTCCTACCCAAACCATTCTGTATTCTGTGATTTCTGGTGTTATTTCCCAAATAATCCACAGGGTTGTTGCTTGTTTTCCTGTGGCCTGATGGTGTTAAACAACAGCAGATCAGAATTCACTTAGAAGTGGGAATAACACATATTTTTAAAGCAGGATCATTTCCTCTCTGTTCTGACCCTCCTCTCTGTCCCTGGCAGGAATTTTTGCCTTCAAGTGCTCCCGAGCAGAGGAGATCTTCAACCTGCTGCAGGACCTGATGCAGTGCAACAGCATCAACGTGGTGGAGGAGCCGGTGGTGCTGACCAGGAACAGCCACCCCTCGGATCGGGAGCGGGCCCGCAGCCCCCAGCGCCCCTCCAGTACGAGCCCATCAGTGTGTGGGGACAGGACAGGGGACACGGGGCTGGGGGTGACAGGGGGGGTCCCATCAAACTGCCCCTGGATCTCTCCCAGGGTTGCTCCTGTGTTAAGGCCCCAGTGTGGGATTTGGTTTCTGAGGAAATCGTGAAAAGCCCTTCAAGCAGTCAGGGCTGTCACCCCTCAGCTGCATTTGTCCAGGCCACCACTGCCAAGTGGCCTCTCCTGAGCAGAACTAAGGGTCAGGTGGTTTCTGCAGGAAACCACATCTGGAATGGCTCAATTCCTGTCTCCATGAGGAATTCCTTCGATTTAAAGGAGGGCCTGGTCCTTGTGTGTGTGCTCCAGCCCTGGGATGGCCCTGGACAGGCTGGTTTTACCTTCCAGGGTGTCCAGAAGAGCCCAGCTCACTCTCAAAGTGTAATAATTCTATTTTGTACCAATTTAATGCTTCTCTGCCTTGATTCCCTCACAGGTCTGGGCTACACTGGACTTCCCAATGGATTTCACAACTTCCCTGGAGAATCCCTGTCCTTCTCTGCAGCCCGGCACCCCTCAGTGAGCAGCCTGAGGCATTCCTCTGTGGGGGAAGACTCTACCCACCCCCTCCTGGGGCCTGAGGAGCAGGTAAACCCATCCTAAACTCCCCTGGGTGCAATTCTGGGTTTCCCTCACTCAAAGCTCAGGGGATCCTCACACCTTGTCACTCTTTTTATTCTCTTTCATTTTGCTTCTGGAGGCTCCTGCTCTTTGACACTTTACTAGAACTGGTGTTCTGTCCAAAAAATCTGGGTCCTATGCTCAACCCACTGGTGTTTGGGTGGGAATTATCTGTCAGCTGTCACACAACCCCTAAATTCAGACCCTTTTTTGTTTTTGAGGTTCAGCTCTTTGCTCGCAGTTTTGTAGAATTTTTAGATTTTTTTCCTACAAAACCCAGCTGGTCTGAGCCACCCCCAGGGCAGGCTGGGCAGGTGTGAGGGTTGTGGGATCAGCTGTGAGCCACTCGAGGAGAGAGTTTGTGAGATGTGACACAGAACCCCAGAATCAGTGGGGCTGGAAAAGACCTGGGAAAAGATTAAACCCAAGCTGTTCCCAATCCCCATCCTGAGCCCTGAGTGCCACCTCCAGGTGCCACCTCCAGGGATGGGGACTCCAAACCTCCCTGGGCAGCCCCTTCCAAAGCCTGACCGCCCTTTCCATGAGGAAATTCCTGCTGCTGTCCATCCATGTGGACACACGGTGTGTATCTGCAGCAGGACTCTGCCTCTCTCCCAGCCCACAAAACCCAAACCAACTTCTACATTTTGCATCCCAAAACCTTCCCAACTTCCAAAATCCTCTTTTTCTTGTCAGCCACTGATAAATTCCTTTCTCCTAGTGGTTTCTCAGCTGCTTTGCTCTGGTCTCTGCTGTCTCCTCCTTTCACTGTCCCTCTGCTTCTCTCCTTGCAGTCCCACACCTACGTCAACACGGCCACCGGGGAGCCGGAGCCGAGGGGCCGGCACTGTATGCACTCCTTGCCTGAAGCCCACCCTCCTTTCCCCCCTAGGAACCACAGCTGCTCCCTGGAAGACCGCAACCCCCAGGTCTTCCTGCAGCCAGGGGAGGTGAAATTCGTGCTGGCTCCCAGCTCCGGCTACCGCCGGCTGTGCCGGCACCCCCGGGAATGCCGGGCGCACCTCTGTCCCCCCAACAACAACAACAACGAGTGTCAGGAGGGGTGTCCGTCCCCACAGTGCGTCTACGAGAACCTCAACGGGCTGGTGGCCCCCGGCACCTCGTCCCTGTGCCGGGCTGGCCGCTCCAAGGCGGCCCGGGAGGACGGGAGCCGCAGCCAGCGCCGCTCGGCCCTGCTGCACTACGAGAACCTGCCGGCGCTGCCGCCGGTGTGGGAGCTGCAGCCGGGCCGGCACAGGGACGAGGATGGCGGCACGGCACCCACACCGTCCCCCAATGGCTTCTCCGAGGCCGGCGAGGAGGAGCCGCTGCAGAATTCCATGGGCTCGGAGAGCGCGGCCCTGCAGCCGCGCCGCTCCTTCCTGCCCCGAGCCCGGCGCAGCCGCCTGCCCAACGTCTTCAGCTTCGACTTCCCCCGGCCCTGCCCGGAGCCTCCACGGCAGCTCAACTACATCCAGGTGGAGCTGGAGCCTGAGCCCTGCAAGGGCCACCAGGAGCCCCGGCTGGCACCTCCCGCCAGCCCCGCTGCCCGCCGCACCGACTCGTACGCCGTCATCGACCTCAAAAAGACGGCGGCCATGTCCAGCCTGCAGCGGGCCCTGCCCAGGGACGATGGCACCTCGAGGAAAACGCGGCACAACAGCACTGACCTGCCCCTGTGAGGGGCCCGAGTGCCAGCCCTGGGTCACGCTTTGGTCCCTGTCCCTCGCTGTGTCCTGCCCGCTGTGGCTCCTGCAGCTGCTGCTGTTGAGGCTCGTCTGTCCGTCCGTCCGTCCGTCCGTCCTCCCCTCTCTGTGTTGCTCGTTTTTCAAGCCTTGTGGGATGTTTGGTGACTCTGAGGGTTGAGTTCCAGGCCGGGAGGTGGCACAGCCTGGGGTGGGACAGGGCAGAGCCAGAGCTGGGCAGTGCCACAGGGGGGAAAAAAAACAAACATTAAAGCTCCCAAAACTGAGCTGCTTCAGGAGCTCGGTGCAAATGGAGCCCATTCCCCGTGGATTTCACATCTCCAGGAGAGCTCTGCAGTGAGGCCACTCCAGAGCTGGGGTTTGCCTTGTGGTTCCAGTGGTGCCTGGGGATGAGGGAGCTCACGCCGTGGCCTTTCCCCCCTCAGCTCACTGTTTGTTCCTGAAGCTTTTTATCCTTCTGTCCCTGTCTCAGATTCAATTTCAATTGGGCAGCTGCAATTAAACAAAGAGGACACAGAGCCATGGGCACACACTGTGATCACAGAAACCTGATTGCCTAAATCCTTAAATTCCCTTCCCTGCTTTAGAAGAGGAAGGAAAGGCCACAGCCATGAGGGAGATTGTAAATTTGGCCTAGAGAACTTCACTTGTGCCATAACCTGCTTTGTTTTTTTTCACAAGGGTTCTTTTTGGCAGCTGCTGAGAAATGCTGTGGGTTTATTTATTTGTTTACTTATTTATTTATGAACTGCTCCTTTGCATCCCCGTTCGTTGCCAAGTTGGTGCCAGTCTGCAGCGTGCCCTCGCTGGGGCTCGCTCCTGCCTGGGGGGACAGGTCCCAAAAAACCTTGGTGGCTTTGCTGAGCCACCAACTGGGGGAAAAACACTGTGGAAAGGAGCAGCTGGGAATGAAGAATTTCTGAACTCGGGGCCGACTGTCACGGGGTGGGTGGGAAATGGAATGGGAGACGTGGGAGTGGGAGCGGAGCCGCCGGGCAGCCGAGCTTGGAGTGGCATCAAAGTCGTTGCCTACACCCACGTGCCTGGCTGGGGTCGGGAGCAGCCTGTGCTCGGTGTCAGGAGAGAATGTGCAGTTTGTTCCCTCAGCTACACACCTGGAAGGGCTCAAATTCCGGGTAACTTTGTGGCCTTTTGCTGTGGATTTTTGTCTCCATGCCGGGGTTGCGCTGAGCTGCCCCGGGATGTCCCCTCGCCCCTCCCCGTGGGATTTCCCTGGATTTCTCTGTGCCTGTTCCGATGGAGAGCAGTGCTCTGGGATGCTCTGGGGTGCTCTGGGATGCTCTGGGATGCTCTGGGATGCTCTGGGATGCTCTGGGACACTCTGGAGCTGGATCCCTGCTGGCTGTGTCCGTGTTCCTCCTGGGACAGGAGCTGGACCCAGTGCCCAGCCAGAGACGCTGCCAAGCCTCGTGTCCCCGTTGTCCTTGGATGTTTCCCGCTGTTGACGTCTGTGGAAGAGGAAAGAGCCCCATCCCCCAGCTCCAAGGGCCTGGAGCTCGAGTTCCAGGTTTTGGAAGTTCAGCCTTTTTTTGGTTTTTGGTGCTGTCATGTCCTGTTGAGCCGTGACCCTGTTGGGAGCAAGGCCACGTGTCCCAAGTCCGAGTGGTGCCATGTTTGTGTCGCAGAACGTGGAGTTCTTGGCTTGCTGTTGCACTATAAATTCCAAGTGTGCCACACGCTTCAATCCACTGGTTTTTCTTTTCCTTTTGGAAGTCCTTGTGCTCATCTTCCATTTTTTCGTCCGCCCCGTCCCTTGTGTCACCTGTAACTGAAAGGAAACCCAAGTAATATATTTTTATATGTATAACAAATGACTTTATTTGAAGGAAAAAAAACCAACTCCCACCCCAAGTAATGTATCCCCCTAAATCCAGCTTTCATTTAGGGAAGTGAGAGAAGAAATTGTTTATATCTATCTATACATATATATATATATATATATATAAAAAAAAAGTTAACTGCGTTAAGCTTTAAATAAAATATTTAAATAAAGAGTTTCTAAGCTGTCAGTGTCACCCTCACCACAACTCCCTCTGGAGCCTCTGTAGGAACGTGCTGGAGCTGAGAAATACAAAATCCCTTTTTTACCTTTTTTCCCCAGAAAGGGAAAAGAGAGGAAATGTTTTCCATTTCCACGGAGGAGGAGGAGGTGAGGGCCCTTTCCAGGTGGGTTAAATTCCAAGGAAGGTGCTGGGGAGGGCTCTTTGTGCCTTGGGTGGCAGCAGCTCAGGGCTGGGGCTGTCCTTGGGTGCTGCCCAGGGCCACCAGCATGGCCACGTGTCCCTGAGGATGGGGTGGGAAGCTCTGGGAGCTCCTGGGATCAGGGAATTCCCCCTGGAGTTCCTTAAAAAATCTGGCAATCCCATTTCTGTGCCTCCACAAGAGCTTTGTGTTGGGAAACCTGACTCAGATCTCTCAAACTGCTGCTTTTCACCTCCTCCAGGTGTCTGGGCTGTCCCTCCCGGGCCTCCCTTCCCTCCTTGGCAAACCCAGGGCTCCCACAGGATGCTGGAAATGCGGTGACATTTCTGTGCTCACCCAGCAGATCCACGATTGCCGCTCTCCGGTGTTCCTGGAGGATTCTGCTCCTCTTCTGGGAACAAGGAGAATTCCAGGGGCCTTGAAGACAAGAAAGGATCGAGCTGATGGCAGCTGCGCATTCCAGCATGGAGCATCCTGTGCTCCGTGTCCCCTGGTGTCCCCTGGTGTCCCCTGGTGTCCCCTGGTGTCCCCTGGTGTCCCCTCTCACCGGTGGCCGTGGTGGCCCTGCTGGCTCAGCAGGCTGAGCTCCAGCGCGATCCCAAACTCCCCGGGGAAGCTTTGGGAATGAAAAGCCGCTCTCAGCCCATTGTTTGTTGTGGGTTGTTCCATGTTTGAGCCATTAAATGGGAATTATCGTGCCGGCAGCCAGGATGGAACTCACGGGTTTCAGGGTGCGCGTCCTGTTCGCATCCCAGTGATTTTCACTCTTTTTTGGAAAACTTCCAGGACCCTTTGAGAAATCCGTAATATTCATTTTTCCAGGTGCAGTGGGAGCGCAGGGAAGGGCTGGAGCCGTGTTTGGGGCTGACCTCGCCCGTCCCGGAGCTCCGGGATTTTCTTCTGAGATTCTTTTGGAATTTCTTTTGGGATTCTCCCGGCGCAGTGGAGCAGCTTCCTCTAGTGGCCGTGGGAGAAAAGTTCCAGAGGAGGATCCGGGTTTGGATTGGGAAGTGAGGAGGGAATTCCAGTCCCTGCTCTCATCCTTTCAATTTCGTGATTTGGGGTCTTTTTGGGGTTCTTCCCTGTGGCTGTTTTATTTGGCTTGGGAATGTTTCCCCCATTCTGTTGTATCCTTATGGAACCTCATAAAGGTGGATTTTATGGATTTTCCTTTGGGTCTGACGCTTTCTGCTGGGCTTTCCCCATGGATGCACAACAGCAGGTGCTGCTGGCTTGGATGGGAAACCGGGATTGGGATACCCAGTGACCCGTCCCTCTTCACAGCAGGATCCTCAGCCTTGGTGGATGCTTCCATAAATCTGCCTTTGGTTTTCAGGGATCCATCCCAGGCTCTGGTACAGCTGGGTAGGGAAAACCATCCCAAACCTGCTCTGGAGTTTGTCCCTGAAGCTGAGGGGATGCTCTGACCTCTCCTCCTCTCTGTCCCAAGCTCAGATGTTCAGCTTGGTGTTTTGGGAACTGGAAAATCGAGGAAGGAGCTGCTTCAGTGAAATGTTTGCTGAGAACCAGGGTTTAGAAAGGGTTTAGGCAGCAAAGTGAGGTGGATTTGGGTGGTGGCTGAGCCCTGGGGGTGGGAGCTGGGCTGGAGGTTCCTTGGCTGGGGACTGGCTCTGTGTGGCCCCACTGGGGCCTGACCTGTCCTTGCTGGGCTCCTTCCTCCACCTGCAATTGTAATTTTGGGATGTTTTGTGAGCAGCCATGGGCTGAGCAGAGGGAATATCACTGCCTTGACCTTTTAAAGTGGTTCTTGTTTGAGTCTGAGTTAATCCATTCGATTTCTTCCCCCGGTATTTCCTCCCTGGTGAATGCACAAATAAATCTTCCCCCCTTCCCCTTCCCCAGAACCCACTGATAGGAACAGAGCTTCTCCCAGAGCTCCACTGTCTTATGTGGGAGGGGTTTTTTTACCTCTTTTAACCCATTTCATGTGCCTGTTTCCCCTCAGGGAAGGAAGTTGGAACCCCTGTGAGCTGTGCCTGCCTTACAGGGAGGGTGGTGAAGGTTAAAGGATCAATAATTCTGCAGAGACACTCAAAGGTGTTTGTTATTTCTGAGGAATTCTTATTTTTATTACCTCAGCCGTGCTGTTTACTGGGAGAAAAACCAAACCAGGGGTGGCACTTCCAGCTCCCCATTCTCTCACTGTCTCTCTGTGTGATGCTGTTCAGCCCTCTCAGGTGGAGGATCATTAACAAATGGTCGTTAATGAACCCATTTCCTAATTCCAGCCTCTGGGAGGGCTGCCCTCAGTCTTTCTGGGAATTTTGTCTTTTCCCCAACCTCGGCTGACAGGCAGCAGAACAGGTTTGGGTTCCTGCTGCTGGAGATGAATTCATTAGTAAGAACCCTGGCAGCTTTGAAGTTGGCAATTACAGGCCAGGGGATGGAAAAGGCTCATTGTAAAGATGGGAACTAATTTGTTTTCCTTCCCTGAGTGAATGGGATCTTTCCAGAAGCTTCAGTGTCACCTCAGGCTCCTTCTGTGCGACTCCTGTCATTGTCACCTGTGTCTTGGACACTGAACATTTCTGGTGTGGCAGAGAAGCAAAGGTGCTCTGAGCCAGGGGCTGCTGTGTGATTGTTCCTTGGGGTTATTCCCACGGAAATCCGGGCAGTGCCTCTCTGAAAACAGCTCTGTGACCTGAGGATGGCTCCTGGCTTGCCTTCAAGTGTGGAACTCTACAGAATAAATGGAATGGGATGGTTGTCCTGGCTGGTGACCCATGGGGAGCCCTTGACAAGACAATTCCTGGTGCTGCTTTCCCTCTGTCAGTTTGAAGCCATTTCCTTTGTCCTGTCTCTCCATCCCCTTGTCCAAAATCCCTCTCCAGCTGCCTGAGGGCCCCTTTAGGTTTGGATCATCAAGAAGTGGCTGATCCTCACCTGGTTTGGGAATTTAAATGCCTGACCTGGAGCCCAACCATGTATTTACAGTTTATTTACCCATCTTTTGCTCACAGGAAAAAGAGGAATCTTTATTTTGATGTGATGGAAGCTGTTCCTGTGTACTGTGACCTCTGTTTTGGAAATAAAACACTAAAAGCAGCTCGTGAAGGATCTGACTGCTTGTGTGGGTTCATAAACACAGCTGCTCCGGGGGCATGGAATCCCAGACTGGTTTGGGTAGGAAGGAACTTAAAAATCATCTCACTCCACCCCTGCCATAGGCAGGGACACCTCCTGCTATCCCAGATTGCTCCAAGCCCTGTCCAACCTGACCTGGGACACTTCCAGGGGCAGGACAGCCACAGCTTCTCTGGGAATTCCATCCCAGCCCCACCCCACCCTCATAGGGAAGAATTCCTTCCTAATATCAAACCTAAATTTCCTCTCTTTCAGCCTGAACCCATTCCCCCTTGTCCCTCGCTGCAGTTCCTGATGAACAGCTCCTCTCCAGCTCCTTGTAGCCCCTCCAGGTCCTGGAAGAAGCCGTGAGGTCACCACAGAACCTTCCCTGCTCCAGGTTCCACAAACTCCTCTTGAGTGCTGGGCACTCAGAATCCTGGGAAAGGCGGTGGAGAGATGGAATTCCCTGAGCTGGAGCTGGGCCACCAAACCAACACTGAAGAGAAACTGAAAGGGAAGGAGAGGGAATGCCCAGAGCCTGGTTCCGAGGGAAATCCTGGGTGCTCTGCGCGGGATCAGCACCTGCCTTTGGATATGGGATGGGGAGGGAATTGTGTGCTCCACAAAATAAATGAATGAATGAATGGAAAAATGGGTGATTTCTATCCAAATAGTGAAAGCAGGAGCAGGTAGGACATGGAAATGAGCTCATGGCCTGGAGTGAAGGTCTGGGATGCTGATGAAGGTGAGAAGGGAGGACAGCACTGGCAACCACCTCGGAGCAAACCAGAGGAGGAAACTGGGGACCACCCTGGAGAAAAAGAGAGAAGGAACCTGGGAATCACCTTGGGGGAAATGAGAGAAGGAAGGTGGGGATCATCTTGGAAAAACCGAGAGAAAGAACATGGGAATCACCTTGAGAGAAATGAGAGAAGGAACCTGGGCACCATCTTGGAAAAACTGAGAGAAGGAACCTGGGAATCACCTTGGAGGAGATGAAAGAAGGACCCTGGGGACCACCCTGGAAGAAAAGAGAGAAGGAACCTGGGGACCATCCTGGAAAATCCAAGAGAAAGAACACGGGAATCACCTTGGAGGAGATGAAAGGAGGAACCTGGGAATCACCTTGGGAGAAATGAGAGAAGGAACCTGGGGACTATCCTGGAGGAAAGGAGAGAAAGAAGGTGGGGACCATCCTGGAAAATCCAAGAGAAAGAACACGGGAATCACCTTGGAGGAGATGAAAGGGGGAACCTGGGGACCACCCTGGAAGAAAAGAGAGAAGGAATCTGGGGACCATCCTGGAGAAAAAGAGAGAAGGAACCTGGGAATCGCCTTGGGAGAAATGAGAGAAGGAACCTGGGCACCATTCTGGGAAATCCGAGAGAAGGAACCTGGGAATCACCTTGGAGGAGATGAAAGGGGGAACCTGGACACCATTCTGGGAAATCCAAGAGAAGGAACCTGGGAATCACCTTGGAGGAGATGAAAGGAGGAACCTGCACACTATTCTGGGAAATCCAAGAGAAGGAACCTGGGAATCACCTTGGAGGAGATAAAAGGGGGAACCTGGACACTGTTCTGGGAAATCCAAGAGAAGGAACCTGGGAATCACCTTGGAGGAGATGAAAGGGGGAACCTGGACACTGTTCTGGGAAATCCGAGAGAAGGACTCTGATGGGCTCCATCTCCTCGGCCCGTGTCCCGGGACAGCCTGTCCTCCTCCATCCCCGCTCTCTCCAGGGACGGAAGGAGGGCAGCCAAAAGCGTTTCTCTCCCTCGCCAGGAGCCTCGAGTCCCTTTGTCCTGGGGCAAGGTTGGCGCAGGTTTTGGCGAGCGGAGCGGTGACGTCGGGCCGCTCGTCCCCGATAAGCGCTGCCCCCTTATCGGATCGCTGCCTTTGATCTCGCCCCCGGGGGCGATGCCGCAGGATCCTCGTGGCCCGAAGCACAAAGCAGCCCTTGAGGCCGGGCTGCGAGAGGCGCTAATGGAAAGCGGAGGTCAGCAGATAAGAGCCGGCGCTGCCTCCCGGGATAAAAGCGGGAGCCCGGGCGGTCCTGCCCGGCTGCTGCCGCCTCCCGAGGGCTGAACGCGGACGGCTTCGGCACCATGAAGTGGATCCTGGTGGTCCTGGCGTGTCTGCAGCTGGCGGAGGGGGCGGTGAGGTGGGTGAGAGGGCAGGGAGAGGAGCGTGAGGATGCTCTGGGACCGCGGAGTCCTGCAGCTCCACGAGCTGGTCACAGCCCCGGGCAGCTCCTGGGGCATGGGGAGCTCCTGGGGCATGGAGAGCTCCTGGGGCATGGAGAGCTCCTGGGGAGTGGGAAGCTCCTGGGGAGTGGGGAGCTCCTGGGGCATGGAGAGCTCCTGGGACATAGGGAGCTCCTGGGGAGTGGGGAGCTCCTGGGGAGTGGGGAGCTCCTGGGGCATGGAGAGCTCCTGGGGAGTGGGAAGCTCCTGGGGAGTGGGGAGCTCCTGGGGCATGGAGAGCTCCTGGGGAGTGGGGAGCTCCTGGGGAGTGGAGAGCTCCTGGGGCATGGAGAGCTCCTGGGGAGTGGAGAGCTCCTGGGGAGTGGAGAGCTCCTGGGGCATGGGGAGCTCCTGGGGCATGGAGAGCTCCTGGGATCTGGAGAGCTCCTGGGGAATGGAGAGCAGCTCCTGGGATCTGGAGAGCAGCTCCTGGGGTCTGGAGAGCTCCTGGGGTCTGGAGAGCTCCTGGGGTCTGGAGAACTCCTGAGGAGTGGAGAGCTCCTGGGATGTGGGGAGCTCCTGGGGCATGGGGAGCTCCTGGGACATGGGGAGCAGCTACTGGGGCATGGGGAATTCCTGGAATGTGGGGAGCTCCTGGGATCTGGAGAGCTCCTGGGGCATGGGGAGCTCCTGGAACATGGAGAGCTCCTCTCGTGGCTCAAAGGAGCCCACAGAACTGAGCCTTTGAAAATGCCCAAATCTTATTTCCTGCTGTGTTTGTTGTGTTTTGCCTCTCTGGGTGCAGGATCAGTCTGAAGAAAGGCCTGTCCATCCGGGACAAGATGAGGGCAGCTGGGGTGCTGGATGATTTCCTGAAGAACATTAAATATGATTCAGTGAAGAAATACCAGCCCAGGCAGGGCTCGGTGGTGAGGGAGCCCATCACCAACCACCTGGATGTGAGTGCCCCACACTCCCCCTCCTGCCTGCCCTTCCTCCTTCCCAGCTGCCACAGCAATCTGGACTCCCCTGAGCCTCCAGGACTGAGAAATTGCTTTTCCCCGCATTCTTAAATTGATTTTTTCCCCACTCTTTTAAGCTTCTGTTTTAAACCTCAAGGAAGTTGATCCCCAGCCACAAAGAGTGAGGCTTTTCTGTATGAAACAAACCCTCAATAATGATTTAATATTTCACTTTGTGGGGCAGTAAAAGCAGGATGAGAGCTCAGTCTGCTCCTGCCTGGGTGGGTTTAAGATGCCAGGGGGAATCCTGGTCTGTCCCTGAGGCTGTGGCCAATGGAAATTCTGGGTTTTTTTTTTTCTCAGTCCTCCTATTTTGGGGAGATCAGCATTGGGGAGCCCCCCCAGAAGTTTTTGGTGCTCTTTGACACCGGCTCCTCCAACCTGTGGGTGCCCTCCACGGACTGCAAGAGTCCCGCTTGCTGTGAGTACCCCGGGGTGCTGTGAGCGGAGCTATTACTGCTCCTAGGAGTAATTAGCACTCACTAATTAGTACCCACTGTCCCGGCACTGCAGGGCTCCAGGCTCCCTGCGTTTCAGAGCATCCCAGACTGACCAAGCCAAGATGGGTTTAGGTGCCAGAGGGTGCCCAAAGCCACGTCCTTGTCCCTGTTCTTCCACATCCTTCCCCTGTCACGGTGGGGACATCACGATGCCAGACCAGAAATGACCCCGGGATGCTGATCTGGGATAGCTGCTGCCTTCCTGGGGAAGCTCAGAGCCCTCTGCCTGGCTAAGGGAGACAGCTGAACCCCCACAGCCATCCCAGGAATCTCAGGGGTGCTCCCTGGCCGGGCAGAGGGAAGAGGAAAATTGGGAATTGCGGGAGAGCGATGGGGATTTCACTGTGAGGGCTTTGCCCTTGTGCCCCCTGTGATGTGAAGAGAGCAGCCAGCGCTGTCCGTGGAGTTCAGTCTGCACTAAAGAATTGCAGGATTACAAATGTATGAAAAACAGAAATGCTAAAATGCCTGGAGAGCGATCCAGGCAAAACTGGGATGCAAAGCCCACAACCCGAAAGAGAACCACAGGACAGAGGAGCAGCCTGTCCCCATCCCCAGGATCTGCTCCTTGGGAATTATCCCAATGGAATATCCAGCAGTGAAATCCCACTGCAGCACAGGAGCTGCTCCTTGGGAATTATCCCAGGGGAATATCCAGCAGTGAAATCCCACTGCAGCACAGGAGCTGCTCCTTGGGAATTATCCCAATGGAATATCCAGCAGTGAAATCCCACTGCAGCACAGGAGCTGCTCCTTGGGAATTATCCCAGGGGAATATCCAGCAGTGAAATCCCACTGCAGCACAGGAACTGCTCCTTGGGAATTGTCCCAGGGGAATATCCAGCAGTGAAATCCCACTGCAGCACAGGAACTGCTCCTTGGGAATTATCCCAATGGAATATCCAGCAGTGAAATCCCACTGCAGCACAGGAACTGCTCCTTGGGAATTGTCCCAATGGAATATCCAGCAGTGAAATCCCACTGCAGCACAGGGCCTGCTCCTTGGGAATTATCCCAGGGGAATATCCAGCAGTGAAATCCCACTGCAGCACAGGGCCTGCTCCTTGGGAATTATCCCAGGGGAATATCCAGCAGTGAAATTCCACTGCAGCACAGGAGCTGCTCCTTGGGAATTATCTCAATGGAATATCCAGCAGTGAAATCCCACTGCAGCACAGGAACTGCTCCTTGGGAATTATCCCAATGGAATATCCAGCAGTGAAATCCCACTGCAGCACAGGAGCTGCTCCTTGGGAATTATCCCAATGGAATATCCAGCAGTGAAATCCCACTGCAGCACAGGATCTGCTCCTTGGGAATTATCCCAGGGGAATATCCAGCAGTGAAATCCCACTGCAGCACAGGAGCTGCTCCTTGGGAATTATCCCAATGGAATATCCAGCAGTGAAATCCCACTGCAGCACAGGGCCTGCTCCTTGGGAATTATCCCAGGGGAATATCCAGCAGTGAAATCCCACTGCAGCCCATGCCCAGGGCTTCCCTCTCTCCTCTCTCCCCCAGTCAACCACGCCAAGTTCAAGGCCAGTGACTCGGCCACCTTCACCCCCAGTGGCCAGTCCTCCACGGTGTCCTACGGCAGCGGCTCTGTCACCATGGTGCTGGGCTCTGACACGCTCAGGGTGAGTGCTGCCCGTGCCATCCCTGCCTCCCCTGCCGTGTCCTGCCCCATGGGATGAGCCCTGGAGCAGCCAAAGGGCCCATCTCATGTCCTGTGCTGGACCTGGACAAACCCTGGGTGGACACGAAGCCTTTCCTGCCACCCTCAGTCACCCAGCTGGCCTTGGGCTGGCTTTTAACCCAATTCCTGGGTTTTTTCCCGATTTTCCCCTCTGCCTGGCGCTGTTGGCAGCAGCTGTGACCCTGCAGCGCTTTCAGAGCAGCAGCCCTGCCTCGGCTTTGCCTGGCTGAGCTCGGATCCCCTTCCCCTGCAGATCCAGAGCATCACTGTCACAAACCAGGCGTTCGGGCTCAGCCAGGACGAGCCCACCCAGCCTTTCTACTTTGCGGATTTCGATGGCATCCTGGGCATGGCCTACCCCTCTCTGGCAGTGGGAGGGATGGCCACAGCTCTGGAGGGGATGCTGGAGCAGAACCAGCTCGCTGAGCCCATCTTCAGCTTTTACTTCTCACGGTAAAAACATTCCAGGGCGCTCTGCAGGTCCTGGTGTGCCCTGCCTGTCCCCATGAGGGTTCCCTGGGGATTTATCCCTCTCTAGCCCATGATTACCACATGAATTTCCTGATTTCTGCTGCTGTGACTGGTTTTTTTTTTTGCAGCCAGCCCACCTATGAGTATGGGGGAGAGCTCATCCTCGGGGGTGTCGACCCTCAGCTCTTCCAGGGGGACATCACATGGGTGCCGGTGACACAGGAGCTTTACTGGCAGGTGGCACTTGAGGAGTGAGTGGTGTTTGTACCTCTGGCCACCACGCCGTGGCTCAGCTGCAGCTTTGCAGGGTCTGGGACTCGATGTTTTGGGTTTAGGGGCCAGCAGGTGCCCAAAGCCACGGCCTTGTCCCCGTTCCCCTGCCAGGTTTGCCATCGGGCAGTCAATGACCGGCTGGTGCAGCCAGGGCTGCCAGGCCATCGTGGACACGGGGACATTCCTGCTGACAGTGCCCCAGGAGTACATGCAGAGCATCCTGGAGGCCCTGGGAGCCCAGGAGACCAGCTATGGGGTGAGTGTGGGGATTTTGGGGGGTCTGGAGCAGTGGGGAGCCTGCACGGGAATCAGAGCCCACAAAAGTCATGTGGCAGCTGCAGGACAAGGGACTGCAGGCATGACAGGATGAGGGGACATGAGGCTGAGAAAGGTGGGGATGTTCAGCCTGGAGAGGAGAACATGGTGTGGAAACCTCACATGGTGTGGAAACCTCACAGCCCATTCCAGGATCTGAAGGGGCTACGGAGAAGCCGGAGAGGGACTTGGGACAAGGGAGTGACAGGACAAGGGGAAATGGGTTCAGATTGAACAAGAGGAAATTTAGGTTTGATACAGGGAGGAATTCCTCTCAGTGAGGGTGGGCAGGCCCTGGGATGGATTTCCCAGAGCAGCTGTGGCTGCCCCTGGATCCCTGGGAGCGTCCAAGGCCAGGCTGGAGCAGCCTGGGATGGTGGAAAGTGTGGAGAGGCTCTGGGTGATGTTTAAGTTCCCTTCCCACCCCAAGCATTCCATGACCCCACGGTGGCAGGGGAGGGAGCGTCGGTCACGCTGGCACGCGATGGCCTCTGTCCCCTCCCTGCCACCACCTCGTGTCCCCACAGTACGCAGTGGACTGCGACAACACCCAGAGCATGCCCACCATCACCTTCAGCATCGGCGGCGCTCAGCTCCCGCTCTCCCCCTCCGCCTATGTCCTGAACGTACGTGTGGGATCCATCCGGAGAATTCCCGCGGCTCCGGGAGGAGCGCGGAGCTCCCCGGGCAGCGGCGCCGCTCGCCCCGCGCCTGCTGGAGCTGCTGAGCCCCGTTATTCCCCTCCTGCAGAGCAATGGCTACTGCACCCTGGGCATCGAGGTCACCTACCTGCCCTCCCAGGACGGGCAGCCCCTCTGGATCCTGGGAGACATTTTCCTGAAGGAATATTACACCGTCTTCGACATGGCCAACAACCGCGTGGGCTTCGCCCCGTCGGCCTAGAGGGAGCAAATTCCGGCCCCTCTCCCAGCCCATGGAGTGCCACGGCATTCCCAGGGACCTTTCTGTTCCTTTCCGTCCCCATCCCTCGGGATTTGTGTGTGGGTGTGTCCTCACCGCCTCCTGTAACGAATAAACCCGAAAATCCCAAATGGTCTCTGAGCCCCTGGGTTTGTTGGCCTGAGCCTGAGGGGTTCCGTGGCTCACAATCCCTTTCTCCAGCAAGGGAAGCGCTGGGATGAGCTCCAGGCCCGGGGATAAAGCCCCAAGGATGGGCAGATTCCACCCCCAACCCTCAGGAAACCTCAGGGGAGAAGCCCCTGAGCTTCCCTGAGGCTGAAAAAGGTTTGCCCAAGCCCTGTGGTTTATCCAAGCGGGAATCTGAGGCTGTGAGGTGAGTCACCATACCCAAATGACCCCTAAACCCTGACGTGGGGCTGCTCAGCCTGGGAAAACTGCCCTGGGAATATCAGGAATTGCAGGGTGTGGCTGAAGGGGACGGGGAACACCCTGGGCGAGGGGAGGTTGGGTGACCCCGCTCTTTCCCAGGATCCAGAGCTGTTCCTTGGATGTTCTTTATCACCGGAGCTCGTTCCCAGATGTGCTCACGGCTCTGTCACTTCCTGGGGGAAGGACACAAAGTGCTCCGAGCTTCGTGTCAAAATATTGACACAGGCTGAGTGCGCTGGGACCGAGATTAAGTGGGCGTGGACAGTGGAGAAGGATGGTTCCTCCTCCTCCTCCTCCTCCTCCTCCTCCTCTTCCCTCTGGAATGGGAATTTTCTGCTGGAAACAGGGTGGTGGTGGCAGGAGGGGACAGGCTCTGCTGGTCCCTGCTGGTCCTCACTGTCCCCTTTGCTCCCTGCAGGATCTGCCCAGGCCAAGGCAGATCCATCAGGATACGATGGAGGAGAAAGGGAAACTCGGGGGGATTTCCAAGCTTCTGAAGATTCCAAACATCATTCCACGCCCAAAAACTTGGATGGAAGCGGCCAGCAGGTCTGCAGGCACCTGAAACACGGCTGCTCCTGCCCATTCCCAGAACACCAGCAGCAGGAATTTCCATTCGCTGGAAAGGGTGTGTGTGGTTTTTTTGCCTTTGTTTTCTGGAAAGCTCGAGAGAAAAAGCCTTTAGCTGGGTGATAAGGACAGCATTTCGCTTTTTATCAGACGTCCCGTGTTTGGTCTCGGTATGGGAGGCGCTGAGCTGGGTGAGGAGGGAAATCAGGGTGGATGTGGTGACCAAAGCGAGGGTGGGAGCAGGGAGTGAGGGCAGGAGGAAGGAGCTGGGCACGGATCTGCCCATTCCCAGCCTGTCCTGGCCACGGAGCTGCCACCGAGCCACCGCCACCGCCAGCGACATGTGGGGACTGCTGCTGACCCTGCTGTGCCTCCCACTCGGGGACGGAACGCTCAGGTGGGTCTGGGGGTGAGGATGAGGGGTATGGGGTGAGAATGGGGTGAGGATGGGGGGTCTGGAGGAAGGGTGAGGGGTCTGGGGTGAGAATGGGGTGAGGATGGGGGGTCTGGAGGCAGGGTGAGGCGTCTGGAGGAGAGGACGATGATGAAGGCTCTGGGCAGGATGATGATGAGGGGTCTGGGGACAAGGATGAGGATGAGGGGTCTGGGGGCGAGGGTGAGGATGAGGGGTCTGGGCTGAGGATGGGGGTGAGGGGTCTGGAGGCAGGGTGAGGGGTCTGGGGGTGAGGATGATGATGAGGGCTCTGGGCAGGATGATGATGAAGGGTCTGGGCAGGATGATGATGATGATGAGGGGTCTGGGAAGGATGATGATGAGGGGTCTGGGAAGGATGATGATGAGGGGTCTGGGAAGGATGATGATGAGGGGTCTGGGAAGGATGATGATGAAGGGTCTGGGCAGGATGATGATGAGGGGTCTGGAGGCAGGGTGAGGGGTCTGGAGGTGAGGATGATGATGAGGGTTCTGGGCAGGATGATGATGAGAGTTCTGGGCAGGATGACGATGAGGGGTATGGGGTGAGGATGATGATGAGGGTTCTGGGCAGGATGATGATGATGAGGGGTCTGGGAAGGATGATGATGAAGGGTCTGGGCAGGATGACGATGAGGGGTATGGGGTGAGGATGAGGGGTCTGGAGGTGAGGATGAGGGTGAGGATGAGGGCTGTGCCTGGAGGGGGGCTCAGCCCCAGCACAGGGTGCCCAGCTGGATCTCTGTGCCCCACAGGATCACCCTGAGGAAGGGCAGGTCCGTGCAGGAGGTGATGAGACAGAAGGGGCTGCCCGAGGGGTTCCTGAGTGACCTGCGAGGGGACCCAGGGAGGAAATACCAGCTCGGAGGGGCTGTGGCTTATGAACCTCTGCTGAACCACCTGGACGTGAGAGCTGGGGCTTTTCCTTTCCCCTCTGGGCTGGCTTGGCTCTTTGGGGAGCCCTTCTTGGCTTTCCTGGCTGCTGGGGGGGCTCAGCTCCCTCCCACTGCCCAGTTCAGGGCTTTGGGAAGGGTTTTTTGGGGGGTTTAGGCTGGCCCCGTGGGCTGGGTGGTGCTGGGAGGGCAGGAGACATCAGCTGGAGTTCAGACAGGGAAATCCCTTCTCCAGAAAAGCAGAATTGATGTTTCCAGGGTGGATCCACACCATTCCTGACCCTGCCCAGGGCAAATCATTGTCCCTTTTTGTGCTTTGGTGCCCACGAGCAGCGCTTTGGGGTTCAGAAACCTCATCCAAAAAAGCAGGCAGGAGCAGGAACCCACCCAAGCTCTCGTTCACAGACCTTCTACTTCGGGGAGATCGGCATCGGGACCCCTCCCCAAAATTTCCTGGTGATCTTTGACACCGGCTCTGCCAACCTGTGGGTGCCCTCCACCTACTGCCAGAGCCCAGCCTGTGGTGAGCACCCCTGGGGACACCCCTGGCAGCTGGGACAGGGCCACCCAAGGGGCTTTGGGGCCACCAACCCGGTGGGACTGGATTTATGCCCCATTCCCTGTCTCTGTGGGGTCGGGGCTGTGACCTGGGGGCTGTCACCTTCTGTCCCTGCAGAGGATCATGCCAGGTTCAACCACAGCCTGTCCTCCACCTTCCTGGGCACCGGTGCCAGCTACACCCTGAGCTACGGCTTTGGGGACCTGTCCGTGGTGTTGGGATGTGACACTGTGACAGTGAGTGAGCCCTGAGGGCATGGACACAGGGAAAAACAAACCCAACTGGCTTAAAAACTCAATTTCCTTAAAAATTCAGGCTGCTTAAAACCGTTTTTTAAGAAAAAAAACCCAAAAACTTTCTTTTTTTTACCTTAAAATAGCAAAATATCCCACCTGGAACAGGCCTGAAGTGGGGTAAAAATTAAAAGTGCCTCTTTATTCTGGGGATTGGTTCCTGATTCATTTAAGGTGTGTCAGAGTGAATTCACTCTGAGATTGGGAACTGCAAACAAACCCATTCCCAGTCCTCTGGGCTTTCCAGCCCTGCTCAGGGATAAGGGAAGGATTTCTTTGGCCACAAGGATTTGCTTTGTGTCCATCCAAGCTTTGTGCTTCCAGGACAGAAAGGAACGCTCTGTGCGAGGCTTGCAGGTGGAGAAAACACCATTTTCAACTGATTTTAGAGGCAAAACTGGGTTTGTGGGTGTTTTATTTCTGTAGAACAAAAAGGATGAGGGGACAGAACTGCGAGTCAGGCTGCTCCTGACCCCAGCAGCGATGGGCTCAGCCTCTCCCAGGGCACATTCACCTTTGGGACCAATTCCTGACATCTCCCAGCACCTTCCCTCTCCCTGCAGATCCAGAACATCACCCTCAGCAACCAGGAATTCGGCCTGAGCCTGGATGAGCCCAGCAGACCCTTCTACTACCTGGATTTCGATGGGATTTTGGGCCTGGCTTACCCGGGCGTTGCCATCCCTGGTTTCCCCACGTTGCTGCAGAATTTGCTGTGGCAGGAGCAGCTCAGCAAACCCATCTTCAGCTTCTACTTCTCCCGGTGAGAGCCCCAGGATCCGTCCTTCCCTCCATCCGCACCTTCTCCGTGCTCCTCAGCTTTCTGTGGGGAAAAAAATCCCAATTTTGGGGCTGATTTTATTCAGATTTTGGGCTGATTTCAGATTTTGGGGCTGATTTTGTGTCCTTCCAGCAATCCTGACATGTAATTACGATGGGGAAGTCATTAGGGAGCAGAAATTCACATTTGGGGCTGATTTTATTCAGATTTTGGGCTGATTTCAGATTTTGGAGCCGATTTTGTGTCTTTCCAGCAATCCTGCCATATAATTATGGTGAGGAAGTCATTAGGGAGCAGAAATCCACATTTGGGGCTGATTTTATTCAGATTTTGGGGCTGATTTTGTGTCTTTCCAGCAATCCTGACATATAATTATGGTGGGGAAGTCATTGTGGAGCAGAAATTCACATTTGGGGCTGATTTTATTCAGATTTTGGGCTGATTTTGTGTCTTTCCAGCAATCCTGACATATAATTATGGTGAGGAAGTCATTAGGGAGCAGAAATCCACATTTGGGGCTGATTTTATTCAGATTTTGGGCTGATTTCAGATTTTGGGCTGATTTTGTGTCTTTCCAGCAATCCTGACATGTAATTATGGTGGGGAAGTCATTAGGGAGCAGAAATCCACATTTGGGGCTGATTTTATTCAGATTTTGGGCTGATTTCAGATTTTGGGGCTGATTTTGTGTCTTTCCAGCAATCCTGACATATAATTATGGTGAGGAAGTCATTAGGGAGCAGAAATCCACATTTGGGGCTGATTTTATTAAGATTTTGGGTTGATTTTGTGTCTTTCCAGCAATCCTGACATATAATTATGGTGGGGAAGTCATTAGGGAGCAGAAATCCACATTTGGGGTTTTTGATTTCATTAAGATTTTGGGCTGATTTCAGATTTTGGGGCTGATTTTGTGTCTTTCCAGCAATCCTGACATATAATTATGGTGAGGAAGTCATTAGGGAGCAGAAATCCACATTTGGGGCTGATTTTATTCAGATTTTGGGCTGATTTTGTGTCTTTCCAGCAATCCTGACATATAATTGCAGTGAGGAAGTCATTAGGGAGCAGAAATTCACATTTGGGGCTGATTTTATTCAGATTTTGGGCTGATTTTGTGTCTTTCCAGCAACCCAACATACAATTACGGTGGGGAAGTCATCCTGGGGGGGGTTGACCCCCAGCTCTTCTCCGGGGAGGTTTTATGGGCTCCCGTGATCCAGGAATTGTACTGGAAGATCAACATCGAGGGGTGAGCGCCGTGCCACGGCTCAGAGGGGGTTTGGGAAAGCTTTGGGAAGGTTTCCTGTTATAGATACATTTTATATTGTTGGCTTTTCACAAATATTAAAATGAATGTTATGTGTATAAGAATGAGAAATTTTTGTTGTGTTAATATAGTTTTCTTTATTTCTGTTATTGATGAAATTTAGAAATAGTGGTATAATACATACATACATACATATATATATATATATATATATATATGTTAGGTTATGGCATAGTATTAAAATAAAAACTGCTTTTGTTTGTATAACCCAAAGACTGAGGGAAAAAAAAATAGCTAGAGAAACTCCTGCATTTGTAATCTTATCCAGATGAAGACAGCAGTGACCAGAACTCTGGGGGGAGGAATTTATTGCATTTCTGGTATCAGAGAATGTAAATCTCAATGGTGCCAAGAGGATTGATCTATTGGGAAAGGGGCAAGAGAAAACTAAACAGAAGAACACCAAAGATCCTAAGAAGAATGTCTGAATATGTGTGAGAATTTATGGATGTGTAGCAGGATTCTGTTTTTAAGGGACAATCCTTTGTCAGTGACGTGAATGCAGAGACACCCAGCCAGATCTGGATACTTTACTTTATTTTTTTTCTCCTAATTGTTTTTTTATTAAACTTTTAAATTCTATAAAAATTATGTGAACCTCGTTTTTCACATTTCCCAAGCCTTTTCCTGCTGTTTTTCCAGGTTTTCCGTGGGGATGGAGGTCACTGGCTGGTGCAGCCGAGGTTGTCACGGGATTGTGGACACGGGGACCTTCCTGCTCACCGTCCCAGGTCCCCTCCTGCCAGCCCTGCTGCAGGCTCTGGGCGCCCAGGAGAGCGATGATGGGGTAGGTGGGGCAGGGTGGGGATGGTGCTGAGATCCCAGTGTTCCCAAAAGAGCAAAATATCCCACCTGGAACAGGCCTGCAGTGGGGGAAAAATGAAATAATTTGGTAAATGTGGGTCTGGCACCATCAGGAACAGCCCTGGAACATCCCTGGAACAGCCTTGCACTGGGGGAAAAATGAAACAATTTGGTAAATGTGGGTCTGGCACCATCAGGAACAGCCCTGGAACAGCCCTGCAGTGAGGGAAAATTGAAATAATTTGGTAAATGTGGGTCTGACTGCCTCAGGAACAACCCTGGAACAGCCCTGCAGTGGGGGAAAAATGAAATAATTTGGTAAATGTGGGTCTGGCTGCCTCAGGAACAGCCCTGGAACAGCCCTGCAGTGGGGGAAAAATGAAATAATTTGGTGAATGTGGATCTGACACCATCAGGAAAAGCCCTGCAGTGGGGGAAAAATAAAATATGTGGTTCTGGCTCCATCAAGAACAGCCCTGCAGTGGGGGAAAAATAAAAAATGTAGTTCTGGCTCCATCAAGAACAGGCCTGCAGTGGGGGAAAAATGAAATAATTTGGTAAATGTGGGTCTGGCACCATCAGGAGTAGCCCTGCAGTGGGGGAAAAATGAAATAATTTGGTAAATGAGGATCTGGCACCACCAGGAGTAGCCCTGCAGTGGGGGAAAATTGAAATAATTTGGTAAATGTGGGTCTGGCACCATTAGGAAAAGCCCCGGAACAGCCCTGCAGTGGGGAAAAATGAAATAATTTGGTAAATGTGGATCTGGTACCATCAGGAACAGCCCTGGAACAGCCCTGCAATGGGGGAAAAATGAAATAATTTGGTAAATGTGGGTCTGGCACCATCAGGAACAGCCCTGGAACAGCCCTGCAGTGGGGGAAAAATTAAATAATTTGGTAAATGTGGGTCTGGCACCACCAGGAGTAGCCCTGCAGTGAGGGAAAAATGAAATAATTTGGTAAATGTGGGTCTGGCTGCCTCAGGAACAGCCCTGGAACAGCCCTGCAGTGGGGGAAAATGAAATAATTTGGTAAATGAGGATCTGGCTGCATCAGGAGTAGCTCTGCAGTGGGGGAAAAATAAAATATGTGGTTCTGGCTCCATCAAGAACAGCCCTGCAGTGGGGGAAAAATGAAATAATTTGGTAAATGTGGGTCTGGCTGCATCAGGAACAGCCCTGGAACAGGCCTGCAGTGGAGGAAAAATGAAATAATTTGGTAAATGTGGATCTGGCACCACCAGGAGTAGCCCTGCAGTGGGGGAAAAATAAAAAAAAGTGGTTCTGGCTCCATCAAGAACAGCCCTGCAGTGGGGGAAAATAAAATAATTTGGTAAATGTGGGTCTGGCTGCATCAGGAACAGCCCTGGAACAGCCCTGCAGTGGGGGAAAAATGAAACAATTTGGTAAATGAGGATCTGGCTGCATCAGGAGTAGCTCTGCAGTGGGGGAAAAATAAAAAAAGTGGTTCTGGCTCCATCAAGAACGGCCCTGCAGTGGGGGAAAAATGAAATAATTTGGTAAATGTGGCTCTGGCTGCATCAGGAGCAGCCCTGGAACAGCCCTGCAGTGGGGGAAAAATGAAATAATTTGGTGAATGTGGGTCTGACACCATCAGGAAAAGCCCTGCAGTGGGGGAAAAATAAAATATGTGGTTCTGGCTCCATCAAGAACAGCCCTGCAGTGGGGGAAAAATAAAAAATGTAGTTCTGGCTCCATCAAGAACAGGCCTGCAGTGGGGGAAAAATGAAATAATTTGGTAAATGTGGGTCTGGCACCATTAGGAAAAGCCCCGGAACAGCCCTGCAGTGGGGGAAAAATGAAATAATTTGGTAAATGTGGGTCTGGCACCATCAGGGCTGTGCTGACCCTTAGGGAGCGTGGCTGTGCTGACCAGTGGCCAAAGGCCAGTGCCAGCCCAGGGTGTCCTGACCCCTCCCTGCCTCTCCTGCAGTTCCTCGTTGACTGCAGCACCATCCCAGAAATGCCCACCCTCTACTTTGCCATCGCTGGAGCCTGGATCCCGCTGCCTCCCGCTGTTTATGTCCTGCAGGTAGGTGGGATTCCCCCATCCCAGCAGGAACCTGCAGTTCTGCCCAGTAGAAAATCAGAGTTTCTTCCCAGCACCCCATTTCCCGGAGCTTCTGCTGCCTGCCTGTGGCTGTGGGGAGGGAATTGGTTTGGGAACTGTGCTGGAATTGGCTTTTATTTTCTCCTCAGGATGATGGGATTTGCACCGTGGGGGTGGAGAGCACCTACGTGTCCTCTGCCGGTGGCCAGCCCCTCTGGATCCTCGGGAATCTCTTCCTCAGGCAGTATTATTCCATCTTCGACCTGGCCAACAACAGGGTGGGCTTTGCCAGGGCATCCTAGGGATGCTGAGCAGCATCCACGGGGGGTTTTATCCCTGGAATAACCTTCTCCTCCCTCAGATCCGGGTGTGGTGATGAGCAGTGAATAAAGGACTGTGAATCCAACCCGTGCTCGAGGTTTCCAGGTGCTCCCTGAGTTTCTGGATTGCGGCAATGACAAATTCGGGGTCTTTTTAAAATTATTTTTCGTGGCACCCAGATCCCTGCTGGAGCTGGCTGGGAGACTGGGATGAGTGGGAGAATTTCAGGCTGAGCCCTTGCTGGAGGCTTCAGGAACCAGTTTGGAGCAGGAGCAGCTGTGTGTGAACAGCTCCAGGTTCCTCGGTTTGTTTTTTGTTGTTTCCAAGGGGGACTTGCCCACGTGTATTTGCAAATAAATGAGGGATTAAATCAGGAATTAAAGCAAAGATGCTCAGGTTGAGGAAAACACCCTGGGTTTGTTCTCCAGGGGAAAAACTCCTGGCTGCAGCCTCCAAAGAGGGAGAGGAGGAGGGATTTGAGGTGTGGGTGGCCCCGAGAGGAGCAGGCTCAGATGGATTGGGATGGTGCAGGGTGAAGCTGTCCTTGAGGTCCAGTGTGGGTGATGCTCAGGAGATCCCAAAAATCCACCGTTTCCAGCCAAAACTGCCAGCAGGATGGCCCTGGCCACTGAAACCCCATCCTGTGGCCACGGGCAGGGAGGTGACAGGGTCACCTGGGGACTCGAGGTGCCATGGAGTGCCCTGGCTGCAGCTGGGCAGGGTCCCCACCGCCCCCTCCTGCTGCAGCCCCCTGTCCCCAATTCATCTCACCCCAAATCTCCTGGCACAGCCTCCCTGGCACACCCGGACCCCTAAAGAGGGAACAAAGCCCCCCGAGCCTCGAGGCCATGGCTCCCCTCCATGGGCACAACCAGCTGCAGGATCCTGGTGCAAGGAGTGACAAAATCCTGGTGCGAGGAACTGCAGGATCTCTGTGTGATCCCTGTGTGAGGAACTGCAGGATCCCTGTGTGATCCCTGTGTGATCCCTGTGTGATCCCTGTGTGAGGAACTGCAGGATCCCTGTGTGAGGAACTGCAGGATCCCTGTGTGATCCCTGTGTGATCCTGGTGTGATCCCTGTGTGAGGAACTGCAGGATCCCTGTGTGATCCCTGTGTGAGGAACTGCAGGATCCCTGTGTGATCCCTGTGTGATCCCTGTGTGAGGAACTGCAGGATCCCTGTGTGATCCTGGTGCGAGGAACTGCAGGATCTCTGTGTGATCCCTGTGTGAGGAACTGCAGGATTCCTGTGTGAGGAACTGCAGGATCCCTGTGTGATCCCTGTGTGAGGAACTGCAGGATCCCTGTGTGATCTCTGTGTGATCTCTGTGTGATCCCGGAGTGAGGAAATGCAGGATCCCTGTGTGATCCCGGTCTGATCTCTGTGTGATCCCTGTGTGATCCCGGTGTGATCCCGGAGTGATCCCGGAGTGAGGAAATGCAGGATCCCTGTGTGATCTCTGTGTGATCCCGGAGTGAGGGGATGCAGGATCCTGCTGCAGGGAGCTCCATGATCCCCCCGTGCTCCTGAAGGGATGCACGATCCTGGTTCACGGGACTGCACAAGCCAAACCCAGCGCTACCTGCACCTCCCACCCCTCCTCTCCCGACCCGTTTTTGGGGTGGAAACACCCGCTTTAGGGGGAAAAAAAACATTTTTGGGGAGGCCCCCCCCACTTTCACGGAAGGAAAGCGCCGAGCGCAAACTCCCGCCGTGGCCCGGGCGGGGACTACAAGTCCCGGCAGGCGCGGCCTCAGCTCCCGGCGTGCCCGGGGCCGGCGGAGCGGAGCGAGGGCAGCGGAACGGGCCGCGCCGGGCCGGGCGGGCGCTGCTGCCGCCCTCCCTCGGCACGGGGCCGAACCGGGCCGAGCCGAGCCCAACCGGGCCGAGCCGAGCCCAACCGGGCCGGACTGCGCTGAGCCGGGCCCAGGAGCCCGACACAACCGAGCCGAGGAGCCGAACCGAGCCGAACCGAACCTAGCCGAACCGAGCCGAGCCGAGGACGAGCAGAACCGAGTGGAGCCGAACTGAGCCGAGGAGCCGGCCCGAGCACAGCCGAAGCGATCCGAGCGGGTCCGGGCCGAGCCGGGCCGAGCGCAGCCGAGCGAGGCCGAACAGACCCGAACCGACCCGAGCGGAGCTAAACAGAGCCGAGGAGCCGAACCGAGCCGGGCCGAGCGAGGCCGAACAGAGCCGAGCGCAGCCGAGCGGAGCCGAAGCACTTCGTTTCTCGCCGTTCCCCAGGGGTGAGTGCAGGGCTGAGGGGTCCCGGGGGTCCCTGGTGAGGGGGGGGCTCAGCAGCCGCACAGCGGGGCCCCCTCGGCTCGGAGCCCGCTTTCTGGGGGTGCTATGGGGGTGTTGGGGTGCTCCCTCCCCTCCTGCGCCATCCCGGGGCGCTTTGAGCTCGTAGTTGCTTTTTTTCCCCTTATTTTGCTGTAAATAATACGCTCCCCCTCGCTCCCGGCGGCGGGCCCCGGGAGGCTCCGGCCCGGCTGCTCCTGGTGCTGCGGGGGTTTTGGGGGTCTCCGGCAGCTCATCCCGATGTCCCCACCCCAAAACCAGCGGTCCCGGGGACTGCCAGACCCCCCGGCAGCCCGGGGGGACCTGCCCGTGTCGCCTTTCCCATCGGGAACCCCCCCGAACACGGTGCTCCACGCGTGGGGAAACTGAGGCACGGATGCTCCAGGACACCCGGGGGTGTCTCGGGCACCCCCCGGCTTGGGGGACACAAAGCGGGACCCCCTTTTTGGGGTGGGAAAAGGTGGGAGAAGTTGGGATGTCTCGTGTCACACGGCTTTTAGGGGGTCACCAAGAGGACACACCGCGTGTGTCCCCCCCTCTCCCGGGAAATTTGGGGGGGGCATAGAGAGGGCTGCCCCGAGACTCCAGCCGCCGATTAATTACATTCATGAATTAATTGCGAGGCAGGAAAGGATTACGCAGCCCCCAGAGCTTCGGGCAGTCAGATGATGGGGGAGATTTCCTTAAAAAAAAAAAAAAAACCACCCAAAAAAACCCCCAACAAAAACTAGAAACACGAAGAAAATCTGGTGGTTATTGTGCTCTTGTAAGATAAATAAATAAGCCGGTGCGAGTCCGGGGAAAGCAGGGCCCGTTTCCAGGAATCCCGGCGCTCCTGCGTGTTCCCGGCCCTTGGGGCACGGGGGGGAGTTGGTGTTTTTTATATAACAGAGTCCGGCAGGCAGCGAAGGGAGGGTTTGGGGGGTTATTTTTTCTCTACCCCCACCCCTTCTCTGTACTTCCCTGCCGTGTTTGCTTGGCTTCATGCACGGCTGCTCCGGCCGGAGCTGGGAATGGGGCTGGTTTCTCCCAGCCTGCGCTCGCTCACCTGCTGCAGGAGGGATCCAGCTGGGAAAAGCGTGCTGGGAATTTGGGATTGGGGTGGCTGGAGTTGGGAAACAACCCAGATTCGGCTGGGGATGGTCAGGCCAGCACGTGGAGGGGAGCCCGGTGTTTTCCGAGGGATGCTGGGTTTGCTTCCTGAGGGATTCTGGGTTCGCCTCCCGAGGGATGCTGGCCCGGCGTGTTTTCCAAGGGATGCTGGCCTTGCCTGCCCGCCCTTATCAGGAGGAAACTGCGGCGGGGTGGAGCTGGCTGCAGCGGGGCCATCCAGCATCCGGGTGTTTGGGATGGAGCCGTGATTCCAGCCAGGGATTTTATTGCTTTTTCCACGCTTCACGGCACCGACTTTGCAGCACGTGTGTGTTCCTGATCCGCCCTGCCCTGCGTTCCCTGTTTCCCTGGAAGTGCTGTTGGGAATGGGAAGAGCCCCTTGGGATGATGTGGTGGGTCACCAGAGCAGAGGGGACATTCCCAGGGCTGAGGGTGGGGTGGTTTGAGCACAACAAACAGGGAAATGGGGCTGGGGGGGGCCACGCTGGGGGTGTTCCTCTCCAAAAATCCACAGTGCTGAGGGTAAAAACATCCTCTGGCTCCTCCCATGGAGTGTTGGAATGGGGAGCTGGGAGTCTGATGTGTTGGGATCTCATCCCTGGATTGCTCCTTTCCTGGGGCACAGACAGGGATGGAGCTGCCACATCCCTGTCCCCTCTGTGGGGACAAAAATTCCCATCTGGAGGTTTTGGGGTGGTTTTAGAGGGCACCTCAAGCTGGACTCACCCCTAGGGAGCTGTTTTGTAACTGCCCTGTGCGGGGTTATCCCGTATCCCGGACAAAGAGGAAGCAGACAGGGGGAAGCAGCGGTGTCCTGGGCGTGGGGCAGTGCCACCACACGTCCCTGTGGTGGCCCTGCTGCTGGTGGCTGTTCCGTGACAACTTCCCAGAGCCCCTGTTGGCTGTCAGCGATCCCAGGAGGATCCCAGGGAGCCGGCGCTGGGTGTTTGACAACCCCATAAAAGAGCAGGGGGTGCTCGGAGGTGCCAGCTGCGCTGTCACCGCCCCGTGGTGGCCTTCCCGTGGTGGCATCACCTCCATGAGCTTTTCCAAGCTGTGTGATCCCAGCATGGAGGCAGCCAGGATCGCACGGGTGATTCCGTGGTCATTGTCACCGGCGCTGTGACGCTTGGAAGGGTGGCAGTGGCGATCTCTCCCTGACCACACAGGGTTTATGCGCTCATCCTTTTTTTTCCTCTCGCTGGCACGTCCAGAAAGAGCCCCAGTGGCTCTTCCCTAATCCATTCCAAGTTCGTGTCCCTCCTGCTGGCACTTGGCTTGTGGTTGGAGCAGGTTTTCCCTGCGGATTTGCCTGCACAGAGCCCCCTGACGTGGAATTCCCAGGAATGTGGGAATCCTGTGCTCCAGGATGAGCTCCGAGTGCTGCTCCTCGCCTTCCCGGGAGGCTGAGAACACCGGGAATGGGGGATGCTCCATCTCTGGAGGCACAGGGGAAGTTCTGGGGGGTGTTCTGGGGAGGTGAGTGCTGCAGAGCCGAAGCAGGAGCGTTGGGATGGGCACCGTGGGATGGATGATTTGCTGGGTGAGATCACCTGGGAAGGGCTCAAGGTCTCCCAGTGCCCCACGGTCCCTACAGGTTGTGCCACCTTATCTTTAAAGCCTCTTCTAGGAATTGCCCCCGGGGTTTTGTCACCTTTCCTCCGAGCGCGTTGGGCTCCAAACAAACTCCCCACACCCCGAGCTCTGCCTCGCTCCCCTCCTTTGGTTAAATGGCTGCAAATTCCGGATAAACCTGAAACTCCCAGTGTGGGGACGCCGGGGGAGTTCTCGGAGCCTCAGGGACACGCGAGGGCAGCAGCGCTGGCTCCTGCCCAGGCCGTGCCCTCGGGATTTTGGGGTGACCGCACGGGGTGGGAATATTTTGGAGGAAATGAGGAGAGGGCTGCATCCACCTGGTGCACACGGGGAGCGTTTCCCTGCTCCCACACTGCTGCCAGGGCAGGAGGGAGCTGAGTTGCCAGCGGGTTTGGCTGAGCATTTTGGGGAAACGGGGCAGGCCGAGGAGAGATCCCAGCCTGGTGGGAAGAAACCTCTGGGCTCCTGCACGGGTCCAACCGGCGCAACGTGCCCGGGAGAGGCGGCACCGTGCCAGGCCAGGGGCTGGGCTGGTAGCGGGGGCTCCCGAGAGACCAGTTTGACCTTCACGGAGCAGGAAAGTGCCGGGCTGAGCCTGGCAGAAAGGAGGGCACAGCACAAAGCTCTCCTGAGCGGGTAAGCGGCGCTGGCTGGGCACGGGAGGTGCTGCCAGGGGGGATGGCGAGCCCCGGGCTGGTTTGGGAGGACAAGGCAGGGGATGTCCCCAATTTGTTTATTCCTGGGGCTGCTGGCCCTGGTTACACGAGCTCTGCCTGCACCGAGCCTCCCGGCTGGGTGCTGGGGGCTGGACACGGCGTATTTATAAATATTACCTCCTTCCAGCAGCATGGAGCTGGGAGGAGGAGGGATGGAGGGAGGCGGCGCTGGGAGTGCCTCTGGCACTGCCAGGGGGGGCAGGGGGTGGCCCTGTCACCTTGTGCTGGTAGCAGGTGGCACCGTGAGCTTGGGGTGCATGGAGCTCCAGGTTTTGCTGAGCATCTCCACTTTTTGGGATGGTTCCTCCCCATTTCTTGGGATGGCTTCTCCCCATTTTTTGGGACTGTTCCTCCCCACTTCTTGGGATGGCCTCTCCTCACTTCTTGGCATGGTTCCTCCCCACTTTCTGGGATGGTTTCTCCCCACTTTTTGGGATGGTTTCTCTGCACTTTCTAGGATGGTTTCTAGAATTTTGGAGCGGGTGGTGGTGCTGTCCCAGCCCCCTGGAGCAGTGTCTGCCTAGCTGGATCCCGGTGCCGTCCTGCCAGTTCCCCTGATTGCTCATTTATGCGGTTATTTCAAAAAGCCAACACCCAAACCGCCCGGAGTGACCCCGAGCCGGGGTTTTCCTTCGGGGCTGTGCTCCTGGCTCACTCCTTTCCCCGGGATGTGGAGCAGGACCTGGAGCCTGCCCGTCCCCTCCAAGGTCACTGCGGTCCCCTCCAGTGTCCTGATTACTCAGCGTGCCCGGGGTGGTGGCTGAGCCCACCCTCCTGCCTGTTCACACTTTTATTTTTAATTGCTGTCTGCGGGGGGAGGCCGTGGAGGGGGCAGGGGCTGTGAATTCCCAGCCGGGTCAGTTGGACAGTGATGTTTCAATCAGGGCTCTGCAGCTCCTGCCCAGCTTTGGGGGGGTCCCGGGGGTCCCCCTGCCTCTCCCCACACCCAAACCTTGCCAAGCTCCCCCTGCCATGCCCAGCTGGGTGATGATCCACAGCCATCCCTCAGCTGGCTGGGTTTTTTTGGGCTTGAAAGAGAGGATTTTGGGTTGAGCAAGGCTGTGTGTGTGTGTGTGTATTATTAACCCCTTAATGGCTGTCACGCCCAGCTGGGCTCTCCTGGCCATTCCAAGGGATTTTTTTCTGGACCCTGTTAATTTAGTGACAAAGGACACGCCGCCCTGTGTGGCATCAGGGCCTGATGCTTCTCCCTCCACTGTTTCCCTGAGCCCTCCTGGGTGGGCCAGGCTTACCTGAGCCCTCCTGGGTGGGCCAGGCTTACCTGAGCCCTCCTGGGTGGGCCAGGCTTACCTGGGTGTTTGGGGTTAATGTTTTTCCCGTGCCGGATCCCTCAGCCTTTTCCAGGCTCGGTGTTTAACGCGGGGCAGGGAAAACATTTGGCCTCTGACCCAGCGCCTGTTAACAACGTCCCGCTCCACGTTGCTGAGATGCCGGGGCTAAAAACAGTCCTGGTGACTCAGTCCCTCGCTGCTGCTGTCAACTGACCCCGGCGTGGCTCTGCCAAACCCCTCCTTTGCCTGCTCCTTCTCCCTCTCAGGAGCGCGGGGAAGGAGCCTCTGGATGGGGCTGGGATGGTTCCCAATGATCCCAGGAGCTCTGCCCCACACAACTCCTGCTTGGGGCTGGGATGGTTCCCAATGATCCCAGGAGCTCTGCCCCACACAGCACTGGGATGGGGCTGGGATGGTTCCCAGTGATCCCAGGAGCTCTGCCCCACACAGCTCCTGGATGGGGCTGGGATGGTTCCAAATGATCCCAGGAGCTCTGCCCCACACAGCACCGGGATGGGGCTGGGATGGTTCCAAATGATCCCAGGAGCTCTGCCCCACACAGCACCGGGATGGGGCTGGGATGGTTCCAAATGATCCCAGGAGCTCTGCCCCACACAGCACCGGGATGGGGCTGGGATGGTTCCCAATGATCCCAGGAGCTCTGCCCCACACAGCTCCTGAATGGGAAGATCCTCTGGATGGGGCTGGGATGGCTCCCAATGATCCCAGGAGCTCTGCCCCACACAGCTCCTGGCTGGGGCTGGGATGGTTCCATGTGGGTGGATGGGGAGGGCATTGCTGCTCTCTGGGGTTGGAAATGGGGTTATCCTCCTGTTTTCCCACCCATCCTCATCCCAGAGGCTGGCTGGGATCTCTGGAGCCTCTGGTCTGAGCTCATGGCCAGTGCTGGCTCAGGGTTTCCAGGGATGGCCCTACTGCCAGGTTTCCCTGTTTGTGGGGAGGAATCCTTTCCTGAGCCCCCTGTCCCTGCAGCTCCTTCCTGGAGCTGCCCACCCTGAACATTCCCAGGGAGAGGAAGGATTCTCGCTGAGCCCTGGCACAGGGGGTCCCCTCAGGGCATAAATCACCCCCGTGCTGGCCTTGCCAAGGGTGGGTTGGTGCCCCAAGGGGTGGCCACGGGGTCCAGCTGCATTCCTGGCCTGAAGGGAGCGCAGGGATGTGGTGCAGAGCAGCCTTGGGGTGTCCCTGGCACTGTCACCCAGGTGTCCTGGTGGCACTGCCACACCTGGGACCAGCTGGGAGTGCTGGGGGCACCCCAGGTGCTGCTGGGCTGTGGGGTCACAATGGTTGGGGACCTTAAAGCTCAGCTCACTCCATGGGCAGGAACACCTTCCCACTGTCCCAGGCTGCTCCAGCCTGGCCTTGGACACTTCCAGGGATCCAGGGGCAGCCACGGCTTCTCTGGGAATTCCATCCCTGCTCCCCCCCACCCTCACAGGGACCAGTTCCTTCCCAATATCCCATCTATCCCTGCCCTCTGGCAGTGGGAGTCCATTCCCCCTTGTCCTGCCTCTCCTGACCCTTTTCTTTCTCCATCTTTCTTATCAGCTCCTTAAATTTTATCTTTTCCAGCCTCTTTTCCACCTGTAATCCGGGTGCTTGCTCTGCAGCTGCGCTGGGCACACGGAGGGTGAGGGATCCCTGTGTGCCACATCCCCTGGAGTCACCAGGGACAGCTTTTGTCCCCCTTCATTTACAGAGGTGTCCCTGCAGCCCCCATGGGACACACCCAGCCCTGTCTCCTGTCCCTGGTGGCAGCAGCCACATCAATTTTTCCATGTTTTTTCTCAGCCCAGTTGCTCACCCCAGTGACAAAAACAAGCAGTTTTGGAGGGGTTTTTTTGCAACTTCCCCCCCTGCACCCCGTGTGGCTGCTGAAAATGAGGAACACGGGGCTGGCCCGGAGTGAGGGGAGCTGTGACCTGCTGGCCCTGGCACCTGCAGGGTCCCCCAGCCCCTCTGCCCCACACCCAGGGAAGCCCAGCCTCATTGTCCTCTGTCCCCACCCAGCAGGGTGACAGCAGAGCCTGTCCCCAGCCTGGGGGTGGCTTTGTGGGTGCTTGGGGAGGTGACAGCTTGGTGACATCAGAGCAGACCTTGGGCTTGGGGCTGCCTGGACCCAGCTGTGCCTGCCCGGGCTGGGGTCCCTCGTGCTCCCTGCCGTGTCCCTCCCCACCTGCCGGTGTTTGAAAATGAAAAACGAGGAAGGAAGGAAGGAAGGGAAGGCTGGGCCGGCGGGTGGCGAGCAGCAAAGCTGTTTTCACTTCTTTCTTCTCCTTTTCCTTTTGGCTGCCCCTCAGTTCCCAGAGCAGCGTGGGGTTTGGGTGGGTGGATGGTCCCTGCCCTGTCCCCCCGCCTTTCCCCGGGGGTCCCCGCTCCTGCCCGGAGCTGCCGATGGATTTTTCCGCTCGTAAACGGCCACGATCGACCGGGAAATAAAGCACAGGAAGGAGTGGGGCCTCATGCAGTGAGTTTGGGGGTTCTCAGCTCGGCAGGGCATCACTCCCCGTGCTCAGAGGGGGGGTGGCAGGAGGTGTGTGGCACTCGCAGGGGGTGCTGTGGCCCTGCCACCCTGTGCCACTTCCCCTGGGAGGGGAACGAGATCCCCCCTAAGCTAAATCTGGGAAATGCCTCCCAAATGTGGGCATTTCTCACCCACACCTGAGCCTGGGGACACTGCTATGGCTCTTCCAGGTGTTGTGTCCCTTCAGGTGGCACTGGCCAGCTCGGGCAGTGGCTCTGTCACCAGCCTGGCCCCCGGCGTTGCGGGGCAGCGCCCGATGTCCCTCCAGCACGTCCCAGTGGTTGCTGAGCAGCCGCCCCTGTTGTCACCACCGGCTGTCACCGCAACTTGGACTTGTGGCAAGTCCTGGGGGGGACCAGAGAGGTTGGAGCAGCTCTGGGGATCCTCCAGCTGGAGCCACCCCCGAGTGCCATCCTGGGACGTGGGGTTCTTGCTGAAATAACACCCCTGGAGGGAAGGCGAGGAAGGGCCAGAAATAGCCGTGCTGCTGAGTAGCAGCGGAGATATTTGGAAGGGAGATGCATTCCCTGGCTCTGGCTGGGGGGTGCTGCTGGAGCACAACTCCATGCCCCGTGTCCTGCGTTCCTCCAGACAGGAAAAGCCCAGTAGGGCTGTGGAGAGGGGCTGGGATCATCCAGATCTGCCCTCCCTTTCAGCCCCCCCATCCCCTTCCCAGCTCCTCCATCTCCCACTCCAGGGCTCCCAGCACTGCTGTGCCTCCCTGTGCACCAGGATGAGCCTGGGAAACTTCTCCTGATTTTTCTATCTCCTCACCCTTGCTCCCTCTGCATGCCTCTCTCCTGCCTCTCCAGCTTTTTAAAAGGGTTCCCAGCTGCCCTCAAGGGGGAAAAAAGCTGGAGAACTGATGCTTGTGGGTGTTGCAGCCTCCAGGGACAAGGCTGGCTTGGGTTCTCCCAGTAGGGACCAGTCTGGGGCTCCCACTGCTGCTGGGACGGCTCTGGCTCAGTGGGAGAACCACTGGGTGCCCTCCCAGGAATACCAGGATGGAGCTGCCATTCCATGTGCTCTTCTGGCTGTCCCCGTGGCTCAGGGGAGGGTGGGACGTGGGCCCCGGGTCCCCATCCTGTCCTGCTGCCGCCCTCCTGCCGGGGCTGACTCAGAGCGAAAGCAGAAGCTGCTCAGCATTTTGGGGGGTGGGGGGAAGCCAAGCAGAACCAAAGGTGTTATTTTAACCCTGACCTAATTTCCCCCCTCTCCTCACCAAGCCAAACCCTGGCCACCCTTTCTCATCCTCATCCTCATCTTCTGCAGCTCTTCTCGGGCCCATTTGATTCTCCCAGCCCCGTTTTCCGTAAGGGGGTGGCTGGGGGGGTCCTGCAGCCAGGCTGGGTGGTCGGCAGGGCTCAGGGGTGCTGTGCTGTGGGTGGCTGTGCCTTGGCACCCTTCCTGTGACACCCACGAGTGCCAGCCCTTCCTGAGAAAAGCCCCTCACCCTTCCCTTCACGTTTGGGGTTGTACATCCCCCGTGGGTATCAGCCACGGGTTTCCCCCTTAATTCCGCCTTGTTCCATCCTCTGGGGGCTCTCGCTGGGGTCTTTCCCAGGGTTCTGCTGTTTCTCATCCCAGCTCCCCCTGTCCCGTGCCCTCCTCCAAGGCTGCTCGCACATCCCCGTTAACGAATGGATCTCTGTCCCCAGCTCTGGGCTCCCATCCCCCTTCGGACAGGCCACCATGGCTAATTAATTCCCTTCCCCTCGCCGCTCAATAGCTGCTCTTGAGCTGTGTAATCGCGCTGCCGTCCGCGCTGCCTTGATTTAATTTCCCCTCCGGGTAACGCGTGGCACCGGCTCTGGGTGGCTGCCACAGCCGTGGCCCCTCCATCTCTGCATTTAAACAGCAAAACCCTCCAGATCTGCCTGGTTTCCCCTCCTGCCTGTTCCCCTCGCAGCTTTCCCTTCGCCCCCCCGTGCTCCTCTCCCTTGGGATGCTGCGCTCCGGACCCCTCTAGGGCACCTCCCGCATCCCCGAGCCCCGCGTGGGAAAGCTCCCGGTGCCCCGGCATCCTTCACCCTCCTCGGGCCGCTGTCCCCTTTGTCCAGGGGAACAAGGGCCGGTCTGTGCCGGGCGGGGGCCGCTGCGGTCCCCCCCGTCCCCTCGCTCGCGTGCCGGCCCCGCACAGAGCTCGCCTTGTTCGCCCCGCGCCGGAGCCGGGCTTTGGCACAGCCAGGCCGGGGGGTTCAACCTGCCCCCGGCTCCTGGCACCCGCCGGCCTTTTCTTCCTGCTCTGGCCTCGCTTTCTCTTTCCCTTTCGCTGCCGGGCTCGCTCTGGGTTCTGCCGTGCCTGCGGTGTTTGGGAAGTGGCTCCGGGGTGAGTGCACAACGCGGGGTTCCGGCTGCTCCTTCGGGGTTCCCTTCCTGCCAGACCCTAATTCCCCCCTCTCCTTGTCAATGCCAGCTCTGGCCACCCTTCCCCTTGGTCATCCTCGGCAGTTCCCCTTCTCCGGAGCTCCCTGGGCTTGCTTTTGCCTTTCTCAGCCCTGTTTTCTGTAAGGAGGCAGCCGGGGGGGCTCTCACAGCCAGGCTGGGTGGTGGGACCACGTCCTGCTCTGTGACGGGAGGGCAGAGCCATCCAGCCAGCCCTGGGATGATCCTCCAGGATCCGTCACCATCCGGTGTGGGCGCTCTGGGATGTCACCCTGTGCCTCAGTTTCCCTCTGTGCCAGGCTGTCGGTGACGCTCTGTGTCCTCCTGCCAGGGTGACCTCCGTGCCAGGCGGGCTCGTGGCTCCCAGCCCCGTGTGCCACCATGGCGTCCCGCATCGGGCTGCGGATGGAGCTGATGAAGCAGCAGGCGCAGCAGGAAGCGGAGCGGGAGCGGGTGCAGCAGCAGATGATGATGAGCTACATGCAGCAGCAGCGCATGCCCGTGGCCTCCAGCCCCGCCATCAACACCCCCGTCCACTTCCAGTCCCCACCGCCCGTGCCCGGAGAGGTCCTCAAGGTACCGTGGTGTCCCCCCTGCCCGGCTCTGGGACAGCCCACGGGGTCCCTGATGGGTTTTGTCCCCACAGGTCCAGTCCTACCTGGAGAACCCCACCACCTACCACCTGCAGAAGTCTCGGGACAAGAAGGTCCAGGCTTATCTCTCCGAAACCTACGGGAACAAGTTCGCCGCCCACGTCAGCCCCGCCAGCCACTCCCCCAAGCCACCCCCGGCCGCGTCCCCCGGCGTCCGGCCCGGCCATGTCCTGTCCTCCTCGGCGGGCAACAGCGCTCCCAACAGCCCCATGGCCATGCTCAACATCGGCTCCAACCCCGAGCGCGAGGTGAGGAGGTGTCACCGGGCTGCTGGGGACACGCAGGGTGCTGGGAAGGGCAGAGCAGCCCATGGGCATCGGGTCCTTTTCCCTTGCAGTTCGATGAGGTCATCGATGACATCATGCGCCTGGATGACGTTTTGGGCTACATGAACCCTGAAGTCCACATGCCCAACACGGTGAGTGAGGGGTGACAGGAAGGGGCCACAGCTGGGGGTCCTGCAGCCCTGTCCTTGCAGGTACACAGGTGGCACAGAGGGGACCTTCTGCCATGTCCCCACAGCGGTGCCGCGTGGCAGCCCAAGCCAGCCTTGTCCCCAGCACAGCAACACCCACAAGAATCAGTTCTCCAGCTGTTTTCCCCCTTGAGGACAGTTGGGAGCCCTTTTAAAAAGCTGGAGAGGCGGGAGAGAGGCATGGGAAGGGAGCAAGGGTGGGGAGATGGGAGAGCCAGGAGAGGTTTCCCTTCCAGGAACTTCCCCAGAGCAGCAGTGTCCCTCGGCTCAGATCAGTGTGGCAGCTCCCAGTGGGATTCATCCTGCTCTGTTTGAGATGTTTGCCACGGGAGGGGATCAGCTGTGCCCTTTGAAGTCCTGTTTTCTTTTCTACTCTGGTGGAAGCTGCTTTAAGGAGCTGGGAAGACAATTCCACGTGCCCAGGCTGTGCACTCCCATCCCAGCTGGGAGTGATCCCGGTCCCCAGCCCTGCACAGAGCTAACCCATCTGTCCCTCTGCTCTCCAGCTGCCCATGTCCAGCAGTCACATGAATGTCTACAGTGGGGACCCACAGGTGACGGCGTCACTCGTTGGTGTCACCAGCAGCTCCTGCCCCGCCGACCTCACCCAGAAGAGAGAGCTCACAGGTATGGCCCCAGAGCCAGTGACAGATGTGGGGCTGCCCTGTCCCCGTGGGGGTACAGGGGCTCCAGTGCCAGCCCGGGATGCTGGTGGGGTCAGGTGCAGCCTTGTCCCCTCTGGGTGACACCGGGGGTCTCTTGCAGATGCTGAGAGCAGAGCCCTGGCCAAGGAGCGCCAGAAGAAGGACAATCACAACCTGAGTGAGTTCAGCTCTGCCTTTCCCTCCCCTGAGCCCACAGCCTTTCCCCACCACTCTTCATCCTCATTCCCACTGAGCTGGGTCCTCCTTTCCAGGAAGGGCCCCCTGAGCCCCTCTTTCCCAAATGGGGTACAGGAGACACCCCATTGTCCTTCTGGGGGGAGATCAGACCTGCTGGGCCAGGGATGGAGCTGTGTTGGCTCCTGAGGTTCCTCATCCTGAGCTCCCCAATTCCAGAGGCTCTGGCTGGGGCACAACAGGGTTGTGGGACATGAGGGACATGAAGGACGTGTGGGAGAGGACACAGAGCCTTTCCTGCTCTTGCTGCCTCCTCACTTGCACCCCTCTCCTCTCACCTGCAGTCGAGAGGCGGCGAAGGTTCAACATCAACGACCGCATCAAGGAGCTGGGAATGCTGATCCCCAAAGCCAACGACCTGTACGTACCCATGGCTCCCGCAGCACTGGGGTCACCGGGGGCTTTCTGGTGGAGGAGGGGTGAGGGGCCACACTGCTGGCACCCAGCTCCATCTCTTTTTCCCTCCTGGGTGACAGGGACGTGCGCTGGAACAAAGGGACAATCCTGAAGGCGTCCGTGGATTACATCAAGAGGATGCAGAAGGACCTGCAGAGGTCCCGGGACCTGGAGAATCACTCACGGCGCCTGGAGATGACGAACAAGCAGCTGCTGCTCCGCATCCAGGTGAGATTCCCTGGGCTCTTCCCTGCCTCTGCTCCACCCCAGCCCCACCAACCCCTCGCTCCTGCCCCGCCAAGGCCTTGGCCAGGGTGTCTCCTGCCTTTTTTTGGCTGGGAAGTCACCAGGAGCAGAGCCTTGAGGCAAACCTGATGTCTGAGGCTCACTGCAGCGCGCTGAGCTTCACATAGATCGCCGTGGATCTTCCAGGGGCTCCCTCCCTGGGAGCTGCTCAGTCCCTGCCACCTCCGTAAATGTCCCTGTGCCGTGTCCCCGGGTGTGACACCCCCACCAAAGCCCCGCTGTGTCCCCTTGGCAGGAGCTGGAGATGCAGGCACGCGTCCATGGGCTGCCCACCTCCTCGCCCTCGGGCGTCAACGTGGCCGAGCTGGCTCAGCAGGTGGTCAAGCAAGAAGCCAGCGGGGACGAGGGGACCCTGGAGCCACTGCTGCCACCCCCAGACCCTGAATCGCAGCCGCAGCCGGCGCTGCCCGCGCCGCCCCAGTCTCCCTATCACCAGCTGGACTTCACCCACAGCCTGAGCTTCGACGACGGCTCCCAGGGCTTCCCCGACAGCCTGGAGCCCGGGCACAGCGCTTCCTTCCCATCCCTATCCAAGAAGGAGCTGGACTTGATGCTGATGCAGGACACCATGCTGCCCCTTGCCTCTGACCCCTTGTTCTCGGCCATGTCCCCGGAGGCCTCCAAGGCCAGCAGTCGCCGGAGCAGCTTCAGCATGGAGGACGCGGACATGCTGTGATGGGGAGCTGCTGGGGCAGCCCCAGCTTTGGGTGGGCGAGTCCCAGGACGCTCCTGGCAGGAGGAGCCCGTCCCACCGTGCACTTGAATCTTCCCAGGAGTACCTTTCTCTATGCAACGGGGCTGGGGTCGGGTGCCGCCGTGTCTTTCGCAGCTTCTTTTTGCCGGGAGCGGGAATGGACCTTCCTGGCTTTGCCGTGGCGTTGGCCTGACTGCAGATTCCACAGCCTGGGAGCGAGATCTCAGCTGCTTTGCCTTTCAGCAGGACCCTCCTGGCCTCACCCCCTTCCCTGGGGTGATGCCTTGGAGCCTTGAGGCCCCGGGAGCAGAGGGACGGTGCCGCGAGCTTTGTGTCCGGTTTGGTGTCTCCTTGCCTTGCTCTGGGATCCTTCACCCCCACCGAGTCTTCCCCAGCCCCTGGATACTTCCCAGTCCATCCAGTTCCTCCTTCCTGGGAGCACCCGCTGCCTCTGGGCTCACAGGAGGGTGACAAGGTGTTAATTAGTGTGTGTTCATTAACAGGGCACCCGGTTGTCTGCAGGTGGGTGTTGAAGGCATCCAGAACATGTGGGATGGGGGGTTTGATGCTCCACCGACCCCCTGTTGTCACCCCCACCTTGTGGGGCAGCACCCACCACCCCAAAACCTCTGGGCAAGGCTGCCAGGTGACCCTGAGCCTCCTGGAGATGTCTGTGCCCCGTGACACCGAGCCCCAGGAGGATAAAAGGGTTTTTGGGGGATAATTCTTGCAAGTCCTTCCAGGCTGTGACCAGGGGTTGGTTTGTGCCAGCTGCCAAACCTGAGCTGCTGCTCCCAGCTTGGAATTCGGGGGTTGTTTCTCTTCCCAGTGTCACCAGTTTGTTGCCCAGCTCTGCACTGGGGAGCTGCTTTGGGCTCCTCAGGCTTCCCAGTCCAGCTGGAGGCTGGGAGGGAGCTGGGAAGGGCAGGGGGATCACAGGGAAAATCCTCTGGGGATTTATCAAGGGAGGGGAGGGAAGCTGGAGAGGAGAGGAGACCCTTGGCCATTGTCCCCCTGGGCTGTGGGTGCTCCTGTGGGGCTGGGGGTCACTCTGTGCCCCCCATCCTGCTCCTGGATGTCCTGGATTGGGATTGGAGGTGGGGGACAGCCCTGGAGAGGGGCCTGAGGGACGTGAGGGTGCGGGGAAGTGTGGAAGGCGGGGAGGAAGAGGGAGGAGGAGTTGGAGCAGGAGCTGAGGGACACTGGGTGAGCAGGGAGGAGCTCCAGGTGCTCACCTGGAGAAGAGAAGGATCCAGGAGACCCCCAAAGGGGCTCTGAGCTGGAGGCTGGGGGTGTTCACAGGAGGCCTTGGCACCCTTTCCGTGCTGCCATCAGTGCCTGGAAAGAGAATTGTCCCCTCCAGGGCCACCCCGGGCCGTGCTGGGGACCTGTGGGTGTGGGAGAGCCTCGGATCTGTGCCCTCCTGAGGGGCTGGGTGGGTGCTCCAGGGCAGGAGCACAAAATCCCACGGGAAATTGGGATTTTTGTGGCTTTAGGGTGCCCTTGGGCACTGCTCAGCACGAGATGTCTCCCCTGGCTGTGAGTAAACAGTTGTGGATTATAATTACAATATATTTTTTTTTTTAATCTTTTTGGGAGTTTTGTTTGTTTTTCTTTTTTTTTTCTTTTTTTTTTTTTTTTAATGCACTGTGCTCTGATTAAAAAATTTTACTACTGTTTTATAAATAAATGTATAAAAGAATGAACTGGAATGGAAGAAGAATCATTAAAAATATATTTATTTACAACATCCTGGAGCGTGGCAGCTTCTTCTTTGCCCTGGAGGCTGAATCAGCATCACCTCAGGGTTCTGCAAAACCCTTCTGGGTGCTGGGACCTCTGGTCCAGGCAGATTTTGGGGACTTTCCTGCACAGTGCAAGGGGAAAAAATCTACTTTTAAAGTGTCCTGCTGAGCCTGTGCCTGGTAAAACTTACCCAAGCCACGTCTGCAGCCCCTCAGCCACGTGCCAGGTTCCCACTCCCTTCAGTGCCGGTGTTAAACACACACAGGAGGGGAAAAAAAGCAAGAAAATCCACCTTAAATTAGACTTCCCAGGCTGGAAAATCACAGGGGCTTATCTTGGAAACTTTATTAAAAGGAGAAAGGGGGGAAAAAAGAGCGAGAAGAGGCTGAAGGTGAGGAGGGGGAAGAGAAGGAGCGAGTGGTTCCAGACACTTTAGAGAGTAAAAAAAAAAATAAAAAAAAAAAAAGAAAAATCCCTGATTTGATTTATCAGGGGAGTGTGAACACTAAATAGAGAACAACGCCTGAAGTGTGAATTATTTCCTATATTAACACAGAGAAAAACTGATAGCCTTTTCATGTCAGGAGAATAGCACACGGGGAGGGAGGGGAGCCAATGACATTGTTCCAGCCCGGGCTTTGCTCACTCTTTATCAGGCTGAGATCAAAATTTATTCCCAGGATGAGGCCTGAGGCCCGGCTGAGGCCCTAGAGATTTTTAAGGGCCTAATTAAGAAAACAGGATGAAAATGGCGAAATAAGAGGGCAATTTACTTCTTGCAGAATAGGGAGATCAAATCAACTTATGAGCAATTAATGTGCACAAGGAGAGAATAAAGGGATGCCGGGATATGGAAGAGGGGCCTCATTTTAATGACATGCTCTGGTGTTGGCATAGAGGATTACTCTGAAGGTCAGATGGAGATTGAAACGACCTTGCAGATTCTTAACCCTCCTTCCAATTAACAGAACCAACTCAGAAATGCAAAAGAGCCCGGCTCGGAGCGCTGTCATCCCTTTATGCGCTGCAGGGAGGAGGGGGGAAAAATAAAATTATAAAGGAGAGAGAGAGGACGAAAGGGGCTTTCCTGAGCTTCCACAGCGGCCACGGAGACGGGAGAGGAGGCTCTTAATTACAGCCCCAGAGCCACCCACGGAAACTCGGTGGAAACGGAGAGAAAAGGGAGGGAGCGCTTGGGGTGATGAGGTGGTGACGGACTGGGATGGGCTGGGACTGACTGGGATGGGATGGGATGGGCTGGGATGGACTGGGACTGACTGGGATGGACTGGGATGGGCTGGGATGGACTGGGACAGACTGGGACAGACTGGGACAGACTGGGATGGGCTGGGATGGACTGGGATGGACTGGGACTGACTGGAATGAACTGGGATGAGCTGGGACAGACTGGGATGGACTGGGACAGACTGGGACAGACTGGGACAGACTGGGACGGACTGGGACAGACTGGGATGGACTGAGATGGACTGGGATGGACTGGGACAGACTGGGACTGACTGGGATGGACTGGGACAGACTGGGACAGACTGGGATGGACTGGGATGGACTGGGATGAACTGGGATGAGCTGGGATGGACTGGGACAGACTGGGACGGACTGGGACGGACTGGGACGGACTGGGATGAACTGGGATGAGCTGGGATGGACTGGGACAGACTGGGACAGACTGGGACGGACTGGGACGGACTGGGATGGACTGGGATGGACTGGGACAGACTGGGACTGACTGGGATGGACTGGGACAGACTGGGACAGACTGGGATGGACTGAGATGGACTGGGATGGACTGGGGCGTACTGGGACTGACTGGGATGGACAGACAGAGCCGAGGGACGGGGCCAGCCCGGCAGCCAGGGCAGCAGGAGGGTCCCGCCCGCTGTCCCACGCTGCCCGCCGGGCTCTCCCCAGTTTCGGGCTTGGGAATTTTCCCGTGGGAAGGAGGAAGGATGGGGACCCCGGGAGCGGCTGGAGAGGACCCCGGCGGGTCGGGACGGCAGCGGCGAGGCTGCAGCGGGGCTGAGCAGCCACAAGAGAGAGCCCGAAGGTTGCGGAGGAGCCGGGGCTGCGCGGCTCGGGAGCGGCACAGGGGCGCTCCCCGGGGCTCGGGGGGGCTCCGGCTGCTGGACGCGGGGATTTGGGCTCCCAGCCCCCGAATCCATGGATCCACAGCCCCGCTCAGCTGAGACATCGCCTGCGGAGCTGCCCCAGCCTTGCCGAGCTGCCCCAGCCCTGCCGAGCTGCCCCAGCCCTGCTCCCCAGGACCTGGAGCTGCTGGAGCAAATCCAGAGGAGGCAGCAGGATGCTCCAGGGCTGGAGCCCCTCTGGAGCCGGGCTGGGAGAGCTGGGAATGTTCACCTGGAGAGGAGAAGCTCCAGGGAGAGCTCAGAGCCCCTTGCAGGGCCTGAAGGGGCTCCAGGAGAGCTGGAGAGGGACTGGGGACAAGGGATGGAGGGACAGGACACAGGGAATGGCTCCCAGTGGCAGAGGGCAGGGCTGGATGGGATCTTGGGCAGGAATTGTTCCCTGGCAGGGTGGGCAGGCCCTGGCACAGGTGCCCAGAGCAGCTGGGGCCACCCCTGGATCCCTGGCAGTGCCCAAGGCCAGGCTGGAGCAGCTTGGGGTGGTGGAAGCTGTCCCTGCCCTCACTGGGTGAACTTTCTGGTCACTTCCAACCCAAACCATTTCAGAGTCCTGTGTGGGAACTGCACCACAGAACCCCCAGCTCTCCCTGGTAGCTGCTGCTGGAATTTGCTGGGAATTTCCCCGTGCTGTTCTGGGGCTGACACCCGTCCCCAGGCAGGAGCAGGGCACACGATGCTCCAGGACCAGCCACATCCCCTGAGCTGCTCCACGGGACAGGGCTGAGATCTGGGTTTAGTTCTGTCACTTCATGCTCAGAATGGACTGAAAAGAGAGATCCATGGAAGGAGAGCTGGGACCTCCCAGCACCAGCTTTGGATGTGTCTCCAACCCTCTCCCAAATCCTCATTTCCAGTTGTTTCTCAAATCCTGGAGCATTTTCTGCAGAAACTTTTCTTGGGGAGGGGAAAAGAAATAAACCTTAAAAATAACAGAGGATGGGCTTGATCCTGAGGGAAGAAGGGATGGGCACGAGCAAAGCCATCCCTCAGCACCTCTGTGTGGCCAAGCCCTGGATGTCTGAGCAGAGGGGGAAAATCAAAGGGCTTCACCCCAAATCTTGGACTCTCTGAACTCATCCCCAGTGGCCACGTGGCACCCCGAGCCCAGCTCTGTGATCTGGAGCCGTTCCCTGCCTCAGTGCCGGGCTCTGGCTGAGTTTTTCCCTCTCCCACCGTCTCCCTTCATTTCCTTTCTGGCTCCCTCTGAGCCCTCCCTGCGATTTGAGCTCTTCAGCTGCTCCTGCTGCTCCTTCCCCACCTGGAGCCCAAACCCCCGAGGCCTCTCCCGGGGCTGCTGTGAATTGGGATGAGGTCAGGAGGAAGGGATGGCTTTTTCAGGTGGGAGAACAGCCACAGCTGCCTTGGCTCCCAGAAACCAGAGCACGGAAATCTTTGTAATAAAGAGACTGGAAAACCTCTGATGCCTGTCCAGAAATTGTTCCAAGGAGAAGGGGCTCGCTGGGTCTCTGGGTGAGTCTCTGGCTGGGGAGGGTCTCTCCCTGGCTGTGTTTCCCTGCTGCTTTTCCATCAGCAGCTTTTTAAGGCTGCGGGGTTGGGGATCCCTGGGAATTTTTGGGGAGCCCTCGCTCCTGATTTAAAATCCTGGGAGGATTTCTGGAAGTGGCCATGTGCTGTAAAGCAAAGAACTGTGGGGTGAAGGATGGTGGAGCTGGGAAGAGGGCGATGGATGTGCTGGAACAAAAAGCCCTGGGAGGGGGAATTGAGGTGCAGGGGGAAGGTTCCTGCCTCAGTTTCCCCAGCAGTAAGGTGAGGATGCTGAGGGTGACACAGGGAAGTGACCTGGCCCTTTGTGGGGTGCATCCCATGGGATGCAAACTCCCCCATGACCAAAGCCCAGCTCTGGCAGGCTCTGGGTGTGTCAGAGGTTTTGTTTTGAGGTGCTGGGAGAGGCTCAGTCCTGCCTCCCCTGTAGATCTGCAGGGATTTGCACCCCTCCGGAGCCAAATGGCCCCGCTCCACCAGGCCTGGCAGGGCTGGGATTCCTGCCAGGGCAGCTCTGGCCCCACAGACTCCCAGCCCATCTGGATTTTCCGTGCCTGCCGCTGGATTTACAGCCCTGGAGGCTGGAGCGGCTCCTGGCTGGATGCACCGAGGGGACAGCAGGCACCTGAGATGGGCAGAGCAGCAGCAGGAGCCCAGGGCACAGCGGGGCTCAGGGGAACCCCAAGGACAGCCAGACCAGGGGAGCAGCATCTTCACTGTCCCGGGGTTTGTAAATCCCATGGGGAATTCACTTCTCTCACAGAGACCCCCCAAAGAGGACACACAGAGACCCCTTCTCCCAGCAATCTGCTCCTGCTGCCTGGGAGCCACCCTGCATCCCCATCCCGGGATTTTCCTTCTGGGAAATGTGGGATTCCTCACCCCCAGCCCTTCCAGGGCCCCGCTCTGCGTTTGTCCATCTCCCACCCCACCCTGGAGTTCTTTTCCCCTCTTCTCCCCAGCGCTCTGGAGCTGGTTTAATCAGCTCCGAGTTTTCATTTCATGCCTTTCTCTCTCTCCTTTTTTGAGGGGGCAGTGAAATTTATACAATATTTAAGCAGCATAGTGGAGTCCTGGAAGATATTATTAATGTAAAAGGGACAGGCTGGAAATGCACTTGAACCTGGTTACAATTAGAGGGTGATTTTTCTAAAGGTCAATGAATTCAGATAATATCCACAGGGGGGAAAAGAAATTTAATACCTTTTTAGTGAATTAATTAATTATAATATTATATCAGCTTGGGGTTCTTTTCCAGAATGATTAAGGGAACGATCTGTCTTCGGAGAGGCTGGGGGAAGTCAGTGAGCGAAGGAGAGACTGACAGAGGGAAGGGAGAGAGGGGGAGACTTTAATGGGAGAATAATGGAGCCTTTTCTTTCCTTTAAAAACTTACTGTATTTCCAGGCCACACGATCCCTGCCTGCAGGGTGCAGACCCTTCCCTTCCAAAGCCTTTCTGGAGGGATTATTCTGATTTTCACCTTTCCAAAGCGCTTCTGGACTCTTCAGCATCTCCAAGGCCCGACGTGGTGCCAACCTCTGTGGCAGCTCCATCCCTGGTGCCACCTGCAGCGTGCCCAGGGCTGCCACAGGGGGTTGTGGCCAGCTGGGAGGACACAGAGTCCCCAGGAGCCACCAAAAGCCGTGGCCTTGGCTTTGCTCCAGCCCGGGGAGCCCTGAGGCCCCAGCCCTGAGCGCTGTTGGTTTATCTGCAGCCCAAGCCGAGGCTGGAATTTACACTCCCTGCTAATCCAGCCAGCCCCAGAAATTAATTACGGCCTTGTACATTAAAAATTAACATAACCTTTCTGGATATATGTTCTTATGGTGCAGGAGTGGGCCGGAGTCCCTCGGCTGCCTGTAATTGGAGCTGCTTTGCTTCTAATTCTTTCCCCCCCGCCCTGTTTTGCAGAGATGTGGACATTTGAACTCATTAATCACGAGCCTGGTAGCTGGTAAAGTTTAAGGGGTTTGTAATTGCCTCTGCTGCTGGCAGAGTTTGCAGGGAAGGGGGAGATCATGGGGGGTCTCCTCTCTCCTTCCTTGGGGGGGTTTAAAGCAGCACCCACGGGCTGGGCCCCCCAAAACTCACCAGGGAGGTTCTCAGGGCTTGGCTGGAGCAGAGATGGGCTGGGAAAGGTTTTTGCAGGAGTTGCTCTGCCGTTCCAGGAGCTGCTTTTGCACTAAAATAAAAGCAAATATTTGTATTTTTTTTGGTGGGAATTACAGCACATCCCCACCCTTCTGCCGAGCTCAGGGCTGCAGGGATCCCGGTCCAGTGAGGGGGATGGACCCAAAGCTGGATGGTTTGGGGGTGCCAGTGCTGCTCTCGAGGAGTGTGATGGGATTGGGATTGCCAGGGATGGTTTGTGCCCCCTAAACCAAAGTGTCCTGGGCATGAGGAGCCTCTTCCTGCAGGGATTTGCTCTCTGCTGCAGCGGCATCATCACAGCCCTGGGCTTCTGTCCCTCTGGGATCCACCTTCCTGATCTCTCTCTGAGGGCTTTTGGGGATTTTCCCAAATAAATCCAGTGCCCAGCCCTGGGTGATGCTGCTGGGTCATGGAATGGTTGGGTTGTTTGGGTTTGAAGGAACCTCACACCTTCCACAATTCCAGCCTGGCCTTGGACGTTTCCAGGGATGGAGCAGCCTCGTGAGGAAGGCGATTCACAAGGGCTGTGCTCCAAACCTGCACTGCCCCTGTTCTCCTGCTCCTCCCAGGAAATCTTCATCCCTCATCCCTCATCCCTCCTCCTCCTCCTCCTCCACCGCTTCCAAAAGGACAGAGAACTTCCCAGGCCTTTGGGCACATCTCTTCCCTCCTTCCCCATCCCTCCTCAAAAACCCCACACCATCTTTTATCAAACCAAGCCTTTCATTCCCCTTTCCTCCCCCTCCAACCCCACCACCTCCCTCCCTCCCACCACCTCCACCTCCCTCAGCCAGCCAGCGGCAGCCGGGAGAGAGCCAGCTCCGCTCCCATTGTGCTATCTTTGGGTCCTAAATTAAAATTTATGACATCTTGAAATGAGCAGTGAGGGTAATTTTGCTTCTGAGCGAAGATGCTAATGAGCCCCCTTAATGGCGTGAATAAGGAGTTGACGGGTCGTGTGTCACTTTGCGCAGCCCGTGCTGGTGGTGTAATGGCCGCAGTAAGTGTCTGTAATTATACCCTGTCTCGCTGTATTTTGGCAGCCGTTGTGGGAGAGCAGCGGCTCAGCCGCGGCCAAGGCAGGGGGGAGGGAAAAAGGGAAAATGGGGAAAAAAATCTCAGCCCCTCCTGGGTGTCCTCTGTGCTCCCCAGACTCCTCATCCCTTCCTGTGCCGCTCCAGAGTGGTGCCTGTGCCAGGTTTGGCTCCAGGTGTGATGGTTGTGGCTCTTTGTGGATGAGCTGCTCCGTCCAGGGCAGAGGAGACAGAGAAAGAAAAGGGGAATAAAAAATCCCAGCCCCTCCTGGGTGTCCTCTGTGCTCCCCAAGCTCCTCATCCCCTCCTGTGCCACTCCAGAGCAGTGCCTTTGCCAGGTTTGGCTCCAGGTGTGATGGTTGAGGATGAGCTGCTCCATCCAGGGCAGAGGAGACAGAGAAAGAAAAGGGGAATAAAAAAATCCCAGCCTCTCCTGGGCATCCCCGAGCTCCTCATCCCTTCCTGTGCCAGTGCAGAGCGGTGCCTTTGCCAGGTTTGGCTCCAGGTGTGATGGTTGTGGCTCTTTGTGGATGAGCTGCTCTGTCCAGGGCAGAGGAGACAGAGAAAGAAAAGGGGAATAAAAAATCCCAGCCTCTCCTGGGCGTCCCCGAGCTCCTCATCCCTTCCTGTACCGCTCCAGAGTGGTGCCTGTGCCAGGTTTGGCTCCAGGTGTGATGGTTGAGGATGAGCTGCTCCATCCAGAGCAGAGGAGACAGAGAAAGGGAATAAAAAAATCTCAGCCCCGCCTGGGTGTCCTCTGTTCTCCCCAGACTCCTCATCCCTTCCTGTGCTGCTCCAGAGCGGTGCCTGTGCCAGGTTTGGCTCCAGGTGTGATGGTTGTGGCTCTTTGAGGATGAGCTGCTCCATCCAAGGCAGTGTGGAGGAAAAAGAGAAAGGGAATAAAAAAATCTCAGCCCCTCCTGGGTGTCCTCTGTGCTCCCCTGACTCCTCATCCCTTCCTGTGCCAGTGCACAGCGGTGCCTTTGCCAGGTTTGTCTCTATAGGATGGGTGATGGTTGAGGATGAGCTGCTCCATCCAAGGCAGAGGAGACAGAGAAAGAAAAGGGGAATAAAAAATCTCAGCCTCTCCTGGGTGTCCTCTGTGCTCCCCAAGCTCCTCATCCCCTCCTGTGCCGCTCCAGAGCCGTGCCTTTGCCAGGTTTGGCTCCAGGTGTGATGGTTGTGTCTGTTTGAGGATGAGCTGCTCCAGCCAGGGCAGTGTGGAGGAAAAAGGGAAAGCGAATAAAAAATCCCAGCCCCTCCTGGGTGTCCCCAAGCTTCTCTTCCCCTCCTTGTGCCACTCCAGAGCGGTGCCTGTGCCAGGTTTGTCTCTATAGGATGGGTGATGGTTGAGGATGAGCTGCTCCATCCAAGGCAGAGGAGACAGAGAAAGAAAAGGGAATAAAAATCTCAGCCTCTCCTGGGTGTCCTCTGTGCTCCCCTGACTCCTCATCCCCTCCTGTGCCAGTGCAGAGCGGTGCCTTTGCCAGGTTTGGCTCCAGGTGTGATGGTTGAGGATGAGCTGCTCCAGCCAGGGCAGAGGAGACAGAGAAAGGGAATAAAAAATCCCAGCCCCTCCTGGGTGTCCTCTATTCTCCCCAAGCTCCTCATCCCTTCCTGTGCCGCTCCAGAGCGGTGCCTGTGCCAGGTTTGGCTCCAGGTGTGATGGTTGTGGCTCTTTGTGGATGAGCTGCTCCGTCCAGGGCAGAGGAGACAGAGAAAGAAAAGGGGAATAAAAAATCCCAGCCTCTCCTCGGCGTCCCCGAGCTCCTCATCCCTTCCTGTACCGCTCCAGAGTGGTGCCTGTGCCAGGTTTGGCTCCAGGTGTGATGGTTGAGGATGAGCTGCTCCATCCAAGGCAGTGTGGAGGAAAAAGAGAAAGGGAATAAAAAAATCTCAGCCCCTCCTGGGTGTCCTCTGTGCTCCCCAGACTCCTCATCCCCTCCTGTGCCAGTGCAGAGCGGTGCCTTTGCCAGGTTTGTCTCTATAGGATGTGTGATGGTTGAGGATGAGCTGCTCCATCCAGGGCAGGGGAGACAGAGAAAGAAAAGGGGAATAAAAAATCCCAGCCCCTCCTGGGTGTCCTCTGTGCTCCCCAAGCTCCTCATCCCTTCCTTGTGCCACTCCAGAGCGCTGGCTGTGCCAGGTTTGGCTCCAGGTGTGATGGTTGAGGATGAGCTGCTCCATCCAGGGCAGAGGAGACAGAGAAAGAAAAGGGGAATAAAAAATCCCAGCCCCTCCTGGGTGTCCTCTATTCTCCCCAAGCTCCTCATCCCCTCCTGTGCCGCTCCAGAGCGGTGGCTGTGCCAGGTTTGGCTCCAGGTGTGATGGTTGAGGATGAGCTGCTCCATCCAGGGCAGGGGATACAGAGAAAGAAAAGGGAATAAAAATCTCAGCCTCTCCTGGGTGTCCTCTGTTCTCCCCAAGCTCCTCATCCCCTCCTGTGCCGCTCCAGAGTGGTGCCTGTGCCAGGTTTGGCTCCAGGGGGTGGCTGTGGCTGTTTAGGATGAGCTGCTCCATCCCTCATGTCCTTTCTGCCCTTTAAGGAGCTGATGACCCCACACGTGCCCCTCTGCCCACACCCTCAGCAGGAAACAACAAGAAATGATCGAGTCCAGCGTGGACTGGGAAGTTTCTGGCCTCGAGGAGGTTTGGGAATGAGGTGGTCCATGGAATGTGGCCCATGGTCCTTGGGCAGATGAAAACCAGTTTGTGAGCAGGACCTCGCTCTGGCTGTGGTGTTGAGTCCCAAAAGTGCACAAACAGAGCTCGGCTGCAAAATGATCCCAAAAAACAGCAGCTCCTGAGCAGCTCCTCCTGCTGGGATGGGAAATCTGTCTCCCTGTCCTTATCCCCGGGAAACAGCTCCGTGCCAGGCCAAGGGTCCAGCCTGGAGCCCAATGGAGCATCTCTGGTGGATGGAGCTTCCTGAAATTCCTTGAGGTCAGAAACCTCCCAGCCTGTGCTTGAGTTGTTAATTTGTTGTGATTTTTGCTGGGGAAGGGGTGGGATGGTTGGTGAATGTGCTGAAGGTGTTTTTGGGATGATGGGGATTTGGGATGTGCATGAGGAGAGGGCTCCAGCTTGGATATTCTCTGGGGCTGCCTGGGGCAACAACCTGGTCCCAAAGCAAGCTAAAAAGCTGAATAAAATGAATTTATACCTGAAATAGGTGGCAAAGAGCTCCCTGAGGGCGCCAGGCTGATTTCCCGACACTGCCTTTGCAGCAGTGTGCTCCTGGATTTAATGGATCATTTCCTGGGGGTTTTCTGGAGGAGAACACACCAGCAGCTCCTGGAACCACCATGGAATGACTCCCAGGGAATGTGGAGCTCGGGAAGCCTTGTCCCATCCCATGGCACATCCAAAGTCACTCCCTGCAAACAGCCCTGCACCTTCCCCTTGAAAAATCCTGACCTCTGGCTCTGCTCCGTGGTCTCCGGGCTGGCAGGGGATGATTTACGAACTGCAGAGGTTCCCTTGGCGTGTTTGTGGAGGGGGGTTTTGCTTTATGTGCCTCCTGAAGCCTCCAGAGCCCTCCACATATTTCTTCCTTTCCTCCTCCTGCCTCAGCCCACGCCATTCCCGACGTGAGGAATTCCTGGGTGATCCCGAGGAGCACGGCCAGGGCCAGGCACAGACCAGGGGAGGCTTTTCCCAGCTGGGCTGGTTGTTATTCCCAGCCTCCCTTCTCGCCTCCTCCTTGCTCTGCCTGTGGTTCCCAAGGATTTTTGGGAATTTTTCTTGTGCCTGGAGTTTGGAGGAGCAGCAGCTTCAGGCACAGCCCCCCGAGGTGTCCCTTTGGGGACATTGTGATCCAGCTGCTCCGCTCTTTTCCAGGCTGGAACGACACAGATTTGCTGCTGCCACCTTCAGAAGCAGCAGGAACGATTTTAAGGATAAAACCGCTTGGATGTACAAAACCCAACATCCCAAAATCAGGATGATCTTGGCTTTGGGAACCGAGGCAGCTCCCTGGGGATGGCCTTGGCTTGCTGGGAGGTGGAGAAATCCCTGCCAGCCCCATGTGCCGAGCACCAGGTGTGAATTCCACAGGTGAGGGATGCTCCACACCCACCTGGAGCATCCCCGGGGACACCAACACCCCCATCCCGGCGGGGAGCCGAGCTCTGCCGTGTCCCCAGCTGCAGGTGCCTGACAGGACACACGTGGCAGGTTTGAAAGGACAATATCAATAAAGTCGGGATCGCTGTTCCCAGGCTCGGGAGCGGGCGCTCCCCGCGCCGCCGGGATCGTGACCATTGAAATATTGAAGTACTCGCATATAAACGGCGCTTTCAAGTATTTTTGACAAGGGTACTAATTAAATCTTAATTGACACTGCACTAATTAGCTTCTTAATTACATGGAACCACATAATTAGCAGCACACTCTGTGCTAATTGTTAATTAGGAAAACCAGGCTTCCCCCTATGCCCCCCCCCCCCCCCCCCATCCCTCCCCTCCTGTTGTCGCTTTTAACTAAAGAGGAGCTGCTGGGAGGAGGAGGAGGATGAAGATGGGGAGGAGGATGGGGATGGGGATGATGAGGATGGGGAGGAGGAGGACGATGAGGATGGGGATGAGGATGGGGATGAGGATGAGGATGGGGATGAGGAGGAGGATGAGGATGAGGATGGGAATGAGGATGGGGATGGGAATGAGGATGAGGAGGAGGATGGGGATGAGGATGGGAATGAGGATGAAGATGGAGATGAGGATGAGGATGGGAATGAGGATGAGGATGGAGATGGGGATGAGGATGAGGATGGGAATGAGGATGAGGATGGGGATGAGGAGGAGGATGAGAATGAGGATGAGGATGGGAATGAGGATGAGGATTGGGATGGGGATGAGGATGGGAATGAGGATGAGGATTGGGATGGGGATGAGGATGGGAATGAGGATGAGGATTGGGATGGGGATGGGGATGAGGATGAGGATTGGGATGGGGATGGGGATGAGGATGGGAATGAGGATGAGGATGGAGATGGGGATGAGGATGAGGATGGGAATGAGGATGAGGATGGGGATGAGGAGGAGGATGAGAATGAGGATGAGGATGGGAATGAGGATGAGGATGGGGATGAGGAGGAGGATGAGAATGAGGATGAGGATGGGAATGAGGATGAGGATTGGGATGGGGATGAGGATGGGAATGAGGATGAGGATTGGGATGGGGATGAGGATGGGAATGAGGATGAGGATTGGGATGGGGATGGGGATGAGGATGAGGATTGGGATGGGGATGGGGATGAGGATGGGAATGAGGATGAGGATGGAGATGGGGATGAGGATGGGGATGAGGATGAGGATGGGTTGTGCTGCCAGCACGTGGCATGGGAAGGGGCTCCAGGTGGGATTTGGGGTAGGGATGGGATGCAGGCACACCTGTGGAGGGGTTGGGAGCGCTCCTTGGGGTTGTTGGTGATGAAATCCATCCCCGTTCCAGCTCCTCCAGGATGAGCCCCAAACCCCCTCAGGCTTTCCTTTGGCCTCTCCTTTGCAGGGGAGAGGGTCAATCCCACCCCCAAATGGGCACACGGGGGTGTCTGGGTGCTCTGACCTGCCTGGGCACCCTGGCTTTGCTCCCGGGGTGGATTTCACCCCTCCATGGACACCGCAGCATTCCAGGATTGTGGATCAGTGTGGCTCAGTGCCTGCCACCGTGCTTAACCTCCAAATCTGGATTTTGGGAGAGGAATTACCCAGATCCAGCTGTGCCACTGCCATGGGGTACCAGGGGTGCTCCATCCCAGTCCCTGCTTCCCAAAACCCACAGGGAATGGCAGCCATGGGGTGATGCTCTCTTTTTCCACCTTCTCCACATCCCCAAAATCTGCCCCAGCCTCTCCCTCCCCACCCCAAGCAGCCCACGGTGCCCATCCTCACAGGGGAACAAGCCTGGAGTTTTCCAGGTCTCTCCCTCTCTGTTTTTTCTTAATGTATTTTTTAATAATTTTTTTTTCTTTCGTTTTAATTGTGCAGTTTTCCAGGAAATTTAAAAAAATAAAAGTGGCCCAACACCTGCTGCAGAGCCTGTCTTTCCCAAGAGCCTGGAGGAATGGGATGTGCAGCTGGGATTGCAGCCCCGTGTTTATGGGGAAAGAGGTGGATGGGGAAAGAAAATATCTGTATTTTCACCAGGGGGAAAAGGGGAGGAAAAGAAAAGGGGGGAAGAAAAAGGAGAAAAAAAAAAAAAAAAAAAAAAAAAGAAAAGAAGAGGTGAGGAAATTGTGCTCATTTGACAAATCTTTCTAATTAGGGGCCAATTATGTCCTCAGATTCCTAATTGGGATTCCGGCAGGTTTTCAGGCTTGTAGGGTAATTACAGGCTCGTAATTCTATTAAGATGGAAATTTGGGAGAAATACCTTATCATAACATTTAGATTTTGCCATCTGTGTTGATGGGGCTGCAGCTCGGGTGGGAAGGGGGTGCTTCACTCCCAGGCTGAGCCTGATCCCAATCCTCATCCTTATCCTGATCCTCATCCCCATCCTTATCCTGATCCTCATCCTGATCCTCATCCCCATCCTTATCCTGATCCCGATCCTCATCCTGATCCTGATCCTCGTCCCCATCCTTATCCTGATCCTCATCCTCATCCCCATCCTCATCCTGATCCTCATCCTGATCCTCATCCCCATCCTTATCCTGATCCCGATCCTCATCCCGATCCTTGTCCCGATCCTCATCCCGATCCTCATCCTGATCCTCATCCTCGTCCCCATCCTTATCCTGATCCCGATCCTCATCCTCATCCTGATCCTCATCCCCATTCTTATCCCGATCCTCATCCTGATCCTTGTCCCCATCCTTATCTTCATCCTCATCCCCATCCTTATCCCGATCCTCATCCTGATCCTTGTCCCCATCCTTATCCTGATCCCAGTCCTTGCCCGATCCCGATCCTTATTCTCATCCCAATCTTGATCCTTATCCTTATCCTCATCTAGATCCTTGTCCCAATCCTCATCCTGATCCTGATCCTCGTCCCCATCCTTATCCTGATCCCAATCCTCACCCAATCAAAATCCTTATTCTCATCCCAATCCTGATCCTTATCCTCATCTAGATCCTTGTCCCGATCCTTATCCTGATCCCAGTCCTCATCCTGATCCTGATCCTCATCCTCATCCTTGTCCCAATCCTGATCCCGATCCTCATCTTGATCCTGATCCTCATCCTTATCCCGATTTTTGCCCTGATCCTGATCCAGATCCTTGTCCTTATCCTGATCCTGATCCCGATTCTGATCCTTTTCCTCATCCTCATCCCAATCCCGATCCTCAGCTGGTGCCGTTGGCATCACCACGGGCAGGAGGGGAAAATGGGGACGGGGGATCTGAGCCTGGTCCCAGGTTTGATGTGGCCCCCTGTGCTGGGACTCTGGATTTAGGTGCAGATTCCCAGGATTCTGCAGGGTTGGGCGCCCCCAGGTCCATCCCTGCCCCATCCAGAGCCATCAATCCCAACTCCAACCCCAATCCCTGCGGTGCTCCCAACCAGGAATATCCAGCAGCAAGCTGGAGGAAGAAACAGCTCCCTCATCTTCCTTGGATTTCTCATCACCTGCGCTTGTCTCATCCCTGGGATGTGTTGGGACACTCCTGCCCCTGTTCCCACCACGAGCAGCTCTGCAGTTTGGAGTTCCTCAAATCCCTAAGGCTCGTTTGGATTTTTATTTCTCCCCTCTTGGCTAATGAAACCAGCTGTGGGTAATTATTTTAATCTGTATTCCTGGGCGGGAATGCAGCTTCTCCTTCTGGATCCACAAATTTCAAATTAAAAAAAAATAAAAAATAAAAAAAGGAAAGAATAAAATAAAAATAAAAATAAAAAAGCAAAAACCTTCTCTCCATGAAAGTCTGGCTGCCTTTGATGTTTTGTGTGAGGGCTCTTATCAGGATGAGAGTAGGTTTACACGCTGGAAGATACAGGAATAATACTCCACGGAGATAAAGTGCAGCCCTGGCTCTCCTTTGTGTGGTAAATTCCATCGGATTGGCAAAATCTCTGCTGGGAGAATCTGGGAGAGAGCGAATCCCCAGCACAGCTGAGAGGGAAAATCCCAATTGCTTTTTGCAGGGTAATGAAAGGGTTGGGGGTTCAGGATGGGGTGGGAGCAAAGGGTTGATTTGCTGGGAAAACTTTTGGGGTTTTGGGGCTGGATGTGGTGGATGGGACTTGTCACTTCTACAGCCACCAAAATCCCTCTTGGGAACACAGGGAATTCCCTGATGCACATCCAGAGGTGTCAGATGTTCAACCACTGGATTGTTTTATTGGGATGAGGTTGGAAATGGCAGCACTGGGGTTAAAGGAGTGAATTCAGGGCACTTTTGGGGTGACAAATTTCAGCTTTAGGGTGGATCAGGAGTGAAAGCATCACTTGGAGGGGAGGGAGGAGACCAGGATGGAGAAAACTGCTGGGAAAACCTCTGGATTTTTGGGGCTGGATGTGGTGGATGGGACTTGTCACTGCCAAGGGGGCCACCAAAATCCCTCTTGGGAACACAGGAAATTCCCTGATGCACATCCAGAGGTGTCAGATGTTCAACCACTGGATTGTTTTATTGGGGTGAGGTTGGAAATGGCAGCACTGGGGTTAAATGTGTGACTCTTTTGGGGTGACAAATTTCAGCTTTAGGGTGGAGCCAGCACATCCCAGAAACTCAAGAGCATCGTTTGGGGAGGAAGGAGACTGGGATGGGGAAAACCTCGGGGAAAACCCTGCTGGATTTCTCCTTCCAAAGGAGTTCCCCAACTCTTACAGGTGCCAGGAGGAATTTCCCAACTTTTCCAGCATCCCAGACCCCCCTTGGCTGCTGAGCAAGGACATTTCTCCCTCCCAGGAGCCACCCCTGGGGTCGCCCCAGGAGCAGCCCCCACCTCCTGCCTCTCTGCAATTGCTTTCCTATTAATCCAGCTTTTTATTATTATTATTATTGTTATTATTATTAAACATCTCTCTTCTCCCAAATCATCTCGGAGCCGCGCCGAGGTCCCCGGTAATAGCTCCATAAATTTCAGCCATAAAAAGTAATGGAGGGAGACAAATGAGATAATTAGGAATAAATCTTGGCGAGGTCTCTATTCATCAACATCCCCCAGAACCGGCCAATATTCCAAATCATTAGCAAAGCCCGTAATTAACAAAGAGCCGAGGCTTCCAACGTTAATAAAGCTCGCTCAACTCGAGATTATCAGGTAGCAGCTGACGAATCAGCCCTGCTAATATTATGGCCTTTGTTAAGGATCTTCTTGCTTTTTTTTAAAGCTAAAAACCCCGTGTATTTTTTTTTTTATTATTTTTTTTTCCTCTTCCCCCCTTCTCTCTTGCTAAATTTTAATTAAATTTTTTTGTAGAGGGCAAGGGAGGGGACAAAGGGACGGGGTTTTTATGGTTTTTTTCCCCTTTTATACTCTGGGATGGTGGCAAAAGAAGAACTTGATAGATTTTTTTTTTTTATTCTTTTATTCTTTTTTTCCTCCTCCCCTCCCGTTTCTCACTACTTTTATTCATTCCTCCACATTCCACTGCAGGGAGTTCTTGAGGCTGGTACCGATTAACAGCCAACTTTTATTTATTATTTCCCTAAAAACCTCAGGATTTCTGGAATATTTGAGGTGCCAGCTCAGCTCTGTGAATCTGCCACCCCGTTTGGGCTAAAACCAGAAGGAATCGGCCAAAAACCAAGTGCAGGGATTATTTTCCTGCCATGGATTAGGAATTTTTTGGGGGTTTCTGGGGAGTTTTTCTGTCCCCTGCCCACCTGGATTAATGTGGGCACCACAATCTCCTCCTCCATCCTCCCCGAGTGGTGCTGAGTGTCCAGATAATTAAATTTTAATGTATTTAATTAAAAATGAAGCACTTAAAAATAACTTTTAAACGGTTTTAGAGCTGCAAGGTTGCTCAACCCACTTGAAACGCCAGGGAACCTCAGTCTGGGGGTCTCACTGCCCCTATTTCAGCCCCTTTAAACTCCTGTAAAATCATTTATTTGGGTTTTTAAAAGCTAAAAACTGCTTCAAATCAAGCTGGGTGAAATCCTTGTTCATGCCAGGGGTGTCTCCAGAGGAGCTGGAATGAAAACGTGACCCTCGTGTCTTCATTTCCCTCGATTCTTTCCCTTTGATTTTTCCTTCATTTTGCCCTTTATTTTTCCTTGATTTTCCCTTTGATTTTTCCCTTGATTTTCCCTTTGATTTTTCCTTGATTTTTCCTTGATTTTTCCTTGATTTTGCCCTTGATTTTTCTTTTATTTCCCCCTTGATTTTCCCCTTGATTTTCCCCTTGATTTTCCTTGATTTCCCCTTGGTTTTCCCCTTGTTATTCCCTTGTTATTCCCTTGATTTTCCCTTGATTTTCCCTTGATATTCCCTTGATATTTCCTTTGATTTTTCCTTAATTTTTCCTTTATTTTGCCCTTGATTTTTCTTTTATTTCCTCCTTGATTTTCCCTTGATATTCCCTTTGATTTTTCCTTAATTTTTTCCTTGATTTTGCCCTTGATTTTTCTTTTATTTCCCCCTTGATTTTCCCCTTGATTTTCCCCTTGATTTTCCCCTTGATTTTCCTTGATTTCCCCTTGGTTTTCCCCTTGGTTTTCCCCTTGTTATTCCCTTTGATTTTCCCTTGATTTTCCCTTGATATTTCCTTTAATTTTTCCTTAATTTTTCCTTTATTTTGCCCTTGATTTTTCTTTTATTTCCCCCTTGATTTTCCCTTGATTTTCCACTTGAATTTTCCTTGATTTCCCCTTGGTTGTCCCCTTGATATTCCCTTTGATTTTCCCTTGATTTTCCCTTGATATTTCCTTTGATTTTTCCTTAATTTTTCCTTTATTTTGCCCTTGATTTTTCTTTTATTTCCCCCTTGATTTTCCACTTGAATTTTTCTTGATTTCCCCTTGGTTGTCCCCTTGGTTTTCCTCTTGATATTCCCTTGATTTTTCCTTGATATTTCCCCCTTGATTTTCCCTTGATTTCCCCCTTGATTTTCCCTTGATTTTCCCTTGATATTCCCTTTGATTTTCCCTTGATTTTCCCTTGGTTTTCCCTTGATTTTCCCTTGATTTTCCCTTGATATTCCCTTTGATTTTCCCTTGATTTTCCCTTGATATTCCCTTGATATTCCCTTTGATTTTCCATTGATTTTCCCTTGGTTTTCCCTTGCTTTCCCCCTTGATTTTCCCGTTGATTTTTAATTAATTTCCCCCTCGATTTTTCCTTGTTTTTCTCCTTGATTTTTTCCCCCCCTTTATTTTTTCATTTTCCCCTTAATTTTTTCTCGGATTTCCCTTTTTTTTCCCCCTTCCCCTCCTCGATTTTTCCAAGGATCTTTCCTTTCTGTCCCAGTCCGAGCGCTCTGGGCGGACTGGGCGGACTGGTGGCGGCTTCACTAGAGGGCAGCATCCTGCCTGGAATAAACCTGCCTGGAATCCCGGGAATTTGGGATCTGCCAGGTGGGAGCATCCCAAGGACTTCGCACCTCGGAGGGTGGCGGTGTTGGAGGCTGAGATCCAGGGATTCACGGCTTTGGGATTTGGGGGAGATTTGGGGAACGGCTTCTGTGGGAGACGCTTATTCCCCAAAAATCCCAAATCCCCAAAAAATCCCAAATCCCCCAAAATCCCAAATCCCCAAAAAATCCCAAATCCCCCAAAATCCCAAATCCCCCAAAATCCCAAATCCCCCAAAATCCCAAATCTCTTATTCTGGATGGGTTTTGGGAGCGGCTCCTCTTCCCGGCTGGCACAGGGAAGGTTTGGGAAGCTCCAAGAGGGATAAAAGTGGAAAAGCACAGCTGGGAAATCTGTGGAATTCCCGAGAATTCCCTCAAAATCCTCAGGAAAAATCCCAAATCCGGGGCGGAGCGGGAGCACCAAGGTGGGAAAAGCGCGTCCCAAAGCGCCGGGTTTGGGATGGGGACAGGAATTCCCTAAGGACAATTTCTGGGGTGGGATGTGGGATTGATGGGATCGGGGGATGAGGCTCCCTAAAGAAACTGGAATTAAAAATCTTTCCTTGGATTTCACCAGGTGGGGCACAGATCGGTGGGAATGGGATTGGAATGGAAGAGGAATGGGATGGGAATGGGGTGGGAATGGGGTGGGAATGGGGTGGGATGGGAATGGGGTGGGAATGGGAATGGGGTGGGAATGGGATCGGATGGGAATGGGGTGGGAATGGGGTGGGATGGGAATGGGGTGGGAATGGGAATGGGAATGGGGTGGGAAGGGGGTGGGAATGGGATTGGGGTGGGAATGGGATGGGAATGGGGTGGGAATGGGGTGGGAATGGGATTAGAATGGGAATGGGGTGGGAATGGGAATGGGAATGGGATGGGATGGGATGGGATGGGAATGGGATGGGAATGGGGTGGGAATGGGAATGGAATGGGATTGGAATGGGATTGGAATGGGATTGGGAATGGAATGGGAATGGAATGGGAATGGAATGGGATGGGATTGGAATGGGGTGGGAATGGGAATGGGAATGGAGTGGGAATGGAATGGGATGGGATGGGATTGGAATGGGAATGGAATGGGAATGGAATGGGAATGGGATTGGAATGGGGTGGGAATGGGAATGGGAATGGGGTGGGAATGGGGTGGGAATGGGATTGGAATGGGGTGGGAATGGGAATGGGATGCGAATGGGGTGGGAATGGGAATGGGAATGGAATGGAAATGGAATGGGAATGGAATGGGAATGGGAATGGAATGGGAATGGAAATGGAATGGGATGGGGATGGGATGGGAATGGAAATGGAATGGGAATGGAATGGGAATGGAATGGGAATGGAATGGGGATGGAATGGGAATGGGATTGGAATGGGAATGGGATTGGAATGGGAATGGAATGGGATGGGAATGGGAATGGAATGGGATTGGAATGGAATGGGAATGGGATTGGAATGGAATGGGATGAGGATGAGGATGGGAATGGGAATGGGGTGGGAGCTGCCAGGATCCCTGCAGCAAATCCCAAATGGCAGCTCCAGGATTGCCCAGCCTGGAATGGGGCAGGAGCTTCAGCTTTCCATGGAAATTCCATGGAAATTTCCAGGCATTTCAGAGCTGAGGGAAACCCAGCCATCCACAAGGAAAGGGATCCCAGAGAGGATGGAGCCGAAGGAAACAGGGAATGCAGAGGGCCAGGGTGGGGAAAGAGGGACTTGTACAAAATAAATATAAATATAAATATAAATATAAATATAAATATAAATATAAATATAAATATAAATATAAATATAAATATAAATATAAATATAAATATAAATGTAAATATAAATGTATAAAAGTATATAAATATATATATAGAAATAGAAATAGAAATATAGAAATATATAAGTATATATATATAGAGAGATAGATAGATAGATATAGATATAGATATAGATATAGATATAGATATAGATACAGATATAGATACAGATACAGATATAGATACAGATATAAATATAAATATAAATATAAATATAAATATAAATATAAATATAAATATAAATATAAATATAAATATAAATATAAATATAAATATAAATATAAATATAAATATAAATATAAATATAAATATAAATATAACAAGAATAAAAAATAAAAATAAAAATAAATTAAAAAAATAAAAAATAAAAATAAAAATAAAAATAAAAATAAAAATAAAAATAAAAATAAAAATAAAAATAAAAATAATATATGAACATCCCAAACAAGATAGATATAAATAATATATAAAATAATACAGATTAATATATCTAATATAGATAGTTTATATTATATATATATATGCATATTTGATATAAAATAGATATCACATCTAAAAAGATATTTTATATAATATATATTATATCAAAATAGATATAATATAGAAAATATATATAATATATAATATGTGTCATAGATACAGTAGCAATGGAGTGAGAATAAAGTAAAATAAAATAAAAAGAGAAATGAAATGAAATGAAATGGAATTGAATAAAATAAAATAAAATAAAATAAAATAAAATAAAATAAAATAAAATAAAATAAAATAAAATAAAATAAAATAAAATAAAATAAAATAAAATAAAAATAAAAACAGAAATGAAATGGAATGGAATGGAATGGAATGAAATGAAATGAAATGAAATGAAATGAAATGAAATGAAATGAACTGAAATAATAAAATAAAATAAAATAAAATAAAATAAAATAAAATAAAATAAAATAAAATAAAATAAAATAAAATAAAATAAAATAAAATAAAATAAAATAAAATAAAATAAAATAAAATAAAATAGATTTGTGCCAAAGTCATCAGATAATTAAGGTTGGAAAAAGCCTTTAAGATCATCTAGTTCAACCCTACATATATATCAGCAAATATATAAATTTATATATATAGATATAAATATATGAAAATATATATTTAAACCATATAAAATGCATATATACACAAATATATAAATGAATATATATGCATATAAATATAGAAATAAAATATATATATATGTACACATAAAGATATAAATTAAAAAATAGAATATGTATATATGTGTATGTGTGTATGTGTATAAAATACCACTGGATGAGCATAGAAAAATCTACATTTGTGCAAAATATATATAGATATATATGAGCCAATCTATGTATAAATGTAAATATGTATTTAATTTTTAATATAAATTTGATTTAATATTATATTTTTACATAAGTCTATAATACATACACATGTATAATATGTATAATATGTATAATATATACATAATATTTCTTTTTATTATAATTATTTTCTTATTTCTTTTTATAGAATTTGATAAAATGTATTTTAGAGAACAAATTTTAATATCACGTCCAATATAAGATATTTTACCATAATATTTCAATATCACATTTTGATATAACGTTCTAATATCAGATTTTAATATAATATTTTAATGCAAGATTTTAATATAATATTTAATATAATAATTTAATATAGTATTTAAATATTATATTGTTTTTAAATATATTATATATTATATATTATATATTATATATTATATATTATATATTATATATTATATATTATATATTATATATTATATATTATATATTATATATTATATATTATATATTATATATTATATATTATATATTATATATTATATTATATATTGTATATTATATATTATATTGTATATTGTATATTGTATATTGTATATTGTATATAGTATATTGTATATTGTATATTATATATTTATAATATAAATGTTTTAAATATATTTAAATATAATATTTATATATTTATAATATATATTTATATATTTATATATTATATTTATATATTTATATTCTTTTTATTATATATATTTATGCATCTTTATTATAGATTATAGATATGGATATAGATATATATAGATATATATATAATCTATACATATTATAGATTTATATTTATATATTATAATTTATAATATATTTATATTTATATTTATATTTATATTTATATTTATATTTATATTTATTATTTTATATTTATATATTATTTATATTTATATATTATAATTTATAATTTGTAATATAATATTTAAATAATATTTAACCATAATATTTTTTAAAAATTAGAATACATCTATTTTTAATATATTTTTTTTATTAATTTTCCTATTCCTAAAACATTCCCTTTAATTCCCTTCCAATCCAGCTCCCAGATATTCCCGAATCCCAGCCCCTCTCCAACTTCCCAAGGAAAACAACACGGCAGGAAATCACTGTTTGGGTTTGGGAGGCTCCTCTTCCTGAGGGGCTGCCTGGAAAAAGCTCTGGAAAAGCTGGAAAAAGCTCTGGAAAAGCTGGAAAAAAGCTGGGATGAGGGGATGCTCCAAAGCCACTCGGCTGAAGATTTTCCAGCAGGGAAAGAAATTCCTTAATAAATCAAAAATCCCCTAAATGAATCAGGAAATTCCTTAACAAGAAATGTTTTAATAAAGAAGAAATTCCTTTAAAACTCAAGAAATTCTGTAATAAATTAAGAAATTCCTTAATGAATCAAGACATTTTTTAATAAATTAAGAAATTCCTTAATAAACAAGAAATTCTTTAATAAAATAATGAATGTCTTCATAGAACAAGTAATTCCTTAATGAATCAAAAATTCCTTGATAAATCAAAGAATTCTTTAATAAACAAGAAATGCTTTAATAAAGAAGAAATTGTTTTATAACTCAAGAAATTCCATAATAAATCAAGGAATTCCTTCATAGAACAAAAAATTGCTTAATAAATCAAGAAATTCCTTAATAAAAAAGAAATTCCTTAATAAAATAATGAATGTCTTAATAGAACAAGGAATTCTTTAATAAATCTAGAAATTCCTTAATAAATAAAAAATTCCTTAATAAAATAATGAATGTCTTAATAGAACAAGGAATTATTTAATAAATCAAGAAATTCCTTAATAAATTAAGGAGTTCCTTAATAAACAGGAAATTCCTTAATAAAATAATGAATATCTTCACAGAAAAGGAATTCCTTAATAAATCAAAGAATTCCTTAATAAATCAAAGAATTCCTTTATAAATCAAAGAATTCCTTAATAAATCAAGGGATTCCTTAAGAAATCAAGGGATTCCTTAATAAATCAAGGGATTCCTTAATAAATCAAGGGATTCCTTAATAAATCAAAGGATTCCTTAATAAATCAAGGGATTCCTTAATAAATCAAGGAATTATTTAATAAATCAAGGAATTCTCTAATAAATCAAGGGATTCCTTAATAAATCAAGGGATTCCTTAATAAATCAAGGGATTCCTTAATAAATCAAAGAATTCCTTAATAAATCAAAGAATTCCTTAATAAATCAAGGAATTATTTAATAAATCAAGGAATTCTCTAATAAATCAAGGGATTCCTTAATAAATCAAGGGATTCCTTAATAAATCAAAGAATTCCTTAATAAATCAAGGAATTCCTTAATAAATCAAAGAATTCCTTAATAAATCAAGGGATTCCTTAAAAAATCAAGAAATTATTTAATAAATCAAGGAATTCTTTAATAAATCAAGGAATTCTTTAATAAATCAAGGGATTCTTTAATAAACACAGAACTGGAATCCCTCGATTTTCCCGGTGACGATTCCCAGTCCAGGCAGGACCCAGCACCCAGAACTGGGAGCCCAGTGGGTGTAACTGGTGCTGCTGGGCCAGGAGCTGGAATTCCCAATCCAGGAATTCCCTGGGCAGCCGGATCGTGCTCCGAGCCCTCCACTAATTCCTGGAATTCCTCTTTGTCCCTCCTGTTTTCCTGACTTCTGGAAAACTCCTTGAATTCCCCACCTGGTCCCCGCTGGCTCCAGGATATTCCTGGATGATGGGAATTCCCACCGGAGCAGGATGGGATCCGTGGGTCCCTCCAACTCTCCCACACCTGGGCTTTGACCTCCCTTTGGCATCAAACCCAGTGGGATCCCTGGATTTTTGTGCTTGGGAATATTCACACACCCATTTCTCCATGGATCCAGCTCTTCTGCACATCCCGATTTTCCCATTGCGTCCCTTGGGATTGCAGATCCCTCTCCAAGCTGAGGGTGAGGGAAGCTGAGGCTTCTCCCAGGAACCAGGAGTGAAGCTGAGACTTCTCCCAGGAACCAGGAGTGAAGCTGAGGCTTCTCCCAGGAACCAGGAGTGAAGCTGAGGCTTCTCCCAGGAACCAGGAGTGAAGCTGAGACTTCTCCCAGGAACCAGGAGAGGGTTAACGGGAACATTCCCGAATTTTCCTCCTCCAACTTGGTAGCAAAGCCCAACGTGGGGATCTCTGCTCTGGTTTGGGTCGCAGCCTCCGGGCTCGGTGCCTTTTGGCAGCCCAGCCTCTGGAATCTGCCAGATTCCAGACAGCTCCTGCACCCCCTCCCCTGGAAACTCGGGAATTTTGGGGAATCTCTGCCCCTCCCGTCAAAACTCAGGAATTTTTTGGGAATCTCTGCCCCTCCCCTTGAAACTCAGGAATTTTGAGGAATCTCTGCCCCTCCCCTCAAAACTCGGGAATTTTGGGGAATCTCTGCCCCTCCCCTCAAAACTCGGGAATTTTGGGGAATCTCTGCCCCTCCCCTCGAAACTCAGGAATTTTTTGGGAATCTCTGCCCTTCCCCTCAAAACTCGGGAATTTTGGGGGATTTCTGCTCCAGGGCAGTCCCACCCTGCTCCCCTCAGCCAAATCCTGCCAAGCTCCCAGCACACGGAGCCAAGGGGCAGCACCCCCGTGTTGGGGACAGCTCCTAAAGTTTCACCCCAAAACCACAACAAACACATCCAGCAAACCCTTCCCATCCTGGTGTTTATCCCAGTTTTTGGGGATGAACCTCAGACCCAGCCTGGGGGCTGGTGCCAGCACAGGCGCTGGATTTTTCATTCAGAGGATGCTCACGCTTCTGGCAGGTTCGGGATTAAAGGAATCGGCTCTGGCCAGAGATTGTGGGACATCAGGGAGTGGGAAAAAGTGATGCTGCCGGGCCTCTGGCCTGGAGCTGGGTTTTGGGGAAGGGTGAGAGCGAGGAGAGGAGCTGGTGGACCCGAAATGTTAATTCCTTCCAGCTGTTGTCAGTCTGGCAGGTTCTCAAAGGAAGTTTAATAGACTGCAGTCGTCTCCCGTCCCCCATCCTGCCAGAACCTGGGATTACATGAGCTGCTCTGCCTTCCAAAAACCGGGTTTATTTTATTTTAGGGGCTTTTTTTTTTCCCCTTTGGCTCTGGGAGTGTTTTCTTTTACGTGTGAGTGTGTGCACACACGTGTGCGAGGCCTCGCTGCCCTCCCCCAGCTGAACCTGCCCCTTGGCTTGCAGGGAATTGCAAGGGAATTTTGGGGTGGCACAGAGCAGGAGTGGGGGTTGTGTTGGCATGAGGAGGAGGAGGAGGATGAAGAGGAGGAGGAGGAGGAGGAAAAGGCTCCGTGGGCCTCCTTGCTGGAGCGCTCCCCAGTCTGCCGTGTGAACTGGGAGGAAACAGGATGGAGAAAGTATTTGGAGTGGAAAATAAAAAATCCTCTCCCGTTTTATTGATCGTGATTGAGGACAGAAATAGCCCAGGCTGCTGACAGCCCTCCCCACCGAAGGAGCAGCCAAATGTGGGGCTCATCCCGAGCTGCTCCATCCATGGAAAATCGGGTGTCCGGAGAGATCAGGGCAGTGGGGATGAGCCAGGTCCAGATCCCAGGGGTTCCACACCTGCCTGCAGAACTTCCAAGCCTCCCGTTGTCCCTCCGGCTGCACCCACGACAGGCTCAGCAGCCCCTGGAATCCATCAGCAATTAACGAGCTCCCATCATTAAGGCCTCCAATGCCCCAGGAATAATCAATGTCCAGCAGGGATTGTAGGAAAAGGAAACCCCCGTGGCCAGCTGGGATCAGGCACTGCCCACCCCAGGGAGAGCTGGGGGGATCCTGCACCAAAATTCCAGCAGTGCTGGTTTAGGTGACTGGAGTTTTAATGGATTTTAGCCAATTTCACAGATTTGTTTCATTTAAAACATCAAACTCGGGGCCAGCCAGGCTGGGGAAGGAGGGCAGGGAAGCCCAGGGTGCCCAGGAAAACCAAGCAGGGTCAGTACTGGAGTGGGCATGGAGCTCCAACTCTGAGAAAACCATAAAAACCAAGTGCTGGCAGGAGAGTAATTAGTTAAAACCAAGCACATCTGTTGTTAATTAATTCCCAGGCAGGGGGGTTTAACTCTTGCCTTGCCCAGTGTTTTGTAACCGGGATGGCCAGTGCCAGCTTGAATCCAGGGGAAGGGTTTAATTCGGCTTCTCAAGCCCTTGCAGGGACTCGAGTCTGCTCTGGTTTGTCATTCCCTGCTCCGATCCATCAATTCCAGAACTTCCCCTGGGATTTTCAGCAGCTCCTGGGGCGTGAGCAGAGCAGCCAGCCCTGCTCAGGGCAGGGAACGTGCCTCAGGTTTGGGGTCAGGACTGAAATAAATCTGCCTTCGCCCCCTTCAGCTTCGAGCCCCAAGGAGCCGCTGCTGAAGGTGGGAACAGCTCTCTGAGGGAGGCTTTGCAGAGGGCAGAGATCTGGGTACCCTGCGCTGATTATTGCTCTTTTATTCGCATTTTCTCAAAGGCAGCTGTCACTAAAGTCCATTCACAGGCCTGAACATCACATCCATCGAGGAAAGCACGCCAGGATCCCATCCCTGCTCCCCACCTCCTGCTCTGGATGGGGACCTGCTCCCTCAGGAGCAGCATTAAAAGGGCTGGAGGACTGAGGAGGAGCAGCAGGAGGGGGTCTGGGGTGTGTGTGACCCCCAGCCCACCCCAAACTCACCCACACAGGGCCCGGCCAGCCCTCAGGGCCCTCCGGCACCGGGGGAATCTGTTCCCCATTAAGCGCCTGCGGCTGGTGGGAGCAGCCCTGCCAGCTCCAAGCTCCCTAATTAGCAGCAGAAGCGAGGCCAGGCCGGGGAAGGCCAGCGCCTCCGGGCCTCCGTGCCAAGGATGCGAAGGGTTTGGAGCAGAGCCTCAGCCGGAGCCTGTGGAAAAGCTCTGAGCGACCCTGCGAGTGCCGCATGGGGCCCCGATCCCGCCTGTGCCGGGCTGGGCAGGGATGTGCGTCCCACCCCCGGTCCTCACCGCTTTAATGAGGGGTGAAACCCAAAGGCAGCACCCCCAGCCGTCCCTGCGCTGTGTGGGGTGGAGGAAGGCTGCCCGCACCATCCTCGTCCCTTCTGTGCACTCGCACAGTGCCGGGCTCTTGCTCACCACTAAAAATAGGATTCCCGGCTGAGCGGCAGCGCCGGAGGGCAGCGAGCCCAGATCCCGAAGCAGCCCTTGTCGCCGTGACCAACTGACCCATTTGGCCTCGGTTTTTAAGTGTTTTTCCCTCCTCGTTCAACTCCAGCCCAGGCAGCAGCTGAGCCGGGCCAGCCCAGCCTTTCCAGGGGCAGCCAGACCCCGCGGTGGGGTCGTGGTCCCTGACCCTGGCACGGGCGGGGGTCTCACCCAGGGCTGGGGGGCTGCGGGAGTGGCCAAAGCCACCCAAATTCCAAGGGCTGCAACCCTGGCCCTTCCGCTAGGAATTGGCTTCATTTATTTTCTCCTTTGGGAATTTGCTCCTGGGGCTGGTGGAGCAGCCCAGAGCAGGGGACATCGCAGGGGGGGTGGGACAGCACAGCCAGGGTTTGTCCCAGGGGAGCCGGGGCACTTCAGGACCTCACCTGTTCCCTGGAGCCAAGGACAGAGAGAGCTCTTGAATTTCCCATCCCAGCACAAGGAGCAAACAGGAGCACCCTGGGGCTTTCACTGACCTGTCCCATGTCCCCAAGGCCAGCTGGGAGCAGGGACAGGGGACACGGAGCCTCAGTCTCCAGGGAGTGCCCCGCACAGCACGTCCTGGGCCAGCCGCCAGTCAGAAATGAAGAAAGACCTTTATTTACAGTAAAAAGGAACAAAAATAATATAAAATACCGTGACACTTCCCGTCTCCCCAGCCCGTCAGCGGCGTGTCTGCCACCCCAACCCAGCCACCACCTCTGTCCTCGGGATGGTGTACGGGGCCAGCAACTGCTGGGGGTCATTTGGCACCAACCGAGCCTGGGACACGCGGAGCTGGGTGACAGCTCGGTGACAGCTCGGTGACGGCTCGGTGACGGCTCCGGCTGCAGGTAAAGCTTCCTCCCGGGAGGGGGACAGGCTGCGGGTATTGCACTTGGCTACCGAGGGCAGGGGGACCCTGGCAGGACGCGTCCCCCAGCCGGGCTGGAGGCTCCAGCATCTCCCGGGGGTCACCCAGCCTTGGAGGTGTCCCTGGTGATGTCCCTGGAGTGGGGATGCTCTGTGCCACCCCCTGCAGTGCTGCCCGCAGTGCAGTCCTGGGGCGGTGGCAGCGGGACGGGGCTGTCCCCAAGGCCCCAGGGTGGCTCTACAGGACAGGGCTGTCCCCAAAACCCCAGGGTGGCTCTTCAGGACAGGGCTGTCCCCAAAACCCCAGGGTGGCTCTTCAGGACAGGGCTGTCCCCAAGGCTGGGATTCAGGGTGGCTCTTCAGGACAGGGCTGTCCCCAAGGCCCCAGGGTGGCTCTGCAGGACAGGGCTGTCCCCAAGGCTGGGATTCAGGGTGGCTCTGCAGGACAGGGCTGTCCCCAAGGCTCCAGGGTGGCTGTACAGGACGGGGCTGTCCCCAAGGCTGGGATTCAGGGTGGCTCTGCAGGACAGGGCTGTCCCCAAGGCTGGGATTCAGGGTGGCTCTGCAGGACAGGGCTGTCCCCAAGGCTGGGATTCAGGGTGGCTCTGCAGGACAGGGCTGTCCCCAAGGCCCCAGGGTGGCTCTGCAGGACAGGGCTGTCCCCAAGGCTGGGATTCAGGGTGGCTCTGCAGGACAGGGCTGTCCCCAAGGCTGGGATTCAGGGTGGCTCTGCAGGACAGGGCTGTCCCTAAGGCTGGGATTCAGGGTGGCTCTGTAGGACAGGGCTGTCCCCAAGGCTCCAGGGTAGCTCTGCAGGACAGGGCTGTCCCCAAGGCTGGGATTCAGGGTGGCTCTTCAGGACAGGGCTGTCCCCAAGGCTGGGATTCAGGGTGGCTCTGCAGGACAGGCGCTCCTGCTCTCGGCTCAGGTGGCAGGAGGCTCCCGCGGTGCCCCGGTGCAGGCAGAGGTAGAGCAGGACAGGGCACTGCCAGAGCCCCCTCCGTGCCTGGGTTCACCCTTCCCCGGGCAGGATCCGGCTCCAAGGACCAGGATTCCAGCGGGGGATTCGCTCTCCTCCTCCGCGAGCTTTCCCGGGGGAATGGCCGGAGCCTCGCTCGCTGCGGGGGAGCCTGGGGGGTCCCAGCGCGGGTCCCCCGGCCCAGGGGAGCCCCTCAGGAGGAGAAGCAGAGCCCGCAGCACTCCATGCAGATCTCCAGGCAGTCGGCGGACTCGCAGCACGCGTCGATGATGCCGCAGTCCATGTCGCAGGGCAGGTCGCAGTCCGCGCACTCGCCCGAGTTGCAGCAGCAGCAGCAGATGCAGGAGTCCTCGGAGGTGCAGGAGCCGCAGGTGGCACAGTCCAGCACGATGTTGCAGAGGGTCAGGAACTCGCAGAAGAGGCAGGAGAGGATGCAGTGGACGCAGCAGTCTGGGGAGGAACGCGCGGGTGAGACAGCGCCCGGCATGGGGGATGCCGGGGGAGCAGCACAAGGGTGGAAATCCTCCCTCGGGAATCCACAGGAGGGAGGGGAAAAGGGGTCGGGAGGCAACCACTGCCCCGGGGATCTCCCTTAACACTCAGCCCTCAAGAGAGACCAATTTTGGAGGACACGAGATGGCCCCGCTCAGCCAGAGGATGCCAGGAGGGTCTGGGGGTCCCGCTGGGCTCGGGGGATGCCACCCAAGGGATCCCAAGAGATGAGGGGCCCGAGGACCCAGGGAATGCCACCCAAGGGATCCCAAGGGATGAGGGGCCCGAGGACCCAGGGAATGCCACCCAAGGGATCCCGAGGGATGAGGGGCCCCAGGACTCGGGGGATGCCACCCAAGGGATCCCAAGGGATGAGCGGCCCGAGGAGAACAGCTGAAAGAGACCCCCAGGGGACAGCAGTACCTTCCTGCGCCTCAATGGGGATGTGGGAAGAGGGTGACTTGGAGCTGCCCTTGCTCTTCTTGCTGCTCTGGCTGTTGATGGAGTGGTGTGGCTGCAGCTTTCGGTGAGGTTTCTGCGCGCTGGGCACGGCCCGGCAGGTCCCGTTCCCCGTCTCCCCGTTGGCACTGGCCGGGTTTGGCCCCTGCCCGGCGCCGTTGGGCAGCAGGAGGGTGCAGGGACCGGGGGGCTGCGGGGGTGGCCGCACCTGGGGCTGGCCTGGAGGAGGGAGCAGAGTGTTACCCCCCTTTGCCCTCTCTGCCGGGAGAAAGGCGTGCCCAGACCCTGGAATAAAACGGGAATTGGGTCCCCAGCTGGACACGGGGTGGCCAGGAAGTGATGCTGATGGATCGAGAGGATGGAGATGGAACAGGAGATGTGGAAAAGGTGGCTGGAGGGAAGGAGGCAAAGGCTTCAGAGAGAGGAAGGCATGAAATGAAGATTTGTTATGAAGAATGTGCTGAAACTCATCAGAGGACCTGAAGGAAGAGATCTCCCTGCACAGGCAGGAGGGATGAAGCCACCAAGACTGCCGGACAGAGCTCCTGGATGTCCCCACTGCCCTCTGTAAAGCCAGAGATGAGGCACCACTGCAGAGCCAGCCTGCTCCTCTCCCCAGCCCTGCAGGAACCGGCCACTTCCTTGAGGTCTCCCCAACCTCTGGCTGAACTTCTCTGCAGGAGGAGGAAAATAACTCAGTGCTGTGTCTGTCCCTCCAGCCTCTCCCCCTGCAGCCCCATGTCCTGCCAGGACGCTGCCAGAGCCAGAGGGGTGGCTCAGCCCCTTGCCCGGTGTCCGTGGTGCTCTGGGGGAGGGCTGGGAACCAGCACAAGGAACGGGGTTCCAGCACCCATCATCCTCCTCAGGAATGCCACAAATAAAATCAAATCTTCAGCCAAACTTTGCTTTTTCTCTCCCATGGCAGTAAACAGGGGATGATTCAGGAGAGAGGCTCGAGGGCAAAGGCGCCTCTTGGCACCAGGGAACAGGAGCTGCTTTCTGTGCAGGGCATGGGGGGACACAGGGGTGGAGCGGGCACAGGCGGTCCCTGTCCCGCATCCACGAAAATAAAACAGATGGAAGATGAAAATAAAATAGGTGGAAGGTGAAAGACACAAGTGGATGGTCCCAGTGCTTGGTTTTACCAGGCTGAACTGGGCTCAGGCTGCTCAGGGAGGTTAAACTGGGAGCTTGGTCCTTGAAACCCGCTGGGAAGGGAACTTAAAATAACCAGAGCTGAGCGGGAAGAGTGGGCTGGACGATGGGAGACTGGGGAGACAGAAAACAGGTCTTGGATAGAACAGGAATTGTCTCCTCTCCCTAAAAACCGCATGGAGTGTTCAATTCCTGCGTACCCTTGTGCAGTGCCCTCTCCTGCCTCGTGTGTGCACAGAGATGGCTCCGAGGATGACCACGGTGCCCAGAGCTGTGACGGGAAGGGGCTGAGCCCACAGGGACCCGGGGCTGAGTTCAGCAGCAGCTCAGCAGCCTCAGACGGCAGCTGGATTCTCTGGGATTGCAGCAGGATGCACTTGGCGCTCCCCATTTCGCTGCATTCCTCAGATTAAACTGTTTGTAAATCAAAATCATGCTCTGGCTCCGGCGAGGGGGAGCCAAAGACAGCCAGGAATCGCCCCCCCCCCCCCCCCCCCCCCCTCAAAGTTAGGGAAAATAGATTCCATTTTTTTAGGACAGCCTTTAAAACATGGGGCCAAAGCTCTTCTCAAAGAGGCACCTCCAGCTCCCCAGTAATGTGGGAGTCTGGGCAGGGGTGGGGAGACCAGCCCTGGAAAACCAGGATTTTGGGGAAAACTGCCTGTCTCCAGCTCTTCAATACCCCAAAACCTCCTGGATGTTCACTTTGGGTTTGGATCCCCCCAGCCTGTCCCAGGGCAGCATCACCGGGGTCCCCCTGCTGGGACCCTCCCTGAGCCACTGCCAGGGCTTGGAATGTTGTGGCCACCCGGGTCTGCTGCTCCTGCCTGAAACTCAACACACAGACCCCCAAACCCACAATCCCGAATGTTCCAAAATGCTGGAAAACTGGATTCGAGCAGCAGTGCTGAGTGGAGAGGGCCAGTCCTGGCATTGGTGGGCAAGGACGTGACCCTGCACCCCACAGCCCCTTCTGCCCGGTCCCTCCTGAGCCAGACTGGCACGGCAATGCCACCACCCCATGGGAGAGCCTAAATGTGGTCCCCAGGTCCTTCCAAAAGGGAAATAACCCCCCAAAAACAATGGTGAACCCCCCAAGAGCAGCGCAGTGAGGGGCGGGGGACACCAGAGGTGACGCCGCTCATTTCCCGGCGAGGAGAGGGGAAGGTCCCTTCACCCAGCAGCAAGAGGAGAGTGCCCAAATCCCTGGCAGCCCCGGGGCCCGTGGGGGGCGGCGGGGGGCTGGGCTGGGCTGGGGAGGGTCCGTGCAGTGGCTGCGGTGTGACTCAGGCGTGCAGAATGTCTGTGGGCAGCCGGCCCAGCTCCCAGATGCTGTGCGAGGGCTCCGCCGCAGGAAACGTGCGCTCTCCCCGCCGCAGCGCCCGCATTTCGCCTCCCTCTCCCCTCCCCTGCCCGCTCTCCGCAGGGGCAGCCCCGTTCCCAGCCGCCCTCATCCCGCTGGGAAGCTTCCATCCTCTTTACGCCCCTCGGAAGGGGAATTGCCCGCATCCAGCAGAAAGGGAATGGCAGCCCGGGAGAGACACCCTGGGATCCGGGCTGGCGGCCAGGCAAGGATGGACGGCTCCAGGAGAGCCTCCCACATCTGCCGGCTCCGCTCTCCCAGCCCTGCACCGGGGCACGGAGCGAGGGCAGCCCGGCCGCAGCCTGCCCGCCCCAGCCCGGCCTTCTCACGGCGGGGACACCGGCAGCGGATCTGGGGAGGCGCCGCCACCGCCTGCAGCAGAAACAGCTCAGCGGGGACAGCCCGGCTCGGCCTCTGCCCTGCCCTGCACTCGGCAAGGGGAGAACTGTCCCAGCTCCAGCGAGCGGCTGCTGCGGCCCCGTCCCGCGGCTGTGACACCGGGACATCCCGGGGCTGTGACACCGGGACATCCCGGAGCTGTGACACCGGGACATCCCGGAGCTGTGACACCGGGACATCCCGGGGCTGTGCCATGGGGACATCCCGGGACTGTGACACCGGGACATCCCGGGACTGTGACACCGGGACATCCCAGGGCTGTGACACCGGGACATCCCGGGGCTGGGGCACCGGGACATCCCGGGGCTGTGACACCGGGACATCCCGGGGCTGTGCCATGGGGAGATCCCGGAGCTGTGACACCGGGACATCCCGGGGCTGTGGCACCGGGACATCCCAGGGCTGGGACACCGGGACATCCCAGGGCTGTGACACCGGGACATCCCGGGACTGTGACACCGGGACATCCCGGGAGTGTGACACCGGGACATCCCGCGGCTGTGACACCGGGACATCCCGGGACTGTGACACCGGGACATCCCGGGGCTGGGGCACCGGGACATCCCGGGGCTGGGACACGGAAATACCTGACGGCTGTGCCCACAAAAACGTTCTTTGTGGGTGTCCTCTCTCCCACTTCCCGGGGTTCTGGGGGATGCTCCATCCCTTTCCCGAGCAGGCTCATCCCTTTCCCAGGGGACCCCAACCCTTCCCAAGGCAGCTCCAGCTGCCCCCGCTCCTCCTCCGAGGGCACCGGGAGCCACCTCGGGTGCCGCCCTTCACTTTCGCCCCTGCGGGTGACTGAAGCTGGGTTCGAGCTCTGATGTGGGGAAGAACAAAGCGAGGAGGAGCCGGGTTCCCACCTCTGCCCGGCTTTTTGATGAGTCCCGCCGCTGCTGACGGAGCAGCAGCGCAGGGCCAGGGTCCCGGCCGTGTCCGAGCTGGCACCGAGGGAAACACTCACATGTCACAGCTTCGGGAGCGCCACAGAGCTCGGCCCGGGGTCCTTTCGTCAGCACCGCCGGGGATTTGTCACCTCCCAGGGGTTTCTCCTTCTTCGGCACCGCGGGACGGGCGGGCGGCCGGGGCTCCGCCGGGGACAGCGCTGGGATCGGCCTCGGGGCAGGGAGCGAGGGCTCAGCCACCTCTGCAAGAGAAACGGGGTTAGAGCTGAGCTCCCCGGGGTCAGCCAAGCTCCCAGGCCGGCCCCGGCACTGCCCCTGGCTCCGGGCAGGGTGTCGGGGCTCTGATTCCCATCGCACACAGAGCGGGGCAAGAGCTGGAGCACCGCGGGGGCTGCATCACCCGGCAGCTGCTCACCCCGCTGCAGCGCCATCCCCAAAAGCCTCCCAAACCCTCACATTCCTTCTCCAAAAAGCCACGGGATCTGGTTACACTCAGCAGCTCAAGCTGGATTTTTCATCCCCCTTCCCATGAAAGGGCCACTGTCTTCCCTGCGGGAGCTGGCTGCCACCTTCCCTCATCCTCCTGCGCTCTGGAGCAGCAGGAACCCCTGCAGGACCCCTCGATGGGACGGGAAAAGCCTGAAAGGAGCCGAGTTATTCCCCACGGGAGAAATCCCGGTACCGAACACCCCCGTGCAGAAAGCCCGGAGAAGGCAGGACCACCTTCAGCGCTGCTGGGAGCTGGCGGCTCCATCCCACGGGGAATTTGGGGTGCTCGAGGGGGGGCTCCGTGCGATTCCACGCTGCCCCAGCCCCCTCCCCGCCGCCCCAGCCCTCTGCCCAGCCCCCGGAATAGCAACGTCTTGCACAACAGGGGCTGGAGCGCACTTTATATAAAACTAAATTATAGGCTGGGCAGAGGGAGGGAGAACAGAGCCATAATTGCCCTGGCTGTAACAGGAGTCCTGCAAGCAGCCAGGGAGGGGAGGGGAAGGGGGAAAGAGACCTGGGACACTTCATTATCCTCGATAAAACCAGGCTCCCGCACACCAGAGCCCAGCAGGAAGGAGGGCAATTACGGATAACTAAAAGGAGCCTAAGGAGGGAAGTTGGGGGCTTCCAGCTGCGCCCCGGGATCAGCAGGAGCCTGGAAATGCAGCAGAGGGGCTGCAGCCGGTCTGGAGTGGCTCTCCAGGGGTCTCCCAGCTCCACAAGACCTTCCAAAGTCATCCACGTGCCTCAGTTTCCCCTCTGCCCTCCCCAGGGTGCAGATCCAGCCTGGGGTGCTGGAGCTCCCGAGGTTTTGTGGGAAGAAAAGTTCACCCCAGCACAGAGCCCTGCTCACAGCCCTCACGGGTGAGGCGATTTTGGGGCTCAACCAGGGGAAATCCAGCAGCTCCAGCTGAATTTTGCACACCAGCATTGTCTCCAAATCCCAATGGAGCGTGAGTGTGCGAGCCCCAGATGGGAGAAAAGCCATTCCCATGGCTCTGGAAAGCCTGGAGCAAAATGGAGAGGGGAGGAGAGCAGGCTGTCATCTCCCCGTGGGCGTGGGGGTGAATAACATGCACACATTGCTGCATCCACAGCCTCTGTCATGTCCCAACCTGGACTGGCCCAAGCCAGCCCTGATCCAAAGCCAAACATGAAATCCTGAGGGATGAGGAGCTTTGAGTGGAGCCAGAGGTGTCCAGGGCAGGACACAGTGGGTGAAGCTCCCACAGAGTCCCTGGGAAGGAACAGGAGCTCTGGTTTCTGCTGTGAGATGCCCAGAGCGTGTTCAGGGCTTAAAACCCCCCAGGAATGCTCAGAACAGCCACATCATCACCAGCTCCCCTTCCCTGCAGGTCAGAGATTGGGAAAAAGAGCTGGAAAATCGGGTGCAGCAGCAGGAGAAGGGCTGGCACAGGGAGAGCTCCAGCAGATCCCTGTCCCTGCCCCTCTGTGCTGCCTCCAGAGCATCCCTTGTGCCCTTTCCTGGGGGTGAGACCAGTCTGGAGCTCTGTGGGACAGCAGCAGCCCCGGCTGGATGGATCCATAGGGATATCCAGGGTGCTGCTCTGGCTGGGATGGAGCCCAGGCTCGTCCCTGCCGTGTCCACACTTGTAATTACCCTGCACAAGGGCTCACACACAACCACAGCCACGCAGGGAGGAAGGTGGCAATTAAATTAACTCCCCCGGGAACAAGCTGGCCAGGAGAGGGACAGAAATAGGCAGGAATGAAGTTTGGGTGAGTTGATCCTTCCCGGCCTCACATCCCGGCTGCTGCAGGGCCACGGGGAACGTGGGGATGGTGCTGACCCCCAGCTCCTCCTGGGAATGGGGTGGGAAAGGCTCTGCCTGCCCTGGGGTCACAGCCTGACCCCTGAAACTGGACATGAGTGGGCTCAGCACAGACCCTACAGGCTCCTGCCCAAAGCTCCCTGCCCCTCAAGATCCACAGGGAATGCAGAGGGAATGTCCTGGCAATGTCCTGGGAATGCAGAGGGAATGCCCTGGGAAGTACAGAGGGAATGCCCTGGGAATGCAGAGGGAATGCCCTGGGAATGCAGAGGGAATACTCAGGGAATGCTCAGGGAATGCTCAGGGAATGCCCTGGGAATGCAGAGGGAATGCTCAGGGAAGTGCAGAGGGAATGTCCTGGGAAGTGCAGAGGGAATGTCCTGGGAAGTGCAGAGGGAATGCCCTGGGAAGTGCAGAGGGAATGCCCTGGGAATTCAGAGGGAATGCCCTGGGAAATGCAGAGGGAATGCTCAGGGAATGCTCAGGGAATGTCCTGGGAAGTGCAGAGGGAATGCAGAGGGAATGCCCTGGGAATGCAGAGGGAATGCTCAGGGAAGTGCAGAGGGAATGCCCTGGGAAGTGCAGAGGGAATGCCCTGGGAATTCAGAGGGAATGCTCAGGGAATGCCCTGGGAATGCAGAGGGAATGCCCAGGGAATGCCCTGGGAAATGCCCCCAAAATGCCCCCAGGAAGAGGCAGCAGCTCTGCTGGCACAGTAAGAGGTGAACAGACCCTTCCATCACTGGCACAGGCTCATCCCACAGCTCCCAGCTCCCTCTCCTTTAAATTGCCCCAATCCCTGCTCCAGGGGTGCCCTGCCAAGCTGAGGGCCCTGGATCCCTTCTCCCCTTCTCCCAGCAGAGCAGGGACTGGCTCCTTCCCTCCCCTGCTGCCCCAGAACGGGACCAGGCTTGGCCTGAACCCAACAGGTTTAAAACCAACCACGAGCCCAGGAAAAGCCCTAAGGTGAGCCAGCCTTTGGGGTGGGACTTCTCTCGCTTTTCCCCAAACTCCTGCAGCCCCAGACTCTTCCTGGCCAGCCCAAATCCTGCTCAGAGCCTGGGGTGAGTCCAAGCCTCTGCTCCCGAAGCACAAGGGAGACGTGGGGGTGGCTCAGAGCTCTGGTTTTTGGGAACAGAGGTAACGAGGCATTCAAAAACAATAATTTCAGCTTCAATCAATCACAGCACTGCCCTAAGGTACCAGAGATCAGGGAATTGATAGATGTGGAGCTACTTTCTTTTGCCAAGCCCAGGACATGCACATGGAGCCGGTTTTCTGATTATTCTCCCCAATCCCAAGGTCCAAATCCATCCGTCATGGAAGTCCCGAGATGTCAGTGAGCTCCAAAGTCCATCAGGGGGGTGGGAAAATAGGAGAGGAGAGAGGAGGGATGCAGAGAAGCTGGAAGGTTTCATGGCTGTAACTGAGGATCCCGTAAAATTCCTGCAAAGTCCAAAGCACCAACATCCCTCTGGGAATGCAGGGAGGCCCTGGGGAATGTGGGAGCTGCAGGGGCTCTGATCAGGGGGAAAAGCTCTTTGGGCTCCGGGTGGGAATCGCACGGAGTTCCTGATGAGCTGAGCTCAGCATTCCCAAAGGGCTGGACAAGCAAAAGGCTGGAGCAGCATCCTGGAGGGAGCTGGGATGAGGCAGAGCTTCTCCAGCAGCACAAACACGAGCCACAGCTCCCCAAAACCTGCAGATTCCCTTCTCCCAGCTGGCCGTGGTGCCCAGAGCTCCAGAGGATGTGGGAAGATGCAAAGCTGGAGCTGTGGTTTGGGGTCAAACCCACCCAGAGTGTCCCGTGGCTCCTGCTCAGCATTCCTGGGCTCTGGCTGATGATCCACACAGATCCTTGGGTCTCATTTCCCTGTCCCTCTTCCTCCCGAGTCCCTTTGGCTCTGAGGGGAGGAATCTGTTGGCAGGAGAGGGATGGGCACGTCCACAGTCCCAGGGATGGGCAGAAAGGAGGAAAACTTCTCCAAGAAGGAGCTAAAGAGAGGCTGGATTGGGGAATGTGCAAACAAATCCCGTCCCTTGGACAGGCAGACGTTGGGTGCTGAACAAAAGGGGTCTCAGCACATCTGGATCCACCTCTGAGCTCTTGGGGAGCACCCAAAACCAAGGGGTGCAGCTCCTGCCAGCCTGGGGACACCCAGGAGAGCCCCTTCTCCCTGCCTTTAATCCCTTGGGAATGGCTGGACGGGGAGCAGGGAATGCTGGATGGAGGCAGCTCGGCTCTGCTCTTCTTTCCAGGAGATAAAACCAGCAGGAGACCTCTCCTGCTCCTCCTGGCCCAACCAGGGCCTGCCTGCCAGGCCAGGGATATTCCAGGGATATTCCAGGGATATTCCACGCATATTCCAGGCATATTCCAGGGATATTCCAGGGATATTCCAGGGATATTCCAGGGATATTCCAGGCATATTCCAGGGATATTTCAGGCATATTCCAGGGATATTCCAGGGATATTCCAGGGATATTCCAGGGATATGCCAGGGATATGCCAGGGATATTCCAGGCATATTCCAGAGATATTCCAGGCATATTCCAGGGATATTCCAGGGATATTCCAGGGATATTCCAGGGATATTTCAGGGATATTTCAGGGATATTCCAGGCATATTCCAGGCATATTCCAGGCATATTCCAGGGATATTCCAGGGATATTCCAGGGATATTCCAGGGATATTCCAGGCATATTCCAGGGATATTCCAGGGATATTCCAGAGATATTCCAGGGATATTCCAGGGATATTCCAGGCATATTCCAGGGATATTCCAGGCATATTCCAGGGATATTCCAGGGATATTCCAGGGATATTCCAGGGATATTCCAGGCATATTCCAGGGATATTCCAGGGATATGCCAAGGATATTCCAGGCATATTCCAGGGATATTCCAGGGATATTCCAGGGATATTCCAGGCATATTCCAGGCATATTCCAGGGATATTCCAGGCATATTCCAGGGATATTCCAGGCATATTCCAGGCATATTCCAGGGGTATTTCAGGTTTCCAGTGCAGAAGAGACAGTACTGGAGGAAATCCTTCCCACCCCGTGAGCCGGGAGGGAGCAGAGGGAAGCAAAATCCTGGTTTGAAAGTTTGCTCACAACTGGAAAAATCCCAACACCTTATTTACATTCAGTCTGAAATTCGTGCACCAGGGCTGCCTCCGACTCTGGGATAGGCAGGGAAAGGAAAAGGAGGGTGGGAAGGGAAGGAGAGATTCCCAAAGCACAGATCCAGCAGAGCTTTGCTTCCCACCTGGAAAAGCTTTGGCCTCTCTGCTCACCTGGGCAAAGCTTTGGATAAACAGTTTTGGGACAATGAGGAATCCAGTAAAAAAAATAAAATAAAATAAAACAAAAAGTGGTTTTTATGAGAAGTGACTTCCTAAATGCACAAAAAGCAAAACAAAGCAGAAAAACCCACAAAAACCCCAAATAGCTCAGCAGGCTGGGAGTTGTTGTTATTTGTTATTTATAGAATTTGGGTGGGAAGGGAGGGAGGAATTTTGGGGCCAGACAGGCCAGGACCAGCGTCCATCCTGTCCATCCCTGTTGGGAGTTTGACCTCGGTGACAAAACCCCCACTCCAGGTTTATTTGTCCCTACAAATCCCATCCCTCCAAGGCCCTCGTGGCTCCAACTGGCTCCTGCCAAACCAAATTCATGGAAAAATTGCTCCTATGAGGGGTTTCAGGGAAGACAAAATACAAATTCCCTGCAAGAAGCACCTCTGACATTGCAGGAATTTGGGAGGAATTATTCCTTATGCAGAAAGAATGGATTTAATGTAAATATATTTACATTTTATGGGTATTAAAGCACCATTCCAGTGTGGAGCTGCAAGGGAAGGAGGGATTTTTAAGCCTGGACTGGAAAACAGGGACAACAAAACTTCCCAGGATACAAACCTGGGAAGGACCAGGTTCCTCTCCTCATCTCCCAGCACCAGACCTGATAACATAAAGCATAAAACATCCCAAACTCCTGTGGGGACAGGGAATGGGGGAAAACGATGGGAAAACAGGGGAAAAACCCAGACTGGGACTGAATTTGAGCTGGAGACGCACTTGGGGGAGGATAATTCACCAAAAAATGGAAAATCTGGGAAAATCAGGAGAGGCTGGCATGGAGGAAGGACAGGGGAGGAAATCCTGGGTGTCCTTAAGGAAAAGCAATTATCCCTGGAGCCTGCGAAGCGGCGAAGGCGAGGCCTATCAGATCCAAGGAGATTCTGGGAATTACAGAGCAAGGAGAAATTATGGAGGGAGTAATTAAGGCCCAAGCCAGGGCGGTAATTGGGTAACCTTGGGGGTTAAACCAGCACAGGTCCTGCCAGGGAAAATTTGTGTCTTCCCGACCTAAGTCCTTAAAAAAAAGTTAATTGAGGAGCGGATCAACGGGAGCTGCTGGGCAGCGTTATTAACCAGGATAATAATTTGCATTTCTCCAGCCCCTTTCATCCCAGCAGAGACTGAAAGCAGGGCCCATCCCACCTTCCCTGAGCTCCAGGGATTTCCCTGAAAAAACTGCCTGGCTTGCTGGGGAAACTGAGGCACGAGAATGGGATTTTCCCAAAGAAAGATCCCGTGGAGATGGAGCCCAAAACTCCTCTGTAGGTTGGAGCTGCTCCCATGCCCAGATCCCAAAGCAGATTCCAAAAACTGGGACACGGGAAGGGATTTTGGGGCCGTCCTGGGGGTGCTGGTGCCCATCCCACAGGAGGGGGAAACTCCAGGAATGGAAAATTCCAGGGAAAAAAATCACCAGAACTGCAGCAAATACCCCGAGGAGGGTTTGGATTTCTGCAGCTCCCAGGCAGGCGCTTTCCAAGGAAATTCAATCAGGAGCTGGAGCGGGAGCAGGGGCGACACAGCCCCAAGGCCCGGATTTGTTTTGCTCAAACCCAGAAACTTTGAAAAGAGCCAGAAATCTGCTTTTTTCTTTTTTTTTCTTTTTTTTTTTTTTTGTTTTGTTTTTTTTCTTGGGTTTCTTTTTCTTTGTCAGTTTTGCTGTTGTTCAGAGAACAAACATGAGGGAAGCATTTTCAGGAGATGACAAGGAAACCTTGGGAAGAAAAACAGAAATGCTGCAAAAAAGTCTTTCTGTGGGGTAAAAAAAATAAGTTTTGTATTTTTCAGGGCTTTTTTTGGGAGGGGTTCTTTGCACTCTGAGGATGGCTGCATGAAACTCTGCAATCCTGCATTGAAATCAGTGCTGAGACAAGGAAAAAACCCATTTATTTTGGGGTTTTTCTTGGTTCTTACCCCTGTCCCAGAGCAGGACAGTCCCAGTTAAGGGGTCCTGAGCGAGGTGGCCCCGATTCCTGCTGAGAATTCCCTGCTTGGGGCTCCTCGTGGATATTTTGGGTCTGGATGTTTCGTGTTTAGGGCTGAGCACGCAAAAGCTTTTTCCGCCTCCTCTTACACCTCGAGGCAAAATCCTCGGGAACAGGCAGAAGGAATTAAGGAAAAATGCGTGTCCCAAACTCCAAGCCGGGACACAGGACTGGGGACATGGAGGTGGGAATGAAAATTCCCACCCCCCGCTGGGAAGGGGGAGGGAGGTGGGAATGAGAACCCAAGGGGGTTTTTGCCTCTGGAGATGGATTTGTCTCCACCATCTTCACATGGAGGAGGAGGAAGAGGAGGAAAGAGCCTCTCCTGCTTTCCTTGTTCCCCCTCAGTGAAGGAAGGATCATCTCACCAAGCGAAAAACTCCTGTTTTTTCCTCCTGTTTTCTAATTCCTCTGAAAAATAATTACCGGGGCAGACAGAGGCCTCTTCTCTCTGCAAACTACCTGTGGCTATTTCGGGGGCTTGGTTTGCTGTGTCCCTGTCCCTGCTGGCTGGGGAGGAGCTGTGGTGGCACCCGGCAGATGCCAGGGAACAAAACTCCGGGAAAAAAGCTGGAAAACAGAAGCAAAGCCCACCTGAGCTGCCCAGCACCCTCTGAGCTGCTCCAAACCAGCCCAGCACCTCCAGTTTCCCCGGTTATTCCTCAGTCTGGGTGTATCCAAATGAGCCAATCCCGCCTGTAAAACTTGGGAAAGGGAATGGAGGGAGAATTCCCAGGCTCGGAGCTGCGTGACAGAGCCGCTGGCCCCGGCCCAAGGCAGCAGAGCTCCGCACCCGAATGTCCCAGCGACAGCCCGGCCCCTCTGCCCTCCCCAAAATCACACGGACAGCGGGGAGGAGAGCTGGGAGAGAGGATTTGGGGTGGGGAGCACAGATTTGGGATGGGGAGCACGGATATGGGGTGGGGCAGTACAGATTTGGGATGGGACAGTGAGGATTTGGGATGGGGAGCACGGATTTGGGATGGGACAATATGGATTTGGGGTGGGACAGAGCGGATTTGGGATGGGGCAGCATGGATTTGGGATGGGGAGCATGGATTTGGGATGGGGAGCACGGATTTGGGATGGGGCAGTGTGCATTTGGGGTGGGACAGTGAGGATTTGGGATGGGGAGCACGGATTTGGGATGGGGTAGCATGGATTTGGGGTGGGGAGCACGGATTTGGGATGGGGCAGCATGGATTTGGGATGGGGAGCACGGATTTGGGGTGGGGAGCACAGATTTGGGGTGGAACAGTATGGATTTGGGGTGGGCAGCACAGATTTGGGGTGGGGAGCATGGATTTGGGATGGGGAGCATGGATTTGGGATGGGACAGTGTGGATTTGGGGTGGGACAGTGTGGATTTGGGGTGGGACAGTGAGGATTTGGGATGGGCAGCATGGATTTGGGGTGGGGAGCATGGATTTGGGATGGGGAGCACGGATTTGGGGTGGGGCAGTACAGATTTGGGATGGGACAGTGAGGATTTGGGATGGGACAATATGGATTTGGGGTGGGACAGTGAGGATTTGGGGTGGGACAGCGCGGATTTGGGGTGGGACAGTGAGGATTTGGGATGGAGAGCATGGATTTGGGATGGGGAGCATGGATTTGGGATGGGGAGCACGGATTTGGGGTGGGGCAGTACAGATTTGGGATGGGACAGTGAGGATTTGGGATGGGGCAGCATGGATTTGGGATGGGGAGCACGGATTTGGGATGGGGAGCACGGATTTGGGATGGGACAATACGGATTTGGGGTGGGACAGTGAGGATTTGGGGTGGGACAGTGAGGATTTGGGATGGGGAGCATGGATTTGGGATGGGACAGTGAGGATTTGGGATGGGACAGTGAGGATTTGGGATGGGACAGTGTGGATTTGGGGTGGGACAGTGAGGATTTGGGATGGGGAGCATGGATTTGGGGTGGGACAGTGAGGATTTGGGATGGGGAGCATGGATTTGGGGTGGGACAGTACGGATTTGGGGGTGGGACAGCACAGAGCTGCTCCTTGAGGAGGGGCAGGGGTGGAATTGAGGCTCTGGAGCCGGGGCAGGTGGGAATTAGGGAGACCCCCTCGCCCTCCCCATGCTGCAGGAGTCTGAAGGAGGCAAATTCAGCCCAGCTCTGCTCAGGTTCACACCCTGGGTCCCCTCTGGAGGAGCTGAGGAAGAGAAGGGGGATTTGGGATGGTTTGGGATGGAAATGAGACCCCTTCAACATGGGAACGCAGGACTGGGCACTCATGGATGCCCCTCAAACCGGGAACAAGGACAACACGTCCCCAAAACAGGGACACACCAAACTGGGCACTCCTGGATGTCCCTCCAAGGTGGGAAAACAGAACTGGGCACTCCTGGATGTCCCTCCAAGGTGGGAAAACAGAACTGGGCACTCCTGGATGTCACTCCAAGATGGGAAAACAGAACTGGGCACTCCTGGATGTCACTCCGAGATGGGAACACCCAACTGGGCGCTCACAGATGTCCCCAAGCAGCTCAGGCAGGTCCCAGCTGGGAGCTGAACCACTCTCTACCCACCCCCAGCTCCCGTGTGGCCGCAGGGAAGGCAGCAAAGCTCCAAACCCATTTCCCCCAAAACACTCAACAGGTTTTAAAGCCGCTTTTTAAAATCCCCCCAGCTGCTGGAACAGGAGCCGGGCTGGGGACGAGCCCCTTGCAAAAAGCTCTTTGCATTCCCAGCTCAGCATTTCCCACCTGGAAAAGGAAGGAAATCCAGGGAAATCAGCCCCGTGCAGCTGCCTGGGCCCCGGGACACGGCTGAAGGGGCTGAGTTTGGAGCAGAGCTCAGCCGGGAAGCGGAGCCGGCGGCATCCAGCTGGAAGAGCAGGGGGAAGAGAACAAGAGGATGAATTCTCCAAGCCCCGAGCTCCGGGCCAAAGCCAACACGGGCCCGCTCCAGCTGTGCCGGATCCCGGAGCTCCCGCCGCTCCGCTCAGCCCGATTTTTGGAGATTTTGGAAGTGATCCTGGCATGGATTTGGTCTCTTTTGGGGCGCTGTGTCCCTCCAGCCTCCTGCTCTGCTGGATTTGAGTCTCCCCGTGGGGTTTAATGCAGTTTCTGCACGTGGAGCTCAGTGGGGACAGCACCGGGAGCCCCAGACCCAGAGGGGCTCCGGGGGGCTCAGCTCTGCCCCGTGGGAAAAGCGAGGATTCCCCAAACTTTTCCATTCCCTTCTCCACGGCCTGATCCCGTAACCCAGCCTGAGGTGCAGAGCAGCCCCTCACCCCCATCCCTCGGGGGGTTTAACTCACTCCCTCCCCTCGGCTGCTCCTGCGCTTGGCCCCGCGACAGAAACTGCCGGAGAGTTTTTGGGATGTGAAATCCCGGCGGGCTCCCGGCAGCTGCTGAGCTCACACACAAACACAGACACGGGAAAACACGGCCAGGGGCACCAACACCCCCCCAGATACTCACAATCACACCCAAACACTGCCAGGGGCACCAAAACCCCCCCAGATATTCACAATCACACACAAACACTGCCAGGGGCACCAACACCCCCCCAGATATTCACAATCACACACAAATACTGCCAGGGGCACCAACACCCCCCCAGATGTTCACAATCACACACAAACACTGCCAGGGGCACCAACACACCCCCAGATGTTCACAATCACACACAAACACACACTCAGATGTTCACAATCACACCCAAACACTGCCAGGGGCACCAAAACCCCCCCAGATATTCACAATCACACACAAACACTGCCAGGGGCACCAACACCCCCCCAGATATTCACAATCACACACAAATACTGCCAGGGGCACCAACACACCCCCAGATGTTCACAATCACACACAAACACCCCCCCAGATGTTCACAGTCACACCCAAACACACACCTAGATGTTCACAATCACACACAAACACTGCCAGGGGCACCAACACCCCCCCAGATATTCACAATCACACTCAAACACACCCCTAGATGTTCACAATCCTGCACACACTCACCCAGATGTTCACAAACACACACAAACACACACCCAGATGTTCAGAACCTTTCACACACACCCCCAGATATTCACAATCACACACAAACACTGCCAGGGCCACAAACACCACCCCTGATGTTCACAATCACACACAAACACCCCCCCAGATGTTCACAAACACACACCCAGATGTTCACACACAAACACGGCCAGGGGCACCAACACCCCCCCCAGATGTTCACAAACACACACAAACACACATCCAGATGTTCACAGCCCAGCACAAACACACACAAACACTGCCAGGGGCACCAACACACACCCAGATGTTCACAATCACACACAAACACCCCCCCAGATGTTCACAATCCTGCACACACTCACCCAGATGTTCACAAACACACACAAAGACACCCAAACACTGCCAGGGGCACAAACACCCCCCCAGAAGTTCATAATCACACTCAAACACCCCCCTGATGTTCACAATCACACTCAAACACACCCCCAGATGTTCACAACCTTTCACACACCCCCCCAGATGTTCACAGCCCCATACAAACACTCACAAACACTGCCAGGGGCACCAACACCCCCCCAGATGTTCACAATCTCACACAAACACCCCCCCAGATGTTCACAATCACACTCAAACACACCCCCAGATGTTCACAACCTTTCACACACCCCCCCAGATGTTCACAACCTTTCACACACCCCCCCAGATGTTCACAGCCCCACACAAACACTCACACAAACACTCGGCCATATGTTCTATCCCCCCCAGACCTGCTTGCACGCCCTCCCCAGCCGTGCCTTCCCCTTCCCCTGCTCGCTCTCGGTGCCCAGCGATGCATCCCCACACCCCAAACTCTGAGCCGATCCCCCAGAGACGCGCACACCCCCCAGCCCTGCACACGCTCGTACATTCATTTATCCACCCCTCATCCAGGGAGCCCTGCACACACCCCCCACTCCTGTACACACCCCACCCGTGCTCCCACAGCCTTTTCCGGGATCCCAAAACCTTCCCCGGGATCTCACAGCCTTCCCCGGGACCCCAAAACCTTCCCCAAACCCTCCCCGGGATCCCAAAACTTTCCCCGGGATCTTACAGCCTTCCCCGGGATCCCAAAATCTTCCCCGGGATCCCAAAACCCTCCTCGGGATCCCAAAACTCTCCCCGGGATCCCAAAACCCTCCTCGGGATCCCAAAACTCTCCTCGGGATCCCAAAACCCTCCCCGGGATCCCAAAACCTTTCCTGGGATCCCAAAACCTTCTCCAGGATCCCAAAACCTTTCCTGGGATCCCAAAACCTTCTCCAGGATCCCAAAACCTTCTCCAGGACCCCCAAACCTTTTCTGGTATCGCAAAACCCTCCCCGGGATCCCAAAACCTTTCCTGGGATCGCACAGCCTTCCTCAGGATCCCCAAACCTTTCCTGGTATCCCAAAACTTTCTCCAGGATCTCAAAACCTTCTCCAGGATCCCAAAACCTTCTCCAGGATCCCACCGCCTTCCCCGCGGCCCCAAGTGGGGGCACACAGGAGCCCCCCACTCGTGCACACACCCGGCCACTGTCACCCCCCTCCGGCCGCGCCCCCCATTGTCCCCTCCGTGTCCCCCTTTGTCCCCTCCGTGTCCCCCGTACCTGGCGGCGGTACCGGCGGGGTCCGGGGCTGCTCCGGGGGGCTCTGCCGGGGGCTGCCGGGCCGGGACATGGGTGCGGGAGCTGGAGCGGGGCTCGGAGCGGGGCTCGGAGCGGGGCTCGGAGCCGGGCCCGTCTCACCTGGGGCCCCGCGGGGCTCCGCGCCCGCCCCGCGCCCGCCCCGCATCCCCCGGCGCTGGGGGCCGGCCGGAGCTGCCTCTGGGCTGGGCTTCTTCGGGCCTTTTTGGGTTTTTTGTTTTTTTTTTTTTTTTCTTTCCCAATTCTTTCCAAAAATAAAAGAAGAAAACAAAATGCACACACACACACACACAAAAAAAAAAAAAAAAAAAAAAAAAAAAAAAAAAAAAGAGAGAGAGAGAGAAATCTAATTAAATAAAAATAAATAAAAGAGGTTGGGAGCTCAAACACGCGGCCAAACCCGCGCCCGCAGCGCTCCGGGAGCTTCTGCTGGAGGCTGGAGCGGCGCCGGGACAGGGGAGAGGCTCGGGGCAGGCGGAGGTGGCTCCCGGGCCAGCCTCGGATTTGGGATTTCACAGCCGTGCTGAGCTCTCGGTGCAGGGCTGGGACCCCCCGAGGAAAACTGCGGGGGGAGCAGCGGGGCTGAGCTGGGCTCGGGACCCCCGAGTGGGTGTTGGAGACCCCCGGTGGGTGTTTGGAGACCCCGGGTGGGTGTTTGGAGACCCCCGGGTGGGTGTTTGGAGACCCCCGGGTGGGTGCTGGAGACCCCCGGGTGGGTGTTTGGAGACCCCCGGGTGGGTGCTGGAGACCCCGGGTGGGTGTTTGGAGACCCCTGGGTAGGTGCTGGACCCCTCGGATAAGTGTTGAAGCCCCCTCGGGTGGGTGCTGGATCCCCGGGTGGGTGTTTGGAGACCCCGGGTGGGTGTTTGGAGACCCCGGGTGGGTGTTGGACACCTCGGATAAATGTTGAAGCCCCCCCGGGTGGGTGTTGGAGACCCCCGGATGGGTGTTTGGAGCCCCCAGGTGAGTGTGGGACCCCTCGGGTGGGTGTTCAAGCCCCCCGAGTGGGCGCTCCAGCCTTTCCGCTTTCCCCCAGGAAAAGCCAAGGGAGCTTTAGCCCCGGACTCTCTGGCGTGTCCCGGGAACGCCTCTGCCTTCCCCACCCCTCCCTGCCTCAGTTTCCCCGCTGGAAAGTGCGGTTGGGCTCGGTGGGGCTGCAGGGAGCGGGGGTGACAGCGCAGCACCCCCGGAGCTCCAGCCCCGAGCAGCAGCAGCAGCAGCAGCAGCAGCAGCAGCAGCAGCGCATCCCGAGCGGCCAAAGCCAGAGCTCTGCTCCGTGTCCCCGCGGGGCCCCTCGGGGATCTGTCCCCGTGCCGAGCGTCACGAGGAGCCGGTGGGATGTTTGTGAAGTTGTTTTTAATCCCAGCGCTGCGTTTTCCTGGCTTTTCCTGTGTTTGAGAGCCCAGAGCTGTAAAGCACCGCAGGGAGAGGCTGCGGCACGGGGCTGGAGCGGGGAGAGAGCCCTGGTGGCTCCTCGGGCCCCTGGAGCTGCCACCAAAGCCCTGCGGCCACCAAGGCCCTGCTGCCACTGCTGCCACCAAAGCCCTGCTGTCACCAAAGCCCTGCGGCCACCAAAGCCACCAAGGCCCTGCTGCCACCAAGGCCCTGCTGCCACTGCTGTCACCAAAGCCCTGTGGCCACCAAAGCCCTGCTGCCACTGCTGCCACCAAAGCCCTGTTGCCACCAAGGCCCTGTTGCCACCAAAGCCCTGCTGCCATCTCTGCCACCAAGGCCCTGCTGCCATCAAGGTTCTGCTGTCACCAAAGCCCTGCTGTCACCAAAGCCCTGCGGCCACCAAGGCCCTGCTGCCATCAAGGTTCTGCTGTCACCAAGGTTCTGCTGCCACCTGCTCAGTGGGTCAATGGCAAGGGGCAGGTCCTGAGCTGTGCCTTTCCTTTTCCACATGGAAAGGAAACGGGTCAGGAAATGGGAATGAGGCATCCTGGGGCACGGAGCCATCTGAGCTCTGGGGATTTTTCCAGGAGCTCCATCCTGGAGGCAGAGTTGTCACTTGGGGTGAAGCATTGGCACTGCTGTGTTCCTGTCCTTGGGAAATCTGCCCCACCAGGAGCTCCTGTGGCTCTGCTCAGCCCGATTTTTGGAGATTTTGGAAGTGATCCTGGCATGGATTTGGTCCCTTTTGGGGCGCTGTGTCCCTCCAGCCTCCTGCTCTGCTGGATTTGAGTCTCCCCGTGGGGTTTTAATGCAGTTTCTGCACGTGGAGCTCAGTGGGGACAGCACCAGGAGCCCCAGACCCAGAGGGGCTCCGGGGGGCTCAGCTCTGCCCCGTGGGAAAAGCGAGGATTCCCCAAACTTTTCCATTCCCTTCTCCACAGCCTGATCCCTGTAACCCAGCCTGAGGTGCAGAGCAGCCCCCTCCAGCTGGACTCTGACAGATCTCCACTGTCACTGAATGGACATGAAATATTGAGGGTTCCCCAGGTTATCAGGCACACAGCTTCTCGTGAGGCAAATAAAAAGCTCCTTTTGGGTTTTTTTAACCCCTTATATAAAGTGTTCCAATCCAGGTTACATGGACAATAAACCAACAGCCCCTTTGGTCCCATTGCTGGGACCAGAGGAAACATCCCAAGAACATCTGTTCAGTATTGGTTTGAGAAATAAAATCTATTTACAATAAAACAATCCTTGAAAAAAACTTCCCATGGACTTTTTCCCCTGGGAAACCAGCGTCTGAGAGCTTGAATATTCTCTCAGGTTCAGCAAATCGTGTCCACACTCCCCGGCGTTCCTTAGGGCAGCGTCCCTGCGCGGAGCTGAGGCTGCTGAGGCAGCGCCTGAGTCACGGCCCGTGCCAGCCCCACATTCCTCCCTTCCTCACCTGCCCGCTCACCTGCGGGCCCAGCCCTGCCCCGGCAGCCCAGGGGATGCGGCCAAAGGGAGCCCGGGAGCGCTGGGATTGCCTGGAGCTGCTCCGGGAGGAGGAACGAGGCTTGTCCGGATGCTCTGGAAGGGAGAGAGCAGAGCCAGGGGTGCCGGTGATCGGCTCAAGGATGGGTGGGAATGAGCAGCCTTCTTCCACTGAACCTCAGCCTGATAAGCTAAAAAGAATTAAATAGTAGTGGGGGAGCTAAATCACAATTTTGGGGCTTGAGGATCTGTGCATCCCCGGCTTTGGGGGATACAGGGCTCCCCAGGCTGGCAGCCCCCAGCACGGTGGGAGCTGTGCCATGCAGGGAAGGATTTTACAGGGATTTTGGGAGTGGAAAACAGCAGGGCTTTGCTGTGGTGCCACCTGTGCCGTGGGCATTGGGACAACCTGGAAAAATCCGTGCATGGCATCAACAGTGATGGGCCAGAAACCACTGCCACCGTCACTTGGGCAGGGTGGTCTGGGGGAAAATCCAGCTCCTTCTTGGCACTGGAAAGCTCCAGGGATGGAGGTGAGCAGGAAAACACTCTCAGTGTCCAGGGGGTCACTCAGCACACTGAGTGTGGCCCACAAAAACAAGGATTATTTTCCCCAATATTTCATTCTCTGAACAGAAAGGGCGATAGAAAGGAACAGCCTGAGCAGGGCTGGGGCGGGGGGAACCCGCAGTGTCCGAGTGAATCCCGCAGTGAATCCCGCAGGGATCACACCCAGCCTCATCCTGCCCTACCCCGGGCCGGCTGCACTCCCAGGAAAGCTGTGGGATCTGGCTGGATTTGGGAAAACAAGGCCATTCCTGTAGGTGTGTGACTGCACTGACCCACATTCCCAAACTCTGGCACCCAGCACCGCTCCCGGCTCCGCCAAAGTAAACCCAGCCCGGCTCTCACAGCTCCCGGCTGCTCCTCGGGCTCCTCGGGGGGAGCAGGGGCTGGGCTCCATCTCCCCTGGATCTGCACCCCAAAACTCCCAGATCTGCACCCCAAACCCTCCAAATCTATGACCCAAAACTCCCAGATCTGCACCCTAAAACTCCCAGATATGCACCCCAAAATTCCCAGATCTGCACCCCAAAACTACCAGATCTGCACCCCAAAACTACCAGATCTGTACCCCAGACTCTCCAAATCTATGACCCAAAACTCCCAGATCTGCACCCCATAACCCTTGGATTTGTACCTTAAAACCCCCAGTTCTGCACCCCAAAACTCCCAGATCAATGCCCCAAATCCTCCAGATCTACACCCCATAACCCCCAGATCTGCCCACCAAAACCCCCAGATGTGCACCCCATAACCCCCAGATCTGCCCACCAAAACCCCCAGATGTGCACCCCATAACGCCTGGATTTGTACCTTAAAACCCCCAGTTCTGCACCCCATAACCCATAAATGTGCACCCCATAATGCCTGGATCTGCACCCCCATAACCCCCAAATCTGCCCCCCATAACCCCCAGATGTGCACCCCAAAACCCCCAAATCTGCCCATTAAAAGCCCCAGATGTGCATCCCGTAATGCCTGGATCTGCACCCCATAACGCTTGGATTTGTACCCTAAAACCCCCAGTTCTGCACCCCATAACCCCTAAATCTGCCCCCCATAACCCCCAGTTCTGCACCCCATAACCCCTAAATCTGCCCCCCATAACCCCCAGATCTGCACCCCATAACCCCTAAATCTGCCCCCCAAAACCTCCAGATGTGCCCCCCAAACCCCCAGACCTGCACCCCAAAACCCCCAGATGTGCACCCCATAATGCCTGGATCTGCCCCCCATAACCCCCAGATCTGCACCCCATAACCCCTAAATCTGCCCCCCAAAACCCCCAGATGTGCCCCCCAAAACCCCCAGGCCTGCACCCCAAAACCTGTGGGTTCCCCATAGCTCCCCGTCCCCCAGACTGGAGGCGTTGGATATTTAAACCTCCTTGACCTTCCCGTCTCCGGTGAGGATTTAGCACTAAAGCCTCGACTTTTCAGTTCAAAGAGGGTTTTGCAACATTCCCGGCATCTATCCCTGGGCAGAGGCTTTGAGAATAAAATAAATAAATAAGAGAAACCGCGTGTGATCCTGGAAAACAAGGAATGAAACATCCCAGGAGCCATGGAGTGCGCTGGGATGGGGCTGGCTCCTGGGACAGAGCTGGGCTCTGCAGCCCCAGCCGTGTTTTTTTGGGGTCTGAGCCATCACCCCCTGATCCGTGGAGCAGAATTCCCCTGTCCCTGCACACACACAAAGTCTCTAAACAAAATAACCTCCCCAAAGCCTTCTGCTGGGGGAGGAAGCTCTGCCTGGTCTGCTGTGAATGACCCCACTGTTTTACATGTGCTGCTGAAAGATTTTGATGAGTCACGAGCTATTTCTGTAAATAATAATAATAAAAAAAATTAAAAAAAGGCAAAAGAAAAAAGAGGAAATGGACATTTAATATTAAAAAAAAAAAATGGGGGGAGCAGTGAACATTTTTTGAGCCCCCCAGAGCGGGGGGTTCACAGCAACCCCACTGGTGGCTCAGGAATGAGTGGCCCGAGTGTTTTGGGGTCTCTTCTCAGCCCTGATCCCAGGGATGAGGCCACAGAGACCCCCAAGACACCGGAGATTCAGGGAGGGCCCAGATCTCGGATCAAGAACCTTTTGGCTACTTCCCTTCCTGACCCTGATATTCCAATTTCTTAACTCTCATTTAAGACAAAAAACAAACCCAAACAACCCTAAGCTTTCCCTCCTTTTTTTTTTTTTGGCTCTCCTCAGTTACTTGGAAGCTGTGCTGGCTCTGGGTTATCCAAGGCAGTGACTCCCCCCAGTTGTGCTTCAGGGGTGAGTGAAAATCCCATGGATTTGGGGCAAAGTATTGGGGTGAGGAAAATCCCATGGATTTGGGGCAAAGCATTGGGGTGAGTGAAAATTCCATGGATTTGGGGCAAAGCATTGGGGTGAGTGAGAATCCCATGTATTTGGGACAAAGCATTGGGGTGAGGAAAATCCCATGGATTTGGGGCAAAGTATTGGGGTGAGTGAAAATCCCATGGATTTGGGGCAAAGTATTGGGGTGAGTGAAAATCCCATGGATTTGGGGCAAAGTATTGGGGTGAGGAAAATCCCATGGATTTGGGGCAAAGTATTCAGGTGAGTGAAAATCCCAAGGATTTGGGGCAAAGTATTGGGGTGAGTGAAAATTCCATGGATTTGGGGCAAAGTATTCAGGTGAGTGAAAATCCCATGGATTTGGGGCAAAGTATTGGGGTGAGGAAAATCCCATGGATTTGGGGCAAAGCGTTGGGGTGAGAAAAATCCCATGGATTTGGGGCAAAGTGTTGGGGTGAGGAAAATCCCATGGATTTGGGGCAAAGTGTTGGGGTGAGGAAAATCCCATGGATTTGGGGCAAAGTATTGGGATTTGAGGCAGGAGAGGGGTGGGTGCCTCCTCAGCAGTTTTTGGGGTGCAGGAGGTTGTTGTGCACCAGGCAGGGGTGACTGGTCCCAGTGTCCCCTCTGATCCCAGACTGGTTTTGCAATCAAACTGGGAGAGTTTTCGTGTCCGTGCCAAGAAAAAAAAAACAACAAACCAAACCCAAAAAACAACCGAACAAAAAAGGGATTAAAAAAGTTTCTAGTTTAAAAGTTAAAATCTCCAAGTGGTAAATCCATCAGAGACGGGGATGCTCCCAGCCATGACCCCAGGGAGCTGGGAACTGAGCAAGGATGGGGACACTGGGACGGGACAGGGACACTGGGAGGGGACAGGGACACTGGGAGGGGACAGGGGACACTGGGAGGGAGTGGGGACACTGGGAGGGGACAGGGACGCTGGGAGGGAGTGGGGACACTGAGAGGGAGTGGGGACACTGAGGAATGGGGACACTGGAGAAGGATGGGGACATCAGGAGGGAACAGGGACACTGGGGGGGAGTGGGGACACCGGGAGGGGATGGGGACATTTGGAAGGGGACAGGGACACTGGGAGGGGATGGGGACACTGGGAGGGGACAGGGGACACTGGGAGGGGACAGGGACACTGGGAGAGGACAGGGACACTGGGAGGGGATGGGGACACTGGGAGGGGATGGGGACACTGGGAGGGGACAGGGACACTGGGGGGGAGTGGGGACACTGGAGGATGGGGACATCAGGAAGGAACGGGGACACTGGGAATGGGGATGCCTGGAAGGGGACAGGAATACTGCCCCCTTCCAGGGGGGGACACTGGAGAATGGGGACACTGGGAGGGGACAGGGACATCAGGAGGGGACAGGGATCTGCCCCTCACCCTGAGGCACCCACAGGTGCGGGCTCAGTCCCCCAGACAGGTGCCAGGATCTGTGAGGTGACATCCAGCACACCCCGGGAAACCAGCACGGCTCAGGGCCATGGAAAAAGGGCCTTCCTGAGCCACTGGAATAAAGATTCAGGGAGCTTGGCTGGGCTGGAGCAGCAGAGGGAGAGGGGATGGGAGAGTCTGCTAATTAATTAACAATAATTAATGCTGGCAGGGGCTGCACACAGGCAGCAGCAGCTGTTTTGGGGGGCTGGCATCTGGAATCTCATCCCTGGCCCCTTTGCTGCTGCGGCTCCGGCCGGGATTTGGAGTGAGGATATTCAGGAAAAGGACAAGGACACAACCCAGAGCTCCCGGTGGTGAAGCCAGATACCCTGGGATGTTGATTTCCTGAGGGAAATGCCAAAACCTCCCTGTTTTTGTTGTTTTTAAGGGGCAGATATTGAGGCTGCAAATCCAGTCCTGCCTTTGAAAGCCCCAACGAGAAACAAGTGATTCCAAATAATCCTTGGAATTCCAGTGCTGGGATGAACCTGCTGCTGGGTTAAAGGGCCTCTGAAGAACACGGATATGGATGTGTTAAACACTTTAATAACAATTCATAATGGTTATTTTTCATTTTTACAGACAGAAATTCCTGCTGCAGGAGCTCCCACAACTCACCTTCGCTCCAGCCTTTAGGAAAATGATTTCCTGAGGATCAAAGAGGAGCTGTTTGGTGAGGAAGAGGAAGAGCACTCCTGTCTGAGCTGCTGCTGTGCTTTTCCAAGGGCTGCTGCTGCGCCATCCCATCCCATGGATCCCATCCCATCCCATGGATCCCATGGATCCCATCCCATGGATCCCATCCCATCCCATCTCATCCCATCCCATGGATCCCATCCCATCCCATGGATCCCATCCCATGGATCCCATCCCATCCCATCCCATGGATCCCATCCCATCCCATGGATCCCATCCCATGGATCCCATCCCATCCGTGAGAGGCCACCAGAGAAACAGGAATTCCCACCAGTGCTCCCAGTAAAGGTTTGGGAGCTGGAAGGAGCTGGGGAGGGGGAGTTGGGAACCCAAACCCCCAGAGCTCTCCCCAGCACTGACCGAGCAGATGAAGCCACGTTTTCCCCCTCTCCTTCCCAGGATGTTCTGGGAAAATTTCCTCACTGAAAAGGAGCTCAGGAATTGGGAAGGAGTTTGCCAGGGGAGGTTGTGGAGCTCCCATCCCCGGAGGTTTTCAAGACAGAGCTCAATAATTCCACGAATTCTGTAAAAACTCTGAGTTTTGTTATTTTTTTCCCCCAATAACCTTAAGCAAAGCAGGCCAGCAGCGCGATAGGTAATTTCTTTTATTGCATTTTATAATGCCATTGTCCATACAGATTACATGCAGCTAGACCTACTGTACAAGGGTTTACCGTCTGCCCACGCAGACACACGGAGCTCGGAGTACAAATACACAGCCAGGCGATTTCCTTTATACAGCACGGGGAGGGAGGGAGGGAGGGAGGGAGGCAGCCCGGGGAGGGAGGCAGGGAAGGGCTCACTTTTTACACATCCGCCCCCCTCGGAGCTCACCCCACCTCCCCAGCCTCCCCTTCCCAGAGGATGGGGATAAAACAGGGGGAAAATAAAAATAAATCAGGAAAAGGTGGTGGCAGAGCTTCCCGGCGGGGGGATGTCCCCAATCTGTCGCGGCTCCATCCCCTCCCCAGCCCCTGGCTCTGGACTGTCCCGACCTTCCCCAACGCTTCCAGGACAAAAACCTAGATCCAGGGAGATGCTGCGGGGCGTGAGGTTGGCCAGGGGTGTAAACAAAGCAAAGAAACCCTTTGGTTTGATGCAGGTTCAGCTGCTGCTCTCCCGTCCCGTCTCCAGCAGCCCCTCCCTCCCAGCGCTGGGTTCTGACCCCTTTCCCCAGGTTTGGGGAAAAGAAATCATCGAGGAAAAAAAAAAAATATATATATAAAAAACTGTGGAAAATGAGTAATTCCTTCAGTGGGAGATACCAGAAAAATGCCTTTAGGTCCAGGGAGGTGCCCACGGCTGCTCCTCACAGAAGTGCCCCAAGGGTGGAGAGAAACAGGAAATAAACCACAAAAATACAGAACAACCCCCCCCAAAAAAAGAACAATTTGTGTTGGTAGGTTGAGAGCCAGAATATCTCTATCTCAATATATACAGACACACAATTCTGCCACGTGTTTGGTCCTCGATCCTCCCTCCTGCAGGGTTTGAGGTAAAACTCGCAGAATTCCGGAAAATTCCAACCAAAAGTGAAGCAGAGGGGTGGGAAGGGAGGAGGCAGCGAGGCAGGAGGGGACACGCAGTACCTGGGCTCAGGTGGGACCCTGCAGAGGTGGCCAGGCTGGGTGGGGGTAAGAGAAGGAATTAAATTTACCCCTGAGTATCAAACCGGGCACGTTTCCCTTTGGAATCGTGGAATTCCCGGGGGGAAAAGGCATCACCTGGAGCCACTGGGCTTTTCCAAACCTGTGCATTGTGTTTCAAGGAAAAAAAAAAAACCCTCTTTTATATCTATATATTTATTTTTATATATATAATATATAGGGAGTGCTCTTGGGAGCCGGGATGGGGGCCAAGGACCATTGGGAATTCTCGGGGCGGAGGGGAAGGAGCCGGGTGGTCCTCAGGGGTTTGGGGGTGATGGTGCTGGAGGGGGATTTTGGCTGAATCCATGGGGATCTGGAGGGCCTCGGGATGCATTTTGGGGGGTGTTTGTACCTCTGGAAAAGCTTTAAAAAAAAAAAAATCACACCCCAAGGAGGTGGGGAAAAAAAAAAGGGCGAGGAGGGAGGTGAAGGAAAAGGGCCAGGAATGGGAAAAAAGGGGAACACCCTTTTTTCTACTGAAACCCCCCCAAAAATCAGTGAAAGAGGGACAATAATTCCCAAAAATCCCAAAAGCCTGGATGCAGGCAGAGGATTTCCTGTGAGGGTGAAGGGTGGCCGAGCATCCCAAAGACCGGCTCTTCCTGCTCCTTCCCGGGAATAAAGCAGCAATCGGTGATAAAACCCCCATGGCAGCTGTAAACTTGTTCCAAAAATACTTAAATTAAAGAGTGGAGGGAAAAGGGAAAGAAGGGAAAAAAAAAAAAAAAAAGAAAAAGTGGGAGGAAATGGGGGAAAAAGGAAAATGGAAAAAAAAAGGAAAAGGAAAAAAGGAAAGGGAAAGGAATGAGGGGGAAAATAAAATTAAAAAATAGAGGGAAAAGGGAAAGAAGGTAGAAGAGGAAAAGTGGAGGAAAAAGGAAAAAGAAAAAAATAAAAAAGGAGGGAAAAAGGAGAATAAAGAAACATGAGGGTAGAAAGAAGGAAAATAAGAGGAATAAAGAAAAAATTAAAAAGGAAAATAAGAGGAATAAAGAAAAAAGAAAAAAAGGAAGAGAGGAAAAAGGGGGAATAAGTGCAATAAAGAAAAAGGGAGAAAAAAGGAGAAGAGGAAAAGGAAAAAATGGGGGAAAGGGAGAGACAAAAAGAAAAATAAAAAAGTTTAAAAAAATAAGAAAAATAAAATAAAAATAAAAGGAAAAAATAAAGTAGACGGGGAAATCCTCGGCGCCTCGCAGCTCCTTGGGCAGGACGGGGGGGATTGGGATGGGCGCAGCAAAAGGGGGGCTCGGCTGGTGCCCCCCAGCCCGGGCAGGGTCTTTGGTGCCCGGCAGAGGCCGGGAATGTGCTGGGAATGTGGCGGGGATGTGCTGGGGATGTGGCGGGAATGTGGCGGGGATGTGCCGGGAATGTGCCGGGGATGTGCCGGGAATGCGCCGGGAATGCGCTGGGAATGCACCGGGAATGTGCCGGGAATGCACCGGGAATGTGCCGGGGATGTGCCGGGAATGTGCTGGGAATGCGCCGGGAATGTGCCGGGAATGCACCGGGAATGTGCCGGGGATGTGCCGGGAATGTGTCGGGAATGTGCTGGGGATGTGCCGGGAATGTGCCGGGGATGTGGCGGGAATGTGCCGGGGATGTGGCGGGAATGCACCGGGAATGCACCGGGAATGCACCGGGAATGCACCGGGAATGCGCCGGGAATGCGCCGGGGATGTGCTGGGGATGCGCCGGGAATGCGCCGGGAATGCGCCGGGAATGTGCCGGGGATGCAGGGGCTGGCCCGGCGCTCGGCACCGCGAGCCGCGGCCGCGGGTGACACCTAGAGGGGTGTCGGGGGGAACAAGGAAAATCCCGGGATTCGGGCACGGGAGAGCCGCGGCACCCCCGGGGGACACCCTGGGGGGGACACTGAGGGACACTGAGGGGGACACCCCGGGGGACACCCCGGGGGACACTCTGGGGGACACCCTGGGGGACACTCTGGGGGACACCCTGGGGGGGGACACTGAGGGATACCCCAAGGGACACTCTGGGGGACACCCCAAGGGACACCCCGAGGGACACCCTGAGGGACACCCTGGGAACACCCTGAGGGACACCCTGAGGGACACCCTGAGGGACACGGTGACACAGGGAGGGCACAGGGACCCCCCCAGCCCCCGCAGCCACCCGGGCATGGAGGATGAACTGGGCAAGGGAAAGGATGAGGGGAGTCATCCTCATCCCACAGCGCCAGGAGCCCCTCGGGAGGTGGCAGAGGTGACACACGGGGACAGGTAACGCCTTCCCCCCAGCCACGGCTCCCCTGATGCCAACAGCCCCTCGGGAATGTCTCATTCCAGGAGAACAGGGACAGAGGGGGATGGAGGAGACCTCAGGGTCACCTTGGAGAGCCCAGAGCTGCCCTTAAAAACCAGAGCAGCTCCAGGCCCAGCACAGCAAGCGCTGCTGGGTGCCAGGACAGCCAGAGCCAGCCCGGCTGTGCCAGGGAATGGGATGATCCAGGGAATGGGATGATTCCCAGAGAACAGAAGATTCCCAGGGAAGAGGATGATTCCAGGGAAGAGGATGATTCCCAAGGAAGGGGATGATTCCAGGGAAGGGATGATTCCCAGGGAACGGGATGATTCCCAGGGAACGGGATGATTCCCAGGGAATGGGATGATTCCAGGGAACAGGATGATTCCCAGGGAACAGGATGATTCCCAATGCAGGGGATGATTCCCAGGGATGGGGATGCTCCTGAGGGAAGGTGATGCTCCCCAAAGCCACCACGGGACACTGGGAATGCCACGCTGCCTCCCAGGGGAGCCTGGCACTGGGTACCCACATCACCACCCCAGAAAGAAAGAGCAGGGAGAAGAGGGGTGTTTGGTTGTGTTGTTCTCGTTATTATTCATTTTTTTTGTGTGTGTTTTTGTGTTTTGTTTTGTTTTTTTTTTTTTGGCATGAATACCATCTGTTCACCTGAACTACGGACCTTCTGTCTCTAGAAATCTTTTGGTATCTTCCCATCTGGACGCAAACAAAAGGATGAGGAAAAGAAAAGATGAAAAGCAGAATTCCCCCCCCACCCCCACCACCTGCAGCAGGCTGAGCTCAGGGATCTGGCCACCATGGGGACCCTCCAGGGCTGGCTTTGATGACCCCCAGCTCCCCTGCAGGTGCTCAGCTTTGCTCCACCAAACCCCTGGCCCAGCTTTGGGGGTGGAATGGGAGGCGCAGGGAGCCTGAAGTGGAACGGGAGCTGTGGCCATCCCTGCTGGCTGGGAGGTGACACCGCTGCGGCCGATGTCCAGCAGCAAGGAGGGAGCTGTGTCCTCACTGCCAGCACTGCTGGGGTGGGCAGCACTGCTGCGGTGGGCAGCACTGCTGGGGTGGGCAGCACTGCTGGGGGTGGGCAGCACTGGGGCCAGCACTGCTGGGGGTCAGCACTGATGGTCAGCACTGCTGGGGGTGGGCAGCACTGCTGGGGTGGGCAGCACTGGGGCCAGCACTGCTGGGGGTCAGCACTGATGGTCAGCACTGCTGGGGTGGGCAGCACTGCTGGGGGTGGGCAGCACTGCTGGGGGTGGGCAGCACTGGGGTCAGCACTGGGGCCAGCACTGCTGGGGGTCAGCACTGATGGTCCGCACTGCTGGGGTGGGCAGCATTGGGGTCAGCACTGCTGGTCAGCACTGGTGGGGACAGGCAGCACTGCTGGACCAGCAGCCCCCCACCAGCTGTGGCTCAGGGAGGGTGGGCAAGCCGGGAGGCCGCTCTGCTTGCCAGGCAGAGGTGACAAGGGGACACGGGGTCCCACCACCGTGCTGGTTCGTGTCCATCCCAGCTCCGTGACAAACCCCACATCCAGCAGAGGATTCAGCCCCGTTTCTGCTGTTTCTTCCCCCAAAGCTGGGTGGAGGCAGCACACGGGCAGGGTCCACGATCCCTCCGTAGTGCAAAACCCAGCGGGGGACTCAGAGGTGACAGCGGGGTCCTGCCATCGCTCCCCGGGGCTCGGGCACCGCGGGGAAAGAAGAGGGGACGGAGGTGCCTTCCCTGCAGGAAGGAAGGAGGGACCATTTCGGACAGGAACAACCAACCTACCATCCTCGTCCACCAGTCACTAACCAAGGGAGGAGGGCAGGACAAGTCCAGCTCTTGGGGTTTTGCTTCTCGTGTCGTGGCGGGGCCAGTCCGTCCCCGGGCAGTGGCAGCGTGAGGGACACGCCAGCAGCAGCAGGTTGGTGTCATTGTCGTTGTCGTCCCAAGGAAAACCTTTTGCTTTGTGGAAGTGCCTTGAAAGGAGCAGGATAACGCCAAGGTCACCTTGGGGAGGTGGGAGCGTCGCTCTTGGTCTCCGTCCGGGAGGGTGGGAAGGGTTTGCCCCTCGGTGGGGGAGGAGGAAGGAGTCCTTAGGACAAGTCTTCCACCGGCAGCTCCTCCTCCAGGTCCCTGTCGTCGGGGATCGTCACATTCTGGTTGGTGGTGGCCATCAGCGACACGGGCCTGCTGTCGTCCTCCGCCTCGGCTGGCTCCTCCTTCACGTGCACGGGGTGGCTGTGGGGAGGGGCAGCCTTCAGCCTCGGGGAGCACAGCCCACCACCCAAAACCCCTCCAAGTTTCTGGTCCAGAACACTCCTCACCCTGGGGATGGGAGCAAAACCCTCCTAGCTTTGAGAACAGGAGCCAGAACCCCCTCACCCTGGGAACAGGAGCCCACAGGCAGCTCCTGGTGGTTGTGGGGAGGGAGAGCCTTCATCCTCAGGGAGCTGATCCCACCACCCAAAACTCCTCCAAGTTTCTGATCCAGAAGCCCCCTCACCTTGGAAATGGGAGCCAAAACCTCACCCCATTGAGAGGAGCCCACAAGCCGCTCTCAGGCTAGGGGAGATAATCCCATCACCAAAACTCCCTGAATTATTTGCTCCAGAGCCCCCTTGCCTTGGGGACAGGAACCAAAACCCTATTGCCCTGGGAATGGGAGCCCACAAGCAGCTCCTGGTGGCTGTGGGGAGGGAGAGCCTTCAGCCTCAGGGAGCTGATCCCACCACCCAAAACTCCCTGAGTTTTTTGGTCCAGAACCCCCCTCAACCTGGGGATGAGAGCCCACAAGCAGCTCCTGCTGGCTGTGGGGAGAGGGAGCCTTCAGCCTTGGGGAGTGGGTCCCACCACCCAAAACTCCCTGAAATTCTTGGTCCAGAGGACCCCTCACCATGGTGACAGGAACCCAAACCCCCTCACCCTGGTGACAGGAGCCCAAACCCCCTCACCCTGGTGACAGGAGCCCAAACCCCCTCACCATGGTGACAGGAACCCAAACCCCCTCACCCTGGTGACAGGAGCCCAAACCCCCTCACCCTAGTGACAGGAACCCAAACCCCCTCACCATGGTGACAGGAACCCAAACCCCCTCACCCTGGTGACAGGAACCCAAACCCCCTCACCCTGCTGACAGGAACCCAAAACCCCCTCACCACTCAAACCCCCTCACCCTGGTGACAGGAGCCCAAACCCCCTCACCCTAGTGACAGGAACCCAAACCCCCTCACCATGGTGACAGGAACCCAAGCCTCCTCACCCTGGTGACAGGAACCCAAGCCCCCTCACCCTGGTGACAGGAGCCCAAACCCCCTCACCATGGTGACAGGAACCCAAACCCCCTCACCACTCAAACCCCCTCACCCTGGTGACAGGAGCCCCCCAGGTCCCAGTGTGGCAGCCTCCCCCAGCAGCCCTGTGGCCGTGCCCAGGCCAGGCTGACCTGTACTGCTGTGGGGACAGGCGGGGGCTGTTGCTGCCGTTGCTGTTGACCTGCTCCACGGTGCTGCTGACGTCGTCGTGGCCCACGTGCAGCATGGCACTGGCCGAGCTGGTGTTGATCATGGTGGGGCTGTTGAGCAGGGGGAAGCTGCTCTCCGCCAGCGCAGCCTGCCACAGGGAGCACAGAGGGGCATGGAATTTGGGTTGGAAGGTCCTTAAATCCCATCTCATCCCACCCCCTGCTGTGGGCAGGGACACCTTTCACTATCCCAGGTTGTTCCAAGCCCTGTCCAGCCTGGCCTTGGACACGTTCAGGGATGGGGCAGCTGCTCTGGGAGTCTGTGCCAGGGCCTCCCCCCCATCACAGGGAATGATCTCTTCCATATATCACACCTAAATTTCCCCTCTTTCAACTTGAACCCATCCCCCTTGTCCCTCATTTCCTGATGAGATGCAAGACCCCAATGGAGAACAGGACTGTGGAGGGTTCCGTGTCTCCATGTCCCTGTCGGGACCAGGGCTGGGTCCTTACCTGGTAACTTGCATTAAGTGCTCCGTAACCGAGTCCTGAAATCATATTTTTGACTAAGGTGGGACTCCTGCAGGAAGAGAGAAAGCAGAGGGATGCAGGGCTGAGCATTCCTGGGGTGCTGGCAGCTCTGGGGCCGTGTCCTGCGGGGAAGGAGCACCCACCCTGTCATCTTTGGTGGCCTTCGCTTTTGGTACTCGTGCTCGTCCACGGTCCACACGGCGCCCTTGACGTTCTCCACGCGCACGAAGCACTTGTGCAGGCTCAGGTTGTGGCGGACGGCGTTCTGCGGGCACACAGGGCATGACCTCGGTGCCATCCCGCTGTCCAGACCCTCCTCTTCCTCGCCATCCTCCTCCCTGCCCAGCCCCACAGCTCCTGGGGGTGTCCTGCCACCCCAAACGCTCCCCAGAGCCCCCTGGGCGCTCCCTCACCCCATGGGCACTGAGGGCGCTGAGTGGTCACGACCCTGCTCGGAGGACCCTGAGGCTGAGGAAGGTGGGGACAGGGTGGGACAAGGGACACCAGCTCCGCTGCAGCTCTGGGGATGCTCAGCAAAGCCAGCTCCTCTTTCTTTTTCTTTCCCCCCACCCCTCCCCTCCCGTTTTGGTCCTTTCCCTCCCTTTCTTCTTTACATCGACCATCTTTACATTTCTAAATGTAAAATAAAGAGACACACACGTAGGCAGACAGCGCAGCCCCGAGAGATACCAGCTCCCTTTTCCCCTTCCAACTCCCTGCCATTTGCTACTGCCCCTATTTCATTACCAATTTTAATTTGCCTCTAATTAAATCCTGTGTATTTTTCCGACTCACTTGCTAATCCATGAGGGAGGCAGGAGGCTGGAGTGGAATCTCTCCGAGCTATAATTACAAAGGGCCTAATCACGCCGGGGCTCTGCCTTTGAATAAATTTCCTTGCATTAAGGTTCTCAGATTCTCTGCCTTGCAAATGAGAATGACCCCAATTTCAGGAAGTTGGCCTCGGAGGGTTTTTTTTTTCTCTCCTTTTTTTTTTTTATTTCGAGTCCTGATTCGTGATGAGAGACTAATTCGTTACGCTAAAACATTAACAGCAATTTAAAAGGTCGAACGGGGGCTGTATAAACAAAGGAGCCTGGCCAGCACAACAAGGCAAAAGGAGACACAAGGACTGAGCCCCCCCTGCGCCACCAAGTGCCAGAGTGCCCAGAAACTCAGCAAATGGCACCAGCATCCCCCCCTTTGGCTGAAAATTTGAGGAGAAAAACAAAGCTGAGATCTTCATCCATCCATCCATCCATCCATCCATCCATCCATCCATCCATCCATCCCACCTGATCCTGCTCCATCCATCCATCCAATCCTGCTCCATCCATCCATCCATCCATCCATCCATCCCTGCTCCATCCATCATCATCATTCATCCATACATCCAATCCTGCTCCATCCATCCATCCCACCTGATCCTGCTCTATCCATCCATCCATCCATCCATCCATCCCTCCATCCATCCATCCCTGCTCCATCCATCCATCATCATCATCCATCCATCCATCCATCCATCCCACCTGATCCTGCTCCATCCATCCATCCATCCATCCATCCATCCATCCATCCCACCTGATCCTGCTCCATCCATCCATCATCCATCCATCCATCCCTGCTCCATCCATCCATCCATCCCACCTGATCCTGCTCCATCCATCCAATCCTGCTCCATCCATCCATCCATCCATCCATCCATCCATCCATCCCTGCTCCATCCATCCATCATCCATCCCACCTGATCCTGCTCCATCCATCCATCCATCCATCCATCCATCCATCCATCCATCCATCCATCCATCCCACCTGATCCTGCTCGCTCCATCCATCCATCCATCCATCCATCCATCCATCATCCATCCATCCATCCATCCATCCCTCCAGCCATGCCATGGTTCCAGCTGACATGGTGACAAGCAGCAGGGACAGGTTCCCCTGAGCCTTTGGCAGAGCCAGCCCTGGGGACACTTTGTAAGCAGCTCCCAGGGTCCCTGGGGAGGGAGATCCAGGCCCAGTCAGTGCTGCTTGATGGGATTTTGGGGAGAAGCCCTGGGCCACAGCAGGACCCTGATTCAGCTGACCCAGCTCCTTGAGGGACACTTGGTGTGGCTGAAGCCAGGCCCAGGTCCCAGCCTGGTGCCACTGCCACCCAAAGGGACACGCTCCATTTGGGCTGTGCACCCTGGGCACCCCTTGGCCCCAAGCTCTGCACTGGCATCACCCAGACAGGGGGGTCAGGATGCAGAGAGACATCCCAGGGACCTGGAATTCCAAGAGGGATCCCAAGGAGAGGACAAGCCCTCGTCCCCCACTCTGTCCTCACTGCAGGGCCGGGTCTTGTCACTGCCCCTGTCCCCTGTGAGCACACACAGAACGTCCCTCCCTCGCCAGGCCGGGTCCTGCCCACACTCCCTCCTTCCTTTTGCCCAAACTGAGCCCTGGCTGCAGCCAGGAACGTGGCAAAGCCAGAATCTTCCCTGCCCACAGTGTCAGTGTCCCCTCTTTGCCCCAGTGACACCCCCGGAGCCACTGGTGGAGATGGGCCTGGAAAGGCTCAGGTGGGGATAAAACAAATCCTGGCAGCGGGCAGGATGTGATCCTGCATCCCTGGAGCCTGGGGTGCCCCATCCCTGTGCTGTTCCCAGGTCACAGAGGAGGTCCCAGGCCAGCCCCCCAATTTGGGACCCCCCCATGGCAGAGGGGACATGTCCCCTGCCTCAGCCCGAGGTGGCTTTTGTGTTTCCAGGCAGTGTTTGTTCAGAGCCAGGCCCAGCTGCTCTGTTTGCTTCTCATCTCTCTCCTCTAATGATGTTTGCTCTGCACCCTCCACCCACTGCCTGGGCCCTGCTGGGGTCTCCCCGTGGCTTCCCCACCTTGGTCCCCAGCACTCCTGTCCCATCCTGGGGGAAAGCTACAGGAAATGAGGGAAAAGCCCCAGAAAAGTGGTTTTTCAAGAAGATGAAATACGTTATTTTTTCCTGTGTATCCCCCTCCTTCAGAAGAAGCCTGGCCTTGGACATTGCAAGTTGTGAAGGGAATTATCCCTCCCCCCCCAGCTCTTTTTAGTCCCCTGCCAGCCCTTTTTGGTGATAGAACAGGAAAAAATAAAGAATAAAAAAAGGGAAGCAGAAAACTAAGGGATGCCCTTCTCCAACTCTGCCCTTGCTAACACAGGACATGTGGAAACTGCAAAAAAACCCCAAAATATTTATTCCTTTCAGCAATAAGAAGGAGGAAAAAAGGCATTTTCACCTGCCATTATCTCATTGCAGGGGGGGAAACTGAGGCCTTGGGAGCAGTGATGGCTGCACTCTGCCCCATTGCTGCCACCCTGCAGCAAACCCATCCCAGGGATTTGCCAAAATGCCTGATATCCACCCAAAAGCTTCCCATGGAAGCAAAGCCTGGATCTGCAGCAGCGACACACGGGGGCCCTGAGCTCCTGGAGAATGGATTCCTCCTCCTCAAGCCTCTCCAAAAGCTCCATCTCACTTGCACCTTGCTGATTTTAATTATTTTTATTTAAACTAGCAGGTTTCCCTCTGCCACTTCACACTCCTTGCTGCCCCGAGCAGGAGGGAGCTGAGCCGCCTCTCGGTAAATACGTGCAGCAGGAAACAATAAATAAACAAATCTTCCCTGGTTGAGGCAAGAAGTGAATCACAGAGTCACAGAACTGCACCTTCCACACCCCCCTGCTCCTCTGAGATAGCTTTTCCCAGCTCTGATTTCTGAAAAAACAAAGGGGGAGCAGCCCCAGCACCCATGTGCTGCCCCAAAATTCACTCCAGCAGCCCAGGCTGGTAACAAAACCTCCTCAGCAATAAAAACTTTTGCCTGTGAGAGGTGTGGGGGGGACCTGATGGGCACAGGCAGCTGCCTGGGGGGTGGCAGAGGGGTTGCCCTGCTGATGGTCCCCCTCTCATCCCTCCCTGAGGATCAGGACCTGCATTCCCAGCCACCACCAAGATCCAGGCACCAGCAGTGTCACCTGCCCCCAGGTTATCATTAACCTTATTTGCTATTTCCAGTCTCTCCCTCCTGCCTCTGCCCTTCTTCTCCACAGAAAATCCCTGGATTTTACCAGACAGCCCTTTCCTGTATCCCACTGCAGGAATGATGCATCCCCACAGCCCAGTGAGGCATTTTAGGGGGGCAAAAAAAGTGGGATTTGGTCCTAAAATCACTTCCTGCTCTGTTTTAGAGCTGGGCAATGAACTGGTCCTTTAGCACAGGAACATCTCCTTTCAGCAGCCAGGCCTGGGTGGGATAGGTGAGCCCAAGGTGGGCTGGGGTGACCCCAAGGTGGGCTGGGGTGACCCCAAGGTGGGCTGGGGTGAGCCCAGGGTGGGCCGGGGTGAGCCCAAGGTGGGCCGGGGTGAGCCCAAGGTGGGCTGGGGTGACCCCAAGGTGGGCTGGGGTGAGCCCAAGGTGGGCTGGGGAGAGCCCAGTGTGGGTTGGGGAGAGCCCAGCGTGGGTTGGGGAGAGCCCAGCGTGGGTTGGGGAGAGCCCAGCGTGGGTTGGGGAGAGCCCAGCGTGGGTTGGGGAGAGCCCAGCGTGGGTTGGGGAGAGCCCAGCGTGGGTTGGGGAGAGCCCAGCATGGGTTGGGGAGAGCCCAGCGTGGGTTGGGGAGAGACCAGCATGGGTTGGGGAGAGACCAGCATGGGCTGGGGAGAGCCCAGCATGGGTTGGGGAGAGCCCAGCATGGGTTGGGGAGAGCCCAGCATGGGTTGGGGAGAGCCCAGCATGGGCTGGGGAGAGCCCAGGGTGCCAGGCAGGGCTGCTCTCACCTTCCAGGTGGCCGTGTTCCTCCGGAAGTAGGCGAACATCCGCGTGAACCAGTTATAGATTTCATTCAACGTTAGCTGCCTGTCGGGGGTCTCCAGGATGGCCTGGGCAGCCAGAGGGGACACAGCTGTCACTCGCGGGGTTGGACACCCGTCCCAAGGGGCAGAGATGGGGTTCAGCAGGTGAGGAGGGGCTCAGGGAAGGTTTTGAGGTGCAGAGCTGGCTCAGGGAGCCTCTCACCTGCCGGATGAGCGAGGCGTACGTGAAGGGCGGCCGGACGTCGGCGTTTTTGTAAAACTCGTGATTCTGTGCAAGCTCTGCAGGGGGACAACAAACAGGGGGAGGCTGGAGTGAAGGGACCCACTCTGCCCCTCAGCAGGGCGCTGAGCCCCACCCCGGAGCTCACCTGAAGAGATTGGGGTGCAGAACTTCTCCGAGTTCCTCCTGCGGATGGGCCCCACGTTGTGTAAAGTGGAAGAGCTGATGACGGAGGGGCCCTGCCGCAGGGGGGTGATGGGCGCTGTGGCCGAGGTGGGGGGATGAGGTAAACCGTCGGGAAACGTGTCGGAAGTGCTCTTGGAGAGGGTGGCACTGGAGACCAGGTTCAGCTGCACGGACAGGCAGGGAGGGATGGGGTTGGGAAGGCTGGGAAAGCCCCAGGAACAGCGGTGGCTCCAAAGCAGGCGGGGAGGGGGTGGCAGGGGGGGCACCTGATGGGCTTGGAAAGGATGGGAGGCAGCCAGGGGGTGGGGATGCAACTGTGGGATGGGGATGGACCCACGGGATGGGGATGGATCGATGGGATAGGGATGGACCCATGGGATGGGGATGGACCCATGGGATGGGGAGGGACCCACGGGATGGGGATGGACCCATGGGATGGGGATGGACCCACGGGATGGGGATGGACCCACGGGATGGGGATGGATCGATGGGATGGGGATGGACCCATGGGATGGGGAGGGACCCACGGGATGGGGATGGACCCATGGGATGGGGATGGACCCATGGGACAGGGATGGATCGATGGGATAGGGATGGATCGATGGGATGGGGATGGACCCATGGGATGGGGATGGACCCACGGGATGGGGATGGATCCACGGGATGGGGATGGACCCACGGGATGGGGATGGACCCACGCGATGGGGATGGATCCACGGGATGGGGATGGACCCATGGGATGGGGATGGACCCATGGGATGGGAATTAATCCATGGGATGGGGATGGACCCATGGGATGGGGATGGACCCATGGGATGGGAATTAATCCATGGGATGGGGATGGACCCATGGGATGGGGGTGGACCCATGGGATGGGGGTGGACCCATGGGATGGGATGAATCCATGGGATGGGGATGAACCCCTGGGCTGCACGCACTCTCTGTCAGAGCTGCTGGAGCTCCCTCCTGCTCGTGGCACAAGGGCCTGGGCAGTGCCAGAAGGTGGCCAGGAGGGCACATCCATCCCATGGGGCCCACCCAGGTGACCATGCACAGGGCAAGGAGGGGACAGCAGCCGTCGGGGAGGGGACATAGAGGGCAGGAAGAGGGACTCACGCTTACAGGCTGGCTGAAAGGCTTTGGCTCTGAAGGTCTCATGTGAAGATGGGCCATCATTGCTTGGAGACGCTCGCTCTCCTTGGCCAGCTGGGGGAGGCAGGAAGCAAGAGGGGGATGGTCACATAGTGCCAAAGTCACCACGGAGGTGTCCCCAGCCTGGAGGAGCTGCCACGAGCCCCCAGAGCTGGTCTGGACAGGCAGCAACCCCCAGGGTGTCCCTGCAGGTGCCACCTCCTGCCCCAGCAGGGCTGTGACCCTGTGGGGGCTGCTGCACCCACCATGGGGGGCACAGGGGCCGCTCCAGCTCCCTGTGTGCACTCAGGAGGAAAATCCACACATTCCCAGAGCCCCAGGCTGCCACCCACCAGCATGGCCACCCACCACAGCCCTGGGTGCTGTGGTCCCCGTGGCCAGTGCCTGCTGTCCCTGTCCCCTTTGCCCTCCTGCTGCTCCCCAGCAGCTCCCTGTCCATCCATCCGTCCATCCCCCCGCGTTCCCACATCGCTGTAATTGCTCCCCGCCGCTGTTTACTCCCTGCAGTGAGCACAAGGCTGAAATATTCACTCTGGCACCAGGAGAGATTTTGAGCCCGGCGGAGCCGATGGGATCTGACACCCCGCTCCCTTCCCGTCACCTTCCCTTTCCACCGGGACCCCTCAAGCTCGGGGGGTCCCCGCGCTCCAGCCAAGCCCCCTGGCAGAGCTAGGCGAGGAAGGGGTTAAAAGCAGGAGTTTGCCGCAAGTTTGGAGCAGCTCGGCTGCTTTCGTGCTGCCGGTGCTCATTAGAGCTGACAGCTCTCCCCTCGTGATGCAGCCGGCACAGCGGGAGCTCCGCGCTCCAAACTTTCTAATTGGTGGCTCCATGGCAGGTTCCTCTCTGCACACACAGCTCTGCTCTCGCCCTTCAGCTTTTTTTTTTTATTATTATTATTTTATTTATTTTTTCCCTCCTCCCCTTTTCCTTTCCCTCCCCTCTTTAAGCCCCACTAATTGCTTTCAACCTCTGGCCTTGGCGAGCAGGGTGGATGGCAGGGATGGCCTGGGAGGACGCAGCCTCCACACCCACCCGGGTTTGGCTTTGTCCCCCCATCCCACAGCCCCTGTAAATCTCCTAATTTTGGGTAGGGGGTCCCAAGGGTGCTGCACATGTCGTCCTGCTGTGCCCTGGACCGGTGTCCCCTGTGGTGTCACACCGAGCTCCTGCCAGCCCCAGGTGCTGTCACACCATGGGGGTGACCCCCTGCTCCATCCCATTTTCCAACCCCCCCTCATTTCTTCCCCTTCCCCCCCCCCCCCCCCCTTCTCCATTAACCAAATTATGCAGAGCACGCTGGGGGCTCAGAGAGGCTGGGAAAAGCACTATTAAAAGAGCTGCCTTGCCAAAAATAGCGCCTCAAACTTGGGCTCCAAAGACCACATTCAGCCACCAAAATAAGTGGCCTGGTTTCCAAGCAGCCCCATGGCTCCCAGGGAGGTGGCACAGCCCATGTGGGGACAAACCCTCCTGGCAGCACCTGCCTTCCACATCTGAGGCATCTCCTTTTAGCCACGGGGACACTTTGGGATGAGAGAAGAACTGGTCTGAGGGTTTGATTTGCACCTGGATGCAGGATTCCTGTTTGGGAAGGGCGTTTAAAGCGAGTCCCCAAGCCTGTCACCCTCTCCTGCATCCAAAAGCACAGGGTGACAAAGAGGTGGCTTTTTGTCCCCTTGTTGGGGGCTGGGGTGAAACACCCACCTGTATCTCCAGCTGCTGTACCACTTGCATCTGGACTCGACACTGGGCCGTGCTTCGGTCGTCAAGTGCATGTTCTGTGTTGAGGTGTCTGGGGAGGAGAACACGGAGGCTTGGTTAGGCCTGGACGTGCCCAAAACTCAGCCCCTCTGCTGGGGCCACACCTGGGATCAGCCCTGACCTGCAAATTGCTCAGCTATGCTCCAGCACCGCTGCCCAAAGCAGGGTGAGCATGGGGGAAACTGAGGCACGGAGGTGACTGAGCACACCAGGCTGTGGCACCACCCCAAACCCAGGCTGGAGGACACTCAGCCCTACCCGAGGCAGCCCAGGGGTGTTTAGGAGCAGCCTCTGGCAGAGGGAAAGCCCATGGATTTTCCTGGAGCAGGCTGCTGGCAGGAGGTGCCAGGAGGACCTGAGGAGCAGGTTCCCAGGACAAAGGCAGCGTCATGGGAGGCTGCCTTACACGCTCCAAGGAAAGCCCTGAGGGCAGAAGGTGGCATTTCCAGGCTGCTCCCCATGCTGCCACTTTCCTGCCTCGTGTTCACAAGGTGCTTTGTTTAGGAAGCACCAGGACCTTTAGTCCTTGATGCCCTCCCTCCTCCTCGGGGAGGGAAAGGGCTCCCAGGGACAGGAGCCAGGGACATCCAGCCCCAAACCCAGCTGGGGACAGAGCCAGCCCCAAGGCCAGGCCCTGTCCTTGCTGGGGTGGGCACAAACCCAGGGGATCCTCACTGGAGAAGAGGGATGGTTTGGAGGGGGACTTTGGGCAGATGCCACCCTCAGAACAATCCCAAAAGGTGATGCTGGGGGGTCCCAGGAGCTCTGTGCCAGATGCTCCCCAGACTGAGGCTGAGACATTCCAGGAGAAGGCGCCTCAGGAGCTCTGTCCAGGCTGGCTCTGGATGCAGAGGATGGCAGGAGTCTCCCCCGGCTGCCTGTGAGAGCCTTCCAGCCCCAGCATGCACAGACAAGCCAGGGAAGCAAGCCCTGCTGCCAAACCCATCGGTGAGCAAAGCCCCCAGAGCCTCAGCCCTGCTCCTCTCCCTGCACAGCACAGCCAGGGCACGGCTGCTTCTCCAGGGGAAAAAAAGCCATCTGAGCCAAGTGGGAACGGAGCCATTTCCCACTGACCTCACCCTGATCAACCACGGCTCCGAGGCCACACTGCCCCCTCTCAGCCCAGCACAGACCACCCGAGCTGCTCCATCAGGGGGTGCTCAGAGCAGCTCTGAGCTGCTGCCCAGACTCAAGGCAGGGTCCAGGCTCCAGCTGAGCTTGGCCTTTGGGAGCTACGAGTTTTCTGTCTGTCTGTCTATCCCACACCCCAACATGTGCCCAGGTGTCTTGGTTTAGAAGACACCAGGTCAGCAGGGAAGGGACAGAAACCCTTCCCCAGAGCTGCTGGGAGGCTGCCCTTGTGCCCAGGGGGACGGGAAGGTGGGACACAGGGACCCTGGCTGGCACAGCACGGCTCTGCCAGCCCCGTGACCCTTCCCTGCCAACTCCAGCTCCCATCCTGGAGCTTGCTCATCTGCCCCGTGCCACCCAAACATGCCCTGCCAGGCAGGAGGAGACGCCTTATCTGGCTTCACCCTGTGACTCAGAGGCAGAGGAAGGAGGACACAAGAGTCTGAGTCATCCTCTCATGCCCAGGCTGCCTTCGCACCTCCTCATCCTCCCGGGCAAGGCCTCTGCTCAGCTCCTTCCCTGAGAAAGAGTGGCACAGTCCAAGGGATGTTCCCACCGGAGCCAGCGCAGAGGACAGAGGATGAGTTTGGAAAACCCCAAAACCCGCCCGCCGCGCAGCGCGGTGCTCGCCGAGCAGACAGCCGGGGAGGCGGGGGAAGGAGCCCGCCAGCCCGTCAGCTCCTTCTGATGTCTTTGCTAAAAATCCTGGCTACAAAGAGATCTAATTGCAAATGAACTAATTAAGTAAACCTCTGACGAAGCGTGAAAACAATTTGTTTGACCCTGACGCTAGCAGAGGGCTCTCCGACAGCAGAGTTAATCAGTCAGCGCCGGAGCCCACAAGCGGTGTCAGCGGTGCCATCTGCCATCTGCTGCCTCCCCCCGCGCCCCCCAGCAGGGCTGCCAGCCCCCCTCGCCTGCTGCCGGCGCCTGCCCGGGCTCTGGCCTCCTCCAGATCGTTCATTCATCCAGGGTTTGGCTTGGAAGTGCTCATAAAGCTCATCCCATTCTACCTTTGCCATGGGCAGGGTCACCTTCCACTGCAAGCCAGCCCGGCCTCGGACACTTCCAAGGATGGGACAACACCAGCAGCAATAACTGCTGTGTTTTCTCCTTCTCCATGTGGTCACCCAGCTCTGGGAACACACTTTGGGATGTCTGAACCAATTCCCAGGATCTTCCCCTCCGCCAGCTCCGTTCTGTCCCAGGCTGAGTCAGAAAAACCTTCCCCAAAAAGGTGACACTTACTTGACAAACTGCCCCAAGTCCTCACAGAGGGTTTCGCAGCCAGGCCACTTGCACTCTCCGTGGCCGTAGAGCGGGTGGGAGCCGGGGGTCTCTTCATGGGAAGAGCTGCACAAGAGGGAAAGGAGCCTTCAGATGGTGCATCTGAGATGCTCCAGCATTCCCAGGCATGGGGACAGCCCCGGGACACCCACGGTGATGGCTCCCTGTCCTCTGTGGGTGCAGCAAAACAGCGCCAGGCTTCTTTCATGGGGTGGGCAGAAACCCCCCACCCCTCCCAGCCCTGGGGGTGATGGATCCCAGCCCCCTCCACCTCTCCAGGAATAAAAACACAAAGTGCCAGGGCCCGACCCGGCTCTACCTGTCCCTTCTCGGCGTGTGCATGGTGCTCTGTCCATTGGGCAGAGGGTGATGGGAAATGGGAGGTGAGACCTTGGCGGCCGAAAACGAGGTAGAGTTGGAGGTGTTGGTGGTGAGGTCAAGACCTTCCTGCTTAATGCTGTCCTCGACGGGCTGGGCGGCCGTGACCTCCTTCCAGAGCTGCTGGAGGTCTGAGGGGCAAACAGCTGTGGCAGAGAGTGACCAAGGTCAGCACCCAGGGCTTCCTCCCTGCTCCCTGACTCCCCAAATCTCACCCAGCACTGGGACAGCATCACCTGGAGATGGGCACAGCAAGGGGAGGCTGCACGACCCCATTGGGAAATCCAAACCAAGGCACCTGCAGCACCCACAGAGCCACTCCCAGAAGGGAGGAGAGCCTGTTTTCCCAAATCCTGGCACCCCCCTGCCAGAGGAAGAGGTGCCCCAAATCCTGGCACCCCTGTGACAAAGAGGTGCCCCAAATCCTGGCACCCCTGTGACAAAGAGGTGCCCCAAATCCTGGCACCCCTGTGACAAAGAGGTGCCCCAAATCCTGGCACCCCTGTGACAAAGAGGTGCCCCAAATCCTGGCACCCCTCTGCCACAGGGACCCCGAGCCCAACCCTGCATGGCTCCGACTGCTGACACCATCACCCCCCAAACTTTGGGGGCATCACAAAACCCAACACCACAGCCCCTGCCCAGCCCCCCTCAGCCAGAGCTGGGCAAGCTCCAGCCCAGGAGCCCCCCCAGGCTGGGGTCCTTACCTTGGGGCAGGGTCTGCAGGGGCACCGTGCCCTGCCCCGGGGGGAGGCTCACCAGGCCCTGGCGCTGCAGGTTTAACAGGTGCTGCTGCTGGAGCTGCTGCATCTGCAGGAGCTGCTGCTGGAAGGCCAGCTGCTTGTTCCCCAACGGCTGCTGAGACAAAAGGAGGGACAAATCCAAGCCTTATTCCCGGCCTGGCAGGGCAGGCGGGGGCTGGAGGCCGCGGCGAGGGGCGCTGGCAGCGAGGGGTGACAGCGGTGGGGACACCGCGCTCGGCCGTGCCTCCATCCTCTGCGGGGCCTGCTCAGCTCCCGGCTCAGCCGGACGGAGGCTTTGATCTATCGGAAGAGGAGGGGAAGGAAAGGGAAAAGGGGAAGGGAAAAATAAAGCGCTGGAAAGAAAGGGAGAGAGAGGAGCTGTGCCGGGAGGGACTCGCAAAGCCCGGCTGGGGGGGGTCCTCATGGGGGAGGCTCAGCTGCGGGGTTGGTGTAAAAAAAAGGTGGGGGGGTCCCAGCAGGCAACAGGCACAGAACTCTCCTGTAAGGCAGAAATTTATCCCTGTTTGTAAAAAAATTACAGTTATGAGCCTTTTCTTGGTGAGGGGCTGAAAGTGGTGCAGGGGAGGGGGTGCCCAGTGCCAGCAGCAGTGTCCCCACCCTGGCCACAGGCACCCCCAAGTAGGTGCCTCTCCCCCCACCCCCCCAAAGCTGGCCAGGCTCTGACCGGCATCGCTGGCCCTAAACTAGTTAGGCAGGATGGGTCCCTGGGGAGGCGCCGAGAAATCCATGAGAATTAAGTGAAGGGGAGAGAATTCAATTAGGGCTGGGGACAGGCAGCTGCTAATCCGAGCCGGCAGGGAGAGGGGAGCTGCCCTGGGGCTGCCCGGCCTCATTAGTGGGGCAGGCGGCTCCGTGACCCCGTGAACCCCCCCAAACCCCCCTGTTTGGACAGACGGTGCCGGCAGGGAGCGAGGAGCTGGGCTGGGGGCACATCCCCCCTCTCGCTGCACTCTGCAGCCCCCCAAAGGATTATTTCCATGTTTGTGCTCTCACTGAGGAGCACAAGAGCTCTGCAGTCAGGATGTCCTGTTTTGTGAGCATCGAGGGGATTCAGACCCCCCAGGCACTGGGAATTCCGAGGAACTGGTGATCCCTGAGGCTGCATCAACAGGGAACAGCAGACAGACTCTCTGTGGCAATCCCAGCCCATGACTGGGTTCTTTGGGGCAATCCCAGCCCATGACTGAGTTTGGGGCAATCCCAACCCACAACTGAGTTTGGGGCAATCCCAGCCCATGACTGAGTTCTTTGGGGCAATCCCAGCCCAAGACTGGGTTTGGGGCAATCCCAGCCCAAGACTGGGTTTGGGGCAATCCCAGCCCATGACTGAGTTTGGGGCAATCCCAACCCACAACTGAGTTTGGGGCAATCCCAGCCCATGACTGGGTTTGGGGCAATCCCAGCCCAAGACTGGGTTTGGGGCAATCCCAGCCCAAGACTGGGTTTGGGGCAATCCCAGCCCAAGACTGGGTTTGGGGCAATCCCAGCCCATGACTGGGTTTGGGGGCAGCACCCAGGGTCTCACTGGATGCAGGTGCACCCCTGTGGATGCTGTTGATGCTCAGCCTTGGCTTTGTGAATCAGAGGGTGAGGATGGGCTCCAAACCCCTCTCTGCAGCATCAGGCACAACCACGTGTCCTGGCTAGGGTACAGATGGAGTTTAATTCCAGTTTCTCAGCCTCGGAGAGACGTGTGGACTCTCCCTGTCCTCTCCACCCCTTGGCCACAGCAGAATTGCCTCCCCAGAGTCAGATCTGGATCCTCCCTGGCTCTGTCTCAGCCCTGCACCTCTGAGGCTTAAAGATCAAGGCACAAATCAAAGCAATTCCTGCTCAATGAAGAGAAATCCCTGACTCCTGAGCCACTCCTGAGGGCTCCAGGCCATGGGATCAGCAGGATGGAGGGAAAAGGGCAGGACCAGGCTGCAGCCCGAGGGCTTTAACAGCAGCTCCTCTGTCCCCCAGGGTGTCCCCTCCTGGCGAGGGGAAGCTCTGCCACCGTGTGGGATGGACACACTGGCCTCGCCTTGCTTAGAAACAGCAGCTGGGGTGGGAAGGGATGGGATGGGACAGGATGGGATTCTCCTCCTCTTCCCGGCTCCACCACCGCCCTCCCCGAGGGCCTCGGGGCAAGCCCGAGCTCTGCTCCAACACAGCCTCATCCACGTCACTTCCAGGCTGTGGTGCTGGGAGTGGATGAGGTCAGGAGGATCCCTGGGCACGCTGCCTGCATCCCACAGGCCAGCCCGGCTCTCCTGACCCGGCCTGGTCGGATTCAGACCCCCAGAGCACCCCGGGCAGCCCTGACCCACCCGTGACTCTCCAGGGATGCTGTTGAACCTGGTGATGCGAAGGTTGAACCTGCAGCTTCACATGCCTCAAATCCCACGTCCCCCCAGCTTCCACAGACCAGGAACAGGAGGAGCAGCCCCAGGAACACAAATCCAAGCCAAACCAAGCTCTGGTCCTATGGGGAGCCGACCTGCCATGTCTAGGGAGCAACTGTGGCACCACAGACCTCTAAAGTCCTGAGTGATGGGTGGATGCAGAGCCACCCACCAGCCCACGGGCTCCAAGCCAAGCTTTCCCTGGACAAACCAGCCTGGGGAGAGCCTGGATGACAGCCCCAGCTTTCCCAGAAATCTCACACCCCTTTGATTCTCACAACCCCCATTCCTGTTGGAAAAGCCACTCCAGGAGGAGCTGGCTCTGTGTTGGGGCTGAATCCTTGGGCTTGGCTCCCCCAGCCCATTCCCAGCACAGGGCTGGGGGTCTGCAGCATCACCGTGCATTAGATGCAGCTGAGTGGGTGCAGCTACCGGGGCAAGAGGCGCCGTCACTTTGATTTATGAGCACATCAGGAGGAGTTTGCGCCGTGACACGCGGGACTGACAGCAGCACTTCATTAAGCTGACACCGGGGTTAGGCGCCAGCAGCCCCCCCTCCCCACCCTGCCTGCCTCAGGAGAGGGACAACCCCTGCCCTCAGCAGCTCTGGGGACACACAGAGACCCTCCCAAGGGATTTTGGGGTCTCTGCACCCCGTTGTTGCTCAGAGGAACCGAGCATCCTGGGAAGAGCAGGATGGGAGACACGAGGATGAGGGGCTGCACCACAGCTCCTTGTTTCCCCCACATCCAGGACGCTGCTGGAGGCTGGGGGGTGGCCTTCACACCCCAGCACAGGAAAATGCTCCAGGATGGGCTGGAATGTGCCACAGCTCATCCTAGTGGGATGCATGGATTCATGCATCAGTTGCCTCGCTCTGCCCCTTCCCCATGCCCCCAGTGTGGTGCAGCACCCATGGACACAGAGCATCCTTAGGGACAGGATGCTGCTGACAGGCTCTTCCCACACATTTCCATCCTCTTATCTGTCCTCCCCTTCTCTGGGGCACCCCCAGCTGTGCTGCTCCTGGGGAGATCAGAGCTGCTCCTCCAGGAGATGCTGCCCCTGCCCCAGGGAGATCAGAGCTGCTCCTCCAGGAGATGCTGCCCCTGCCCCAGGGAGATCAGAGCTGCTCCTCCAGGAGATGCTGCCCCTGCTCCCGGCTCCTTCCTGGTGCCCTTCCCACCTGCAGCTCCTGCTCTGAGCTGCTGACTCACAGCAGTGCCAAGAGGAGCCCTTGGAATCAGGCGGAGGGGATGCAGAAGGAGCTGGATTTACAAATCCTGCAGCGGGGCAGAAATTGAATCTGGCAATGGGTTTCCCTGAAAGGTCCAGGGGTGGCTCTGTGGAGGCATCCCAGACACTCCAGCTCTTCCCTGAGTTTCAGGGAAGCCACAGCATCACCATTCCCAGCAGGCAAACATGAACACAGACTTTAGGAACACCAGCTTCCCAAATTTTTGGTGTGAAACCAAAGCTTACCCAAGGATTTTGAGGAAGGAAAACACTGACATCCCCTTGCTGGGACCCTCCTCAGTGCTTTCCCCAGCTGGAAAGCTGGACCCACACCCCTCCAGCAGCATCCAACACCCCTTCCCCCTCCTGCTACACCCTTTCTTGTTGGATAAATTTCCCATCTCCTCTGTACCATTTAATTAAAAGTTAACACGCGCTTTTTAAAGCAGAGCCCGCTAAGCAAGCGCTTTGTTAGAGCTTAATTATATCCCTGCTCGGTGCTGCAAGAGAACATCGCCAGGGCCAGCAGGAAAGTCCTTGAGGAAGCTCACATTTACGCCTCCCCCGTTTCCCGGAGCACCAGCAGCTCCTGGAGATGGCTCTGATAACCCTGAGCCTGTAAATGCACCAACATCCCACACTGAGAGCCTGGCTGAGGCTGGAGCAGGTGACCCTGAGCCACTGCAGCCACACTGGTCCCCTGATGCCAACGTGGCTTTGCCATTGAGTCCCCCTTGTGCCACCCCAACACAGAGTCTGAACTTAAAATCTTCCCTCCCTGCCAAAAATCTGAGCTTCAAGTGCTGGGTGTCTGTCAGGGTACTGGATTTTGGGTGGAGTGATGGCCACAAACAGCCCCAGCAGCTCTGCTTGCACCAGGGATGTGGAGGGAGTGGTTCAGGAGCTCGTCCCTTGTCACTGGGAGCTCATGGAAGGACACTCAGCAGAGGGGCAGCAATGCCAGACATGAATTCTGCAAAAATGCACTGCAAAAAAACCCTGTCTGAAGCATTTTAGGAAGAGAGAAGGGCAAAAATACCCAAGGAAAAGGAAGGGAGCAGTGCTGTCTGCTGGTTGGGCTCTGTCCTCAGCCTCTGTGTGACCAGCACGGCCCCAAAACACAGCCACAACCCCTTGGGGGGCATCACTGTGCCCTTGGGGGCAAAACCTGCTGTGGAAAGGGGGTTCACAGGAGCACAAAATGAGTCTCCACCAGGCACCGGCCTGCCCAGCACTGCCAACGGGGCCCTGGGGGGCTGAGAGCCCTGCCCACCTCAGAGCCTCCTGAGGAAAAGCCCTTTGCTGGGATCACTGCTGTTTCTCACATTCCCTGGGCTTTGGAGAGCCGCCCTTCCTGGCAGGAAAAGCTCTGCTTCGGCTGCCACCTGCCCAGCCCTGCCCACCCACAGGGCACTGCTGCACCAACTCAGCCAGGACTGGGCTGCCCAAGCTGAGCCTGGCAGGGCAAGGGCTGGGCTGAGCCTTCCCTGATCCCATCACGGGGGGATTTGGGGAGTCCTCACTCTGTGCTGGGGGGCTGGCACCTGTCCCTGTCACCAGAGAGGCCCCTCTGGTGCCCCACACCCCACATTTTGTGGATGCACTAGGTCGCAGGGAAGGAGGAAGAGGAGGAGGAAGAGGAGGAGGAAGAGGAGGAGGAAGAGGAGGAGGAAGAGGAGGAGGAAGAGGAGGAGGAAGAGGAGGAGGAAGAGGAGGAGGAAGAGGAGGAGGAAGAGGAGGAGGAAGAGGAGGAGGAAGAGGAGGAGGAAGAGGAGGAGGAAGAGGAGGAGGAAGAGGAGGAGGAAGAACAACTCCCAGTGATTGGACTGGCCACCCTGGCACATCGAGAGCAGGATGTCCCCATGTCCCATCCCTGTGGCTCCCTGGGGTGCTGGGGTCCACTTTTAATTTGCTGCCAGCTCTGCTGGCCCGGTGCCCTCCAGGTGAGCTCACCTCTTTGGGTTGCTGCTTTCCGGCTTGCTGCTGGGTCAACAGCTGCAGGTGAAGCTGCTCCTGCTGCTTCTTGTAGTATTCCTGCAGCTGGGAAGGGGAGAGAGCAGCAGGATCAGCAGTGGAACCACCCTGTTCCCACCTCACCACAGCGTGCCCAGCGCCGAGGCTTCGGCACAGCCATGCAGGCTCCTGGCACTGTCACCAGGGCAGGCTCCCTGTGTCACCCGGGGCAGGGTGGGAGGGAAAGGACCCACCAGGGGAGTCAGGGCAGCAGAGAAGCCCTGGGCACGCATTGCCAAAGGCTCTGGATCCCCATGGCCCTTGAACCTCCCCAGTGCCAACCCTGCTGTTTATTTTAATGCCAACCTGCTGCCCCTTGAGAGAAAAGCAGGCTGGCACATCACAGAGCATTTCAGGGTGGGGAAACCCCAGTTTTGGCATGATGGGACCCCAAAACATCCCTGACAAGTGCTGTGAGAGCCAGTGGGGTCCCAGCTGGGGAGGACTAGGAGCAGATGCAACCCCTGGCCTGTGAGAGCTGGGGGTTCAGTCCTGCAGTCAAAACACCCCCTCAAATCAAAGCAGAGGTTTTTGCTGAGCCATTAAAACAGGGATAAACCCCCTGGATCCACAGGGAGCCACCAGAAAAGGTCCCAGTGTCCACATGCAGCGCTGGGATCTGCTGGCATCGCTGCCAGCTCTTGCCTTGGCCCCTAAATAAACCGTGGGTGATGGATTTGCTGCGTGCAGGGAGGGGGAGAAAGGCACGGGGAGGTCAGAGAGACCCCCCCAGCCCCCTCGCAGGGGCTCAGGAATGTCCCTGGGGATGCCGGGAAGCCTTTATCAGCTCGGGGCTGCCGGCAGCGAGTGGCTGTTTGTGTCGGAGAACAGGTTTGGAGGGGCTGGGTGTTTACCCCTGAGCCAGCCCGAGCCAGGGCGCTGCGGCGTGGCCGGGCTGGGAGCAGGAACATTGGGTCAGGGGTGAGAGGTGTGATGTTTGGTTTGCTGCCGGTGGAGAATGTGAGCTATTCCGGCCTGGGTTGTTTAATTTGCAGTCAAACGTGTTTCTTTATCCGGCTCCAAAGAGGCTTGTGGAAGGACCCACCCAGGGTAGTGTTTACCCTTTGTTCTTTCCCTGGGGCCAACCTTGAATCCTTATCAGCCTGTTTGGAGTAAACAGGTACTGGAGGCAGGAGGAAGGGTGTGGAGGATGCTTGTGGGGTTTCTCCCTCTCTCCCTCCTTCCCGCCGGCGGGAGCTGTTTACCCAAGCAGACCTATTTTGTTTCAGAGTGGAAATCTGCTTTTTTTCCCCTTCTCCTCGTTTTTCTTCCCTCCCCATCTGAGTAAAAATCTCTGGAAAAGCTGAGAAAGGCCATGAGAAACAAACCTCAGCTCTGGAGCTGGTCACAGGCACCTGCCCAAAGCCCAGCAGTGGCCACGGGGGCTCTACCCCGGGCACATTGAACCAAGAGCATCCACCCCAACCCCGGCTTTCCCCAGGAGCTGGGCAGCCCCAAATCCCTGAGCAGGAATGCTGTAGGTTTTGAGACCCTGGCTCAGGGTGGCAGCACCAGCACTGGCAGCACCTGCAGCTCTTTTCATCCCTGGACGTGCTGGGAATCCCAAAGGAAATATGTGGAAAGCAGAAGGAGGAAAGGACCCATTCTTCTGCCTCCAACAAACTCCAGCATTCCCAGGCCCCGGTGGGAATTGCCTGGCTGGATTCAGCTCCAGTGCAGCGTTACCTGTTGCAGCATTATTGCCTGCTGCTGCTGCAGGAGAGCCTGGAGCTGGGGCGGGGACAGGATCTGCTGCATCTGCTGCGGCGTGATCATCTGCGGGGACATCATGGCCACGGACACGGGGACCTGCGACAGCAAGGACACGTCACCACTCCCAACCCAGCAAAACTCGCCCCAAACACCAGCAGTGCCTCTCCCAGAGCATCCTCCGTGTCTCCCACATCTCTGTCACCTCTGGGTGAAGCCCCTGGCCACTGCTCTGTCCCCTGGGACATGGCAATGGCAGGGAGGTGTCCCCTGGTGCTGCTGGCACCAGGATGAAGCTTCCTGAACCGTGAGCTCCCCCACAGCAAGCTGAGGGCTCTCCTTTAAATGCAATTTAACTGGGGGAACTGGGCATCAAACCACAGCTCCCTCCCCTGCTGGGAGCATGGGAAGGGTGGAGGGAAAAGCCAGGGAAGTGGGAAGATACCGATCACCCAAATAACTCTGCAGAGCACCGAGGAAGAGGTTACGGGGTTCTCCAGACACATCAAAGCTTTACCTCCAGCTGACACCAGTAACTCCCGTAATGACTGTGCCAAGAGGAGGGAGGGCCGAGGGAACCTGCCAGCCTCTGCCTTTGGTTATCAAAACACGGGTCCACACCCCAGGCAAAGCTCCTGGGAAGGTGTCAGTGATGGATCCCAGCCCTGCTGGGTCCTGCCCAGGTGGAGCAATGCCCGGATGGAGCCATCAGGAGCTGCCTCGTCCTGGCCTTCCACTGATCCCACAAGCCCAAAGCCCTTCCTGAGGCTCTGGGCAGGGTTAGGGCCTCACTGTAATTTAATGACCCTCCTGGATGCCTCCTATTCCTGGGAAAGCAAATAAGAATTGCTGGGTAGGAGCCACCAGCAGCCACAGGCTCTTCCAGGGGATCCCAGGAAGAAGCAGCAACTCCTTGACACGTGGGATGGGGCAGAGCACAAGCCAGGATCCAGATACATGCCAAGGATCCAGTTCTGATCCAAACTAAACAACTCCTCAGCCCAGCATCTCAGGACCTCAAAGAGCAGAGAAACCCAGCAAAGCCCCACTGGAACCCTGTTTCCTGCTCCCTCCTCTGGCCAGGACCCCTCGTCATGCCCAAGCTGCCCAGTCTGGACCCCTTCCAGCCACTCCAGCGGGGATGGGACCACAGGGTGGCCTCGTGGCCAGTCCCTCCCATCTGTGATGGGTGTCCAGCTGACCTTCAAGGGAGATTGCAAAGCCTTATCTATTTACTCAGGCATTCTGCTGCAGGGAGGCGTGGGACACGGAGAGAGCTCTGTTTGTCACCAGCGTTTCCCCCTCCAGCCACCTCCGTGGCAGAGCTATTGATTAATTCCTCTGACTTCCCACCCAAGGGCTTGGAGCTCAGGAATGAGCCCCAGCACCCTGCAAGGCTCTGGCACCCACCAGAGAGCCCCGAGCCCTCCGTGGCACCAGCACCCAGTGAAGAGCTGCTGTTTGAGCACCCAGGTGCTCCCAGCCAGCTGTGCCAAGCCCCGGGTGAACATCTGGGCAGGAGGGAAGCTGGCGAGGAGAGCGAAGTGCGCGCCCAGGAGCGCCGCTAATTTCCCTCTGCCAATTCATCAGCCGGCAACGTGCTCGGAATGAGAGCCCCTAATTAATTGCTCCTCCACATCCCCCCCAGCCCGGGAGGGCTCCCTGCCCCCTCCCGCGGCCCCTCGAACACGTTTGCTGGCATTTTCAAATCGGAGGCATCCTAATTACCGGAGAGTTATAACACCTTCCATTTCTCGCCCAGCGGACTGACACCCTGTCAAGAGCAAAGAGAATTGCCAGAGGTTTTGACAACACTAATTGCCCCTATAATCTAAAAACACAAAGGAGAGGCGATTAGTCGAGAGGGCCCCAGCTCTCGATCCGACACGAGGTTTTCACAATGTTACAAGAAAACAAAAGTGATGCTTTTTAGAGTTTGATGGCTGCTAACAAAAGCAGAATTATATTTTCATACAACCTTTGTCTGCATTAAATGGCTTTTTTTTTCCTCCCCCCGCCACTCGGATGCGGAGCTGACACGGAGAAATGGTGGTGGATCCATGTGGGGGTGAGGTGGGAATGGGGTGAACTTGAGAGGGGCAGCTCTGCTGCTTCCTTGGTTCCCGTGAAGAATTTCCCCACAGCGTGGAAAACGTTCCTCTCCCAGTTAAGGTTTCCAGGGAAAGCAGCAACTTTTAGTAAAAGAGGAAGTTCCAACTCACAGGTGGTTTTGCTCCCATTCAGCCTATGCCTTGTGAATGTTCCAGCACTGCCTTGGCCCCAGTGTGGGCCAGCAAACCCCACTGCTGGGGGTTCTCTGTCCCAAGCTCTGGTGACAGTGCCAGCTGCCTCTGTTGGGGACAGGGAGAGCTGCTGCTCTGGCAAAACGAGATGGGGATGGAAATGAGGCTGGAAATGTCCATCCCAACCTGGCCAAAATCCCACAGGGACACACCCCAGGGTGGCCCTGGGACATCCCTTCACCTGCAGCCATGGCCCTCAGTGACAAGATTGCCAATGGCAGGGAATGAGGCCAGCCTGGCATCCCTGGGTAACAGCAGGATCTGGGCAGCAACTGCCTCAAAAACTGGGATGCAGGTGGTAAAAGTGAGAGCTGAAGGATGCCCAGCAGAGCAGCACAGGGGCTGTGAGGACTGAATGTCACCCAGTTGCCACCACCCCTGGACACCAGAGCAGCACAGGGGCTGTGAGGGGTGAATGTCACCCAGCTGCCACCACCCCTGGACACCAGAGCAGCACAGGGGCTGTGAGGGGTGAATGCCACCCAGCTGCCACCACCCCTGGACACCAGAGCAGCACAGGGTTATGAGGGATGAATGGCACCCAGCTGCCTCCAGCCCCAGGCACAGGAGCAGCCGGGAAATGTCCTTGCAGCTGGCACATCCCTGGGGAAGCAGGTCCCGGCAGCAGCCCCGGAGCAGCAGCAGTGCCTGGGGACCAGCCCGACGCGTCACGAGCTGGCATCTGCCAGACACCGAGTCAGGAAGGGTTTGACTCACGCCTTGGCCGGCTGCCACCCCGCAGAAACTGCTTACTAACAGCTCTGGCTGCTCCCAGAAACACCCGGCGCTGCTCCGGCCGGCCAGCAGCATCTCCAGGGGCTGCTTTTCCAGGCGGGCCCGCCTGTAATCCCCGTGCCAGAGGACGGGGCGGGAGCAGCAGGCGGTGGGTGGAAAAGCAGGCAGGTATTCCAGGGAATATTCCCTCCCTGAGCCAAAGCCAGCTGAGGGAAGCAGGACTTGGCCGTGTGGAATGAGGCAGGATGGGGTGCGAGGCTCTTGAGAAATTTTTCCTAGATTTTTTTGGGTTGTTTTTACGGGAAGAGGATTGAACTTGCAGACAGAGCGGGGAAAGCCACGGCCCGGCAGCCTCGGCTCGCAGCAGGGCTGTCATCAGAGGGACAGTGCCCTCCTGACCCCGGGGACAGCTGGCTTGGCACGGCCTGGGGACATCCTCAGTCAGTCTCCAAACATCCCTGCTCCGGCTGTCACCCAGGCCAGGAGGTCACTGCAGGAGCCACCCCGTCCCCAAGGGCCACACGTCACCGCCACTGTGGGAAGGGGCGGCTCCTGGTCCTTGCCTCAGCCACACAGCCCAAACCTCGTCCCCTCCATCCCTGCTGGCTCTGGGATCTTTGGGATGAACACCCCTCTCTTCCTCTCTGGAGGGTGCTCCTGGTTTCCCGCAGAGCTCAGGGCTGCACATCCTTGCTCTGATCCAATCTTGGGGTTTAACTCAGAAAATGTTTGTGCTGCTTTTCCTAATTTTAACCACTCTTTTCAAATCCAAACCCAATAGAAACAAACCGAGGAGGCTGGGAACAGAAGGGGGGAAACAACCACCAAAAGCAGCTTCGAGTTGTGGTGTTTTAGGGGCAGGGGATGAGCAAATCCCACCCCAGAGCACCCAATTCTCACAGGAGAAGAGCAACCCCAACGCCCCTGGCACATCCCAGCCTCCCTTCCTGCACCCAGCATCCCTGGGCGAGCTCCAAGATCCAGCTGGCTCAGACAGTCTGGGACTGCTCCCAGTGCCTGGGGCCAGGCAGTGATGCCACTGACACCGAGGTGACCCCAGCCATGGCTTATAAACCCTGAGGGGTGGCACAGGGCCACCTAAACACTGCTGTGTCCCCTCTGGACCTCACCAGGCTGCGATAAGGCACATGTACACTAAAATCTGCCCAGGATCAAAGAAATGAAGCTGAGCCCCACATGCCAGGCTGGGTTTTGAGGCTGTGGGTGGTTTTAGGAACAATTTTAGCAACACTCTGAACAGCTCCAGCACCAAAGGTTCAAGTGCCCTGGGTGGGGTGGCAGCAGGGTGAGCAGGTCAGGGGACACCAGCATGGAGGACACCAGGCCCTGATGCTCAGCTTCATGTGAAGAAAAGGAGGAATCAATCCCCGGCATGTTCAGCCCAATGTGTATCCTCGTTAGAGCATCCTCATTAGCGCATCCTCGTTAGCGCAGCCTTCCCGCTGGGGAGGCCCCAATCACACCTGGCTGGGCTCCAGTCGCTGCTTGGGGACAGTGGCAGCAGAGGTGACAGCACTGAGGCCCCTCCTCAGCCAGCCCCTGCCCCCAGCACCATCCAGGCAGGGTCCCTCCATCCCCTGCGTGGCCACGGGGTGCTGGCACAGCTCTCACACTGATTGTTCTACAGGGACTAAAGTGACTTTGCTCCTCTGAGAGCCCAAAACACCAATCCCAGAGTGGGATGGTGGCAGTGGCACAGGGCTGGCAGTGCTGGGGGTTTTGGGATGGAGCAGGGACAGACAGGGATGCTCCAAGTTCAAATGGAAAAGCCTCAGCACGAGCCCAGATGGACGGGCTGCTGGATTTTTTTTTCCCGGAGAGGGAACACAGAAGGGCTGGTATTGATCTGTCTTCATTACCCATTTCACTCAAGTTTCAAATCAACAAAATACACTTTTCTGCTCCGCTGCCCTCTCTGCTGCAGCAGACAAAAGAAAAGCAATTTCCCGCAGTTTGCTCCAAACTCCTCTCCTCCCTTCCCTGGGTGCCCTCCAGCCCCGCTCCCCTTCCAGCCACTTGATCCCAGCAGAGCTGGGAGACCCCCAGCTCTGAAGGCACCCAAAGAGGAACCCAAAGAGGGCACCCCATAACTCCCAGGTGCCTCCAAGCCAGCACTAACAACTTGGGGTGTTGCTTTTCCAGCACCTCCTTCCATTTTTGTAGGGATTTGCTTTGTTGGATCCCAGAGGGATCTGCTGCTCCCACCATCCCAGGATGACAATGCCCTGCAACACTGAAAGCAACATTTTGTCAATGCCCACCAAGTTTCCAAGAGTTTTAAAGTTGAAAAAGAAATAAACCTATTTTTAAGTGTTTTAGAAAACCCAAAGATGGGTTTTGGAGGATTTTCTCCTTTCCTGCAGCTGTAACTGGAGTGACAACGTGAGACTCTCCACACACACCTCCAGGCATCTGTGGGAAGAGGGTCCCTACTCCAAAAAAAACTCCCAATCCGAGATGCTGCTGAGCCCAGCAGCTCTCTGGTTGTTTTTAAGCGCAGCCTGTCAGGAATGTCATTAATATTCCCGCTGGCTTGGTGCCCCAAAAACATCCCAGCCCCATCAGGGGGGTGACAAGGAGAGTGCACGGTGTGGGCAAGCACAGGGGGTCTCCTGCTCTCCCTGCCAGCACCAGGACCCTCCTGCTCATTCCCCCGGGATTGGGGGCCAGGAGCCGGCTGGCACGGAGCCGAGGGGAGACAAAATTCCCTGCGGATGTCGAAATCCATTCCCAGCTTGGGGGGCTGCACATCCACAGGCAGAGACCCAAGGCTGGCACCCCAAGGACACCCCAATTCCCAAACATTCCCATTCTGCGGTGCTTCCTGCTGCCTCCAAGCCAAGGAGGCTGTGCTGGGATCCAGCCTTCCTCCTCCTCCTCTTGCAGCCGTCCTGGCCAGTCTCATCCACACCACCGTGCCTTAGATAAACTTCCTTTCAAAGGAGTCTGCTTAATCCCCTATCTCCCCTCGGTCAGATCCCGCTCCAGCTGCCGGCGGGGCCGCGGGGGGAGGGATTGCCGGGCGCTGCTGAGTTATGAGCTATTTCTGACTCACGTCTACAACTTTCACAAGTCCTTTTTGCAACACGGAGAGAGAAAAAAAGGGAGGAGGGGAGGGAGGGAGGGAGGGAGGAAGGAGATCCAGTTCGCTCCGGCAAAAGGCGCTGGCCAGATGGGCAGGCAGGGAGGGGAGGCTGGGGAGCAGCAGGCAAGGGAAGGACGGGATGTTCGGCCGCATCCAGCCGGGAATACCAGGGAGAGCAAGGAGGGATAAGCAGGAGGAGGAGGAGTGCAGGGACACACACCCACGGAGGGGAGCGAGGCGCCGGTTACCGGAATCTGACTTCACCCTCGCCGCCTTTGTCCTCTGCAGACATTTTCCATGCAGTGACTGCATTTCCTTCCTGCCGGCACCACTGGAAAAAGCCGCCTGTTTGTGCCGTAGGAGCCCTGACTAATTCCCACTGCTCCCACCCAGCTGCCGCTTCCCAAGCCAGGGGTTCTGGGCTCTCCTGACCAGCCCTGGGATTTGCTGCTGGATGGCTCAGCCATGCCCTGGCACTCCAAGCCAGGAGAGGATCCCGGGATTGCCCATCCCAGCCCGGCTCCTGTTGCCACCTGGCTCAGCCTGGCACAGGCAGGACCTCCAGCTCCAAGAGCGCTTGTGCTAATTACTTTCCTTTGTTAATTAAACCCACGTGGCTCTAATAAGGTAACCTGCTGTTCTCCGATAAATTTAATTAGCCTGAAGGGAGAGCCCCTCCGCACAGCTATTTAAATTGTCACTTCCCATCGCCGGGGCTTTGCTTCTCCCTGCCTCCCCCCTCTCTCCAGATTTCACCCCTCTCCTGCCCATTTTCTGCCCTTTTCCTTTGGCAGAGAAGGGGAGCAAACGGGAGGTTCCCCATGCCTGCAGGAGCAGGATGTGCCTGCTCAAAGCCCATTTTCCTCAGTGCCACAAATCCCCATCCCAGTTGTCCCATCCTGGAGGACCTGCCCTGGCTCCAGCCCAAAGGATTGTTCACTTTTCCAGCCCTGTGCCACCCTCACAGCACCCAGCATCGATCCTGGGATGCTCCAACCCCAGGAAACTGCATCCAAAACACTGTCCCAAAAAGCAGTGACACAAAACCTCCCCTCCCCAACCCTTCTCCATTCCCACACACACACACAAAAAAACCTCCCAAGAAACTTCTGGAGGTTTCCAGAGGATTTAACTCCCGGAGTGCTCCATCCACTGAGGTGACAGGGATTTGTGCTGTCACACAGCTGTGGCCCAGCCCTTCTCGGGAAGGGGGTGACAGGGGACACTCACACGTCCTTGGGGCTCACCTGCACCGCCGGCTGCTTGCCCTCGTTGCTGCTGGGGGAGCTGAGCCCCGTGGCCTGCTGCAGCAGGAACTGCCGAGCCACCTGCAGAGCCTGCAAGAGAGACACAGGGGTGGGCATCAGGAAGGCTCCCTCCTCCTCCTCCTCCTCCTCCAGCTCTGGCTGCTTCTCCATGGATTTCCTTCACGGGATGGGTTTGATGCACAAGGAGCACCAGCGCTCCCCGATGCTCCCTCCTGCCACACCAGTACATCCCAGTCGAGACCAGCACTCTCCCAGCCCCCATGGGGACAACCCTGTCCTCTTCCCAAAATCCAGGTCCAGCATTCCCATGTCACAAAGGTCATTCCCAAAGCCCAGCCCTGGCACAGCCACCCGGAGATCTGGCTCCTGGCTGATTTATTCCAGAGCCACCACCATCTTCCTGCTGCTGTCCCTTGTGCCCAAAGCCACTGTGGGTATTTCATTTTATTAACTGGATTGAGGCACTGGAGCAGCAGACAGTTCCAGTCCCCAGCCAGGTTTGGGTGAAGCCAAGGGCAGGATCCCAGGCTGAAACAATCCAGGAATGTGTCCAAATGGATTTGATGGTGACCCAGAAGGTGCTCAGCAACCCACACAAGTGACCACCATGAAACCTGATTGTTTTTAGGGGGGTTTTTACTAGAAAAAAGTGATGAGTTTCTTCAAGTTTTTTCACAGGGATGAAGGTGTTTCACTGGGAATCCCACAAAAACAGGGAAAAAAACAATAGAAATGGATAAAATGTATTTGTAAAAAACACAGGTATGAGACAGCCATGCCCAGCACTGTGGGCAGCTGGAGAAAATGGGAAATTAAGGAAAATCCTATGAAGAGATGAGGAGGAAAGAGGAGCAAGTGTGAGCTGAGAAAAAGAGTTTGGGAGCCAGGAAAAGGAATAAAGCTCTGAGGAAAACAACCCAGTGCTCCCAGACCTGTTTGCTCCTTATTTCTGCTTTACAAGGATTCTTTTCCTTCCTTCTGGGGTTTTTTTTGGGGCACATTTCTGAAATGTGAAACTCTCCTTCCTCCCCCTCCCAAATCTATTCCCAGCTCAGCACACGCCTCACCTGTTGATCCAAACCAAGGAGCACCAACAAAACCCCAACCCAGAGCCCCTCCTCAAATGGAGCATCCATGAAAAGTCATTCCCTGCATTTTAGATCCCATTTCAGCTCCTCCCTGTGCTTTTCTGCACAGGGAACTCTTGGGAAGAGCACATAAAAAACAAAGGATGCCCCAGCCATGCCACATCTTTTTTTTTAGTGGATAAATCCACCTGACCTGGCCTGTGCAGCTGGACATGCACTACAAGGGCATGTGGAAAATAAGAGGAAATTTCCAGCTGGAGGTTGAGAGCAAAGGGTTTAACAGACCCAGCTGTAAATTTTTATAAATAAATTAAATAAATTAATTAATTTTTAAAATTTATAAAAAAATTGTAATTTCATAGCAGTGATCCCAAACCAAACACCCTGAGCACTGCACTGGGCACCCTTGGCTGTGTTTGTCACCATCACATGAACCAGACAGCCCCAAGAAAATCGAAACCTGAGGAATTTAATAAGCAAATGGATCCTGATTTCCAATTCCTGTGGTGAATTACCAGAGCTGTGCACCCAGAGGTGCCCCACGGCCACTGAGCATCCCCAAAACTGCCCAACCAAAAACTTCCAAACTTCCTTTATCCAAACAATTTAAAACTCAGTTCCTTGAGGACAGACACAGCAATTCCAGCTGAATTCCAGTGATTCCAGCTGGGAATCACTGCTGGAAAAATCCCACGGTCCAGATCTCAGAGCCACCTCAGCCCCAGTGTTTCTCCATGGGCATTTTATTTTCCCTGTTATTATCAGGGATAGATGTGCATTGCTAATGAAAGCACAAAAACCCTGTGACAATTATGACAGCTCAAGGTCTGATATTTTAATTACTTTTGGAAATGAAAACAGTAATTCCAGTTAAAAGTCAAGGTGGAGGAATCTGCTTGGAGGCAGCTCAGTGCCAGGCCCAATGGGTGCTGGAGCACTGGGCTGCATCCCGCATCCCCACAGCAAATCCCTGAGCTTTAGCTGCTTTTCCAAGGGTCTTTTAGATGAGTTTTTCATGGATTTGGCTTCTCCATGTGCAATTCCTGCTGTGTTTGCAAGCACCACCTCACAGAGGAGACCCAGCAAGGGCAGGCCCAGCGAGGGCAGGCCCCTGCCCTGGCCTGGCAAAATTCAGCACAGCAGGGACTGAAAACACAGAGGGGGAAAAGCTTCAGGAACAGAATTCCAGCACACAAAAAGTGCTGCACAAGACTTCTCCTGGAATTTTCTCTTCCCAAACCCAAGGCCTGGCTTTAGCTGCTTTTCCAAGGGTCTTTTAGATGAGTTTTTCATGGATTTGGCTTCTCCATGTGCAATTCCTACTGTGTTTGCAAGCACCACCTCACAGAGGAGACCCAGCGAGGGCAGGCCCCTGCTCCGGACTGGCAAAAATCAGCACAGCAGAGATTGAAAACACAGAGGGGAAAAGCCTCAGGAACACACAAAAAACACATTTTCCAGCACACAGAAAGTGCTGCACAAGACTTCTCCCAGAATTTTCTCTTCCCAAACCCAAGGCCTGGCCAGCCTGGGGTGCCCGCCTGGCCTGGCCCCACTGCGCCGCCTCTCAGGGGGGAATTTAATTCACTCCCCGCTGGCTCCCTCACTTTGCTGTGCTCTGAAGCACGAAATTACAAAGATTTACAGGAAAAGAAACCCAACATGGCCTCACAATTGCACACAGGGGCCTCTCTGGCAGTGCCTGGAGCTGCCCCCTCCCTGGGCTCAGCCTGTGCACAGTGATGGAAACCTGTTGCAGGGCTGGGCAGAGCGTGTGGAGCAGCCAGGATGGAATTTTGGGATGCAGAGCCACCTGTCAGCTGCATTTGTTGCAGGAAGAGCAGCCCAGGGTGGGGGGATGAAGCTTTTCCATAGGGAATTGTCACTCAGAGCCTCTCCTTGGGGCTGAGGAAGTGGGAAGCAGAAGGAAGAGCTTCTCTGTGGGAATAGATGGGATTTTATCTCTGTGAACCACAGGAAAAGTGATTTATAAATAAAAATCAACCTATATCCCATTGCCTGGTGTTATCCAGGTGCACATCAGCCAGAACTGGGAATGAATTCCTGGTGTCAAACACCTGGATGGCTCCCTCTGATCACCAAATGATCCCAGAAAAAGTTTTCAGTGTCTCAGACCCAGCCAGGGCTGATGTGGTTTGGCTCTGCCCTCCCCAAGAGCAGCACATTCCAGGATGAGGAAGAGGATGGAGACATGGACATTGCAGGGAAAGGTGGGCGATGCAGGGATGGGGTCAATGAACAGCCCAACCATGCAGGGATTAATCCCACCCTGCCAGGACCTGCTCCCACAGCACCAGAAGTTTCCCGGCTCTCGAGATCCCCCCAGGGATGTTCCTCCCTCCTCTCAGACCCCAAATCCCTCCAGTTCTCTGGACCATCCCCAACTGCAGACATCTCATCCTCCAGCAGGGGAGCAGCCCCTTTTTCCAACTTCCACCCAGCCTACCTGAGGATTATCCTGATTTTTCCCTCTCCAGCCTGTGGGACTTCACACATCCACCCCTGGATGTGCTGGATGCTACTCCAGACCCCAGGAAGGGCAGATTTTAGCTGCTTTTTCCGTGGTAAACACCACAAACTCCCTTTCTGCCATGGGGAAACACCTGGCTCCAGCCCTGGAAGAGCCCAGGGAGAGCTGCCTCACCCCACACCTTGGATTAATCCTCATCCCTGCCTTTTCCTCCTCCAAACCTGCCCCAACAGAGCCTCTCTGAAGCCTTCTGATTGGGAAGAAATGGGTCAAGAGCTCCAAAAAAAGTTTGGAGAGCATGGAGACATCCATGGGTCATACAGCCTCCCCCTCAAAAAATTCAACCCAAAATAATCCCAGGACAAAAGGAAAATCTTGCCTGGGGTATTTGAAAGTGCCTCATTTACCAGATATTTCACTTTATGAGGATGGAGCTTTTAATTCCAGCCTGGATGCTCCAGCTGGGAAGACCTGCCCAAAATCAGCTGAGGGATTTTCCACCTGGATCAGAGATTTATATGGTGTTTTACCTTCCAAAAAGAGGAAAAGCACCTGAAAAATTCCATTGAAGCAAGAACTTTGCATGGAAAGAGGCAGGAAGGGAATTTTTATTTTCCCTTTTTCCCTCCAATCCTTTTGGAGGGTGGAAAGAAGTTGGGAAAGGTTGAAAAAAAAAATAAAAGGTAAAAAAAAAAAAATAAGGAAGATTTTTTACACTAACCTCATAAAAATGACATCGTCACATTCCAGAATTAGCACCATTAAAACAACACACAGGGATATTTTTAGCTGGATATTAACAGTAAATGATGCCATATTGAGGAGCACTTCCACCAGCCCAGCCCTGGCCTCGCTTAACCACAACCAAATGGCTCCAAGAGATCCAAATGAACAAAAAAATGACACAATTCCTCACAGGAAAATGGAAAAAAAAGTCCTTTTTACACCCAGCTTCGTGTCTGTGGCCCAGCTCCAGCTGTTCTGCCCTGCTCCAGTGCTCCTGGACTTTATTCCTCTGCTCCTGACTCCTCAGTCCTCACAGGCGAGAGGTTAAACTCAGCCCCACTAATTAAGAGCACAAGGAACACGCTCCTGACAATCCCAGCCCATGGAAAAAAGGGGGAAAAAAAGGAGGAAAAAAGAGGGGAAAGGGGAGAAAAAAAGGGGGGAAAAAAAAGAAAAACTGCTCCTGCATTTGTCCTCAGTGAAATATTAAATATGAATCAGGGAAGTGAAGAGAGAGATGAGTTTCTCTTAAGTGCTCCGGCCTCATTTTTATCTTAAATACCCTAATAATAGAGGATTACACAATATATTTGAGATGTGATCACATGTTTTATGGAATGGTATCTCTCCCAGGGCAGCAAAGTGCCTCTCCTCCCCCTCCACACCCTGCCCCAACTCCCAAAAAAGTCCCGTTTGCTCCTTCTCCAAAACAAGCCTTATTTTTGTTTATCCCTCCTCGTTTCTTTGACGTCTGTCTGCAGCACGCTGCAATTTTTTTTTCGGCATTTTTTGCACCATGAAACAACCCCAAACAACACCAGAGCAGCTGGATTTTCCGGATGTCTCCTTTTCCATGGATTGAGAGCTGGAAGGAGCTCCCGTGGCATGTCAGAGTCGGGGATTGTCCCCTCGGTTCTCCCAGGACATCCCTGCTCCACCAGGTTCGCACAGATTTGGGTTCTCCACGTGCAACTCCTGCCGTGCCTGCAAGGATCTCTTTCCATTCTTTTTCTCCATTCCCTGCACCCCAAAGCTGCAGTGACCCCATCTCTCTGCACCCCATGCATTTAAACACCAGCTGCTGGCTAAAAGTTGGAATTTTTTGCAGGAAGTCAGCAAAAAAAAAAAATAACCCTGGAAAACCCCAAATCGTGGCTGAGCAGCGCTTGTTATCCCCACTCCCCTAAAATTCCAGAGGATCCCCCAGCACAGGGATGTGCCAGCCCCATCACCCCGCTGCCCCTGTTTCCTTCCTCCTCCGGGAATTCCGGGGGGATCCAGCCTGGCAGGGGGGGCTGGCGGATCCCTTTGGAGCCCGGCAGTGCCGGAGGTCCCTCCACGTTCCCACAGCAACGGCGGGGGGGTCCCGGGCCGGGGGCTGCCCCCCGGTGCCCCCGGGCGACCTCTCCCCTCCGCCAGCCCCGGCACAAAGCGGGCGCGAGCTATTGAGGCTTTTCAGCCCCATCCCGAGCATTGAAATCCAGGGATTTAACCCCAGCGCCAGCCCCCCGGGCTGCGGGAGAGAGAAGGAGAGGAGGAGGGAGGGGAGGAAGGGGAGGGGGATGCCCTTTCCCCACCCCACCGGCCGCCTGCTCTCCCCTCCCAGGCTCTGCGGGATGCTTGGAAGTGGCGTGGATTGGGAAGGAAGGAAGGATGGATGGATGGATGGATGGATGGCGAGGGAATGTTGTGCTCCAGAGCTGGGTGATCCTGTCTCAGCAATCCAGGCTGGAGCTGCCACACACCCCCAAAACAACACCCCACAACACCCCCATGGCCTCAACCCCCCACCCCCCTCCAGACAGCACCCTTGGAGAGGAGCTTTAACCCAAAAATTCCCTGCAAAGACTTGTTTGGCTTCACCCTTGTACGAGAAGTGAGGTCACAGGCACCGGAAAAGGTCAAATCCAGCCCAAAATGGGAGCATGGGCTCCCAAGAAAGAAATCCCCACAGACACAGAGCTTTGGGCCCACCAGGATGAGAGGATCCCACCCCTGCAGGGTTCCTGGGGGGGATTTCACAAAGTTCAACGGGAATCAGGATTGAGTGCTGACACTCCGGGATGAGCGAGCACACGGGAAGAGCCCAGCCGCCCGAGAACCCGCTGAGAACGCTGGATGCTCCCGGGGATGGAGCAAAACCTCCATCAAGCACCTAATTGTCCAAAACTCCAGCAGTGGGGACATTTATTCCTGACCCCAGCTGCTGCTCAGCCTGCTCCCTGAAGCAGGAAGATGGATAATCCTTGGGATAGGTCCTCTCCCTTCCATACAAGTGACGGTGTCACTTGGTTTTTTTGGAAGTTCACCAAACCCTCTGCTTTAACAGTCCCATGTGCCAGCCAGCTTCCCACCAGGAATCCACCAGGAGAAACGCCAAGGTGGTGAAATTAAACACCAGCCTTCATCGGGAGCATCCACAAGGACGGCAAACCCGACATTGTGGAGGAGATCCCCTCATTTCACAGCCACGATTTGCATCTTTTTGGCTGGGGGGGGGGGACACGGATCTCCCGTTATCCGGTGAAATTCCAGGAGGGAGAGCAGGCAGCTCCTCAGAGGGGCCCTGGCAGCGGCATTACACGCATGATTACCCTTTGGATGCGGGGAACAGGGGCTTAGCGGCGTGCGGAACGCCTGTTATCCAGGTAATGGATTTACAGCACTCCCTACTAAAGTATCAGACACAGCAATTTTTTACAGCTTTCACGCTGGAATTTATGGCTCAGGGAAGCGATCTCCGCACGAGGAGAGGGATCATTGCCTTATTTAGTAGCCGAGGAGGGAAATTGATGTTTTTTTGCCAAAGTTTGTTTGGAAAGGTGAGTCCCCAGGGCTGAGAGGGGACGCGCGTGGCAGGGGCGACCCGAGGGGCACATCCAGAGCTGCTGCACACACATGTCACTGTCACACATGTCCTGGGCCATGTGGCTGAGGTTCAGTCTCCCAGAGATTCTCCCAGGGAATGGGAGAGCAGCTCCTGGACAACCAAAATCCTCTCAGGGAGCCCCTGCTCCTGGAGTTATGGCCAAGGTTTTTGGTGTCGCTCAGATTGATGGGGGGTAGAGCAGACAGGACCTTCCCCCCAAAACAGCAACAGCCCACGAGCTGTGGGGATGGATGAGCTCTGCCTCCCAAGGGATGTGGGACAAGGACAAACCCCTGCTTTTCGGGGCAGCACCTGCACCCCAGCTCAACCAGGAATGGCCAAACCTGGTGGAAACCCAACCCCGAGGACAACGCAGGGCAAAACCTGGTCTTGTTCCCAAACCACATCCTCGAAGGACCCAGCTGCCTCGTGTAAGCCAGGTTCGAAGGAACAGGTTTCCTGGCCTACCTGCTGCTGCTGGAAGTGCAGGAGCTCCACGGGGCTCATCTCTCCGTTGGCCTCGGCTCCGGCAGCTCCATCGCGGCCGCCGCCCCCAGGGCCACCCCCGCTGCCGCCGCCGCCGCCATCGGGCTGATTGCTGAGGCTGCTCACCCCGTTCTGTGCCGACGGCGTGGAACGGATCGTCTCCGAGGCAGATTCAACCATCATGACTCGCTAGCAGGACCTAGAGAGGGGAGAGAAGAGCCTGAGAATGGGGGCTGGCATCCCTGGCTGTCCCAGATCCCAGTGGGATGGGGTGTCAAACCCTGTTGGGTTTTAGCCGTGCTCAATTCACCCCAACAGAGAAATGTGAAGCTGCCACAAATACGCTGCACATCTCTAGGTGAAGCAAGTGCAACCCACTCCTTAGAAAAACCCACAATTCCAGCTTTCCCTGAGCCTGGTGCAAGGCACAGAGGTCCAGGAATCCGTTTGTTTTCCCTAAATCCCAAAGTATTTCACGGTGAGAGCGCAGCCAAAGCCCCAGTGAGGCTGCACACCGAGCACAGGGAACCTGCACCTCGGATTCCACCCTGAAAATCCTAACAAAGTCGAAACACTCCCTCCAAGTGCTTCATCTCCCAGCAAACCACCATTTTCCAGCAGGGAAAAACCACCTGGCAGAAGGTGCCAGGCTGAGGAAACCCAAAGGAATGGCAGAGCTGGGATGTGGAAACGAGAACACGGTGACATACGGGTTGGAAAATCCTTCCTTGCTCCAAGTTTTTGCTCAGTGGGCTTGGATGAGCAGCAGATTGGTGGTTGTGAAGCTGAGGGTGCCTTTTTCTGGGAGAAACTCCAGGATTTGGGCTGGCACTGGAGGAAACAGGACCAGCACACCCACCACTAGTCTCTGCCACATCCAGCTGGTGCCACATCCAGCCCTGACACAGAAAAGTGGCAGCACAGAATCCACCCAGAGCGAGGGTCTCTCCCTGCTTCCCAACACATGTTTTCCTCCCTGGAAAAGCAGTTTTATTTCCACACCCCTCCATCCCACCAGCACGGGCTCAGCGCTCACCCACCACCGCTCGCCGAGTTTGTAACAAGATGAGAACAAAAACAGAGGGATGGGATGAAAAAACACCACCTCCCTTTCTCCTTCCCCACTCTTTTTTTCCCCTATTTCCCCCCTCCACACCCCAAAAGGCATCGAGACAAACCAGGAACAACATAATTGCTGAAATGTGGCGTGTAATAATCGCTATTCAGGGGCTGATCATTCATATTAAACAGGGAGCAGCGAGCTGCTCATTTGCATGTTGGAGATTATCTGCATTTCAAAAGTCATTTCCGCAGGGGATATGAGTGACATCCATTCCCAAGGGGAGCTCCTGTCCCAGGGCTCTGGGGCTGACACACCGGTGGCTGTGGGACAGCCCAAGGTTAAGGGGATTATTGGGATTTGGGTTTGGTTGGAGCACAGCGTGGTTGGAGAAGCTTCCCAAGGATGGGATGCTCACAGGATGCTGAGTTAGGAGCAAAAATCTGCAATAAACCCCTCACCTTTTGCCTTAAAACTACGTTTTTTTCTTCCCCACTTAGAATTTCAATGATTTCAAGTTCAGAAATATGAGATTATTGCTGTTCCTGTTCCCATTTTCCCTCTGAAATCCACGGGGAACGCTCCGTGTCTGACACTCCAACGGCATCACCAGGGCCAGAAACTCGTCAGGATTCAAGCAGGGATTTGACTTTTACACGGAGAACAGGAATATCCAGAGTTACAACGGGAAGTATTAAAAAAGGCCAAAAAAAAATAGAAGAAAAAAAAGAAAAAAAAATTGGTTTTGGAAAGGATATAAAACTTTCCTGGCTTCGGGCATAAACTGGAGTTTAACTGTTGGGAATTAGGAGGAAATCTCTGCTGCTGGAGGAGCCGTGGGCTCGCTCTGGTGGTTCCAGCCCCTGCCAGAGGCGGGATGCTGGAGCAGATTCCTGCAGCCAGGGTGATTCCCGGAGCTGGGGACACCGGGCCAGCTGAGTTCCCTCTCCAAGTCCTGTAAAACTCCACTTCCCGTTCCCAAACCCCTCTGGGATGCTGGAGTGTCTGGGATCCCAACAACGCTGCGAGGGAAGTCATAAAAGAAAGTCATCATCATAATAATGGAAATATTTCCATTCCTATAAAAAGTTTTACAAAACCTTAAAGAAAAAAAAAAAAAAAGAGGAGGGGAGAGAATAAAAAAATAAAAACGAAGCCGGTGTCTGCGAGGTTATGAAGCGGATTTAAATTTGGAACAAGCACTTTTCCAGCCAGGACGGGTCCGGGATGACTGGGAAGAGCAGAACTCGGCTGAACGATGCTGGAGCACACGTGCAGCCGTACACAGAGCCGGGAGGGATCCGCAGCATCCCAGCTGCTGCTGCTCATCCCTCGCAGTTCAAACACAAGCAATATTCCAGGGATTCTCCATACGCGGCATCCGGAGGGGCTCGGCAGGATCAGACCTTCCCCCAGGCAGAGAGGCAGGGACGGTGTCCAGACAGTCAGCGGGAAGATCCAACACCACCCGCATCCAGTGGGGAAGGGTGGGTTTGGTTAAAAGGGGAGGGAGGAGCCCCCTTCCAACGGCAACAGCAACAGAAGCTGCACAAATGGATCGTTAATTACCATTAATTACCATTTCAGACTCCCGAGCTCCGCCGCCGAACCATCGCTCTGCCTTTTTTGTTCCCCCCTTTTATCCAACCACGCACCTTCCGCAGGACAAAGGGAAGGAAACGGAGAATTACAAACGGAGCAACGAATCCCCCAGCCTTCGGCAGGACCATATGGCAACGAGGGTGTATTAATTACCGTGGCTTTTAATTAACAATTGCTTCATCTGAGCAGTAACATTTCCTTGACATCCCCCGACTCGCCGCTAACCTGCGCGGAGCACGCGCCGTCCCAGTCATCAATCCCGCTTTATTGACATCCATCCCTCCCGCAAACAGGCACGATCCCAGGCTTTTCCAATTAACACCTCCGCACTCTCTAATTAGCGCAATTAACAGGCTGATGGATGCCCGGAGCTTCCCTGGGAGGGAGGGGCTGGAGCAGGCGCTGAGGACACGGCTCCCACCGCGTGTGCCACGATTCCCGTGGGAACACCACGAGTGTGCCACGGAGCCCTCCAGGAGGGAGGGATGAACGTGGAGGTGACCAAAACCATGGACTCAAAGCAATGGATTTGGGATTTTAGGAGCAGCAAGAGCAGATGAAGAAGTGGTTTCCCCCACAAGAAGCTCCCAAGGAATTTTGGGCTACCCAGACCTGTCCGAAGCGATGCCACTGCTCCATGGGCATGGAAATTCAGTGGCACTTCCCAGCCCCTGCTGGAACAGCCACGAGTTCCTCAGAAACCACTGCCCCAACACCAATTTCAGTGGATTTCCCTCTTTTTCATTATCCTCGGCACCACAACCCTCGGCAGCTCCGTAATTTCGGGCTGTACTTTGTGGGCCACACACGGACCCAGTGTCACCTCCACCCTGCTGTCCCTGTTCTTGGCCACTGTGGGTGACCCTGCCCACAAAATCCAAGAACTCCTAAAGCATCACCCAGGAGGAAGGGATAAGGAAAAAGAGAGGGAAACACCGCTGGGAAAACTCTCCCACCACATCACAACAGCACGGGCGACACAACACAAACTGAGATGTTCCAGAGGCTGTTCCCACCCTTCCCACCACATCCCAGTCCCAAAGCAGTATTCCAGAACCTTCCTCCCAGCTCCAGCCTCCCCAGGAGGTGGAGGGGGCAGGTGGCCTCTCCCCTGGTACCAGCGGATCCTGAAGGAGAACGGACCCGACAAATCCCCCCAAAACCCTCAGAAATCTGCAGGATGCTCCTCTGCACAGCTGCAAGGAGAAGAGGACTCGGGAAAGCTGGATCTCAGGCACTGGATCTGCTCCCAGCTCCAGAAAGTTGAGCAACCTGCCTGTCCTGCTCCAGCACCGCGAGGCTTTAGGAAGCGGCTGCTAATCCTAAAAGGCTTCGGCTAGAAGAGAAGCAGCAGCCCAGGATTGCTTCGAGAGTGGCTTTTTACCCTTTAATTAACACATAAACACATGGAAATGTGGAAAGGGGATTAAAATAAAAGTCTGGGGGAGCTGAGAGGAATCTGGAGCATTACTGTAAATTAGAAGATATTTAAGGAACCAGGGACTGGCTAAGCCCAGGCACCGCTTTAATGGGATCTCACCTCTGGGCACTTTCATCTCCCACTTTCATCTTGCTCCCAGCAACTTCTTTGGGAAGAGCCAACCTCTGGCGCTTCACCTTCACCCCTGGCTCTCCTCACCTGCCTCGGTGCCAGCCCAGCCCAGCCACGCTCGTGGGCACCGGGGACTGGCAGGGAGCGAGGAGCCTTTGCTGCTCTCCGCAAACCACAGCAAGGTTCTCCTTCCCCCAAAAATCAGGAATCCTTGGATCAGCTCACTCAGGGAGCTGGAGAGCACCTGCAAGTGTGAAGACACCAACATGGGAAGCCCTAGGATTGTTCCTGTGCTCCTGGGAGCCCCACCTGCCTCTCCAAAACCCATCACCCTCGGAGCATCCCTTGCTCTCTGGAGCTGCCCCGAGCGCACCCAACCCTACAGGAGATCCCGTGCCCACCCCACACAAGGCGTTCCCAGAGACACCAATGCCCGCCTGGCACCTCTCCCATTGCCTGCCAAGCTTCGAGGAACACAAAACCCCTCCCAGACTGGGTGTGGGACCGGCTGGAGGTGGCCAGGCCGGTGTTGGGACAGCGGGGCTGCTGCTCCATCCCGGAGCACGTGCCGGGCACCGGGGCTGCTGCTCCATCCTGCTCCATCCCGGCTTCCCTCGCTGTGCTCTTGAAAAGATGAAAAAAAAAAAGGAACCCCACTCCATCTCATTAAGAAAGTAAACACAAGAGCCGTCTAAGTGTCTAATTAAGCTTCTAATTAGTCCCTGCTTGTTACTAATGCAAATTAGATTACGCCGCTTAACTACAGCATGTCCACAACACCCTTGTTAATTGCGGCCTTTTGAAATTAAATTACTCCCTAATTAGCATATCAAAGCCATTGATTCGGAGCCAGGAAAGATGAGGGCAGGAGGAAGTGAACGCCAAGTTTTGTTAATCAGGGACATCTAATTAAATAGTGACGTGGAGCATGGGGCTCCCACCTCACTGCTCTGGAGCCACCACACGTGGGGACCTGGGGATCCTGAGCAGGGCAGCCCCTCGGTGGGTGCTGCTGGTCTCTGCACCCACCATGGGTCACTGCTGGAGTGATGGAGCATCCTGGTGGGCCAGGATGCAGGTCTGGTACCTGTGTCCCACTGAGCCAGGATGAAGGTTTGGTACCCATGTCCCATCAGGTCAGGATGCGGGACCAGCACCTGTGTCCCATCAGGTCGGGATGCAGGTCCAGCTCCTGTGTCCCATCAGTTTGGGATGCAGGACCAGCACCTGTGTCCCATCAGTTTGGGATACAGGTCTGGTACCCATGTCCCAGTGGGTCAGGATGAAAGTTTGGCACCCAAACCCCATCAGGTCGGGATGTAGGTCCAATATCTGCATCCCACCAGGATGGGGTGCAGGTGTGGTAGCAGTGGCCCATCACGTGGGATTGCAGGTCCCATTAGGTCAGGATGCAGGATGAGCTCCTGATCAGATCAGGATGCAGGTCTGGTACCCACGTCCCAATGGTCAGGATAAAGGTTTGGTACCAGAGCCCCCTCAGTTTGGGATGCAGGTCTGGTACCCATGTCCCAATGGTCAGGATAAAGGTTTGGTACCAGAGCCCCCTCAGTTTGGGATGCAGGTCCAGTTCCTGTGTCCCAGTGGGTCAGGATAAAGGTTTGGCCCCTGTGCCACCTCAGTTTGGGATGCAGGTCAGGTACCCAAGTCCCCTGAGGCTGGGATGCAAGACCCGTGCCTGGTGTCCCATCATGTCAGGATGCAGCTCTGGCACCTCTGTCCCATCAGGAGGGGATGCAGGCCCAGTACCCAAATCCTGCAGGATGCCCACTGGGGGTACACCCCAAAATCCAGGAAGCCCCCATGGAGCTACATCGGCCACCACAGTGCCAGGTCCAGCCCTGCATCCTCTAATTTCTCATCCTCCTAAAACCTTGCTTTCCTTCTGTCCAGCACGATCCAAATGGGAATTTAAACATCCCAAAACACTCCCTCTCTGCAGATGGATCGGGGTCACCTTCTGCCCAACCCCAAAATCCTCGGTGACCCCAGACAGGAGCACGAGAGGCCCCTCAGTGAGGACAGGTAGGGCTGCAAGAGCCTCTCACCTGTTGGATCCCAGATCCAGCCGGGCACAGGAGGTGAGGGGACAGCGCAGGGCACAGGGGGAGGTGGCACCGGGGTCCTGACACCAAATCACCCCTTAGGGCACCGGACTGGGGGGACACATCCCCTCACCATCCCTGAGGAGTCCTTGCATGGCACACCCCCACCAAATCCCATCCCACATCCTTCCCTCAAAGAAAACCAAAATCACCTCCCTGCCCTCACCTGGGTTATCCGCCAAAACCTCCAACCCCAAATTCCCAACCGGACATCAACAGCGGAGCCACCAGGGAAAAGACTGGATCCAAAGGCAGAACCACTCCAAGGAGAGTGAAAGTGAAGCCTAATTTTGAAGTTATTTCAATAACTTCCTGAATGACCCAGTTCTTCCCATTTTATAACTTTTCCTCCCTGGTTTTCATTTTTTTTTTTTTTTATATTTTTTTTTTTTTTTCTTTTTGTTTAAAGAGGTGGGAAGGGAAAAAAATATAAAGGGATGAAGATTGGAAAAGTTTAATAGAGGGAGAAAAAGTCTATTAAAAATAAAAAAAAAAAAAAAAAAATAAGGCAGGCAGCCTGTCTCAGGGGAAGAGCTGAAATATTAAAGAAAGGAAAATCGCTTCTCCGGCTGCCGAGCCAGAGCAGGAGAATGGAGCGGCTGGAAGAGAAGGAACGGGGCACTTTTAATTGAAAAAAGGGAGATTCAAATGAAATATCCAATATCCCCCGTTAAAGAAAGGAAGAAAGACGGACCTTGGCCGCCGAGAAATTACTGAAAGCCCCAACTTTTCTTTCTCTCCCCCTTTCTTGGAAGTTATAGGAAAGAGGGATGAGAGAAAGGAAGGGAAAAAAAGGGTCTTTCATCCGAGAGGAACTCGGGGGGAATGGAGGAGGAGGGCGGGAAGAGAGAAAGAGAGAGAGAGAGCAAGTTTTATTCATTTATTTTATTTTATGAGATGAGTAAAAATAATATATTTAAAATAAAAAAGGCCGAGTTTTATAATGTCCCAGTGTTTGGAAGCAGCGGAAGGGAGCGGAGAGGGGGGAAAGCAACTAAGAACAGAAGGGCCGGCTCCAACCACCCGCCGCACGAGCCTCTCTCCCAACGAGATTCAATTAATTGATAACAAGAGGCATCAAATTAATTTTTCAAGGATGTTAGATTTTGATGAAGGAAAAAATCTCTCTGATTTTAATCGGGGCGGCGTTTAAAAGGCATAAATGAATATCCCTTTCTAATCATCTGAGGCGCCGAGGAAGCACCAAGCGGTTAACGTGGAAATTCAAATCGTTTAATTAGGGGGGGGAAAAAGAGGGGAGGTGGCCGTGGTGGGGGAAGGGGGCCCGGGATTTTCTTTTTAAGAAAGCTTTATGAAGAAATTATTTTTAAAAAAATTATATTTCTTTCAAGCATCTTCGTTCTGCCCCCTCCCCGTCCTTCTCCCGAAACGCAGCCGCACTTGGAAAAACCCATCTCGGAGCTTTTTGAGCTTTTGAATAGAGACTGTTCCCCAGCACAATCTAATTAACAAAAATGATAATGAAGAGGGTGGGGAAAAAATTTCAGAGGGAACAAAATAAAAAAAAAAAAAGCCCTCCAAACTCCCAGGAAAGAAAAAAAACCAAATCCACGGGATAAGGTGAGATTCCCAGCACGCACAACTCCCGCCCATCGCTCTGCGCTCCCACACGGGATGAGGGTTTTAGGATTTGGGATGAGGTTTTCAACACAATCCCTCCAAAATCCCATTAAAATAATTACCAGCAGCTCCCGTGGCTGGTGTGGGATAGAGCTGCAACCAACACGGCATCACCCACACTGGTTTTCCCAAGGTTTTTCCAGCGCTTCCCCATAAATCCCGGCTCGGTTCAAGCCTCTCCCACGCGGCTCACACTGGTTTTGACGCTCACGCAGTGGGGACAGATCCCCCTGGCGCAAATCCCACCTGGAATTCCTGCTGCAGCGTGAGAACCCCCATCCCACCTGGAGCACACAGAACATTCCAGCCAGAATCTGCTCCTGCCTCCCGTTCACAGCCAGGACACCTCGCTCACCTTCCAGAGCCTGGGACACCTGAGGAAGAGGAGGGATCTCCCTCTGGGATGGAGGCACAAAGGACACTGCCCTGTGGGAGTGAGGAAGAGCAGGAAAATGTCCCGGCTCCATCCCTGGGAAGGGCGAAAGCTCCCGGAAAAGAGCGATGGGGAAAGCTCTGAAATCAAAATAAACCCCAAACTCCAGGAGTTCCCCCCACCCCATCCCCTCAGGAGAGGCTGCAAAGGGCAAGGATGGAGCCAGGGAGGAAGAAATGCCCTGGAGCAGGTGAGGGACGATCTGGAATGGGATGAGGAGAGATGCCAGGGCTGGGACTCGACTTCCCACGTCCCACTCCAAGCAGAATTTTCCAGCCGAGTTTGCGGGAAGTCAGACTGGAAGTTGCTAAAAGTCTCTCCTGGCCTTCAAATAATCCAGAGGGGAGGAAAAAACAGGCATGGTACCTATGGAACACGAGGGAGGAATTCGGATGCCACAGGTTTTCCCAGACTCCGTCACGTCTGTGCAAAAATTCATCCGGAAAAGGCTCTGGTTAATGCACTCCCCGATGCTTTCCACGGCAAATCCCATTTCTATGCAGGAAGAGGCCTGGTTTCCATCCAGAAATTATGCTGCTCACGAGGAGGGAGAAGAAGAAAGGCAGTGGGGGGGGAGAACTATCCTTGGGCATTTTCAAACTCCTGGTCTGAAGTCCATTTTCCTTCGCATCCCGATCGGAGGCGGCATGACCCGAGGCCGGCTCCGTCTCGCAGCCCTGCCAGAGCCCAACTCCACGCTTCCAAACAGCTTCCCTGATTTTATTTCCACACAGCTTGGCTCCTCCGTGGCCAGCCTCAGCATCTCCTGGCTTCTCTGGGCACCTGCCACCCCCACGGAGCAAAGCCAGCCCCGCAGTCGAACGCGGCTCCCGACAGCTCGGCTGGGAATAACCCCGGAGATTTCTCCAGCGCTTTGCTAAAATCTGGGAAGCAGCGTGTTTGGCAGGGCTGTGCTGGGATCCTGCCTGGGAATGCTGCTGGGTGCCCGTGGAGGGGAGTGGGGTGGTGCATTTGATATCTGAGGTGTTGGGAAGAGAGCAGGAGAGGCAGGAGCATCCCTCGGCTGCGGGAAGCGCTTCCCACCAGGACCCTGTGCTGAAATCCAAAGGTCACCGGGGTTCCCTTCTCGGTGTCACCTGGATGTGCCACGTCCAGCCACCACGTCCTCTTCCCAGGAGCGTCCCCCTCTGTGGCTCTTCCATGGGGAATCCGGGAGGTGCTTGGCCCGGCGTGGATGGATCCTGCAGGGATGGCAGCAAATCTCTTCTTCCACGGCTCCAGCGCCCCTCTGGATGCCAGCTGGGCACACGGGGATGGGATCTGGTCCCACAGCATCACTCCGGGGTCACGCTCAGCATTCCCAGGTCAAGCTGCTCCATCCAGGCTCCTGAGCACCCCCACAGCTCAGCAGGACACAGCTGCTTCCCAAATCCAGCACATCCCTGCTCCGTGGATTGGGACAGAGCTGGGGAAGTGAATCCATGTCCTGAATCCCTGCTCATCCCAGGCAGAGCTTCCTCCTGGGAATGGTGAGATCCTGAAGCCCAGCTTCAGGATGTCCTGGTCCCCAGGTGGCTGCTGCTGCTCCAGCTCGGTGGCCAAGGAAGCCCCCGGCACCTTCCCACTGCCGTGGGACAGACGGCGCCGTGTAAATCCCAGGGATTACTCCCAGGAATCGGGCTCCCTCCATTCCTCCTAAAAATAACCCTCATCCTTTAAAAATATTAATTAGTGATTCACCAACTGCTGTCACCCTCCTGCAGTCCTGGGGTCCTGTGAGCAGCTCGAGGTCCCTGGTGCCCACCTGGCTCCCAACGTGTCCCCAGCCTGAGCAGAACTCGCCACCGCACAACTGGAAGCTGCTTTGTTAGGGGAGATCCCAAAATCCCCCAGCCAAGGGCTCTGGCACGGGGTCACAGGTGAGGGTGCCCACCTCAGGCTGGTGCCACCCTCTGGGTGCCACCTTTGTCCCACGGCAGCCCCCGAGTCCCCGCTCCTCCACAATCCGGCCACATCCTCCTCCCGCATCCCCCAAGAGCCAGGGGCACTCAGAGCTGTCCCCAAACTGTCCCTGGGTGGGCAGAGAGTGCTGAGATCACCCACGGCAGGACGTGGTGTCCCAGGGGCTGTCACAGGCAGGGCACCAACACAGGGGATGTCCCCCGTTGTCCCCAGACCAAAAATCATCCCACGGTGGTGAGGGAAGGCACCACCACCGGGATGCAGGATCAGACAAGGTGGGAAGAGGACAACAGCTGGGGACACCAAATCCCTCAGGGACACGAGCCACATCCCTGGCCCCGTGTCCCCCATGTCCTCCCCAGCCCCAGCACAGTCCTGCCCCCTGCAAGGAGTTTTCAAACCCCCAATTATTATCCTAAACCTCCAGACAAACCCAGTAATTTGTGCTCGGTCCCAGAACAATTCCCAGAGTGTTTGTGTCTGCAACAGCACTTGGAAAGTACCAAGGCTGCAGAGGAAGGAGCTGTGTGTGCCTCCTGAGGGGACAGGGGTCTGTCCCTCCATCCTTTTCCCCGAGGGATGGGCACGGCCCTGTCTCTTCCCGCAGCTCCATCCCAAATTTACAGCTGGAAATTCAGCAGCAGCGACGCCCCCAATGCTCCAGCACAGTGGGGACACGAGGGATCAGCCAGCAGCAACCCCCAAACCACCCCCTCGCCCACCAAACTCCCTCCACTGCATTCCCAAACGCAGCAGACTCTTCCTCAGGGGGTATTTTAAACCCCCAGAGCAGGGGGATCACTCCAGCATTCCTCCTTCCCAGCCACAGCCCCCGTGCCAGTCAGAGCTGCTGGAAAAGCTGTGGACACAGGAATGAGGAGGGGTTTGATCCATGGACGGGGCTGCTCCGACAGCTCCCAGGTCTGACCCAGATTTGGAGCCACGGCTCCACTTCCCAGGGAAAATGGAATTTGTTTGGTGGGAGCCCCCCAGAATCAAGGGGTTTGGGAACAGGCCCTGCCGTGTATCTTTTTATAAATAAAACCTGGGTTAAAAGGAGAAGTGGGAATAACCCAGACAGGGCTGTGCTGCTGCATCTGGAGGGTCCTGAGCATCCCTCAGGATGAGAGCCCAGCCCCGACATCCATCCCGTGGGAAAGAGCCGAGCTGGACCCTGCAGCCCCCAGCACGTTGGGGTTTGACTTTGGGAAAGTCAAATCCCAATTCCAGCCAAATCTCACTCCTGGCACTTCAGAAAAAGGGGATGAAGTGAAGGTTGTGCCATGCCACGAGAGCAGAGCTCAGCCTGAAATCCCTTCCCAGGGTTTCTCCGGCACGCTCGCGCTCCCACCTCTCACAGGATGCATTTCTGGCCATTTCCCTTCACCTGTTTCTCTCGAGAGCACATTGAGGGAATCTCCCTTCCCCAATATGCACAAAAATCCAAAGTGATGGAGATCTGCCCCAATTCTTCCTCTTCTTCACCTCCATGGGGGAACAAGGGCTCTGCTGCTGAACCCAGACCCCTGCAGACCCCCAACAAACCCTGAGTGCTTTGGGGTCAGAGGGACAGGAATGGGTCCTGCTGGAGAGGAAAAATTGAGGATGAGTGCCCCAAACCACAGGTGCCAAGAGGCCGAGACAAACTGGGAGCGATGGGATGAGCAGGAGCATCACCCTCCTCACCCCCCAGCCCCAGCTTTACCCACCCAGCAGGTGACAAGGGCCCCTTTTGTTTTCCAGATGAGGGATTCCTGTTGATTTTGAAGGTTTGATTTATTAATAGGGAACATCTGTAGCAGCCTGGCTCCCCAAACCCCGCTCGGGCAGAGCCGAGGCTGAGTGCGGGGCAGGGCAGCAGGGGATGGGGAGGGGGGACAAACCCAACCCCATCGCAGCAGCAGCCTGGAAATGCTGCAGAAATGCAGGATAAAAATCCACCCAGGAAGCTGCAGGGAAGGCAGGTTGGGATGTAAAGGAGAAATGTAAATTCTTGGGAAATAATCCCAGAGAAAGGCAAAGCTGGAGACTTTATAATCCCACCTGAATCCACCCCGGGAAAAATCCAGGGGTTTGCAGCTCTGCCTGGCCCAGCACATTTCCAAAATCAACATTTCATGCCTCAAAACTTACAGGACACTTCTCCCCATGCCTTTATTTGCTCTTCTTCTGTTTTTAAGAGCCCTGGTGATGCCGTGTTTCTCTTCCTGATCCAAGTTACCCCACGCTCCAGGGAATTTCCCTCCCACTGCCAGGTCTGGCAGCATCCCGGAGGAAGGACCAAGCTGCTGGGTGCCAGAAACGCTCCTGGGGGCACAGAGCTCCTCCCTCCCTGCTGGGACAGGGGACACAGCCTGGCAAGTGGCACACACAGGGGACACGGGAGAGCTCTCCCTGCCCAATATTCCTGCCCGGATCCTGGCCCAGTTCAGCCCAAAACTCCACATCCTCAACAAGGAACCTTGGCTCTGCTGGGTATGTCCTGCCACGAGCTGTCCCCTCACCCTGGGTGGCTCCTCCAAGCCCTCCATCCCCTGAGCCCCAAAAGCTTTTCCTGAGGCTGCAGCAGGGCCCCCATCCCGGGATGTCCTCTGCCATTCCCTGCCATCCCTGCCAGGCATTCCCTTCTCCCGGGAGCTGGAGGTGCAGAGTCCAGGAGCTGAGGAATCTCCACAGGCTGTGGGGACCCTCCTGCTCCAGGAGGATCCTCCCAGCAGCTCCAGGACAGCGTGGGATCCCCTGTGCCGGAATCCCCATCCCAACGGATCCGCCGTGATCCCAGCACGGGATGGGAGGCACCGGTGGAGCCGTGAGCCCGGTGCCAGCTCCAGGAGCTGTCCTGGGCCATGGGGCAGCAGCAGGGGACACATCCCCGCTCCCAGACACCCGGAATCTGAATCCAAAGGGCCTCCAGACAGAGGGAACTGCTGGGAATGCGGGATCCCGGCTCATCCCTTGCTCCACAGCACAACCCTGGCCTTGTACTCTGCTTTAAGCCTCCAACCTGTTCCCTCCTCCACTGCTCCCTCTTTTCCCAGTCCATGACAGCTTCTCCCAGGTGGTCCCATCCACATCCTGCTGCAGCCAGGCCCCGGCTCCCGGACTCCCAGTAAGCAGCAAAAGGAAAATCACTCACCTAAAATCTACAGGTTGTGGAATAAAGCAGGACTTGGAGAAAGCAAGGGAAGGGCCGCAGGGTTTGGGATCAGAGCTGACAGATCCCAAGGGAACCTGGCAGTGGGATGCTCAGCCAGGAAGCTGGAATGGCACCGTTTGTGTGCCTTCATCAGCCCTGGAGCAGTGAAATCCCTGTGGATAACCCCAGCTCTGGCCAAGGGCTGTTCCAAGGAGTTGCTCCATGAGCACCTGCTCAGGGCGAGCAGCTCATCCCGGCCACGGATCCATGGCCGTGGAAACGGGAGCAGCATCTCCCCGAGCTCTGGAGCTGCCAAACACGAGCTGCACAGTACCCAGAGCACAAACCCATCCCACTGGGGCTTCCTCCTCTTCGTTTTCCTCCTCCTCCTCCTCCTGCCGGGGCCTTCCTGGTGCTCCCCAGCCCATTCCAGCTCCGGTCACGCTGAAGGAGTTTTCCCAGTGAGGAAGAATAAAACACTTCCAAATCACTTCCAAATCATCCCCCACACGGGATTTTTTCCCTCCTCTATCACCTTAATTTTTTTTGTGCACTTTTCCACAGTTTTGGAAGGAATCTTCCATCACATCATTTTCTCGCCCCGACTTCTCCCTCTGATAAACCCAGCGTGGAGCCCTGAGCAGAGCAAGGTGAGATTTCCTCCACATCCACCCTCTGCTCCTTATTTTCCCAGGAAAAATCCCTGCTTTTTGCTGCCAACCTGGCTCTACAATCCAGGAGGAGGGACGGTTTCCGCCGGAACACGCTGCCAGCGGCTGCTGCCAACTTGCCAGGGCACAGGAGCCGCCGGGAAGTGTCACCCAGGGCTGGGAACGCCGGCACCGGATCGCCCCACCCCAGCACAACGGGCTGCAAACACAGCCTGCATTTTCCTTAAAAAAATATAAATAAACCCCAGGAGAAAGGACCCCGACTCACGCCGGGCTCTTTTCCCTGTGCATCCCGGTGCCCTTAATAACTTCCCTCCAGCTCATCCCTGCTCCAGCAGGATCCCTGTGAAATAAATCGTGGCTTTGGACCTCTCCTCGCCTCCTCCTCTGCTTCTCCTGCCTCTCCTCTCTCCCTTTTCCCTGATGCCATTCCACTTCCAAACACGTTTTTGTCACGGGCAGCCGGATCACCGCAACACGTTTCATGCTGGAGCCTCGCCTGAGCCATGCCAAGAGCCGTTTAAATTAGGAAAAGTTTGTAAAAAACAAAAACAAACCCTCGAGCAGCGTCTTGGCTGGATTTTATCTCCCAAACACTTGGAGGGGGGGGAGGGAAAAAAAAAAAAGGAAAAAAAAAAAAAGATTAGGAAGTTTTTCAAGCTGTGCCCGGCCCCATCTTGATCTACAAGTTCTGTTTGACTTGAAAAGGTGCAGCACAGGAAGGTTTTGTAAGAGATAAAATGGGTGCAAGTCCTTGCCCTAAGCTGGCCCAGGATCCAGCACTGCTGGTCACAGCCCCACGGCCACTCAGGGGGCTCTGGGGCCACCCCAAGGGTCCCCAGCTCCGTGCAGGGCCATGTCCCAGCCCCTGGGGTTATTTCCAAGCCAGCTGCTCCCCCGAGTTTCAATCAGGTGCATCCAGGAGTGGCTCATGGAGGATTTTTACACCTTCTGAGGCAAACACATGGAAATTCCAAGCTCTGAGGGGTTTTATTTTCTCCTTTTTTCCTTTCCTCTCCCGCTACCGGAGCTCATCCCTCTGTGGGGAGATGCCCATGGAGCAGGACCGAGCTCCCCACCCTGCAGAATCCCCCTGTCCGTGCTGGAGGAGCTGCAAACCACGGAGGAAGGGACAGGAAATTTCAAGTTCCCACTTCCAGAAGCGGCAGGTGATGCCGGCAGGGTCATTTTGGGAGCGGAGGAAAAACCCAGGGTGGCCCTGGAGGAGAAGGTGGGAACCTTCCCTGCACCCAGAAATGGGAAACAACCCCTGGAGACCCCAAACCCACCTGCCAGCCCCATCCCAGCGCTCTGCTGGGCTTCAAACCCAAGGGGGGAACAAAACCATTCCAGCTCTCCCTTCCCAAAATTAAGAGAATTTTCCCAAGTCCTTCAAGCTCCCAAAGCTCACCAGTGAGGGGAAAGGCAAGGAGCCATAAATGTGTATGAGTTATAAACCCAGGGACCTCCGGGCTTCTCCTCCCGCCTTTCCCCGGTGGGAAGAATGAGCCCGTCCCCGTTGCCCCCCACCTTGCTGCCACAAAGGCAATCCCAGCCCCACAAGTCTCCCCCTCCAGCCCCGCTCCCCGCCAGACCGACAAGAAAAGAGAAAAGAGAGTGGGGGGGATGGAAAAAAAAAGAAAAAAAAAAAAATCAAAGGAGAGAGAAAACCCTGAAAGCCGGAGCCCCCCGGCCCCTCCCCAGCCCCACAGCGAGACACAAACATCAGCAGACTCAAAGCATCCCCCGAGCCAGCGGCGGAAAAGAAAAGCTCCCGGGCTCTCCGGGCAGCAACTTCACAACTGAGTGCACTCGCATTCCTGCCGGGTTATTAGGAGAGAAAGGCCGAGGGCCCGAGGAGATATTTTAGTGTCACTTGATTTTATACATTGCACTGATTTTTTTTTGATTTTTTTTTTTTGTAGTTGTTGTTTTCCGAACACTCCCCGCTCTTCCCTTTCCAAAGGGGATGTAAAACCTACGGCTGCCGGGTTTCCAGGCAGGACAGCGGAGCTGGACACGGCTTTTACAGATATTTTGGATATTATCCGTTCTCCAGCCCCTTCCTCACCTCCCCCAGCAGCAACTTTAATCCGTTTTATCCCACCTCGCTCCGTTTGCTCAGCCTTTCCCCCCTCCCCACCCGCAGCCCCCAGCCCACCCCGCGCCTCCTCCTTCCCTGACCCCGCTGGGCGACGCATCCCGGGCTGCAGGGCTTGGGGGGTGGATTTTCCACACCGATCCCGTTCTCCTGCGCTTTTCTCCCTCCATCAAATCCAACTTTGTGCTGCTCGCCGGTGCCACTTTGGATTTTCTATTTTACCTCCGGAGCGATGCTCGATCCGGCCGGGAACGGAAGCGCCCCCATCCCCAGGCTGAGAATCCCATCCAAAAGGGGCTTTGGGACTGGGGAGACCCACAAACCTCCCCCCCAAAAACAAATAATAAATTAAAATCACACATCAAAATAAACGGGGAGCTGCTCAAAGCAGCAGCTCCCGGCATTATTTGGGAGCAGAGGGCTCCGGGATCTTCTCCACAGCCCCCAATCCCACACCACAAAGGGCAGGAGAAGCCGGAGCCTCCCAGGGCTCCTCAAAGCCCCCTGGCTTGGCACAGGGAATTCTGCCCCTTCTCCCCCACGTTCTCCCCTCTCCCACTTCAATTTAAGCGACCTGAAGGAGGAAAAAATTAAATAAAAAGTGGGAGAGCAGAGTAATTTTTCCAAACCTGATTATTTCCTCCACGCACCCGCTCCCGGAGCTTGTTCAATTTATTTTTGATGGACTTTAAGGTGGGGTGGCAATTAAAAAAAAAATAATTTCAAATCCTTAATTTAGAGTTAAGATTTTGAAAAACACTGAGACTTTGCTGTGTTTTAATCGAGGATATGGGGAGGCATGAAAGGGAACACATCCCTGCCGACACCCGGGACCGGTGTCTGCGTGAGACACATGTTGGGTTGATTTAACATCAAATCCCTGCTCTCCACGGAACGTACTCCCCGTGTAAATTTTTAACACACCAGCAGAAATTTGTAAAAGTAAATCCTCCTTCTGGTTTGGGTTAAAAACAACCCAAGCTTTTAATACAGAAACTAATAAGAATTTTATTGTCTGCCCCACAGCTTTACGACGCTCGCGGAGAAGTGAGGTCTTAATCCGATGGAAGTTGGGGTGGAGGGTGGGAAAAGGAAAATCTTGGGGTATCAACTGATGGGGAGGGAAGAGCTGCCTGAAGCTAAGGAATGATTCCAGGCAGGAATTCGGACACAAATTCCTCCAGGACTATATTAAGAGCAGCAGGAAAAAAAAATGAATAATAATAATCTCAGCGCAAGTTTTCCGAGCGGGCACTTCCCAACCACGACTCCCGGGAAAGTGGGGTTTGTGAATTATTCCCGCTTTCTCCTCCGCACATTTTTAATTTGTATTAAAAAGTGCACAGGAGGGAGAGAGGGGGAGACACACAGCCCTTGGCTTGTTTGCGTTTTAAACGAGGAAAGAGAAACCGGCGTCGCTCCCAAATGGAAAAAGAAAACCCAATTCCACTCCACTTGTTCTCTGCCATCCACACCTCCGAACGCGCCTGCCAACTCAAACCAGATTTCCTACACCCAGAGAAATATCCAGAGCCATCCGCGGCACTTCCCGAGTGCCCTTTTCTCCCGGAGAGGGGGAGAGCAGACAGAGGCGCGTTTGTTTATCCCACGGAGCCGGCAAGAATAGAAATCCCTGAACTTTGCCAGCGCCGGGAGAGCATCGCAACGACGGCGGACACCGGGGTGGGAAGGGGATGTTGCCGGAGGCTGATCCAGAGCTCCGGGTGAGCCAGCACGAGTTATCTGCCCGGGAATTTCGGAACTCCCAGAAGACGATGCTCCGTAATAAAAACTCTTCCCAAACACGTTATCACCGCCGGTACCACCAGCAGCCGCTGCCGACAGCGTCCCCGCCGAGAGCTCCCGCGGCACCGGGAACCGTGTCCGGCTTACAGAGACCCCCCCCAAATCCTTGCAAAAGACCCCCCAACCTCTCTCCCCGTCCAAACAAAGGCGCTCGGAACCCCCGCAAACTTTACAAGCGGGTGAAAGCCAGGCACGGCTGAGCCGCGGGGCAGCCGGCTGCCGTCAGCCCCTCCGGAATCCAAACCTGCGGGGGTTTCTCGGGAATATTCTCCAGCTCCATCCGAAGCCGTGCCTCGTCCTCCTCTCCCTCACCTGGCAGTCTGGGTTAGGGTTTTGGACGCGGCGCTGGATTTTCCCAGGGCTGGCTGCAGGTTGTCGGGGACGGCGGCGGCTGCTGCTTCTCCCAGGAATTGCAAAACTTGGGGCAGACTTACGGATTTCTCTCCAAGGAGGGAATCACACCCCCGGGCCCAAGCAGCGGCGGGTCGAGGCTGAGTTAAAATGTGATGGAGGAGGGAAAAAAAGGAGGGGGGGAGAAACCCACCCAAGCCCTCCAGCAGCCGGAATTAAACCAAAACTGCCGGAGAGAAAGGAAAAGATGGGGAGGAAATGGGAAGCACCAACAAAGGGAGCGCTGGGGCGGTTGCAGGGCAGGGGCGGCCGGGCCCCCCCTCCCCAGCCCCGGTGCGCTGCCCCCTCGGGGGGTGCGGGACCCCCGAAGCGCCGGAGCGGAGGCGGGTCCGGATCCGGCACCGGCAGCGCGGCTGTGCCGGCGGCAGCGCAACTTTCCCGGGGCCCGACCCCCCCTCGCCGAGGGGGCTGCGACCCCCCCTCCCCGCTGCCGGCCGCCCGAACGCCTCGGGGGCGGCGGCGACCCCCGCGCCCGCCCGCAGCCGGGCACCCCGCACGCACCGGGACCCCCGCGCTGCTCGGGGCGCACCGAGCGCGGGGACCCCCCCCCCGGGGGAACCCCGGTGCGCCCCCCGAGCCCCGGCCCGCCCGCACCCCCGGCTCCCCCAGCGCCGGCCCCGCTCCCTTTGTCCGGGAGCCGTAACAAAACTTCCGAGCGCGGCGCGGCCGAGCGCGGGGCACGGCCCGGCCCCGGGGGCAGCGGGGGGGGACACGGGGGGCACGGCCCGCGCCCCCCGCACCTGCCGGGGGGGTCCCGCCTCCCCCGGGGACACCCGCGGACCCTCCCGCGCCGCTCGCACCCACCTGGTCGCGCCGAGCGCCGGGCTCCGGGGCGGGCATGAGCCGCGCCGCTCCTTCCCCCGCCAGCCCTGCACAGCCCTCCCCGCACCGGCACCTTCCCCAAACTTCGACGGGGCGGGCGCGGCGGGGCCGGAGCTCAGAGGCGGCGCGGCATGGCCGGGGGCGGAGGGGGGGCTCCGTGCGGCGGCGGAGCGGGGCCGTGCGGGGCGGGGGGCGCGGGCAGCCGGGGCCGGCCGGGCCGTGGCCGCGCTCAGGTCCGGCTCGGCGCGGCGGCGGCGCGGGCGCGGCGGCGCGGGGCGGGCGCCGGCCGCCCTACCATAGTTCCTCTAAAGCAGGTGCAGCCGCTTTCCCCGCCCGAGCATCCCCCCCGCGCCCCCCGCTCGCTCGGGGGTGTTGGGCTGTTTTTTTGGTTTTTTTTTTTGGGGGGGGGTCCCCTCGCTGGTTGGAGCACCCCGCTGGATGGAGCCTCCCCCACCCCACCTCGCCGTTCTTTGCCACCCCCACCCCGCGTTTTGCTCATTAATGCCTGCGCTAATTGGTTTCTGCCGCGTTCGGTCCCCGGCGCGCGGCGGAGCCCTGGGCTCGGGGAAGGGGGGAGCGGCGGGGAAATTGAGGCACGGGGGGATTGGGGACACGGCTCTAGGCGCTCCTCGGGATCACAGGATCGGCCGGGTGGGGAAAGAGCGCTCGGAACGTCGAGTTCAATGCCAGGACAGGGGCGCTGAGCCCGATTTACAGATGGGAACAGCGAGGGGCTGAGCTGGTGACCCCAACAGCCCCAAGTCCGCTGTGTGACACTCCCCGTGACACCCCGAAATCCCATCCCACAGCAGGGACAGGGCCCCCACAGCCCCTGGCTGAGCAGAGCTGTGCCAGGGACCCAAACCAGCACCCAGATATTGCACCCAAACACTGCAGAGAGGCCCCAAAACTCCGTGAGGGAGCTGGACCCAACCCAGCACCCAGGTGCTGCTCCCAAACCCTGGCCCAGCGCTGGGGACACGGGGCAGGGTGACACAGCTGGAGCAGAGGAGGGAACAGCGTTCCAGCCTTGCCGCTGTGGCTGCCTCGGAGCGCTGCTCTGCGGGGTGAATTCCCACCTGCACAGGCTGGGGATGGACAATCCCATTCCCACAAGGAGAAGTTTTCCAAAGCCACTTATGTCTTGATGGCACCAAAGAGCAGCTGCTCTGTTCCCTTTTTTTTTAATTCAAAAGTAGCTCTTTTGAAATTTCCGTTTTACGGACAGCTAAAGTAGCTTTAAGAGGTGAAATTGGAATGAAAAGTATTTCAACACACCTGGATTTTTTTTCCCCCTATAATTTGATTTTTTTTACAAGGAAGACTGTTTATGGTTGGTTTGGTTATTTTTTAATAATCTATTATTGAATGAAAAGTTAGGAAATTTCTGTGAGATGGGCAAGCTGGTTTTCTACAACTACATTCTGATGGCCCTAGGAAACATCCTATTGGTTTTGTCCCAAGAAATCTCCCTTCAAGGGGACAAACAGGATGAGGGCAAGCTCCTGGGCTGTGCCGAGCCTGAAACCAAGGTCTTCACCTACCCCTGTTGGAGTCCAGGGATTTTCCAGAGGGCTTGGCTTGGTTTCAGTCCCCTCTGGAGCTCCTATCAGGGAGCCTCTGCTGCTCCCACTTCTGCTCCTGGTGGAAGGAGCCCGGCGTTGGTGGAAGAGGCTCCCCAGGCCCCGTTTCTCAGAAGCGCCGTGGCTCCGCTTCCTGCCAGCACCTCCTTTCATGGGAGGACAGCGTTCCCTCTCCCCTGCCATCAAACACCAGGGAGAACCTCTCCAGCCAGCTCTGGATTCTGGGTGACCCCTCAGATCCAGGGCCAGGATGGCCCAGCAGGGCTCTGCATCCCAGCCCGTCACCCACGGGACATCTCCACCAGACCAGGCTGCTCCAAGTCCATCCAACCTGGCCTTGAGCCCTTCCAGGGATGGAGCAGCCACTTCCTCTCACTCCAGGCCCTTGTCCTTGTCCCTTTCCAGCTCTCCTAGAGCACCTTTAGACGTGAGGGGCTCTAAGGTCTCCCTGGAGCCTTCACTTCTCCAGGCTGAACATTCCCAGCTCTCCCAGTACGGCAGGGGAGATCCAGCCCTTGGATCAATCCTTGGTTCAATCCATTCCGTGCTCAGCACTCAGAGTTAGGGGACACCCCAACCCACTTTAGAGGGTCCCCACATGGGAAGTGCAGCAGCTTTGACCCCCCCAGTTCAGCTCAGATCGCTCCTGACACATTCCAAACCCAGGGAGTGCTGGAAGCTCCGAGACCTTTGTGAGTTTTACACCCAGCCGTCAGTCCATGACAAACACAATACCCACTCTCATTCCATCCCAAACCAGCACTTTTCTGAGCGAAAAAACAGCTTTGAGTGACGAGCCTCATCCAACCTGCGCCTGCCCTCTTTTCCCTACATCAGAGGAGCCCCTTTGAAGACATCAAATATCATCAGAACGGGAAGGAGCCGCACAAAAAGACGTGGGCAGCCTTCACTGAGGGGAGTTTGTGAATCCAGCGTGGCCCCAAAATCCCTCTTTGTTCAACTGTGTCAGCCTGGAAATGAGGCAGAGCAGGGAGGAGGGATCTGGGTGAGGAGACAGGGATGGATCGGGGTCAGACAGGGTTGGTACCGCTCCTTCCCTGGCGGGGTTTGGTCACTGAGGGACCACCTCGCTCCTGGAAAACCAATGGGGACATCAGGGAGGCTGCAGGGATGAGGGAATTGCCAGGAAGGAGACCGTAGTGCTCCTGCAGCAGTGCTGAGCTCCCAAAAGAGAGACACAGTGAAAAAGGCAAGGGGAAAAAAAAACTTCCTTTTGTTCTGCACCAGGTAAAGCCTCGGGCATGGATCACCTCCAAAGGGTCCAGCGGAGGCAGGAGGATTTGGAGCTCTGGCATGAAACACTTTGTGTGGATATAAAGCCCTGATCCACGTGGGCAGAGCAGCAGAGTCAGAGCGGGGTGAGGGATCAGCCCCAAACCCTGAGTCCTTCAGCTTTTCCAGGAAAACTCCACCTTCCACCTCTTCCCAGCTCATCCTCACTCTCAGCATCTGCAATCCACCCCCAAACTCCCAGCGGTGGGAAATTGTTTTTCCTAACAAAGTTGGGCTTTTTTTCCCTCTGGGGACTGTCTGATCTCACAACCAGGATTTTGAAAACCTTTAAAACTTAAAAAAACCCCTTTTCAGCTGAAGGATGGTGATCCCGTGTTTGCCTGGAATGGGAACAACCCCAGTTTGCTGTAAGGTTGACAGAAAACTGAAATCTTCCATGGAAAAGGTCAGTTTGGGTTTCTCCTGAATCCCACCCAAGGAAAAGCAGCTCTGAATCACTTCATCTGAAACTTCCTCATCCTTCCAGGAAAGTCCTCTCCAAGATGAATCCAAAGCCTGTTTGCCACAGGTTCTGAACCAGCATTTCTGGTAGTGGGGAACATCTCCTTTGGTTTCTCTTCTTTCTTCCATGGGAAGAGCAACTTCAGAAACAAAACCTGAGATTTCTGAATGTGCTCGCTTGGAAAATCAGTGTTTGGTGATGGGAACGAGTCCCCCTGAACTCCTCTGCTTCCTACCTTGAATCGATTCTCTCCCTCCTGCTTCTGAGGCAAAACAAAGAAAAAAAGCAAATGGAAATATGAGGAAGAGGAGAATTTGGGATGGGAGAATGGAGAGAATGAGGGAAGAAAGTTAATTTTGCCTTCCAGAGCAGTGTTTTGGGGATGGTGTTGTGCATTGACACAGTTAAACTCCAAATTCCCATCCCTTCCAAGGGGGAAATTTCAACTGGTGAGCAGCAAATCTGGTTTTCCACCTGAATTACACCATCAATTTTCACCCCAGCACCCTGTCATGCCCAGCAGCACCCACAGCCCAGCCCTCTGCCCTCTCCCTCTCCCTCCTGAGGATCCAGGCCAGAACCCCCGGGGCTCATCCCGACCCCCAAACACCCTCCGGGGCATCGCGGGTGAGCGGAGCACGGAGCGGGATCAGCCCTTCCCGGGGCAATCCCAGCTCTGGGAACTGCACCCCCAGCCAGGACAGGGCTGGAGAGGCCGGGGGGTCCCCCAGAGACCCCCGAGGGTCGGTGCTGGCATGGCCAGGCTCCCGGGCTGTGAGCACACGGAGCAATCCGGCTCTGCCCGGACGTGCTGGCGAGGCCGCGGCCGCTGCAGCTCTTGGACCGCGCTCGCCTCTTGCGTAAGGCCAGGGGATGATGCACAGAGTTCCTGTAAGTGATGAGAGGCTCCTGGCTCCCCGGGAAAGCCACAGGCTGCTGCCTGTCCAGGGGCTGGCACTCTGCTCCCCTGCTCCAGCCAGAGGCATCCCGGGACCCTCGGACAGGAACTCCCGGTGGTTCCCCGGGAAGGGGGATCCCAACATTCCCGGAGCTGCACAGAGAGGGGATATCAAGGAAATAATCAGCAATTTGGGCTCAGGTCAGAACTCAGTGTGGGTTTTGAGTGGGGCTTTCACCACCTCAGATCCCTGGCTGGTGGCTGTGCTGTGCCTCAGTTTCCCCCACTGCACACTGAGGGTTGGACTCAGCCAGGTTTTAGGGAGCTGGAGGGAAAGGATAAGGGAGGGAAACCCGCAGTGCCTGGGAGTGCTGCTCCCACACCGAGACACGAAGATATTTGGGGTGTTTGGGGGGTCCCCAGACCCTCTGCACCTGCAGAACCCCATTCCAGGACAGGAAGGAGCTGCGAGCAGCCACCACCCAGCCCGGATGGAAATTCCCCCAGCTCTGCCAAGCCCGGCTGTGCCACCAGCACCTGGGCACACGGGACACGTGGCTCCCCCAGCCCCATCAGCACCCCCATTCCCCCATCCTCCTTTTTTATCATTTCCCTGCTTTCCCAGGAACGTTCCTCATGCGGAGCAGGACTCGCTCGCGGCTGCTGCCGTTTGTTCCCTCCTGCTCCTTCAGGAGATGCTCACCCGCACGTGGTGGCTGCTGTCGGAGCCGTCACGGTGCCGGCCGGGAATTACTCACGGTGTAAGGTTGGAGGAAGGAGGGGGGGAGGCCACGTTCGCTGCTTTGTCTGCAGTTGTTCATTTCTCACCCTTTGATATTTTTATTTTTTTTTCCCTCCTCTCTTTTTTTCCCTGCCAATGTTCCCTGTCCTGGCTCCCTCCTGCTCGCTCTTAGGTTGGGGAGTCTGGCTGCAGCCCTGCGGGGTGTAAAATGTTCTTTGCGTGGTCACAGAGGGGTCCCCTCATACCTGGCTGGGAGAACCAATTCCTTCCCTTGGGAACTCCCTCTTCCCACTCTGCCCCTTCCACTTTTTGCCCATTTCCGCTCATTCTTGGCCCAACTTCCCCCCCATGTGTGTCACAATGTCCCCACGTGTCACCACAAACCCACCCCGCATCCCCCCTCAGAGCCGGGGTGTGACAGGTGGGTGAGAGGGGTGGGGAAAACACCCAGAAAATCCCCAAATCCTTGCTCCAGGCACTCCAGAGGGAAGGGTCGCTGTGGGAATTCCTGTCCTGGCAGTGCCAGGGCCCATCCCGCCGTTCCCAGCCCGTGCTTGGGAAGACTCAACAGAAAAGCATTCGGGACGCACGGTCCTTCCTTCTCACCCGCGGCAGATCAATGAATATTTTAACAAAGAAATATTTCATTAAAAGAGTTGATTGCTTAATGAACTGTCCCTGTGAGCCATCAAAATGCAATGGGTTTTTTTTTTTTCGTTTTTTTTTTTTTTTTTTTTTCTCTTCCCCTGCCTTTAACGAAGGCGAAGATTCATATCACGAAGAAGTGGCTTATCAAATTACCGTAATAGCCTGAGTAGAGCCAGCCCGGGCAGCGGCACTGGGAGCCCGGGGGCTGCTCCCACCACAGCCGGGACTCCACGGATGGCACCGAGCAAGGTGGGACCAGGGCAGGGTCCTCGTGTCCCTAAAACCACTGCTTGGGATAGTGGGAAGCAGATTTGTTTCCCTTTGGGATGCCAGGATTTGAAGGGAAAGACAATTCTCCATCGTTGTTTTTTTTCCCCAACCCAAGAAGGTTGTGATAAAGGGACATTAAAAGGCGTTTCTGACGTGTGAGGCCATGAATTGCACCAGAGCTCCAGCCTCCTCTGCCCGGCTCTTGGAATCACAAGAATTAGGGAATGGTTTGGGTTGGAAAGGACCTCAAAGTTCCTCCAATTCCAAGCCCTTTGGGTGATTAAAACAGAAAGGCATCCAAAAATGTAATCACCAGCTCTTATCTGGGTGCTGTTTGTGTGCTCTGAGGAGCCACCGCTGCTGCTTCCCCAGCCAGGGGCTCGTCCTCCTCGCTCCTTTTGGAGGCTCCCACTGGAAGTTTAATGGAAATGTGCCTGTTCATCCCAGATTTCCTGACGGCTCCTCCGTGCCGCTCTCCAGGCTCCGGGCTGGGCACGGCTGGAGGGATCTGGTCATTAACAGGCGGGAAATGAACAATAACCTGACAAGAAACGACCAATTTTCCATCAATTAGAGCGAAGCCTCTTTTTGTCTTTTAGTAAAATTAAGTTTTGCTGACTGGTGATTACTTTGGTCTGATGACAATTCATTAACATTTACACGGGGAGGATGCTAATGGCGAGGAGGAAGGTGCTGGGCAGAAATGTGGGCTCAGAGAAGCTCTGGAGGTCAGGACAGGCCAGGGAAGGAGGGAAGCAGCCCCCAAAGCAGGGCAGCAGGAAGCCCTCCCGCCCCTCGCTGTGGGAGCACAAAAGTGCTTTGTTTGGGGCTGGAATTCTGCTCCTTGCTCTGCTTCCCCCTCTGGGGCTCTGGGTTTGAGGACACTGCAGTGTCCCTGGGGCCAGCACCGGGCCAGGGTCCCCCAGAGCTCTGAACTTGGCACCAGGAACCAAACCAGCCAGGGGAGTGACCACCAGAGCCTCGAACCACCCAAACCAGGCACAGTCGGCCCCAATTTCTGTTAGAGAGTGAAGGGGGAATTGGTGCTGAGTGTGAATATTTGTGTATATATGGACACATGTGCGTGCAAGGCACGGGAGCCCTCAAAAATCAAGTTATTCCCTGGATCAGAGCTGCCTCTGCTGCTGGGTCAGGCCTCTCCTCATCTGAGAATTCACCCCCAATAGCAAAGGCAGAGGTTTCTCAGGCTGCCGCTCCTCTTGCACACTCCTGGGGCGTGGATACATCTGCACCTGAGCAGGTTTGGGGGCAGAAACAGAAAACCTTCCCACAGGAGCCACCTCAACCATCCTTTCCCCTTAAAAAACCTCCTGGGGTGTTCCCAACCCCAAAACTTCCACTTCTAGTGACTGATTTGCACAAGCTCCCCAGGAGTTCCGAGTCTGGCACAGGAAGGAAGGAGCTGCCTGTGCCATCCCTTCCCATGGAATGGGGCAGGGATTCGCTCATCCCAAGGGTGATTGGGAAAGCTCAGGGAGTGTTTCCTGTAAGAGGCCTTTGATTCAGTTCCAGGGCTCTGGCACTGGGATGTGTTGAATCAGAGGCACAGCAGAGCCCTCCCTGTCCTGCCAAGCTCTTGGGATATTTCCCCAAATCCCCATCCTGGATGGCCAGGCTTGAGAGGGATGCCAGGGTTTAGTAGGGGAAAAAAACAGTCAGGTTCTCAGCAGGTTTCCTGTTTCTTCCCCCAGGTTCAGGAAGGCTGAAGTTTGCAGTTGGTTTTTTTACCGGGGTGGGTAACACAGGGATGGTTGGCTCCCTGCGCTGTTTTGTCACTCTATTTATAACTTTATTTGGGAGGGGATTTCCACAAAACCCCATAAAAACTGGGGTTTCCCATCAAAAAGCTTTTCAAGTTCTTTCATGACCTTTGTTCAACAATGACCTAATTTCACTCAAACTCTGGCACAGCCTATTCCTGAGGCGGGAGGAGAAGTGGCATTCAAAATTGGGTCAGTTTTCATTAAAAACGCTTCCGTTTACTAATAGTTTTTCATGTGTCAGAAGGACTGGGATGGGCTCCAGACGCCGGCTGCCCTTCTTCACTGGAGAAATGGGTTAATCTTCCTGGGAAATCACTGCTCAAGGACTTTCTGGCTCTCGATGGAGACATTTCTCCTCCCAAAAGTTGGGATGGACGTGGTGTTTCTGTGGTGCCCCTTCCCGAGGCTCCTAGCGGGGTATCGGGTGTGAGAATTCGGCTGGGATGGGGCTGATCAAAGCTGGGTCACGGTGGCTGTGCCCGTGTCACCTGTGTCACTCGCCCTGGGTGTGCCACACGAGCCCTGGGCTGGTCAGGGAATCCCAGCTCCAGGAGAAAGATGGGATGGAAAGACCAGAGCAACGGGGAGGGTGGAGGACCCCATGCCCTGACCTAATTCAGAGCCTAATCCAAAGCCTGCCCTAATCAGGGGGAATCTGAACCCTCGAGTCTGATCCCCCCTAGCCCAGGGAAGCCGATGGGAAACGCGCTGGGATTCGGGAGCCGGGGAGCAGCTCTTGGGCAGCCGCGGAAACTCCCGGGGATGGCACAGGGGGTGCCAAGGGATCGTGGCCTCGGCTCTGCTCCCACAGTGCTGAGAGCTGCCAAAATTCCCCTTTTGGATCCTTTTTGGAGGATGGATGCCCTCGGACTCTGAGCCTGAACCCCCTGAGAACCGCGGGGCAGACGAAAGCCGGCGGCAAAACCGGCAAAAACCGGGCGAGGTGGGGAGGGAAGCAAAGCGAAGCCAAGAACCGGCGCTCGGCCCCGCTCCTGCTTCTCAAATGTGCAAATTACGCAGCCATTTCACGGGACACTTAGGAGTCAATTTGCAACGCGGCTCAGGGGGGAAATTGGGCACATAATTCCCCTGAACAATAACCGGAGCGGCCGCTTAATTTAACTCCGCGCCTGGACCTCGTTAGCGCGTGCCGAGGGGAGGATGCTGCGGGCGCCGGGGCCACGTGCGCGCATCCCTCCGCATCCTTTTCCATCCCTTCTCCATCCCTCTGCATCCTTTTCCATCCCTTCTTCATCCCTCTGCATCCTTCTCCATCCCTCTGCATCCTTCTCCATCCCTCTGCATCCTTCTCCATCCCCCCACATCCTTCTCCATCCCTCCGCATCGTTCTCCATCCCTCTCCATCCTTCTCCATCCCCCCACATCCTTCATCCCTCCACACCTTCTCCATCCCTCTGCATCGTTCTCCATCCCTCTGCATCCTTTTCCATCCCTTCTTCATCCCTCTGCATCCTTCTCCATCCCTCTGCATCCTTCTCCATCCCTCTGCATCCTTCTCCATCCCTCTGCATCCTTCTCCATCCCCTCACATCCTTCATCCCTCCACACCTTCTCCACCCCTCTCCATCTCCAAGCATCCTTCTTCACCCCTCTCCATCCCTCCACATCCTTCTCCATCCCTCCACATCCTTCTTCACCCCTCTCCATCTCCCCACGTCCCTCTCCACCCCTCTCCATCCCTCCACATCCCGCTCTATCTCTCCACATCCCTCTCCATCTCCCCGCACCCCTCTCCATCCCTCTCCATCCCTCTCCACCCCTCTCCATCTCACCGCACCCCTCTCCATCCCTCTCCATCTCTCTCCATCCCTCTCCATTTCCCCACATCCCTCTCCATCCCTCCACATCCCTCTCCATCTCCCCGCACCCCTCTCCATCCCTCTCCATCCCTCTCCACCCCTCTCCATCCCGGCCCCGCGGCGGTGCCCGGGGGCAGCGGGGGCTGCCTCGGGGGCTTGGCAGGTCCCAGCCCGGCTCGCACACGCTCCGGCAGCCCCGGCACAGTGGCAGCAGGCTGTTCTCATTACAGCCCAATGAGGCTGTTTACTCACCCAGCTGGAGACAGTTAGAGAGTGATAAATAATGAAAGAGAAAACATGATTTTCCCCTCTGTGGTTTCTATTTGTGTAACCATATGTCACAGCTCAATACGGCCGCGGGTTTTTTTTCTGCTTTATTCAGGAAAGAGTTGATTTTTTTCCACAGTACTGCGATTTTTTCCCCCTGACTTCTCTTTTTTCTTTTCTTTTTTTTTTTTCCTTTTTTTTTTTTTTTTTTTTTTTTCCTTCTGCAGCGACTGAAGTATTTCTGTTTGTTTTCTTGTGAAACTCACTCGGACTCCGACTCCTTAAAGTCTGGCTTGTCCCAGGAACGGCGGAGGTTTGATAGGATTGTGCTCAGCTTCTTTTCAAATACCTGTCACGGGGCTGCGGGGAGAAGAACCAGCTGAGAGCGGCGTGGGGAGGGCTCGGCACTCCTTCTCCCCGGCTGGAGCAATTCCTCCGGGAGGATAAAACCCTCTGGAGCTCTCCCCGGCACGGGAAGGGAGGACTGGATGAGGGGTACCGGGTTGGTTTTGTGTCTCCGGGTGTTCTGTGAGGGTAACGGGGCATCGCCACTGCTGTTTGCAGGCGGGGAAACTGAGGCACTGCGAGCTCCAGAGGGCTCACCCAGGGAACCTGCAGCCCCCAGGGACCTGCCTGATCCATCCCGGAGCTTCGGCAGCGGGGTTTTAACCGGGGGAGAAGGACCTGAGGCAGCCTGAGGAGGAGATGTCGAGCGAGGAAAGGCCCTGGCAGCGCCCTGCTCCGGATGGCGGCCGGGAGATCTCCGGGAGCGCATCCCGCCCGTGCCCTGGGGAGGGCAGGTCCCTGCACGGCCCCTCTCCCTCCCCGCCAGGTACCGCACACCTTCCTGCAGCAATTATCCCCGGCTCCCCCCGAGCCGCATCCCGCCTGCCGCCGTCTCTTCTCCTGCCATGCTCCCTCCCGGCAGCTCCTGGCACGCTCCGGGGATGAGTTTCCCCTCGCAGCACTCCCGGCCAGGGGCGTGCGAGGTGTTTTTTCGCCCCGGCAAGTTCGCCGGCTTCACAACATCCTCTTCCCGCAAGATACATCGTTCTGGGAGGGCAATTATCCATCCCGGTGACCTCATCCGTGTCTGCGGCATGAGGTCACCAACGCTCGGGGAGCTGCGCCAGCCCGGTCCGAACGGGTGTGCCCCGAGCTCGGCTCATCCCCATCCGCCACTTGGGCTCGCTCCAGAGCCCCAGCCCAGCTCCGAGGAAACTGGCAATTAATGGTGGCACAGCTCCCAGGGGCCGGGCCGGGTACCCGGGTGTGGATGCGGCGGAGAAGAGCCCGAGTGGCGCCGAGCCCCAGCGGCCCGTGAATGCACGGGACTCACCCCAAGGTGGAAATCACCTCCCAGCAATCTCACCCTGGCCTGGAGAGTGTTTTCCAAACGCTCCTGGAGCTCTGGTAGCCTCGGGCCGTGCCCGTTCCCTGGGGAGCCTGGGCAGTGCCCAGCAGCCTCTGGAGGAGGAACCTTCCCCTGAGATCCATCCTAAATCCCCCCAGGACAGCTCCAGCCGGTCCCTGGGTGCTGTCCCTGGTCACCTCTGTCCTGAAATGGCAGCGAGTGTCTCCCTCACACAGAACTCCTGCAATGAGCCAACCTCGGTGGCTCCAGGCCCCATCACTCAGTGTGGAACCACGGCACCCCAAAGCTTGTGCTTGAATTACCCCAATTAAACCTGGCAAAGGCGCCTCCTCCTGGGGCTGATCCCTTCTCCAAATGCAGGGAAATCATTTCTCCCGAGGGTTTTGTGTGCAGTAATGGCAGCCTGCACAGGCAGAGCCATTCCCACTCCACTTTGGTGCCCACATCTGCTCTGTGATGCTCTGCAGTGACAGCTCTGGGGACAGAACTGCCTTTCTGCACCCTCCAGCTCTCACTGAGGTCCCACCAATGAGGCTGCTGTCCAAAATGTGCCCAAATTCACCCAAATGCTGGAAAAGCAGCTGCTCTCCACACTGCAGCCACCCCATCCCATCAAAACCACCCCAGCTCGGAGTCTGAGCTATGTGCTGAGTGTTGAACACTTTAATGTTGATGGATTTGTCCTTTTTAAAAGAAATTAACTGAGTAAAATCAGGATCTTCTCGCTTCAGGTCACAAGAAGTTCTCACTGCAGGGTTTGAGCTGCAGATTGGGGGGAGATGGACCCTGCTGGTTCCCTGACCCCATTCCTGGCCCAGCACTTCCACAGCCCAAATCCTCTCCTCTCCTCTCCTCCTGCTCCCCTCTCCCTGCCAGCACCACAAAACGAGGGCTGGGAATTCCTGGCAGGTTAATTGGGGTTATTTCATATTAAAACCCCTTTGCCTCTGGAACCAAACCCGCACAGCCCCGCTGGGTCTGACGTGTCCTTCCTGCACCTCTTCCTCCACGGGGGGGGTTTGTACCCTGGAAAGGAGTTTGGGATGTTCCCCCCTTCCCCTCAGGTCACTGTCCTGATGTGGGAAATGTGGGTCACAAACCCCAAACCCTCCTGCCATGGGGTGAATCCCGGTTCAGGTGCCAGCCTGGAGACCAGCCTGGCAGCGCTGGGGGAATCCAAACCCTCTGGAGAGGCTGGATCCTGTGGTTTTGATTCCAAGCCCCTTGGAAATGCCTTTCCAGGCTCGTTCCTGTGTCTGCAGCAGTTCATTAACGTGCCCACCTTTCCTGCCATAAACCCACAGAGGCCGGCTCATCAAATCCAAATTTTAGCTGATCCCAGATCAGCTGGGAGCTGGATCTGACACAACTGCAGGGAATATCAAACCAGCTCCATCCTGGCAGTGCTCCTACCTGCAGATCCCTTGTCTCCAGGCCTCCAGCCAGGGCTGTGCCAGGAAGCATCCAGCTTTTCCATGGCTTTTTCCACTCCTGGCTGTGCAAACACGCGGCCCCTGCTGCTCTCCAGCTCCTCTGCTCCCACCCCCGGCAGTGCCTGGGTTAACGGGAGGCACTTGGATAGAAAAAAACCCCTTTTTTAATTTATTTTTTTTTTGTAGCAGCAGATAGGGAGAAGAAAAAGCGTTGGGCTCATTTATCTGGCTCACAGTGTCGCTAATGCCCTCGGCTTGAGGCCAGCGTGAGAGATTGGGAGGTAAATCGGCCAAGTCATGCTGTACAAACATTTCAAATAAGAAAGATATTTCCAGGCTCTCTCGCAGGAATCCAGCCCTCCTCCTGCTGGGGACTGCGGGATTTGGAGCCCACTTTACCTCTGGCTGTGGGTGTTCAAAAAGCAGAAGTTCACCCAAAAGCAGTGCTGGAATTTGGCTGGGGATGCTCAGGCCCTGGCTCTCACGGAGCATCCCCAGGGATATTCTTGTCTGGGCAGTGGGCACAGTTGGATTTTTAAATAATAATGGATTTAAACTTCCCAGGGACTATGTATTTCCAACAATATACACAGAGATTTTTTATTGCTTACAACATTTTAATGGATGGGTCCTTTGTTATTTATTAAAGGCCCATTGAAAATGTCTTTCCACTCTCGTTCCTGTTTCTGGAGCAGTTCATTAACATCCCCACCTTTCCTGCCATAAACCCACGGACTCAGGCTCATAAAATCCAAATATCTGCCAGTAAAGTCCCCGCTCAGAGAATAAAACCCCACTCCCTGCCCACATAAACCACGGGAGCGGGTTTGTGCCACCGCGCTGCCACCTGTGAGTGCAGCGGGGAGAGAGGGTGGCACTGCTGGGCTGTCCTGGGAGGCTGGAGGAGGGGGACAGACCCTCCCTGGCACCTCACAACCTTTTTTCCCGGCTTGAAGGTCCCAAAGATTGTCTGTGCTTCACCAGGGGCTGAGTTTGGGGTGTTCTGGGGAGGACACACCACCAGGAGCTGCCCCTCTCTGTCAGTTTTCCACCAGGGGAGCGGGGAAGGGGCGGCAGAGCCCGGGGTGGGAGTGAGGAGCTGTTGTCCCCCCCGGGGCCGAGGGAACGCTGCTGAAGAGCTGCAGCTCGGCTTGGCTGGGTTTTATGGAGGAAACCTGCCCGAACAGGGAGCCTGTGGCTCGCAGCCGCGGAACAACCTCGGTTTTCCAGGCGCCCGGGGGTGGAGGCGTTTGGATCCGGGATTTGGGGCCACCCCGGCTCTGGAGGTGCAGAAACCTCACAGTTCCCGGCCCTGTGACGGGATGTGAGCGAGAAGACTCCAACTTTTGTATTCTTTCCCTTTCCTTGCCCATCTCAGCGAGCCAGAGCAGGATGAGCTCCGCCAGCATCTCTGCTCCATGCCCAGGGGTGTCTGCTGGTGTCACACCAGGGGACACCCGGGGACACCCCTTTGCCCCTCTGCAGTTTCTGCCCACCCGGGACGGGCCGTGGGCTCTCTCACACTGAGCTGGGCACCTGTGTGGGCACGGGCAGGGCAGGAGGTGCCCCGGCAGCCCCGGGCCGGTGATGGGTGTGCCAGGGAGCATTCCCGGCCTCTGACCCATCGCTGCTGGGCTGGGAAAAGGCTCCGGCGCCTCGTTATCGTACGGACCGGACAGCGAATTTGGCAACAGAGTCCTGAGGGGACGGTGTTAACCCCCTGGGCATCAGTGCCAGCACAAGCAGCAGTGTCCTTTTCCCTTTCCCTTTCCCTTTCCCTTTCCCTTTCCCTTTCCCTTTCCCTTTCCCTTTCCCTTTCCCTTTCCCTTTCCCTTTCCCTTTCCCTTTCCCTTTCCCTTTCCCTTTCCCTTTCCCTTTCCCTTTCCCTTTCCCTTTCCCTTTCCCTTCCCCTTTCCCTTCCCCTTCCCCTTCCCCTTCTCCTTTCCCCTTTTTCTTCCCCTTTTTCTTTTTCCCTTTTCCCTTTCCTTTTCCCTTTCCCCCTTTCTTCTGTCCCTTTCCCTTCCCATTTTCCCTTTCCCTTTCCCTTTCCCTTTTCCCCTTCCCTCTTCCCCTTCCCATTTTCCCTTTCCCTTTCCCTTTCCCTTTCCCCTGCCCATCCCATTTTCCCTTTCTCCTTTTCCCTTTCCCTTTTCCCCTTCCCTCTTCCCCTTCCCATTTTCCTTTTCCCTGCCCCTCCCGTGCTTTTTCCCTGGCAGGGCTGGACCCCTCATCCCCCACCTCCCGTGCTGGATCCCCGAGCATCCCCGGCCCCACGGCCCCGTCCCCCTCTGCCCGCGGCCCCCCGGGACCCCCCGCGCTTTGCTGGAGGGCACGGGCTGAATCCTCGAGCAGGGCAGAAATCTCCGAGTCCTCTTTAGGTGTCCCAGGAGGAGGCAGATCTGAGGGAAGGCGGCGCGGAAGATGCCTGCAGCAATGTCAGTGCTAGAACAGCCGGGCTGACAGGATTCAGAGCAGGGATTAACGCTGGGATCAGGGATGCAGGGGAAATGAAAAAAGGCCCTGGCTTTCAGGCGTGTCTCCGCTGTGTTTGTGCTCGTGGTTGCCGGGCAGGGATGAGCTCCGGGCTTTCAAAGGCTCCCGGAGAGGCCGGGAATCACCTCGGAGCTCCCTTTCCCATTTCCTCTTTCTCTTCCTCCTTTTCCCTTCCCCCTTCCCCCTTTTCCCTTTCCCTTTCCCTTTCCCTTTCCCTTTCCCTTTCCCTTTCCCTTTCCTTTCCCTTTCCCTTTCCCTTTCCCTTTCCCTTTTCCCTTTCCTATTTCCCATTTTCCCTTTCCCCTTTCCCATTTTCCCTTTAAATCTGACTTTCATGGAGGAGGCAGTGGGGACATCCTGCTTTCCCCGGAGAGCCCGGGCAGACCCAGCCCTGCCCCGTGGGAGGATGCACGGAGCATCCCCGGTTCTTCCCTGATCATCTCTGCCTTTTCCCAGGAGTTTCCAAAATGTCGATGTTTCACTTCCTCCACCAAACTATTCCTGCTTTTGGGCCAGGACATCCCTGCCTCCCTCCCGGGCTGGGGCACAAGGTGGTGACTGCAAACCCCAGCTGCAAATCCCTTTGCTCCAGGGTGGTTTTATTGCCCAAGGAAAAGCAGAGCAGCGCCTCTCCCCGAGCTCCAGAGCCTGCAGAAAGCCGGGATCATGGCAAGCTCAAGGAGAGTGAGAAGGGAGCAGGAGAAGCCAGGCCAGTGGTGCAGCTGCTTTAGGGACAGGACGGGAGCGCCTCAGTCCCCGTGGCTGCTGCGTGTCCCCTGCTGCTCCCACCGTGTCACCAGGGCCACTTGTCACCCTGTCCCAGCTTCCCCAGAGAGGGGCTGCTGTGTGTTTGCACTCCAGCAATCCCAAATCCCCCTTCCCAAATCCTGCTCTGGGCCCTCCCCCCTCCACTGCTGCCCCAAAAGGGTCGGTGCCAGCGCCTTTCTCCTGGGAAACAGGAGCCAGCCCCAGAGGGATGCTGGGGACAGCCAAACCTACCTAAAATTGCTTTTCCAGGGAGAAAATGTCGGGACATTTTCTTGAAGCCCTCTTCAGAGCAGGCTGAGAGTCCCTGGCTGGGCTTGGGGCTGAGCTGCACCAGGAGCTGGAGGGGTCCTGTGTGCCCCAGCCCCCTCCTCGCACTCCAGCTCCGGACAGGGAAGGGCTTTGGGGTCTCTCTGTGGGGCAGAGCCGGTGCCTGACCCCAAACACTCTCCAGAGCACCGGCAGGGCAGCTTTAATCCCCAGGCTCTGCAGCCTTCGGGCAACACTCCCAGTCAAAGCAAAGCTGCTCTCTTTCCCCTCCAGCCCATTTCCCTGCCTTCCCGGCCTGTTTTCCCCTCTCTTATCTCCACGCAGCCCATGAACTTTCTCCCAGTGCTGCCCACCCTGCTCGGGGCTCCTCTGCTCGCTTTGTTCCCTGTTTGCATCCCAAGCATCCCTTCCTCACTCGGCCTCTCGAGGAGGCAAAGCCCCAAAATCCCTGGAGCTGCTGGAGTCATCCTGAGCCTCCTCCTCTCCACCACTCCACCTCTCTCACTCCTCTCATTCTCCCTCTTTTTCCTGGTGCAGATACAAAGGCACCAAGTTCTCCTCCCCACCCTTCTTTCCCCTTCTCCCCTCCCCTCAATTCCAACCCTCTCTTTTCCATGTGGGTTTTTTTTTTTTTTCCTCTTCCTTCCTACCTCTCTCACCATTTATTATTTTTTTTTTTATTTAAGTTTTTCTTTTAACTTTCAAGGTCACCACGGACAGACAATGCCACCAGTGCCTGTTTGATATGTGAGCGCTATTGGCGTCCATTGCCACGGTTTCCGTGGTAACACAGTAACCATTAATTTTCAATTAAAGTAGACAAAAAGCCCGATGACAGCTCCAGGTCTGCTGAAGATGTCAAGAATCCGTATTAATATACAGCAAGAGAGCATAATTGTGTGTCCATCTTCCCGAGCAACGAAAATGGAGGGATAATTACCAGCTAGAAAGCCACTCTGTAATTTTGTTCTTACTGTCACCACAACCCTACATATTAGCATAAATTAAAAGCAGGGTTTATTGTTACCAAAGTGCATTGATATTTCCAGCCTATTTTCTTCCTTTTAACTGTTTGTTGTTGATGGGTGACTCCTGGACACCCTGTGGGTGAGCCCACGGGAGCATCCAGGATGCCAGGAAGGAAGGGATGAAGCTTTTGCCACCCAGGTGGAAGGAAGGGAAGGGAGAGATTCCCAACTCCGTGTGTGGCGCTTTTCCATCCTCCACATCCACCAGGAGCTCCGTGGATCCCAACTTCTCCACGGTGGGGGCTCTGTCCCATCCCACATTGTTGGGTTTCACCATGGAGCTGGAAGTGCTTCGAGTCCCCGAGTGCTCCACGCTCGGTGACAGCCGAGCTGAATTCATGAATTTAAGTGAATGGAAAAAAAGTGGGTTCCTTGTATCATATCCAGGGAAAGCTGTCCTTCAAACGGGAATTTAGGGTAATTACCCTTGAGGGAGCGATCCTCAGGCAGTCAGTCACAACACTGACCCGCTGCTGGGATCTGACAGGGAAATTAAAGCCTGTGTGCTCAACAAAAGGAGCTTCCTTCCTTCCGAGGGGACGTGAAATGCCGAGGCGTGGAGGGAAAGTGGTGGCTTCAGTCTGTGGCTCACATGGGGCTTCCCTTGGCATGGAAGAGCCAAGCCAGGGATGGGAATGGGCTGGGAAAGAAACAGAGAAGCTCCAAATTCCCACTGGGGAAGCACCCGTGAGACACCTGAATCCCCAAACCTAAATGGGAACACTCCTGTGGCAGGGCTAAAATGGGAATTCCCATCATTTCAGGAGGTGTCAATAGCCAGAGGTGCTGAAGGAGCAGCTCAGGGAGTGATGAGGGTAAATACAACAAAAACCGCTGGGTTTGGCCAAACTGACCCGTTTCTAAAGCAGGTCAGCTTGGGAATCTCCACAGTGGGAATGAGGGAACAGGAGCAGGCTGGGAGCACCTCCCAGCTCAGAAATGGGGGACAGCTCTCCATGGGCCTGTTTGGGGAACATTTAGTGCCTCTCACACCTCAAATATGGCAACAACTCCTTCAAAGTTAAAAACAGAATCATCTGAGTTTCTGTAAACAAACCCCACCTTCAGTGGAAAGGTTTTTCTTTCAAACTGCAGTGTATGATAATTAAAATAAAAGTCTCTTCTCTTCTCTTCTCTTA